>NC_046650.1:14858192-15458192 GCF_900324485.2 Mastacembelus armatus | reverse complement strand
GATAAAACACAGATCCACCTACATCCTCTTCTGTGTCTCCACACTGACTCCACAACCACATCATCTGTTGTTGGGGTGAACGTTGAGTAAAGACAGGTTGCTAAGGTCAGAGACTTGTGGAGCTCAGAGTTCCCACACCCTTCTTTCTTTCTGCCCGCGCTTCTTTTTCCTTTGCATCATGCGCCTGGCACCAGCTCAGCCTTAAGCAGGGCCCATGATCTGAGTCCAACTACCCGCTCCACAAATCACACAACAACAGCGGCTGAAGGGGCTTTTCATGCCGGGGGTGTACTCTTACCCGCTGTGGTAAAGTTTCACATTCGTAATGTCTTCTGGCAGCGTCACAGTCATGCCCTGCGTCTTGTTGTGTGACAGGATAACAACTGAGCTGTTTACTGATTGTGCACCGTCGCTCAGCATTTGCATAATTTTGTGCTTTGACACAGCTTCTACAGTCGCACCACTGCAAAGAGAGCCGCAGATAAACGCTGAGGAATTCTGGGTAAATGTGTCTTCATGTTAGAGGAATCTTTAGGACTGACTTTGCACTAAACATACATACATACAAACAAACAAACATGTCTGCTTTCTCTCAGAAAATGAGGTGCATTAGTGTTTAAAACAAAGAATTTGGCAAGGCCACAGTAAAGTTAGGAAACGTAGTAAGAGGCTGCTTATGTCGAGCTTTGTGATGTGCATTTTCTAACATTCAATTAAGTGCACGCAGTCACACACAGAGCATGAGGTAACCCTTGTCAAATCCCACCCAGGGCCATATTAGCCCAGTCCAAGCCTTCCTGTAAAGGCCCCATTCGGTCAGACGTTATGTGGAAACCATTGTCGCAGGATTATAGTGGTGTGGCTGTAAACTGTGTAAGACTCATTATCAAAGGGGCCTCCCTGGCAGAGGAGCCTGACAAGACAGGGTCTTACCATCTGTAACTGGGGCACTGGAAGAGGAAAACCTCCACAGTGAATATGCAGCAGAGAACTTTTCTTCTGGGCTGAGGTCAAAACTCGACAAAGTTTCCCAAGCTTTATTGGAAATGGTAAAACCTTTGAATATGGTGGATCAGGCTGCAGGGAGAAGTAAAATTACCAGCTATGGAGCAGAATGAGCCACATGGCCGATCTGCAGTAGTGAAAATTCAAGACTAATCTCCCTCAGGGTCAGTAAAGTCTGGTGTAGGTATTTGATGCAGTAGAAGTAATATAACATGATAGGATAGAATATTATAACATACAGACACTGAGTTTTCATCAGGTAGATCTATCAGTTTTTAAAAATGTCTCCTCTGTGTGAGATCGACAGTGCCAACCATGATCACGTCTTATTAGTGATGAAGGTAATTCCTTGGAAGAGATGTGTGTCTGTGTATGCAGTGGTCCTGCTATTCCTGCTAAGCTGCAGCAAAGAAGAACATGCAGGTCCCTCTCATGTTTGCAGATGAAGGCTGCAGGTGAAAAGGGGAATCAGTCCGTTCTCTGCTGAAATGCTGATATCTGGATATTTCGCTGAAAGTCTCCAGGGTCTGAGGACTCTTAGATATTCACTCGGAGTTTCCTACCTGTCTGGTGAAATAACGAGTCGGCCAGACTGATGTGATTGTTCACAGTGTGCGTGCTTTTATTGAGGTGACGGCCAAGAAATCTGAAATACACTCACAGCTCCGACAGCAGTGGCAGGGACAAGTTTATTGACTCTGGAGGAATGTGTTGACAACCTGGCATGGCATGATTAGGCCCTAATATCAAACCAACAATTCCCAGATGGTTTATCCTCACTGATCACTTTTAAAGGAATAGTTCAACAAAACAAAAACAAAACATCTCAACAGCTTCTCTATTCAACTTGTTTGGAAACGTATAAAAATGAGAAGTTATATGCAGAATGGTTTTAGATTTTTGGACAGTGCTGGCACAGCTTGTTTACCCATGTTGGTTTGTTTATGTAGAAAACCTGTATAGAAAAGTATAGAAAATATAATTAGCAGATATATGTGGATGAGACCATTTGGGGTCCAGTTTCAATCATTATTGATGAATAACTGTTGCTGCAAAAAATGCAGATTATTAATAAAAACAAAAACTTTAACATTTCTGTAAGAAAAACTCACGTGACGTGATGGTACATTGGCTATAAATGAAAAAATTTAGAACAACATATTCTAGGATTAGATATTTTAGTTTTAGATTATGCGATTCTTCACGCTAAGAGCCTTCTTTGAGCTCTGCTAAATGAAAATGGTTATCCTCTGCTTTTAATAATGCCCGTCTGGAAGTGATTAGTGTTTACATACAGGCGCAGAGCTCCTCTGCTGCTGCACCTTTCCAGTACTGATTGATGAAGCGGAGCTTGTGGAAAGCTCAGGTTTTCATGGTAGGTGTCACATGTAAAACATCACAGGCAGTTAACCACGTAGCACGCACGGCAACTGGTGTGTGTGCATGTCAAGCGCCGTGAGAAGTGGGCATAAATGAAGCAGCCCATGGTTTTAGAGGCTGGTGGATTTCAGAGAGAACTGTCAAGGATGGCTTGGTGCTGAATTTGGACCAGAACGTCTTCACATGCAGGCTTTGACTAACTGAACCTCTCTTTAGGAGTGCAGTAACACATCGCCTCGCCTTTCATCTGCTTCCCACAAGTGCAAGACAGTGATGTGTTCTCATGGAACATATGTGGCAATAAACAGCGAAACATGACGGTTGTAATGCGAACAGCATGCTGCCACTCGAACGAGTAATTGACTTCAGCAGATCTACAATCAGTGCCCTGTTTGCAGGAGTAAAGCCCACTCCTCTCCTGCAGGAGTGTCGCTTTTCTTTCTCAGTAAAGACAGGGTGATCTGATCTATCGAACAATCCTAATTTTGTCTGTCCTGTTTCAGTGGGCATACTTTTAGGTAGAACACAATTAAAGCAGCCCAAAGTCTGCATGTATTTCCTCTGCTTTAAAGAGTAGACATGGAGAAGCAATATCTGTTATCATAGCATCTCAGAGGGACGTCCCTTTTTATTAAAAAGAAGTGGATTTCTACGTTCTGTGAATGGAAAGTCTATACGTACCATGTGGTCTCGCTGACATTCCAGCGCTCCCGTGCTGTAAATAAGGAAGTGTGCATATGCTACTGTCTAATTCCATTTTCATTAGCTTGTCATTTTTATTTGGTCAGAAAACCAAAGCTGATCCTGACCCAGTAAGATTCGTTTTCTAGTTTGCCAGTGTCATCATCTCTGGCCTAGTTCTGTCTTAATGAAGCGACCAAAAGCTTTTAAGTTTGATTAAATAGAGACTTTGTGAAAGGTGACAGCAAAATACACGTTCAGTGCTCTGTGCACATGAAAGACTTGGATGAAATAATGAAGCAGAGATTTGGAAATGCAGCATATGAGCTGCAAAATAGAAAAAAAAAAAGCCCTGCTGAAGAGTTTCTTCATATTCTGTTTGTGTGCGGCTCGTTATACCATGAAGGTAATCCATAACAGAATACTTGGATCACTCTGGACTCTAAATAAGAATAGATGTTATCACCGCCCCATCCAGGAACTGAATAGCTGCATTGTATGCTGAAGGATTTGGACTTTGGCTTGGACTGGAACAAATGGGTGGCCTGAAAATAGCATCCAGGTTCTTCTCATAAGCCATTTAACCAAAAGCTTCTCTGCTGCACTGCTGGTTTCATTCACTGTTTATCTAATACCAATCTTGACTGCTTTCTTTTTAGGCCATGGTTATTAGTTTGTTTGCCATTGACATGGTACAGCCCATCTCCTTAAATCTCTTTTATAAATTCCTTTCATACGGCGCTCAGGGTATTTGCTTCGGTGTCCAATTTCCGTGCCGCTAAGGTTAAGCGAGCAGGACTAATTGAATCTCGTATGTCTTCATGATGATTTATAAAGCAGTACAATAGATTCAGCAGCTGATCACTATAATCTCACTCGTTACAGGAGACGTAAGAGGAGATGAGTGTTCAGCTTAATTTAAAACGTCTGCAAGTTTCTCATAACATCTTTGATTCTGCTCTGGCTGTCCTTTGCAAACAGCCGGTCATGTGGTATGGCTGCCAGCTGGACCCCCTCCTAAAAATCTCTTTAATTCAGTCTCATTAAAATGCCAGACGAAGGGTAGAACATAACCAAAAGATGCAGAAAGACAAGGGAAAACTTAAGAATGCAAAATTTAACGCCAGGTCCTGATGCACGCCTAGATCACGATACTAAGTTAGTCCTCTCCTTTAAAACCTGCACTCTGTTCTGTCCACTCCCTGCTAACATAGCTGGAGTATACGAATCACTCAACAGTCTTCTAAATGGACCACACAGGCCCGTTTCCAGGACTTCTGAGTCACTTTCCATGTTTAACATGGTTCACCTTGCCTTCCCTGCTTGTGTTATACCCTGTCCACACATCCCGGGTTGCTGGAAATGTGTTAGCATGGGGGTTCAACATTTAACTGCAGTTTCGTGTTGTTGCCTTTTGCTGAAAAACACACTGAGCCGTGTGGCAGTTTGTGCCATGTTCCACTACAAATATTTTCTGTTTTGCCTGGAGTCAGAAGATTGATTCCTCTGTTGTGTGTGTAAAACTACAGCTACAGTCAGCAGTGTGTTAGCTTAGCATAAAAAAATGGGTTACTAATGCATATATTACAAAATTCGACACAAGCAGCTGCTTTATGAGTTAAAAATTTCAAGTCGAGGCAGAGCCTGACCAGCCATTTCCCCGTTTCCAGTCTTTTGGCTGAGCTGACTGACTGCTTACTCTGGCTTCGTATTTATCATACATGAATAATTTTGTTCTTGTTTCTTCCTTCGGCAAAGACAAAGTGAAAAACGTTTCTCAAAATGTCAAACTGTTAAATCAAAATGCAGATTTGTGACTTTGACTCACACAGAGAGCCAAGTGTCATAGCGTATAAAAATCTGTCTTGTCTTATCCAGGGAGAAACTGATGGAGTGTTCTTGGTCTTTGTCAGCAGCTGCCCAGTAAAACCACAGTCCTTTAACAGGCTGCTGAGAAGCTCCACTGGAGCAGTGGCAGGTTAAGTGCTTTGCTCAGGAGATCTTTGAAATTAGTCAGAGAGGGAGGCGAGAGTGTTACTCCTTCATTTTCTGTGCACGGTGTGTTTTCATAGTCAGCCTGGGGATTTAAAACTGATCGCTTTCTGGTCACAAACCTGCATTTTATCACTTTCCCCCCAAACTCCTGTAAAGTCGTAGGAAAGCTCACTTAAATATTTACAAAAAGTTCTTAAAGAAATATTATATTAAACATACATTACTGTAGACCCATGTAACATAAAGAAGGGGGACAGTGTTTATTTCAAGGCAACCAGTTCCATGCCTCAGAGCTGAGCAGTTGTTAGCATGGTGGTATCTGCGGCTTCTTTGCTAAAACCCTTCAGGATCAAACCTGTAATAGGAACAATGTGTACCGATGAAGAGCCGGGCCCCACCACCAGCTTTACCGTGGCCCTCCACCCACCTGAAAATACAGGTCAGGATTACGAATCATCCCAAGAGGATGAGCCCCCCTCCTCCTACGCCTCCGACCTTTGACTTGGTCAGTTTGAATGACAGGTAGCGAGGAAACATGATGCACAGCTACTTTGCCTGAACGCTTTCAAAACACTCTTTGTTGGCTTTTCTGTGAAACTTCAAGGGATTGTGAAAAATCTCCTCCAGTTATTTTTCATGTGGGGTTGTGTTACCATGTCTGGCATTTCTTTGTTTTTCACAGAAGTCCTCCAGCCCCTGGGTGTCACATATGATTTGCATTTTTTACACACGCTCCACGCCATCACTTTGCTATCTAAAATCTTATTTAGGACCAAATATTTTGGTTGATAGAATTACACTAATGCTTTTCCTCATATTACATTGAGCTTTCCAAATGTTTTGATTGCATTTTCATGGTGGCGTGTGCCCTGCGTTTGATGATTTACGCAGCATGAAGGCACGGATGCTGTGGATCATGGTCTTTGCCATTGGCACTTTTACAGCAGTTTTGGGCCCTTTGGTGCTCTGCTGATATCAGACTCACAGCTGGGATATAAAAGTGTCTTATGCTATGTTTTCTGTTAGCTCTTTATTGTCTGAGGAAAAGATTAAGTCCCAGTTTGCTCTTATCCTGCCCAGGATGAGTCTCTGCAGCGAAGTTCCTAGATAGTGCCCTTTCTCAGTGATGGTATTTGGATTGTTTTATTACTTTTAAGTTCACTATGACCTTTGATTATGAACAATGCACTTTTTTTTTTTTGCTGACATGTGAAATCAGAAGATTGATACCACTCTCAAATCTGCCTGTGAAAGTGAAGCAGCACCAGCTGCTGGCTGTAGCTTCGTATTTACCTGACCTCCAGGTGCATAATGTAACCGCAGCAGAAATCCTTCCATGGTGTGTAGGTTTTTGTGCAATGTGTAAGTGTAGCGCTGAAACAAGATAAGAAGAGTAAATTAACTTTTATACTTGTTTATAAGGCTCCCCAGACTAAATGCAGTGAAACAGCTTTTACACCATGTACTGCAGTAAAAGTGAACAAGGTGAACATGAAACTTGTTGTCAGCTCCTCCTCAGAGGAAGCTCTGCTCTGTGAAATAAACAGCCTCATTAAGATGAATAAATTGCCCACAAAGTTAGTGCAGAGGTTTGTGTTTTTAAAAGGAACGATTGAGAAATTGGAGTCTTTTATCTCCCCTTACCAACTCATTTCCACTCACAACAACAATTCTGCATGTTCTGTGTTTGTCATGTATCTGCTTTTTCTTACAAGCCGTCACCGTGAGTTCATAGTGGCAAGACTGCCATATTTTGTGGTCTGAAATAATCTCTCGTAAGAGGATTGAACGTGGAGGTGGGGACGCACATCTTTGAGAGCCTTGCAGAGGGGTTTCCTGGGCTGGGAAAATAAATTCTGTGCTGGCTGGTTTTCAGTGCGTCTAAGTCTGACAGCCCAATGATGACACTTTATTTTGGTTTCCACTCAGGACCCATGAAGAGCTGGAAGGCACTCACAGCATTCAGCGTTCTCCCAGAGCTCATCTGTTCTGTTTTAGTGTGTTTAAGGTCTTCAGGGAAGCCATGAAACCCTGTTAGGCGATTTGTGATATGATAGTGCAGATGTCTAATGTGGTTAATCTGCCAGCATGTTCATCAACTTTGCATATTGTTCAGGTTTGTAAGAGAGACTTTAGTTTGAGACCCAGTTCCTGCTTCAACATCAGCATCAAACCCCCACCCCCGCCTATGGCCTGATGAGCCCTCCCTGCAGGCTGGACTTCCAGATAATACCACAGCTGATTTGAAATACCGCACCATTATTTTATGATTTGCTGGAGTGCTGAATCGAAAAATTGGATTGTATATTTTGCAGCCTTTGCCTAGCAGAGGGCTAAATTGGCACTCGTCTTTAGCACCCGTGGCGTTCGGGGAGTTCAGTGGAGCATTTTCATTTTGATGAGATTCTAGTTTCAGACTTCAGTGTTGCTCATTCTTTCATCTGAAATGATGAAAAGATCCCTTAGTTGTCATTTCATGTCCAATGTACATTCCTGGGTTACAACAACTGTAACATCTGCCCTGACTGAGGAGTTTTATATGAACGATGAATTCAACAACTTGACACCACAGACTCAAAGCACTCAGCTCTACACTGCAGATTTTCCATTTTGCTCTTAAATCTTTCACCCCTCTATTCTGCTCAGAGCCCTCCTTCTGAGCTGCTCACAGCCTCTCCATCATGCATTTCCCTTTGCTGCTGACAAGATAGGGTATCTGTGACATAAGAGCCAGTACCCGTCACGCTTGCATGCCCAGACTTTTGCAGGAAAAAGCCAACATGGGTCATGCAGTGCTCAAGTAAACACCAGGCTCAGACCACCGATACTGGCTGATAAGTTAAGTGAAGCCCTTGGGAGCTGCAGGGATAAAATACAGTAATGTGGGGAAAAAACACTATTACGCTCAGAAACTGCAGGTTTAGCTGACAGATGGGAAACGATGTCGGCATAAAGCATTAGCTTAGATTAGTACCATCATTAGTCCAATGACAAGAACACACACATAGGAAACGTTTTTACCTGTGTGTGTGTGTGTGTGTGTGTGTGTGTGTGTGTGTGTGTGAGAGCATTTAACACATGTATGAGAGCATTTCACAAGTGTGTGTGTGTTAGAGGGTTTTAGGTGTGTGTGTGTGTGTGTGTAAGTGTTTTATGTGTGTATGTCTGAGAGACCGTTTTACATATATGTGTAAATGCATTTCACATGTGTGTGAGTTTCATATATGTGTGTGTGTGTGAGAGTGTTTTACATGTGTGTGTTAAAGAGTTTTGTGTGTGTGAGAGCGAATTTGTGAATAACGTCTCTAACGGCCCCTCATAGATTTATTTCTGACTCCACCCTGAAGTGAATGTTTCGTTAAAAACAACATAGAGAACATGTGAAAAGTCTTTCTCTGGAATAATAAATATGTTTATGACTAAGTGAGCAAAGTTTCAGACCATGACCTCATTTGTTATTAAGAGTTTAAAAACTCAGTAAATCTGCTTCATTAGGATCATCGTCGTCAGTGGCTTGGTCAGGTTTGGTCAGTCACTCCCTCATTAACTTATTAATGACTCAGACAACAGCAAATTGAGATTATATCATTTTAAAACAGGAAGTAACTGGTACTACTATATGAAAGTGCAGTATTTGGTGTTTGAAGCCCCAGATAATCAGTAGTTACTCTGCTGCATCAGTGGACGGTTGCTCGGACAGAGAGCATGTATTTTTACTGTATGCCAGTCTATTAAAATAGTTGAGGACTGTAATAACATTTTTGACTGGAGCTCTGCTGGCTTTTCTCCAGTGACCTCATCTTGGTTGCGCCACTGCACTGACTGTCCTTGAGTAGTCTGGGGCCCTGTGGTCCCGCCTCTCTAAATCCATCCTCTCACGCACGACACATACTAGCTCACATCTCTGGTGTTGATGAGGTCAGCCGGCAGGCATGTCATCCTCTGCTGGCACGTATTTGGTTACACATGATCTCAATGTGACATCTAATAGGCGTATAAGTCTTAAACACAGATAGACTATTTCATTTGAACTCAAACAAGTGGGGATCATTTGATGCTAATCATGCACTGTATGTCCCATTTGCCTTCAGGCATCCCAGTGGACGGTTTTCTGACCAGAAATGCTCTTGCAGCTATTTCAGCAACTCAAGAACTCGAACACACACACACACACACACACACACACACACACACACACACACACACACACACACACACACACACACACACACACACAGATACTGTCCACACAAACAGGTCTATGTGCAGTACATGATTCTACGCATGTCGCCACCATGCAGGATTCACCAAACACACCCCTGCTCAGCTTCAAAAGCATCTCCTGGCTGGTCCCCATGTAGTGTCATTGCTATGTGACCATGTGTCCCCACTTTCGTCTCATGTCCATCTGGATGCCACAGAGTCACATTTCAAATCAGGACTCTACCAGCCTGAGTGATCAAACCAGATTATTGTATAGGAACGTCTAAATGCAGCACACCGTAGGTTCGCTTGCTGCCAGCTGCACCTCTGCATTTCATGGGAGAGTTATTACCAGAGGACTCAGGTCAGAATCTGAAATCAGCCGCTTTGTCACTAAATTTGGTTTTAGTGGATTCATAAGATGGTTTGTAGGCAGGACATATATGCCAAGATATAATTTGGTTAACACTAAAAGAAAACTGTTAATTTACATGTCAGCCTGGCCAAGCCAAGCTGCCCCCCCCCTTTTTAAAACATGAAGCTTTTGGCTGTTTCTCAATTTTCTACTTAAATGATTATAAAGTTACCCACAATTAACACTCAGCTGCGAGCACAGCTTATGTTTCTAGGAATGCCCTCGGTTTACAGTGAAACTATCTGATAGAGCTGTCAGGATGGCTGCCCGTGCGAATTTAACTCGCAGCATAAAGTGATGGGACTCGGCCAATCGATTGGCTGATTACTGACCTCTCCTCATCAGGGAGTGTGTTCTGCTTCCATCACAACCGCAGTCAGTACTGCGGGAAGGATAATTGCAGTGTGCAGCGTACGGGGTGGGTCTCAAGTATCCCAGCACTCAGCCTGTTGCCAGAGGAAAACACATTGATCTCTGAAGGTGATGAAAAGGCTCTCTCAAAGGCCCTGCTTCCTCTTCAGGAGTGTTCCAGCCTCGACACTGAACCGGAGCAAAAGCATAGATGATCCATGCATGCCTGCCAGCCATCGCCCAATTCATATCATTTGTCTTCTCTGAGTGTGTGTGTGTGTGTGTGTGTGTGTGTGTGCGTTTGACAAAGAACTAGACAAGAGCTGCTTGTTCTTGTAATGATTTTCAGCCTTCAAAACTGCATATTAAGTGTGTGTGTTACATTGGGTGTAACAGAGTACTGCAAGGGCTATAACTACTCAGTCAGCTACTCAAGAGACTTACTTTGTCTGCAATTAGTGCAACACTGGGCACGTCTGTTTTCTCCTGGAGGGAGCAGGGAAAGATGCATTTTTAATACTAGTTTCAATCTGCATGATGCAGTGTTAATGGAGCTCGCAGTGACAGATTCCTCGCAGCCTAATGGATTGACTCATGGTTTAATGAACTGATAACTGGCATCTGGGCAAACACATCACAGAACTCATCAACCAACACACACACACACACACACACACACACAATTGGCGTATTCACCAGGGATGGGTGGAGAAATAAATTCAACTTGATAACAACATCCTCTGACCACTACTCGGTGCACATGCAGACACTTGCATCATTAACTTTCTTAGTTTTCTGCCTCATAATGAATGTGTTTCATGTAATTAGTTTCACATTCCTGTTGGGTGATGTCTGGGGACGGTCTGACATTAACAAGCGTCCTGTTTGGTCCTGCAAATGAGTTTTAATTTTAACACAGTGACAACAACACCGGGGTGGACGTTTTGATGACGTCTTGTAAGTAAAGACCGCAGACCTGAGCTTCATTAGAGTTTTTGTGGAGCAGGCGTCACTGTTCATTACCCTCAGGACTGTTCGGTAGATTTAATTCAGGCCCTCATCAGAGAGATCTTGCTTTACGGCTGTTGTAGAAATCGTAATGTAAATTTAAGGATAGCGAGTGATAGACTTTTAAGCAGCAGTGTAAACACACGTCTGTCTATATATACAGTAACAATACATTCGTAATTAAGAAATACAAAGACGGTCTTTAGGAAAGATGTGGAATTTGTCAGCTCGTTATATTTTCTTCACAAACAAGTAAATCGACATTTGCACCGTAGAGAACACTGAACAAGATCAGGCCTACGTGGTGGCAGAATGAGTGGACCACCAAAGCACAATGAATGAGTGAATGAATGAATGAATGCAGAAATCAGGCACAATGGTCTTCTTTTCTTGGCGACAGATGAAATATAATTGCCAAGAATTATTTAGGAAATGGCTTTAATCATTATAGTTGTTCAGGAAATGGTTGCATTGGAGTTGAGTGCAGCTGGAAATAAGTATAATGAAGATATATTCCACAGAATCAAGGAATAATGTTAATTTTCCCTTGGAACGTTGCTTTTGTAGGTCGGCTTGGGATTCAAATGTGGGTCTTGCAATGGAAAATTAAAATAGGCCTCACATTCTTCTTCAGAGTTTGGTGTTTACATTATGTTGTCAAACCCCTCTGCAGCGTTATAAACAAGTGGATTTGACTCTATAGGCTTTTAGTTTATTGTAGCACTCGGCTAGCAAACAATGACACAGTCCCTATTATAATCCACTTATTTTTTTGATGTGCAATAAAAAAAAAACCCCAAACAGCCTGGCTCCTATTTAAAGGCAGTTAAAGAACCACTGCTGTTAAACAAGGCTGATAATAGGGTTGCTCCTTGAAATGGCTTCACATTACATGCTAACCATGTTTTAGTCCGTGCTGCATATCAGGTTGCTGGAATTTGGAAACTTTCCTCTAATTTCCAGAAGTTGAACTTCCACTGACACAAGTGACGCTAATTTTAAGTGAATTGCAGAGAAGCTGGTGTTGAGTTTTCGTAAAAAGTCAGACAAGCCGAAGTTGACCCTTTTTCAGAAGTTGTGTAATAAATTAAGCGTGTGGTAATTGAGCACAAAGAGCTGAATGATGAACCAGCAGCATCACAGTACAGACATTTACAGAATCTTATTGGTGTGTTTTAATAATTTAAAGGAGTAGTTCAGGATTTTTCAAGTCGAAACAATACTAAGTTCTTCTGTGTCGTCATCTCTTAAGCTGACGAGGTTCAGTGGTTGAGCAGGTCCGTGTGAGAAGGAGTTTGCTTCTGAAGCCAGTTTGATGAGCTACAGGCACAAAGGAACCCGAAGAGGAACTTGAAGCTGGTGGAGACTCATTGCATATCTTCATGTCAGTGTACTGTTACTTGTTGAAAGACCTGGACTTCTTGGGTAATGAATAAACATTAGGAATAGCTGGATGAACAGCTGGAATACATGGTTGGGGTCCAAAAGTGGTTTGAGGGTTGAACAGGGTTGTTCAGGTATGTCTAAAAAAAAAAAAGGTTAATCCCAACCATTTAAACAGGTGAGAAGTTTGCAGGAAGTAAAACTGCAGACTTTACTTATTCTTTTTTTTTTTTTTTAGATATTTAGACAATAATACACTTTTTTTCTGAAGCTGAAGAGCGTGGTGACATCCACAGATGAGGCCTGTTATAAAATTGTGGCTCATTTCCATTTTTTCCTTTGGACACTGGACACGGTGTTCCATGAATTAGCATTTAATGTATTGATTTATTCATTGTCATGCAGAGTAATAAGGATCTTGGATCAAAATCGTTGTCCTTTTTGCCAGATGTTACCACAAAAATGTTCTTGTAAAGTAACAAATGATTGTGCAGTAGAAAGCCAGCTTTTGTGCAGCTTTAGTTCCCCTGACCTGCTTGATACCAAGAGCTGCCAGGTTTAATAAACTCATCCGTCCATGTTTTGGGATTAAATTGACTATATTAAGGTCTGTTTTGACTAATCTTCATAAATCCTTGGAATGCTTGTAAAGACACTGATCATCAACATTTTTGAGAAATATTCTGAACATTTCACTCAACTAAACTCAGGGATCCAAGTTCTGAAATTAGGTGGAGCGATGTTGACAGGGCCCAGTATGTGGCATAGTAATTGTGACCATGACAGACAGATAGTTTTTCAAAGACATTAAAAAATAGTGAGGCGGACGTTACTTAAAGACACGATGGGACCTGACGATCGTGATAAAACCAGCGTCTCTATTTACACAATAGGGGGGAAAAAAAACCCTCAGTTAGGCCTTCTTCTTCATCACTGCAGAACATTTTAAGAGCCAAATAATTCAAAGACGTTTTTGTCCCCGGAGGCGCCTTCTGACCTTGGTATAAAATTGACCGTGACAGAACCAAACACCAGTGAAACAATTTCATGTCAGTTCCTAAAAACATTGGCACTGGAACTCTCGTGCAGCCGTGACATTTCTCCCAAACATCGATGCAGGACATTATGTTTTTATGACTCATGTTTAAACAGTAAGGTCAGTATGTGCCGCTTTTTGCACTCAGAAAATAGACTGTTTGTTTACCATTCAGGGAAAAACAACATTAACATCAACCATGGAAAATTTGTAGATTAATGAATCAAACATGAAACCTTTTTCTGTTTGCATGGTTAATGTAGACTCTTTTTTTTAAATGTTTGACTTTAAGTTTAGTATCTAAGCAACATGCTATGGCAGCACGGTGGGTTAGTGGTTAGCACGTTGCCTCACAGCAAGAAGGTTCCTGGTTTGAAACCCATCAGGGGCCTTTCTGTGTGGAGTTTGCATGTTCTCCCTGTGCTTGTGTGGGTTTTCTCCAGGTACTCTGGTTTCCTCCCACAGTCCAAAAACATGTATGTCAGGTTGATTGGTGACTCTAAATTGCCCATAGGAGTGAGTGTGAGTGTGTGAGGTTGTTTGTCTCTATGTGGCCCTGTGATGGACTGGGGACCTGTCCAGGGTGGACCCCTGCCTTTCACCCAGAGAGAGCTGGGATAGGCTCCAGCAGATCCCCGTGACCCTGGTTAGGGATAAGTGGGTATAGATAATGGATGAATGGATACATGCAATGGCACATTCCCATTTAATGTGAACAGATGTGAATGATCACTCTTCTTCCTCTGTTTATTTGATTTAATTACACAAATTCAATGCAACATTTCTGCTCTTTGTGCAAATGAAATGAGCAATTTTCTGTTTTATTTTTCACGTCATTTTTAACATGGGAAAATGCAAACTGTACGACTGTGGCTCTCACATGCTGAAAACATCTGACTTGACTGACTTTACTTTTAAGGTGCAGCTGATCTCGCTGAGAAGGTTACAGCTGGTACCCAGTTTGCTGTTTTTGGCAAAGCTTTGACTTTTATTCTGAAGAATAGCTGGATTAGTTGATTATGTATATCACGCTCTGAAACAGTGCTCGTATTGTGAATGACTCTAGCTTTGGGCTGGTTCACTTAAAACTGACTGATTAGTAAGGAGGAGAGAAATAAAGCAGAGGTTCAGCGGAGTCGGTTGTTGCGGGCCAATCTATATTTTATGGATGATGAGTAGTAGTTCAGTGCAGTTTTGTCTCATGCATAACGTATAAACATGAACTTTTGTGTATCAAACAGTGCATAACTTTGAAATAATGTTATAATGAAGAACATGAGCAAAAGTATTCAAGAACAATAGAGCCATGGCTGAAAATTGCACAATACTGCCAATGATAGGGGATTGTTCTCTGCCAAAAAACATTAAAATGACTACTGCTATCAGTGTTGTGGACCAGAAACATTCTGTGGGATTGTAAAAATCCCAACTTGTTTGACTCTTCCTGAAAAAGCAGAAGATGATTAAATAATGAGACTTGCGTTGTGCTGATGGTCCCACGCTGCTGTTACGCTGCAAACTTGGAGCTATTCATGTCACAGTATCTTCCCATCATGTTCACTGATACAGTGAGGACTTTAGGGGAGTTAGAGGATGTATCCGATGATTAATACAATAAGAAATCTCTCTTTTTCTATAAATAACCTCGACGAGCACTGGCCAAAACTTAGAGATATGATGTGAAGCCAGTTTCTTCTATTCACTGCAGCTTTGACCTTCATTGTGTGGCAGCTTTCCTATTAACCTTAAAGTACAAAAGGATGTCTGTTGTTGTGTAAGTCATATAGGCCTCGGTTGTTAACAGTGCTGGACTGTGATCACATAGACAGTTTCTTTAAGTTGGTGTGTCTGTATTTATAACACAGCTGAGGTTTCAAATTCCATACGTTTGTCTGAAAACAGAGCCTGAAACTGGTTAAACAGGGGCAGCGGTGCTTTTAGCTAAATCTTGCTGTTTATAGCAGGAAACACAATCATTAGTTTTGCAGGTGCACACATCAAAGTTCAACCTGATGATGGGGAATATGTAGACCAACAACTACAATCCAGGGTGGAAATATGTCCCTGAATCCCAGTATTTGTGGAGATGTTTCAGTCTAGTGCTAGTGTGCCTACTAATAAAACCAAAAGTCCAGGCTCCTTCTCTCTCTGGTCCTGCATTATAAAATAACTTTCTGCCACCAAATAACACAGTTTGAAAACACAATGCTCAACACCACAAGGCTCGTTTTGTTGCCGTACGTCTGGCCAGAAACTTTGTCTTTTGAATGAACATCAAGTTCATTTTGATTTATTTGACTTTGAGAGTAAAAAGCTGTTGAAAAGGTTTCAACAGATTGTTCATAGCTGTTGACCCTCATCACGAGTTCCCTGCCACACTTTTTTCTGAAACCACGGTTCCATGACCATACTTGGGATGCGGAGAGAAAGCGGCGGGCCAGTGCAATGTTTCTGAGCGAGAGGGATGTGTTGCCTTCGACAGGCAGCTGAAGATCTCTCAGCACCAAGTTTGATTCCATCTCATTTATGACTAGACGCCGTAATTGACAAGAAAAAAAACCCTCCTGAAATATATTTTGACTGGGCATGATGGGCTTTGTCAAATTCCTCATTCATTTGTGCTTCATGGACTGAAATGTTAGTGTTTTTGTTGGCATGGGAAGTCTTTCGGTGTTTTACTCGCACAGTTGCGTTGTATGTGAAGAGAATGGAAACTGCGATGAGGAATACTGCGAATATCTGAAAACAATGTGAGGTATTTTGGTCTGGACCACCAAATCCCGTGTGGGGAGTGTTTTCTCAGCAGCTGAGATCAGGATGTCAGGATGTCGTATGGTTGTTGAAAACATTCCTCTCAGAGGTGTCACGTGTCATTTCAAAGTGAGCAACAATGAAGCGACTGCCAAACGCAGTAAACCTCCTTCTGTTTCTTTAAAAGCCTTTAAAAACAAACCGACAGAGAAACTTGGGTTGATGTGGACCATAGTAAAGTGAGAGTCAAACTCCACCTGTGGTTACAAACTTTAAACTTTGCCTGGACTCTTCTCTGACATTATCCTGGAAACTGTCCAGAAGGAGCAGAGTTGGAGGCTGAAGCGGAGCCAAACAGTGGGATCAAACTGAGGACTAAGCATCTTACAAAGAGTTTTGCAACATAATCCCGCATTTTCCACCCCAGTAACACATCTGGAGTGTCATAAATCAGCCCAACTCAGTGTAAAAGGGTTGCACTTTTTGTTTCACTCCTTCACCATTGCTTTTATTCCCCTCCCTGTCAGAGGGACTGAGGTAGCAAAGTTTAGACAGGCTACCAAACACAGACTGGAAAGTTGATTAACTGACAAGCTGAAATATAAAGGACTGAGCTCATAAAGTTTTGGTACAGGCTGGGGTAGGAGGTCAGGTCAGGTTATTTGGATTAGTAATTAATCTGGTTAATTCATGTTGTCGCTCAGTTTAGCTGCTAGCAAATGCCCCTAGAGCAACTTTTGACACCCAGGCAATTAATGTTGATCTGTGCAGCCCGTCCACAAACTTTTGCCAACCACATCACACGACTGTAATGATCTTGCTCTTCTAACATGCTGACAAAATCCACTGTTTGCCAGTAACGTTCGATTTACATAATCACTCTGCCCAGTATTGTCGTCGCCTGAAACTGGTGCAGAACCTGACAGGGAAGCTCGTTCCACTGACTTCTCCTCTAAAGTCCACCTCGAAGGTGGAACATCCCCCATGTGCTGCTGTGCAAATAGATTATAAGAGCTCAACATTTAATTTTCAGCTACTCTAAAAGTGCCTTTGGATAAACTGTGAATGTGGCCTGGCTTTTTGAGCAGATCAAACAAAATGCCAGTGCCTGAAGATGTGTTTCCAGCTGCCGAGCTGCATGTACAAAAAAAAAAGAATAAGGGAAAAGAAGCTGCATGTATTGCTGCGAGGAGAAGGTCATTTTGGGAGAGATGCTCCCAATTTCCTCACCGACACCTACCTGACCAAGGGCTTCACTGTGTAAAACCTGGCAAAGCGTGTAATTGTTTTACTCCTCCTGCTGAGCTTCAGCAGATTGATAGTGCTGACAAGAAAATGGCAAACAGGAAAGCACTGTCTAGATAAACAAATTTAAAAACAGAGCATCCGTGCTGAAAGCAAAACCTGGAAATAACAGGGACGACTGTGTTTTTTTTCTTTTTTCACCTCAGCCTAAGTCTGCATAGATCCCAGACACTTAATGAACCTGTAGGTTTTCAGGCTTTTGTATTCAAAATACGTTTTTGTGGCTGTCGAGTGGTGTGTTGACTGTGAGAATCCATGAAGAATATGAAACTTATCCAAACAGAAACACAAAGTACTAAAGTACTGTATTCTCTCTCTTTTTTTTTTTTTGCAGGACCTCCGGGAAAGCGAGGAAGACGAGGACGGGATGGAGAACCTGGTATATATATTTGTATTTATTTGTGTGTGTGTGTGTGTGGTCAAAAGTCATTGTATCTCAATCCAGAAACGTTTAAGGAATAATTCAGAAGGACATCAGCAAATCATACTGCACTTCCAGTCATGTAAAAGGACACTGTATATCTTTGTAGGCCAAAATAGGTTATAGATGTGTAATTTGTGGCCTGGTGGTTTCAGCCTTCACTTGGGTCGTTTCAGCTTCAGTCGCTATAGAAACAGCAGGTTTTGACAGTAAAACTGGGGGGGCAGTCTGGGAAAGTGAAAGTGATGCCCAAAATTGCTGAAGCCGACGTTCACGTCTAAACTTTGAGACACTCTTACTTATGCTCAGCTTCGGTATATGTAATAAACCACGCTTGTTGGCCTGCACAAACTCAGCATCCAGTCGCTCTAATGTATTCAGGATCTCCAGCCTCTCCTCCCACACACTTTCCTTTGAGCTGACTCAACAGCCTTGGCCCAGCCAGGGCTGAGAGAGAGTATCTAGGAAAGGGACATGTTGTGCGCTGACACTCCCTCTGATGGAAAGTGTCACCATAAATTGAATTCACAGCCAGAATGTGCACTTGGCAGGGAGCTGCATCCATACTCCACTCACCTGACAGTGAGAGTGATAATGGGGACTGGAGCCAGCGATCCTGTGCAGCAGATGCCTTTTAGAAAGAGAGCGGGATGTAAAGCGAGGTCCCTGTTTTAAGTGAGACGGAGTAATAAGGGAGGGGTTTGGTTTCAGCCATCCAGCCATTACTTTTTAAAGACACAGCAATCAGACCTAATCAGCTCAATAGAAATGGCTGTGTGACTTCCTTTGTTTTTGATTTGGCCCTTTTAATTAGGATCCTGTTTGAGGCAGTGTTCTGCATTTTGAGACATGGATCAGTGGTGAGTGGCTCTCTGCCTCTCCTTTGTCTGATTTACGTAATTCTGTGATCCCGTCTGACTTAAAAGCCAATGAAGATGGAAAAGTCAGAAATCAAATGACAAACAACAGTTCGATGTTCTGGTTGGCTGCACATCTGAAATACCCACCAAGCTTTATTTATGCAGCGCTTAACTTTCCAATAAACATCCACCACGCCAGCGTTATTTCAAAAGGCATCGTTGTGCAAAGACAGTCTGTTCGTTCTCTGGTCTGGGAATTTCCTCCTCTCGTCACATCAATTGGAAACAAGCGAACAGTCGTACCCACTCAGAAGTGTCTGGGGTGTCACGGTGGTCTGTCAGGGGCGGACGGCAGAGAAGGATTAGGATGACAGACCTCACCATTCTGCATAATTACAGTAAGAAGCTAGACCAACATTTGTGAAGTTAGTCTACATGATGTACCGTTTTAGTAATGTTCTAAAAAAATGAAGTTAAGTGGCGTTTACAGCGTTTTGTCACCAGCAAATCATTCATGGAATTTAAATGACTTTACCAAAGTAATGCTCTAAAGGTCCTTTAGCAGAGAATGTAATTTTCCGTTTTGGCTCTTTAAACGCTCTAAAAGTGATTCTGCATATTATCTGTAATTATACCTCATTTATTTCTGCTACATTTAGTGTTTGGACGTGTTGGCGAGGATTTAAAAAAAAAAAAAAAAAAAAAGCAGCAAAAATATTATGTGTGAAATTCACAGAAGCATTCAAAACAAATAAATATGATGGCACCGTGCTGCTTTTATTAAAACCCGGTGTCAAACTCTGCAGAGCCACTTTAGGAAACATTAATACAAATGAAATATTCAGCCATGCTGCATTCTGCACTGTAAGGCTTCTACAAATCCAATTTCCCTCTTTTAAGTTCCCAACACTGGTGGATGTTGAAGGGAAACATATTTAATTCATGATTTGCTTTAACCAAAAGTAACTAAGCTGTTAAAGGTTTCCCACAAATTCATGATGAGGGATTTTACAGCGGTACTGATCCACAGTAAGAACAAATAGGAAAAAGACACAGCAGTATTTACCTGCGCATCAAAAATGAATGGGATACTTCATTAGGATTCCTTGTTTGTTTGCTGGGAACATATGGAAAGGAAAAGTGTGGCCTGACAGTTTAGGATGAAAACGTTTCTGTAGCAGTGAAAGCCCCAGTCTTGGACTGTTCTAGCAGGTGCTGGAAAGTATTAGTGAAAATATGTGAGGAGACCTCTGTGTGAATAATCAGTACTTGTTACTCATGCGCATTCCCTCACAAAAAGGAGGAATTGATGCTCAGAATGAGCAGCTTGAGTAATTTAACCTTAAAGTGGTGCATCAGGAAAAACTGCTTTTTTCTTTTCACAATAAATCTTCCTAGGAATTGACTTTAAAGGCCCCATTGCACCTGCCATGTAACCTTCATAACTCTCAGCATTATGTGAGCAATCACAGGCTGCATACAATACCTGTAGCCGTAACCTTTACACATAGCAGGAGGTGATAAACTGTGGAGGAAGTGACAAGAAGTGCTGGTGAGAACCGAGAGTGAAGCTCAGTCTGAGTGACCGACTGATGCTGAAGCTTAGAGGATGGACGATTTGACAGGATGTTATACCCTGTGTTTCATTTAATACGAATTATATTCCAGAAAACACTGTCTTTTGTCTAACTAAAGCCATTAACAGGGTTTAATACGTGAAGGAGCCCTCAGACTTTTTAGATGCTTTTTTTTTTTTTTCTCTCACACTATTTCTTTAATTGCTAGTTGAAAATATTGTTGTGAGCTATGCAACACAGTGGGGCAATGTCAAAAGCACACAGTGGAGCAGGTTTATTAAAATCTAAGTGGTCTACTGTAACTCATCGAACCGTAAAACAACGCTACAGAAGTGCTGCCCAGTGAGCCTCAAACACACAGCTCCTTAAATGCCCCAGCTGCAGGAGCGATTTGCACTTTCCCCTGTTCATCAAGAACAGTTCAAGGACACAGGACTTGAAAGGAAAAAATAACTTCTTTTTTTTTTTAGGGTTAAAGCAGCTGGGTACCTTTTTAATAAGAACCTAAAGACCGAAAATGATTTGCAGGGTTCTGGGAAGCTCAAAGTGCGTTGGCACACGGCCCTTTGAACAGCAGTAATGGGGGAAAAAGACGAGTGTCACATCACAAAAACGTGGGCGGAATTTTTAAAATGCACACAGCCCCTTGTAGTCGTGACGTTAGAGCCACTTACAAACGTAAAATGAGATTCCCAGGCCAGGCGGCACAACTGCATGGAAAAGTCTTTTCTCACAGCGCTATTGTTTAATACCACATGTAGAAATACAGGTGGCATGTTGGAGTTACACTAAATGAAATGTCTGAAAGAGCTGCATCTCTATGAAAGGCTTCATTCTAATTCCTTAGAAATAAGGAAGAAAAGAGCCTCGTCCTTTTTTGGAGATGTGGTTCAAGTGGAACGTTGATGAGTTTGTTTGATCCCCTGATTGAAAACACTCTAATCATGTATTTCTTTTTTCCTCTTCTTTTTCAGGGCCTCCTGTAAGTATGCCTGCTTCACATCCTCCATGTTCCCTGACTGTGATAGCCACGTGAAGGTAAAAATAATAATTAAAAAATGCTGCATTAGTAAAATATAAGGTGCTGGATTTAAAACAATTTACCTGACGAGGCAACACATTGAAGAACATGTGACATTTTGTGTGATCTGCTAGTTAGACTGAGAGGGCTTTTACGCCTTTGTTGTTATTTTATATTAAAGACTGGAAAATGGACCTTAGAGGAAAAGATACTATACACCTATTACTGCTTCACACCGTGATAATCAGTAGCCACCTGTGTCTTCAATCTTAGTTTATATGAGAATGACATAAAAATAAAAAAAAAATCCAGCCTAATTCAGGTAAGTGGGTGTTTTCACCCAAAAAGGATGAGGCAAAAAGCTGTGACCATGGAAGAAGTTAAAATTCATAAATATTTTCTAATTGATGTAAAAAGCATCTGATTATGACAAACCTGCTGCTAAAAATCTCAGTCGCACCACAAACGCTGACTATACTAGTAAAATAACCTTCTCATCCCTGCCTTCTTGCTAATATGGACCCTTTTCCATGTCATCTGGGCAGTCTGGTTTATAATATTCCTGCCACCAGCTTGTTTCCCTGCCAGCTCCCTGAACCCGAACAGATTATCTCACCTCATTATGCTGCAGGCTGATCACAGATTCACTCTCCTCTTAGCAGATGGAAAACTTTAGAGTTTCCTCAAAGATGAAGTCAAACCCATTCATACATAAATAAGCAGTGAAGCCTATGGACGTTCGCTGTATAACCGGATCAAGTGGGTAGTGTGTGTGTGTTTGTGTGTGCGTGCTCTGTTAAAATTACTTATAGTCCCAAGGCAAGTGTGATTGAATAGGTATAATAACGTGTGCCGACTGAGCTGTAAAAGCCGTAAGTTAATCCTGTGAGCCTTCTCAGACGCTCACTCCTGGGGTTCGTGAACGTAAGTAAGTGCAGGTGGTCTTAGGCTTCTTAGCCTGTCTTGCCAGCACTTAAATCTGAAAAACTAAAATCATACTGTGAGATGACGCCAAGACGTGTTGTCTCTGAAATGTTCAAACAGAAGAAGAGGTTGGATTTGCCAGTAAATCTGAGGGTGCCTGTGTTTTGGGATTGTTCCTGTGGGAGGAGGCGTAAGTAAATCCAGGTTTCATAGAATAAATGTGACAATTATTCAGGCGGTGCCAGCAAGTCATTAACTGATCAAGTCATTATAGGTAGCAAGGAGGCCTAGTTTGCTTTAAGCAAAGCAACACATGCTGCACAAAAAGCTTAGAATTGAATACAACCTGCAGTGACTGTCTGTGTGACTGACTGCATTTCTAAAAATAGTCAACTCTTCAAAAGCAAAAAAACTAAATGCAGTGATCTGACAGTGACTTGCCCAGCAGTCACCAAATCTGGTCGTGAAATAAAAACGTCCTGTGCCGGTTTCTTAAAAAAAAAAAAGCAACAGTAGTACAGTCGAGTCCGTGATCTCATTGGTTTTTCATGTGGTATGCCCACCCAGGGGTGGCAGGGGACGCGCCGCTATGAATATTCAAAGGCTCCCTCTCCAGCTCTGGGAAGACTGTGTAAATTGTACACAGCCCCCAAACAAGCCGACCACTGCTGAAGTCATTACAGGGCCCTGTGACTTCATCATTGCTCAGCCGCTGATGAGTGGACAGGGACCTGCGGTTGCACAGACAGAAAGAATCAGTCTCCTCAATCAAAACTCATCAGGGAAAGATCCTCATTGGCACTTCATGATCAGCGTTTAGACATGGAAAAGTGATTTGCTTTGTTTTCATTCCCCTTCTTTTTCCGCCGCTTGAGCTTTCGCGTCAATTTTGCATGGAATCATAGGGGTCAGTTGTCGAGTGATGTTTATTTAAATATCCAGCTAGAGTTGAAAAATATTAATAGAGACACATCACCGATATGGGTTGAAGTGAATTTCAGCTCTTATGAGAGGGAGTTTACGTCTTCCTGCCACTAAAAACAGATAAATGTTTTCCTCTACATGCCGTAAAGTGTACGAAACGACAGCAGAGGCAAAGACGACCATGTCTTCGCTCCTTATTTTTGAAATCCTTTCTCATCTTTAAGTGCTTCTTCGAGGGCGGTCTGTGTCAAAACATCAAACCAAAGTAGCCAACACTGTGAGTGCACACCATTTAGCACCAATCAAGCATAAAACACCATCCCTGAGGCTGCACTCGAGTGCCCGCTAACACCACCGGCCGACCGTACTTTTATAGCACAGACTGTGTGCCGTACTAAATTAAAAATAATACAGACAGAGGAAGAAACTAGCATGCTTTGAAATCGGTTCAAAATGAAAGGGGAAATATTTGAAAATGATTCAGTGTTGGAAATATCAGACCGAGTTCAGCCCACTGAGCATGCCTCTGCACCACACTGGAGTCTAGAGCCAGGGCAGCTATAGTGCAGCGGATGAGCTCTTGCAGTGAGGTAAACAAGGCTGGTTCCAGCTGCATCTCTATTTGAAAGTAGTTTCCGCCTCCTTGGTTGATCGGCTGAGATTCCAGAGATGCAGTTTGAGGATTTTCTGTCACAACCTATGAATTATGTAGCTGTGGTACGTGGATTAGAGGCAACGTGGGGGTGAAGCAGAGGCGGCGCCCTCTACCCTTCCTCTTCTATCTGCAAGCACTGCAGCCTCATGTTAATAAAACATGTTGTGGCTGGACTTTTGCCACGCAGAGGAGAAGAAGAAGAAGGTGAGACTGGGTTAAGGTGCAGTGGAAGGAGGCCCTGCCTGCTCTGATGCTGTGTTAATTTACAGCTTATGCTATGTTAAAACAGAAGACACCTGTTGCTTGAGCAGGCAAACACACAATCGTGGGCACTGAAGTGACCCCCAGAGGATCTGTCTGACATGACGGCGTTTCTTTGGGCTCATAGGGGCAGCAGAGCCTGAGGAGGCCTACTGGCACAGGATGTGACAGCATTAAGAGTCTGACCTTTTAGATGTCGGTCTTCTGCTCACGTCGTGCCCATCGGCAGCATCTGCCTGTCCGCAAATGACGAGAGGCAGAACCCGGGCCAACTGTGAGGTTTCCTCGCACTGATCTGAAGTAGTGGAAGTGCACTTTGGCTGACTGAGCAGGCTGAGCGCTAAACTGCGCGGCAGGAGGATTCACACTGCACGAATACGATGCTCTGGTTTACGAGAAAGCTTGAAAGCTTTTTGACTGAGCGAAGTTTTCCTTCAGCTCATAAGAAATGATGAGTGTGTGTGGTTCTCACTGAGTCAACAGAAAAAGAAGTGAAAGAAACAGTTTTCCAAAAGGAACATTGTCCCTTCTTCATTTCATATGGACAACAGGAATTTTGTGGGTCACAAATTTGCTTACATACCGTGCAGGAAAAAAAATCTGGCTTGAGTGTTGGGCTTTTTGTTCCACAGTTTGGTTAACGCTGTTCAAATGTCTCTCCCCTCAGGAATGAAGAGACCTTGCCTGACTAAAACTGTGCATTAAGGGTCTCCTTCATATTTGATTTCCATCTTGACACTGTACTTACACAACACACACCTCTAAGCAATCACGCTATTAGTTTCACTTTCCTCTTTTGACAGTGTCGCTGCTCCCAGATGAACAGCCAGCACATAACAAGCAGATACACACACACATACGCACATTAAAGCCATTTTCTGCCGGCTAATTGTCATACACTGTGAATATGGGAACCAGATGCCATTCCCAAGTCAGTTTTCCAGTGTGGTTTTCCTATCCCTGCCTAACCTCTGCATCCAGATTCCCCCGACAAGCACCAACCACTTGTGGTCGTCCGTTCCTTCCCATTCTGCTCTGATTACTCACATCTCTGCCCTCCATTAGTTTCCCGCCATGAAAAAAGTTCCCCTTGGGACCACAGTAAATATGATTGAAGGTTCCCATGTAGAACTAACATGTCGTGCTGTACATATAGATATATGTGTTTTTACTGGATGTCTTTTACATTGTGCTGTCGGAAACTGAGTATATTTCACTTCCAGTGATGCCCACACCAGGTTGTTAGCCACAAATTGCTAAATGTGCATTTTTGCAGTTGCCTTTTCACCATTTCCACTTGGCATCGGTGTAGCTGATTATATTTGTGCATCCAGATGGGACATTTCAGCTTTATTGTATAAATAGTGTAAGCAAATGGCTGTTTTCATCACCCCAGAGCTGGCAGACTGTGATCTTTAATGGAAGAATTAAGCTTTTTTTTCCCCCCTTACTGAAAGATTAGAAAATCAACATCACTTCCATGTCATATGGTAAATATGAACAGCCAACATACTATTCCACAGTTTATGTTCTGGGCTATTTCTTCAGTTTTTCTCCAGATCAAAATAAAACATATTAATCTGCACAAGCAGAGTTAGAAGTCAGATTTGGTTACCTTCAGACAGACCTCCAGACAGAGCCAGTTAGCGGTCTCCCCTTGTCTAATCTTTACACTAAGCTAAACTAACTGGATGCTGGTGGTTGACTCTATTTCACACATACTGTAGTTTTGAGAGTGATAATGATATTCTCCTTTTTCAGAGAGGAAGAAAGACAATAAGCACATTTCCCAAAATGTCAAACCATTAGTCAGGGCAAACTGAATTCAGGCTGAGCTCCCCGACTTATTAATTTGAGGCAAAAGTGATGCATCATATTCGATCCCCGTACTCGGGCCCTGTTCCAGCGCTCCTCACCTACCCCTTCTTCACTTACTCCCTGTCAACACTTGGTGCCTGAAGGATCGCTGTGCTTCCTGTGCACACACATGTTTATTAACATCGTGTAGCTGTGTGAGAAAACCGTATACCCGTAAAGAAGAGGTTGTAAAAGCGGTAGTTGTTGGCCTGTGCTCGCAGAGATGCCAGTGCTCCAGGGTGAGATGATTGGATCCATGTGGCCAGCAGTTCAGGCTACAGCAACTGCTGCCAGCCCAGTTGGCCCAGCGTCGACACCGAGCATATGAGCTCCGCTTGATGAATTGACTTTCTGGACCTTGATAGATTTAACAGGTCACTGTGATGAAAACTAATACAGCTGAGTCCCGACAGAGGTTATGTGCACATCCTCTGTTCCTGACTTTTTGCATCTTGTTGAATTAGGTGGATTCAGCAGCCAGCAGCCAAACCCACGAGTTATTTTGCTCATGTCAACAACAGCTAAAGCTGTGGACGTGGGCCAGCCCCAGTCAGATGAGCACCATCAAGCTTTCATCCATTGCGTTTCCAGAAAGTTGTATGAGAATGGAAATGTGAAGAATGGATATTCAGTGTCTTGACTTCTATGGAAGAGTTTAGACTGAGAGAAATTAGGTGCTGTTCAGCTGGCATGACTGCTGCCTGGGTATCTGTAATAAAAATCCACTTCTTTGTTCGCTGAAGGTCTACAATAAGGGACCTTAACCTACAAAGAACAATAGAAATACAAAGTTGTCACATTGAACATGTCAGAACAGTCTCTTTCATATAAATGATGGAACTGGAGAAACCAGGCTGCCCATGAATAATTCATATACCCATACGTCTGTGTCAAATGGCCACAGGGTCAAATTTGCTGCAAATATCAACCATACGAGCATGTTACTCTTTAATTAAATCCTGTACAACTGAAGGCAGAACCAACAGAGAACATCTAGTTGTGCAATGTTTTCACTTCTCGGTGATCGACATGGCAGTAGCCGCGTATAAAATCTCCCTCAGTGCCAGGATCATTTTATCGAACGTCATTTGCTCTCGACATGTAATACGAAGTGAAGCGAGCTACGTTTTCAGATTTGAAAGGCAGTGTTCTCCAGGTTGCTTGCGGGTTTGGCCTCAGTTTCGTTTGCTTTTTTGCATTTTCTTGCAGACCTTCCCATATTCCTGCCTTCACACTAACAGCTCATTCAGGCCATTACAGGAGACAGTGGTCACGGTTTGGCCACTGGGGAAAAAATGCAGCCCTGATCCAGTGGTCCAATAAACTTGACGATATCATGCACACAGCATGTTCTGTTACAAATCATCTCATGATGGAGCTTTGACAGAAGTTTGCTGAGGATTAAGCAGCAGGAGATGTGGGTTTACCATCAGTGTGAGATGTGTCATTTTCAATAAGTGGATCTAGAGCTTCTGCTTTGGGGCAACTGCTTTATGTTCATCACATGTGAAGGACATTTTTCATATGTTTTAAAGTTCCTTGCACCAGGATTGATCTTTAAAGAGGATTTCCTGGAAATAGTTGTTCCGGTTCCTACAATAACATGAAACAGTGTCTCTGTAAATACACACAGAAATTATGGAAAACATGTTCAGAGCAGGAAATTGTTGGACATTTTTGCTTCCTTGCCAAGCAGTAGACGAGAAGATCTCATGAATGCTAAATGTGAAGCTACTGCCAGCTGCAGCCAGTTGGCTTAGTTCAGCCTAGCTCTGTCCACAGGTAACTAAACCTGCCTGTACACGCTCCTCTGACGCTCACTAATCAACATGCTGCAATTTAATTATTTTCATTTTTTAATATTTGTTTAAAACTGTGGTTTTAATCTGACAAGGCGAATTGTGACTATTGCTTGGCTGGGTGTTTAGTTACTTCCTGGAGGCTCAGCTGGTCGGCTGGCAACTTCAGGGTGATGACAACACATCCAGGATGCAGTTACAGCTGGACACTGCTACGCTCACAGTTTCTGTTGTGGAAAAATAAATAGTGTTCGAGCAGGGTGTCTGTGTGCACCACGGAGAACAAAAAAAGCATGTCCTCACCTACCAAGGCCCGTCTCAGTGCTAACAGTTGTCTGGGAGTAGCTTTATATTCTCTTTTTCTTCCAGTGTCCATGAACACGTCTACATCTTTCACACAGATAAACTAGTCTTGTAATAACGAGAAGGTAGTATTCTCAGGAGAGTCACTTCATAAATTATTTTCTCTACATTTCACACGTTTCCTCTCCAAACAGATGATTGAGTTTAAATTGCACAGAGCTTCATCTGTCTTAGAGGGATTAAAGATATGTTGCACAGTTGGTCACACGAGTGAGCTTTAAAACACATATTCTCAATTTAACGTACTGCTCATCAAAGTTAATTGGTGTTTTTCCTCTTCTTCCCAAGGTAAACTCCTTAACCATCTGCTGTTGGTAGCTTCATGTTTAGCATGACAACATCACAGTGATATCTATTTTCTCAGCTCTCTGCAAGAAAGAGCATAAGTTAAGACTATTATAAAGAGTTTTTCTGACGTGCATGTGACCGTTGGAGAATCCGGTGTAATGTGAATATAAAGCTGTGTGAGGGTTAATCACGTTCAACAGAGTAACTTGGTAATGCACCGTGAACAGGTTTGATCAAACAGGAGCGGTTTGATGAGCTGTGCAGCACCTGCCGGAGGGCTGCTTTTGAGAAAGAGCCAGAGCCGCAGCAGTAAAAGCACCGTGTGCTGATTAGAAACCTTCCTTGGGGCCCGACCAAAACCTCAAAGCTGCGGAGACGGCTTGACAAATAGACACCCGCTGCAGTCTAACTGTAGTACAGTTTGCTCCTTTTGAAATCGTCTTTGCAGGAGAGCTGTTTAATAGTCTCTATAAAAGGTTCTTACTGTACTCGCCTAAACCTTTTGGAAAAGCTCCAGTGGATGCTGTCTGTCCAAGTGATGTGCAAATGATGGGCCGTATAATGAGCAGGTGCAGTGTGTGCAGCAGAATCGCTTCCACATGCTTTTAGACCCAGAAGGAAAAGTGAAATGTACGAGGTTTTGGAGAGAGGATATGTTTAAGTGTGTTCAAAGCAAAATTCAAGTTACTGTTAAGTGCAAATCAACCAGTAAAGGCTGCTGAGTGACATGTAGCTACCAGGTGTTTTATTGACCGATACAGGCTAACGTGCATAGCAGGATAAAGACATTACTTAGGTTACCAGGTGTACTTCAGGATGTACATCTGCAGATTCCACAGAAGCTCAAAGAAATCCACATCTCCATATTTAGTAAAGTGTAACATCTGAACAGCAGTTAATTGTCAGGCATGCTGCAGGAAAACAACTTAAAAGTGATGGATGAAAATGTTGTCGAGGGTGATTTAGTTGATCAAACATCTTGTATTTACCCAGGATATATCTACTGTAGGAGTGCGTCCAACACCTGTGACCCACGTCTCCTTCATTTATTCCCTCACAAACAAAACAGAGACAAGCTTATTTGCCCTATTATGGAAGATTTGATCACATTTCCCAATGCTGCTACACTTACCTCGAAACAATCTGGATTTATTAAAAAGCTAAATCATATGAAGCACGGTTTTCTTTTCTTTCCTCAAAGTGATGGTGGCCAGTCTGGTAGACTAGGGGATTTCTGTGGTAGCTGTGTGTATTTTCCAGTGCTGGACACATTAGGCAGGTCTGTGCAAAAAGCTGCAGTGGGTATATTTATGTACTTCTTTGTTGCCGTCATTCAGATGTTTGCAGTAAGAACATGTCAATAGCCTCCTGTTGTCCACAGGCAATTTTCCTCCAAAGCAGAAAGCCTGCTCTCATTTCTTTCAGCTGCCTTCCATTTTCAGGAACACACTGGGAACTTTTTCAGCCCTACTAAAAGCCTTCTGCGTTATTATAAAAGTAAAAATAACCTTTTGAGTCCAATATATTGCCTCTATTATTCCTCCCCAGGGAACCGCAGTCGAAAACATTGTTTTAATAACGGTGCGTTTTGTGTTTACAAGTGTGTTGTGGCTCTTTGAATGGCCAGTGCAGTAAGCAGCAGACCTGCCTCCCAACGTACGTGTGTGTGTGTGTGTGCGTGTGTGTGTGTGTGTGTGTGTGTGTGTATTAAAGCTGAGTTTCCCACCAGCTTTTGTTTAAGCTCGTTGAATCAAACACAGTTGCCTTTAAATTAACGGATTGATGCACCGCACATGGCGCTTGTACAGGTTCGCAACCTCCTGACCGAGGTAAATTGGGACTAGTGCAGATCCAGTTGGGAACACATGTACTGCTCTGTATAAACGAAAGCTGTAAATAGTTAAGTGTACATCAAAAATAATGGTCAAAGGCACTGAGCAGGCAGAAACCTGGCTACCACTCAGTTCCCCCGGAGCAGGGTGGCAGAAATTGGCTGAAAGAAACTGCAGCATTTCAGGTTTAGACTGTGCTTTTAAGTGCCAGTGCAGTGGAAGCCTGTCTGTGTCTGAAAGTCTGCTCTTCTGGGTTACTGGTCCATAGACTCATTGGATCAGCATCCAAACACAGGCCAAGGATGTCATCAATCTATGGATTAGTGTCAGTGTAGCTCTGGTTGTGTGATTTCTCTGGAAACAAATTGTGTTTGACCAGTATTAGTCAGGAAAAGACAACTTGTTCTTTTTACCTGAGGACATATGTGACATTTCTCTGGCAGTTGCAAAAGCAGTGACAAAGACAGAGGAAGAGATGCACTTTTACTCTGTTACCAGAAAAAACAGACTGAGGAACATGGTTGCTAAGAGGGTGGTCAGTTATTCAGTCCCCTGACACTGATCTAATACGGATTTTTCCAGAGCCAGTTATTTTTTTTTCCAGAAGAAAGAGCCCAGCACACTGGACTTCCTCTTTCAGCTTTGAATGTTTGAATACTGTTTTTGAACAGAAGCTCATTAGACTCTATGTGACTTATAGGTACACACCTCTTTGCCAAATCCTCCAGTTGACCCCTGACCTCTTACACAGCCCACCCAGGTGCCCTGCCTGCTGACTGACACACACTGGGATGCAAAGCTGCGTCATAAAAACTACTGTTTCAAAAAGACAACTGTTCCTCTGTGTTCAGGCCACAGTTTTACCTTGTACTTGCCAATACAAGGTTGACGGTTGCTGGACCTGATCCTCTAAGTCAACATAGACTTAATTTGGGCCTGTTTTGGTGTTAATTGTATATTTGTATAAGCCATGAGGCACAGGTCTCCAGTCTGTTATGGTGTATTTTCAGCAAATTGCGAAAGAATTGTCGGAATTACTGGTTTCATTAAAACTCAGTTTGCTAATCTTCTGACAGCTTATGATGCAGTGCCAGTGGAGTTTTGTTTCTGACTAAACTGCAATTGCACCATAATGATTACAAAGAGCTCAAGCAAACCACAGTTTGACGTTTTCTTTCTTCTTATGTGTTGTAAAAAAAAGTTTAAACTGTTTCTTTTTTTTTTCATCTCTTGCAGGGTCCTCCAGGTCTGAAGGGTGAAAAGGTGAATCATCTTTTTTATGTCATTTCCATACTTTTGATATTTCGTTCAGCGGTCATTACATATTTGCAGGTTTAGGCAATAAAATAAATTATTTCTTTCTTTTATCGTCGTCTATAAAGTGTGTCTATGGGTAGTTCTGCTATAATTCACTTTCAAGCCACTCTGACCCTAAGTCTCACTCTATTTAAATTCTATTATTCACAAATCCCCAGCACAGAACCTTTAATTACTGAAAGCCCCAGTCCGAGTTGAAGCCTCTTAAATGCCTCACTGAGCAGTCCTCTAGAAAACAGCAGCAGAGCATGCAAAATAACCACACGGTCTCTTTATAAGTCTGCAGGACTAATGTGTGCCCCTGGTTATGTTTTGAAGGAATAAAAACATGAGATCCCTTGATTCACACTAAACTTGATAAAGTCCCCGAATTCTCTTAGACTGGGAACAGGGGGCAATAACATTTTAAAGTGTAAACCTCTAAAACGCTGCTTGGGAAGAACCAGGCTTTTAAAAAGTAGCAATGAATAAATAAAGTATTCAAATTTAGCATGAAGTTCAGCAGCATCTTGGGAAATTAAACATTATTATTGTGCTGTAAATAAGAAGAAATACACAAAAACAGCGTGAGAGCTACCCAGAGCTAAAATCAAGCAGAAAATTGCACTTGTGATCCGTGTCAAGTTGCTCTCTGCTCTCTGCTAACTGATGATTTGTAGTAATGTGGGGGTGTGGAGTGACATTAGTTATAGTCACAGACCAACACAATCAATCAAGCCAATTTTTTTATTTCTTATTTGGTGCCACTTTAAGCAGTAAATAGACCCTGGAAGCATGACTTTCTCAACCAGATTAAGATGATTGTCAAGGATTCATTATGACAGTGGTGAAGAACTGACTTTTACTGATTAGATGCATGTTCATGCCTCTCATGTAAACCACTTTTTCTGCAGTTTTAATGAAATGAAAAACAACTGGGTTCATTCCTCCCACCCAAGATGAATAAAGCATCCAGAAAATAAATCCATTACGTTGTTTGTTTGCGCAGTCCTCACATCCATGTGTCATAAGGCTCTTTTTATTGGCCCAGCTGTAAGTCTTCCCACAGGATAGCAGAGTGCATCAAATCAGACGGTTTCACGATGTTAAGTTATCTGATTCTAGACAGATTAAGGTTCTAATTCAGTCTCCAACGTTTGGTCTTCCTCCTTCGGTTCTTTAAAACAAAACTGTACTTTTGGTTTGGTTTCACTCTAATGTGCTAAACCCACAGTCTGCACCATGCAGGTTGATTTGAAACCAAACGTTTTCTCTGTCAGGACCATGCTCCATCCACACAGATCTACCCCCATAAAAGGCAGGAAGCCAAAGATCTCTGGGGCATAAAATCTGGCCTGGCAGTGCAGTTTGCCCACAGTCAGCCCCCCCCCCCTCACCAAACCCACCAAACCTCACACCACTGCTCTCATTCTTTCTCTTTCTCTCATACCCAATTCATGTCAGTCCATGTTATCCTAAGTGATTTTACTCTGAACCACAACGAATAGCTGAGGGTTCCTGTATTATTTTTCTTTATCAGTGTGCTCACAACTGTGCCTTGCTGATTTTTGATCTTGTGTATGGTCAAGCCTTGAATCTCTAAGACAAATTCTTTTTTTCTTGCCTTCTGCAGGGGGATCAAGGAGACCAGGGACCGCGGGTATGTGGTTTACTCCGACATCTTGTGATTAGCCGATGAATGTGACTGTGTGTCTCCCCCAGTAGAATTGCGGGCAAAAAAAGGTTTGAGATGCATGAAATTCCTGGGGTAGTGTTCCTCCCATCTGGCCAAATACAACAAACATTTCAGCACTGCTTATTTCTGCATCAGGAATGGGCAGGCGAACGTGCAGGATACCTTGAAATGCACGTGTATGTGCTGGTATATTTCTGGAGAAGCAACAACCTTTTTTGTTCTTCTTATGCTCAAAGTGAACATGAATACAAGCTTTTGCAAACCAGCTCCAGCAGAACATATCTGCTCAATCTCAGCTATAATCAACAGCCAACTAGTTCTGTCTCTGTAATTACTTGTGATTTATTTCAATCCTCGACGTGATATGGCATATTCAGCGCTTTAATCATTTCCAGCTCCGTAAGTTTGACATTTCTATAAAATGCAGCTTTTAAATGATAATAATGTCGGTGCTTTTTCACGCTTGACAGATTTGGAAATGAATTCCTACAGTCAACTTTCTCAAATGGTTAAAAAATGATGCTCTTTGGAAAACACTGTGACTGCACAGGTTTGTTTAAAGTAGATTGCATTAGCTGGGTCAACGTGCACATGCACACACAGACTTTTGACTTTCCTCTGCATCTGCAGCAGGGGTAGATCGTATGGAGTCACTTTGAATGCCTGTAATTGATTTCTATGAGGGCAGAGAGCACACAGAGGTTAGAGCAGAAGGACAGAGCAACACTGAGGTTTGTCTTATCACCAGAACACCAGCCATCCCCCAAGTGGATCTGATCCCGATCCAGTCGTGGCACCGGCCCAGACGTGGTTTTCTGATTGACTTTGTCAGCTCTCCTGCGGGCCAGTTCTGAGCGTCAAAGCACCATGTTTCTTATGATTTGAAAGTCAGTACAAATGACCTTCCCTGTGAAATTTGATTAGAGTTCTTGAGTGACATGTTACACACAGGCGCTGCTCAAATAACGGCCGTGCTCACAGAGACTGTGGATCTCAGAGTGGTTTCACACCTTCACAGGATTTCTAAACACGTTTCCAGCTCTATGACATGCTTAGTTAATTTTTTAATTTTATAAAAATATTAAATAATCATTTTAGTTGCATGAACAGAACCGCTGCACACAGACAGAGACAGTCTTCTGTTTCTAGCCAAACTGACTGTGGCAAACGATCTTCATTTGGATAGAATTTCTTGGGTTTTGTTCATAATTTGTACCCTTTTAGCCACGGAAATGGAGTCATCAGTCTCTATCAGTTAAATGATTTATGCTCTGGAAATAGCAGTGTGGCTGACAGGATTGTAACAGGGGCCAGACAGCTCCGATTTGTCTTACAGAGTAAATAAATAAACTGTCCACTCCAAGACAGTGTTTCATTAACTTCCAATTACAAGAAAATTGCCCCCTAACAGGTACAAATTAACACACAGTCCCAGTCACATACAAGAGACTGCAGAGGCATGAAAACAGTCGAGGTCGCCACCAAATCTTATTACCTCCCCAGAATGCCATATTGACTTTGCACATTAGATAAGTAGGCAAATGTAGTGGAACGCTATTAGAAAGCTTTCCTTAATAAATGAAGGCTTAACAGGAAAACATCTGTCTGACTAGAACCATGTATGTGACTGGAAATGAAGCTCTTTTCATGTGCGGTGTTGACTGAGTGCAGAGCCCATTAAACTCACATGGGGGTACGTGTAAAACAGCAGGAGAATATGTGAAGAAAATATCTTCTATCCCAGTCTGCATGAAGTCTGAGCAGATTTAAAGTTAGACTCATTCAAAGGGCTGTTTGGATTCAAAGGTACTGCATATATGACGCATGTCTTTAAGCTTAATTCAAGTCACAACCTCTGAGCCAAAAACAAAGCTTCCTCACAGACAACCACTTCCTCTGCCTGTTCCCCACATGTCAGGGTCCATCCTGAAGGTCAAAGGTCACATCCAAACGTCAAAGGTTAACCAAGCAACAAAATAATAAATTGGCCAGTTTTGACAAACAAATGTGTGGCCACCTCACGGGAGTCACTATGTGCATCCCCAATAAAAAGGTGTGTGGTCCCTCTGAGGGATGGCACCAGCTACAGCTGTCAAGCAAAAGGTTGGTGAATTCCTGGAACAGTGACTAGATTCATTCCTGCCTTTGTTTGTCTAGTTTTTTTTTTTTTTTTTTTTTCACTTCTCACATTTTGGGATTTGACCAATTTGCAATGTTCTTCCAAAATAAAGAGTCTGTGATTATGTAATTTCCAGGACTTAACTTTTCTGTCGTGAAAAAACTCTAGAGTCTACTGTTTGCACATGAAATCAGAAGCTTTAAAATGGATTTCACTTGAGATAAATTTGATATGCCGGATTGATGCCAAATCTGAGGCTCCAAATGAATGTACTATTCCATTCTTAAATGTATTAAAGCCATCTGTGTGTAGAGTTGGTAATTCACTCCACATATAGACATTCAGAAAATGCCACAGCCTGTAGCTGCTTGGAATGATTTCTGTTTGGTGTGGTCTGGGAGACGCTGGTTTTGCTCAGTGTCCTATGGCGGCTGATGCTGGTTGTCCTCATACTGTATCTGGCTTTTTGTTTACTACAGTTACATTCATCTCGCTGCAGGCAGATACACAGCAACAGAGCTGCCCCCCAAATAGCTGAAATCCGCTTTGGTGGAGGAAAGTAAAACAAAGTAATCTGTGGATGTTTAGGATTCTCTGTCAACCGTCATGTCATTCTAATTCTCACACATAGACATCAGAGCAGAGGCAGTGCAGGGTGAGGTAACACACACCTAGTCGGGCCATCTCCTGCACACAAAGATCAGATGACTGAAATGTGGAAAAAAAAACAAAAACAAATGATTATCTGACCAAAAACCAAACACACATTAGCCAGTGAGTTTGTCAACATGCTGTCGACCTGGACTCAGCTTCTCTCTCCTCTCTTAACTTCAGAAACTCTGCAGCCTCCTCCACTTTCTGCACACTTCTTTGTGTTGGATCAGTCAAATAAATCCCTGCTCAGTAAGTCATGATAAAGTGAAAACCTGTCTTTTAGAATTTGTACATTTATTCAATCAAAAACCTTGTAGTCCAAGTTGTGGTCAGGTGCTTCCTGTTTGCTTTAAAAATGATCCTTGAGATGTGTCTACAACCAGAGTCGAGTTGACCTGTGGTAAATCAAATTGATTGGATATCAATTACATACATCAAGGCAATGATATAAATCAATTCCTAAAGTGGCTTTTCACAACCAATGTAATGGAGCCTGAAAGGATCTGCAGGAAGGACAGGATCATCTGCAAAGGTCCCGGTGTGGAGAGCTCATAGAGTCTTACTGCAGACTGGACTCTGCCATGTTTCTGCAAAGTCCTGAGGGACTTTTAATCCAACACAAAGAGTGCAGAAAGTGAGGGGTCTGAATATTTTGTCAAGCCTCTGCATTGATCATGAAACCAACCACATGCCAGCCTGCAGGGGCACCACACCGAGTCCTCATGCTAGGCTCCTTGCGTCGTCTGCCCCCCCATCATAATCCACTACTTGTTTTTCCTTCTCTGTCCTCAAAATGTTTGAGGTTGTAAATAGCTTATAAAATATTTGTGCTTTAGCTGCAAACAGCATGACTATTGTCTGCAGTGTAAGAGTATCCACTGCTCGTTTCTGCTGCAGGGCTGGATTAAATCAGCCTGCCTTGAAAGCCATATTTTTAATGAGCCATGCTTTTTGAATTATCTTTGGAAAACCAGTGATGGCACCTAAGCCATTTCTGGATAGGCCAGATTTTATCACACACTTAAATATATAGATTGAGATCTTGCAGGGCATGGTCATGTTAGTGGGCCAGGCTTTGAGAAGAACGTAGGAGGACTTTTTCTGGTTGGCTGCTTACAGTGAACCATAAACAAAAGGATATGAAAATCACTGTATACAAACCAATATGGTACAACCATTAAATGATCTATACACTTGCATTAACCGTACGTGTGATTTCACAGTGGTAGAAGAGATCTTCCATTTCTAGCCACCACAGATTTTTACCATCTGAAATGACAAGTTTCCCTCAGATTTCATCAGCTGTTGCAAGTTAGCTAATTAAGCAAACGTTGGCTCCATGAGCTGGTTTCCAGCTGCCTCCTTTTCAAACCAGAGTCTCGTAAAAGAGGTTTTATGCACCAGGAGCCTGCATACATGACACTGTGGTAAAAGACGCGTCCCGTGCACAAAGTCACCAGCCGGTGAACCGTGTGGAAGACATGTAAATAAAGTCACTATGTTCTTCTTGTACTGCAGGTTAGATCTAAGGCTTTTTTAAGTATGATGAAGAAAAACTAAGATTTCATTCTAACTAAACCCTGTTTGGCTGGCTAGCTTAAGTACATGTTCGTATTTTCAAACCGTATGTTTTTAATTTTTTGTTACAAGAGGCAAAGGCTTTTAGGATGAGGGATGAACCAATGTGTTTGGCAAATATAATTCTATTTGGGGAAGGTTGGCTGGAGTTCCTGGAGTGTAAACGTCCCCAAATCAAATACAGAGCCGCTAACATTACCCTAACTCTGATAGCATCCAGGACTGACTTCCACACGGTGAGGCAGTCCAACGCAGACTGTGCTGCTGTGAGCGTTGCTTTGTTTAATGTGACCTGCTTCAACACCAATTAATGCAGTTACTTAAGGATGTGCTCCTGGACTTTGTAAGGAGTTAGGACTGTGCACGGTGAGCTGGACATGCTAGTGATTACAGACAATCACATGTGTCTACATATGGACAGTATCCCCAAAAGACTGGAACGTAATGGGGTGCGTTTATTTCAGCAGAATGTTTGAACCCGTGTTTATCTGACAATATGTCTGGACTCTATTAACTATCGTCTCCCCTTAACAAGCAGAAGGCCTGATGCTTTCTTCTTTTATTCAGTTTTCACGAGCGGATCACATCTGTCATGAAGATTGTTGACAAGGGAATTGGAAACCGTTTGATTGAATTTCCAGAGAACATCTCAATCCCCAGTGTTTCCTAAGACTCTGTGAACAATACTGCTCCTCAATCTGCCAGCACATCAGAGGTCAAAGTCTGTTCTATAACCATCATCACAACAGAAGTCCTGCACTCGATGGTCCTGGTGCCATTGTACACACAGTTGCATGGTAGAACTTGTTTAAGTGGTGAATACTTAAAATCAAATGCTGCTCATGCTCATATTCTAATTGAAGTGTCTGATTTTCAAAATCAATTGCTTGTTGCTAGAAATTCTTTTAATTCTCAATCACATCATATAAAATTTGCCAAATTTGTAGCAACATGTAGACGTAGGATGCTTAATTTCTTCTTCCTGTAGCTGTTTTTGTTCATCCAGTGTTTGAATGTCATGCGTGTGTTGTGCCATGTTCTGCTGTTTGTCCCTTTAGGGATTGCCTGGTCTCCCTACGCTGGCTGCTTTGCACAGCAATCAGATCCTGACTGTCAAGGTTTGTCGGTGGCGGTGGTGCCCTGTTGCCTGGTCCGACCCCTTGGCGGCACACACTGGGAGTAAATGAATCACTGTCGCCTGATCCCCCCCTCCTCCCCAAAGCCTGATGAGAGAGTAGGCGCAGGGAAAGCCCTGTCTAATTAATCACAGCCAGTCAATCATTATCCTCTTCCTTCACTGTTACCAGTCATTCACTCAAGAGGTTTCTGTTCCATCCTTCATGCCAGGTCTCCTATTGAAAGCAAAGGTGGCCTTTTAAACTCAGTAATATGTAGCGGAGTGGAACAAGAATCCATCTGCATCCTGAGTCTGGTTTGGCTCCTGTCCACTGATGCTAAAATAAATGGAAGAAACTCTAAGAGGAATACTGGATGATGACTCAAAGTGGCAAAATATTTCATTCTTCCAATTTGGCCTTGGTATAAGCCATTTAATACTCTAGCAGAATCATGCGTGCATCGCAGGGAACAAGTTTAGAAATGAACCTCAGAAAGTTGACCGTGCTGGTTTCAGTGTGTGCAGCTCCCGGGGTCTGACTTAGCAGCAGGCGCGATGATGTTGACAGCGCTTTCACAGAGGAGGAGAAATGCCCATTTTTCTGGGGACAGCGGGGCTGCTGTGGCGCCCTCGCACCCCTGAGGTGGTAATTATGGGCCCTGGCTCCAAAAAATAAGCCCAAACTTCCGAGACAAACCACCTCCATGCTGGAAAAGTGAGTTTCTCAGCCATCTGTGAAGGCGCTGGGCCGGGGTTCATGTACACAGGCCTTTCTAACAAAATCTCTTTCTCTTTGCATTTGCTTTCCTCCTCTTCCTCCTTCTTCTGGGGACCTCATCCTTCTTCAACCTTATCTCACCTCCTCTGACCTACGACCTCTTGACCTCACACACCTGCTCAGATGGTCTTCCCTAAGATCAATCATGGCTTTCTCTCTGCTGACCAGCAGCTCATAAAGCGGCGGCTCATTAAGGTAGTGGCTGTGTCCTCACTCATCTCTCTGTCCACTGCAGTCTCACTGAATCACTTCTGTCTGGCCAGTCTGTAGACTGCATGCAAGCCTTCAGGCAGACCTGCCATAAGCACTCTGATACTCCTCCTGTTACTGTTAACAGGAAATGTGGACATGTCTGTGTAGAGTAAAATGAATTACTGTCATGGCACTACTTAAAGCACTTTCCCTGCAAGTTAGATTGCTGAATATTTTCTTTAGAGTTTCTTCTAATAATGGACCACACAGATTTAGTATATTTGTCTGATTATTGTAGCTCCACGCTACACGTTTTTTGTTTTTTCAGTCAGTACCTAATTCACAGCCCACATTCAACTCGTGAGGTCTATTTAGGAAAGCATGCATTTTGAGGGATTAATATTTCTGCTATAAATCAGAACAATCACGGCTCCATCTTCTTCATCATCTTCTCGTAAGATCCAACATGCAAACTCACTTCCAGCCCACCCACGAGATCAATCCACTACTCTTCATTATCATTTAACTGCAGTGGCCTCAGTCGGTCCATTTTCTCAGTGTATTGATGTTCAAATGTGTTGTTTTGTGAAACAGGGAGATCAAGGACAAGCAGGACCACCCGGGCCTCCAGGGCCACCAGGTCCTCCTGGGCCAAGAGGGCCACCAGGGGACACTGGGAAGGATGGGCCCAGAGGTGTACCTGGTCAACCTGTGAGTACTGGTCTTCATCTGGTAATATTGTTCAGTTAAACAAAAAGTTGGTTGAGTAGTCATGTGTCTCTAAAATGGCTCAAAATCAGCACAAACCTTCTGGATTTTTCCTTCAAAGAGCACTGCATTGTTTCCATTACAGGTTAAACAAATCTTTTCAATTTGACTTGGTGCCTGGAGGGTTTATCCCAGGGAAAACCTTTTCTAATGAGCACTAGACAGGCTACGTTCTACATCATTACCCTAATGTTTTTAGCTAAACATGAACACGCTCCCAAGAGAATGCTTTACGGTATGGATTTACGTTTACTTGGCATTTTTCATCATAACGTAACATTTTCCGTTTCTTTAAGCCCGTCACTGGCATCACCCTAATTCATGTGAACTCTGCCTGTGAGAAAGAAGAAACAGAAAAGGCCTGTCAGTTATGTTCAGTCGTAAAAAAACTTTCGAGGGCTCCAGCTGATCTTTATTGACTTGACAGAGTTCACAGTGGGAGTGCAAAAATATTAAGTGTTGTTTATCTGCTGCTTTCCAACTCCTTGATGATCATTGTTTTCTGTTCTTCCAGTTGCAACAGTTGCTGTGTTTTTCCAAGAAATTAAACTACTTCTACTGGATTGCTTTATTTCTCTTGATTTATTTGTCCTGTCATGAGCCTGAATCTCTCAGAAGGGGGGTGGCATATATTGTTCTGTAAATGTCACAAAGAGGCTGTGGAATAATGCTCAAGCATGAGTTTGGCATAAGAATCTGGATACAGCCTATGTCTCGTTTCTAGCCAGGGAAGTGTAGGGACATCCAAAAGGAGGGACTAGAACGAGGTTTTTGGACAGAGGTGGTGAAGGATGCAGGTAGGGCACAGCATGATAAATGTCTCCAGGCCAGTTTGGTGTATGAGCAGAGAACTGGTGAGCTCTACTTGGCAGACTGGCTGCAATGCACCATAATAGCTGCTGGACACTAGAAGAAATGGGGAATTCAAACATAATGTGGAAAATACATGTTTTTTTGTTTTTTTTTTAAAATTGGACTTATTTTACCCTGCATACTGTTTATGATCATTTTAAAACTCCGTGAATGTTCTCAACTTTTCAACTCTTGTATTCACTGACTGTTTGGTGTCTCCTATAGGGTGATCCTGGGGAGCCTGGAGGAACAGGACCAATGGTGAGCACAGACTTTTCTTTTTGGATTCACATTTTCTGCACTAACCATGGCAAAACCATGAATGCTACAAATCAATTCAGCATCAGTGGATTGTTTGAAATTGTGGGGGCACAGTTTGCTTTGACAAAAGTACAACCTGCGAACACGTCTAAAGCTCACTCATCAATGCTGTTTTTGTGTTCAGCACATACAAAAACCAAATGTTGGGGGCCACACTGCTTCTTTTTCGGGTACAGCTAATTCCCTGAGGTACCGGACTGGAGGAAGTCCAGTATCTTTGTTAAGCTTGTAATTTAACTGCTGATAAAATAGCAAATATGCATATATCCAAAAATATCAACCACTTCCTTTGCAGCGCTGCTTTCCTTTTCTCATCTTTCATTATGATCATCTTCAGTGGTGTAAAACTGTGAATGCAAAAAAGAACCCAAAGACGCCAGTTTCCAAAATAGCTCATGGTATCTGCAAGCTGAATCATGACTGAAATTAGTTTTCATCTGATATCTTTTGACTGCTGTTGCAATCTCTCTCACCGATGAATTATTTCATCTCTGCAGCTTCTGCTGTCTTTGGAAAAAAGGTGTTATGTCTCCTGTTTCCCAGACATACTTAATTTGCTAATTCACCAACTGTGTGCTATCAGAAATACACCTCACCCATTTTAATTACGTTCTGCAATAGCGTTTATTAATTTCACATCCTGTTTTGGGGGGCGATGCACTGTAGGGAGGCTGCCACTTAAGATATTTTTTAATCTCCATTAGTTGTAGAGACATTCGTAAGGTGGTTTACAGGCTACAGTAGATGTTAGTGTTAATATCAATGACACATTTTATGATATCCTGTGAAAATGTTAGTTTTCTCTCACAAAGGTCTTTATGCTGTGCAGCAGGGACAAGCTGTTCCAGTTAAGAGCAACGAGATATGACTCGTGGTGTACAGCAAATAAAGCATTTGATTAAAGTTTCCTCATAAAAGCCGTGTTGAGTCGGTCGAGCCAAATTCCAGAGAAAGCGAGATCGGAAAACGTGACACACACAAACACTTGATGATGTCAGTTTTCACAAGTGTAGGAGAGGGTAAGTGAAGCTGACAGAGGAGGTGCTATCAAGTGCTTCCATCTCCTCGGACCTTTTTCATGGTGTGGAAAAATTCGGTGGATTGGAAAGATATGGTGCAGAGAAAATAAAGGATGGTGAAACTTAGGCGGTGAAAAAAAGACACATTACCTAGGGAGTGAGAGGAATTTAAGTCTGAAGTTTCTAAATATTTCAGGCTACTTAACATCCTTCCCTCTATAAAAGAGACTCCCTCATTTTTGCATTTATGTTAGTGAGGTTTTCAGTTTTTACTGGCTTTAATTATGTGTTTTACCCATTATCCCACTTTATGCTCGTAGCTGTCAAAGCAGCACAGTTTAGTCTCACAATTTACATTATGAAGGTAGAAATTGCAGTAGATGGTCCCAGATGTGCTGCCATAAGCCTCCAGAGGTTAGCTAACAGCTCAGCAGCTGCAGCATTTCTCCAAAACACCAGTCCAGATGAGTCCAGAGGCCTCGCACAAAGCTTGGTACAAAAAGTATTTCTGCACTGTAATTCTTAAAGTAAGGCATACAGTTTCACGAGCAATGACACTAATGTACTTTTAACAAGGAATAATGAAATTATTCCCGTTAAAGGAGCGAAGGATGAGCACTTCCCTGAGGTTGTAAAAAAGATGTGACGGGCCCGGTCAGAGACAATGGAGTTGCCATTTCCTGGTTTCTGTAAACTGCAGTTTGTTTGCTGCTCCTCAGAGAAGAAAATCAAAGATAAGATAACGGATTAGAGGGGAAAGTCCTGCAAATCATCATTTTGGCTGTTAGACCCCTGGAGAGTGAATAAAAAGACTTTCTCTATTCAGAAACACCCCCACCAGCCCAGAACCTTGATTGGCCTTCGAAAATCAATATGAATTAGATGCAAAAGCATCTAGACCGATGGTAAGGACTCAGAGGTGGCTCCCTAACCAACGTTTGCTTCTTTTATGCTGAATGTAGGGGCAAGCGCCCACTTGACACATCTCAGCGTTTTTGATGTACTATTGTTAAACAGGCACAAGCAGATTCCAGAGTTTTCCAGCAGCTTTCCAGGACATATGGTGCTGGTTAGAAGGATTAAGCTCTTGTGGCCAGCGAGGAGGAGGAGGAGGAGGGAGGTGGGAAGAAGAAGAAAAAGGAAATATTTTCGGGACTCCATTCAAAATCATCAGTGCCATAAGGTCTCTCTGGGGTAAATTAAGTGGTCTTCAGCTCTCTAAAGGTGGCTTGCAGCTTTGCACACAGTTCTCATTTCAAACTTGGTGTTGCTTCAGAAATATTAAATATGGAAAAGCAGCCCTGTACTCCATGCACTGTTCCATCTGTAGCTGAAAAACAAACTCCATCTGCTTTTGGGTGTTATTTCCAATTATTCTGCAGAAATTCACTGAACCATATTTACATCCTATTCATTCTGTAACTACCCACAATGCACCAGTGTCTTATCTTATGTATTTATTGATTGCACAACAGCCATGGATGCAAAACTGTAATTTGTGTGTGTTTCTAATGAGGGGATACCTTTAATATTTTGGTGTCCTTTGATGTGGAGCCAAACACGAGGAGTAAAGATGGTTCAGGACATGCTCTGTGGACCCTGACAACGTTGTGGCACATTGTGACATTAACGAGGAAAAGGTTTGGTATAGTTTCCTTATTGTCGTAGTTTCTGGCAGTATACCCACAGGCAGGGCTGTAATCAGGGTTTTAGGAGCACTGATGTCATTGGGCTATGTTGTTTACTGCCTAAGGACTAGCTAGAGGCTAAATCTGATACAAAGCCTCTTTTCTCTTCATGTTTGACATTACAACTGAAATAAGCGATCTGTTGATCTATTAATTGTTAGAAATGTGTGTTTTCCACATTCTCTCTTCTCTGCTGTGACGATTTTCTGCTTTTTTCTGTTTTAGCTCTGGGTTTTGGATGGTTGGTCACACAAAGCAAGACACATAAACCTCAGTTTGAATTTTAGAAATTGTGACAAGTATCTTTGGCTTTTCTAAACAATGAAACTCAAACCTCTTTGACCAGCCACCGGTGTGTACAAATCTAATCTCCAACAGGATGATATATTGACATAATTTTATTGCTTTAGTTTAGTAGATTTAGTCAAATTTTAGCCGTAACATTAGACATTTTAGTTTTACTCTCATTGTTGGTACAGAGCTTGAACAGTATCCTCTAAACATTTTGAGGGTGCAGCCGTCCAATTGATAGCAACACAAATAAAAAACAAACAGAAGCTCTGAACGTGCACTTCAAAGCTCCGACATGTGTTTTGAACTGCTCCAATATTTTCCTGTAAATTCTGAGCGAGGCCTGCGGACTCTGGCCGAGGTTCAGCTGCAGACTGAGTATGAGAATTGACCTGGCAGTTCCCTCATTGTTTGTCATTTCCGAGTGATGAATGAAAGCACCATTCAGTGTTTTGTATTTGTGCTCGGATGCTCGACTTCAAGAGGCTTCCTGTTGATGTTGCACATTTGCGGATTCCTTCTTTTATGAGTGTTAAATGAGGCAGCTAAGGTGCCATATGCTGAGCATGTGCTATCATGAGTGAATCCTTCTAGTTGACATAATTGTGCTTTTAATGAAGATCTCTGGGTTATGCAAAACTTTAATTTTTCCAGCGATGGCAGAGCCCGGAGCCACACACAAAAGAAGCAGGACCGAGACTTCCTCGAGGGCTCTTGACTTTGGGAAAAATCTCCTTTTCAGCCCGTAGATCCTGAGTGCTCTCAGATGCAGGCAAGCTAATTAGTGCTCAGACTGGTGGCACATGCTCTCACATACCTGGTGGGTCATAAAGATGTTTACCAAACCTTACTGAGGATAGCTAACAAAGGCTTTTAAAGGCAAACAGGAGGAAAACCTTTTTCTTGGTTGGCCGGGATGATGAAAGTTGTTCATTGAGGTTTTTGTTATGGGTGCAGCTGGAATGCACTATTAATGAGCTGCGACTGTGTGGCCCACTTCTGTAAATGTGAGAACGTGCTGCTGCAGGGATTTTAACAGGCACGTTTGGTAAAAATGGAAAGTAAGAAAGGATAAGTTTACCGAACGATCGCCTCGTTTCATCAGCAGAAACTAAACAAGACACGGAAAGATCGAACAAACTGTGTATTCTTAGAAAATTGCTCGTTATAATAGATGTTTTAGCTACGCCAGGCATCCATTGGGGCTTTGTCCACTTGGCTCCACACACTCAAAAATTTTCAAGCTGATTGTGTGTTTGTTGGCTATTTCAATAACAGCATCCAAAGCTTTTACTCTCATCAGGGAACCAGATCTTTAGTTTTGCCAGTTATACTGCATCAACATGAATAAGGCTAGGAAAAGCTGTTGCTGTAAAGGGCTTGTGCTGGGGGCACAAGGTCTGCATGGCCTTGACTCAACTGCTAGTGATGAGCCAAATGGCACCGTTTTACTGTAGCTCCTGAGTGGGGAAAATGTTGGCCAGCAGGATTTGTCGTAACAGCCAAGCGTAAAGGTGGTGATGAACTGCTGTGGAGCTGCAGTAGTTCAGAGAGTCGTCTAGCCAACATGAAAGGAACTAACTTTTCAGCTTGGTTTCTCATTTTATGCTCAAAGCTGTCCTGCTGTTTTAGGCCGATCCTGGCAGAGAAGGCTGAGGAGCCAACGTGACCTCCAGCTCCTCTGGTAAACTAACAGCAGGTTAAAAATAGAAACTGTCCTCCCAGACACATCGATCACTGACTTAAGTCTTACTTAGAGATGTGGCGCCTTTTTGTCATAACTTATTAAGTTTGTGAAGCTTTCCAGCTATTGGCTGGTTTAGATAATGAGCCTCTATGTGTTGGACTGAAAACATGAAATGTGGAACAGCCAAACAAGACAAGTTTGTACAGTTGCTAAAACAAAGAAACCAACACAAAAGGTAAAACCATAAAGATTTAGTTATTCATGGTCTGATTAGCGATTCATGTTTTTACGGTGCAGCTCAATGAAAAGACGGCACAGAGTGAGCTGATTTTCATTCTTTGCTGGAATATAAAACGAGGAATTGGTTGTGATTCTGTTCTGCCTGAAGGGTGTGTGCTCACTGTATGAAACCCTACCAGAGCTCTGCCAGTCTCTCTGCTGTGACCGTGTTGGCTGCAGAAATCATTTTTACTTTATGGACTTTTTTTTTTTGTTTCATTTCTCTTCCACTCATTCTCTCTGTCTCTTCTCATCTACAGGGACCTGAGGGTCCACCAGGGCTGAAGGTAAGTTACAACCATCGGTACTTCTTATTTTTTATTTCAGATGAAATAAAATAAAACTCCCACACTTTGTAGACTGAATGACATCAAAACCACATTTGACACTGAAAAAGGCAGGAGGATAATATTTGGGATTAGATAGTAACAGTGTGCAGGCTGCACAAATGACTACAAAAAAAACCTGCTGGGTGTTTTAGTATGTTCACAGTGGCAGATTTAGGGCAAGTAAGTAGAAAAGAGGAGACTTAAAGCTCAGACAACATGAGGAAGGGAAGAAAAGGAGAGATGGGGAACAGAGAAGCTGGAGCTAAGCGCAGCGGCACAGGCTGCAGGTCCCTGGCGGCGCTGATGTGAGGAACAGATGTCAGCCATATTCAGCCATCAGGTAGCTGCCAGTGTTTGTTCAGGGTAACCCAATCAGACACTTCCTGTCCGTGCTGTCATCTGTCGGCAAGGCCTCCCGTCGGCAGAGGAGTGTGTTAGTGTGTGTGTGTCGCGGGGTCAATGATGACACACCGCCCGTGTTAATGACTCATAAGCCAGGCCCTCAGGCAGCTCAATTAGATCTGCTGCTGCTGGAGTGCTGTGTCTAGCAGAGGGGGCCGCAGAAAGAGTTATTCACGTTTCACCACCTTCGTGATTGATTTGGTGTAATTACATCATATAGAGTGTGAATCATACATTTGAAATTATCTAAGTTGGAGCAATATATTTTAGGAACACTCCCACCCTAATGTGATTTGTACTTCTTATTCCTCATCTTTAGGATATTAAAAAAAGCTCAAGATGTTGTTTTTCATTACGTCACCATCTCTGATACGTCTATAAATGTAACCATGGTAAATCACTTTTACTGTGGAGCACAAATAGCCAACATAAGCAAACCACCAGGCACGAAATTAGGAGTTCATTAAAATGTGTCTGGTACAACCTCTAAGTCTTAATCATCTTCTTTATATAAATTAAAGCCTATGAACGTGCGAACATACGTGCTGCGGTGTACACAAAACCTCACGCTTTCTCTTTCTCACTTCGCAGCTGAACAGACTAATTCTCAACTCTCAGTCCTGCCCTCTGTCTGTATCATCCATAACTTAGCAGATCTTAAAATATGACATGCAGTATTTACTGTGGCCTGATTTAATCAGATCAGCACCAGGAGTGTGTGTGTGTGTGTGTGTGAATCCCACGTTCGTTTTGCATCTCGTGCGTGTTGTCAACCTCTAATGGAACTATATTTTTATTTTTGAGAGGTTTTTGAATAGGACTGGGAATATTGAACGTCAGCGTATTGGTATTTACGTTTGTTTTGATACCATAACTCTCCGGTGTTCAGTTCCTTTGAAATCTAACCAGTCACACAAACATTTAACATAACAACACTGAAAAAACTCTTATTGTCATTTCCCAGGGTTCACTTGGGCCTCCTGGCATCCCAGGTGTTGATGGACTGAAGGTAAGACCATAACAAACAACACCCCTGATGATCATGATCCACTTTCCTTTTGGGTTGAGCCCAGCTGTGCAGACTAGTTTTTAACAAGAAATAAATGTTTTAGCAGAATAATCCTCATAAAGAAATTGTTTAGTCTCAAAAAAAGTTATAAACCCAAAGTTAAACTGGAAAATTTGTAAGGGGAAATTCGATGTTTATATTTTAAATTTAAAAAACTCAGCTAACTGGAAATTTTTAAATTGAGGCGAACCTATAAAGCTAAACTGTGTCAGTTACACTGAGCAGCACTTCTAAATTTAGCTTGGACGCGATATAATATTTACCTCAGAAAAACCAGTTCAGAAAGATTTCCATCCACACGTGAAACTATTTTGTCTTCAGAAGGTTCACTTTAACACACTTAGACTTTCTGTTAGTCTTCCTGGCCATGTGTTGTGTTTTTCATATTAAAAAAAGTTCTCTGACGCACTCTGACAAATTCAAACTGCTGTCCTATTTAGGAGAAATCCCCTGGGCTGCATCTTCAAGTCTTTAACCACAAAGTACAGTTTTGAGCTGTGAATCTGCTCATTTCTACATTTCATCCTCAAACCCAATAAAGACGACACAGTGCAGGTGTCTCACAGGGGAAAAAATGCAAAAGCGTATTAATTTCAGAACCAGTGACGGTACAAGTGACAAGAAGGAATGGGGCAGATGATGCTTTCTTAATCTCAGGCGTGCGTTTATAAAGACATGAGCGGAGAAACCAGAGGAACCAGAGAAAAGGAGTTTCAATGTGGAGGTAAATCCATAATTCCATACTTGTGTAAGGCGCGAGGTTTGCCAGCACCCATGAAATAAAACTCCAATCCTGTGCCGTGCAGTTATAAAACAGAATCTGTTACGGTGTGTAAGTGTCACTCATGCAGAAAGTTTGAACTCTAAAGCAATTAAAGCTGCTCTGCCAGCAGTGGCAGGTTGACTGGCAGACACCATATTGATCTGACATAGATATCCGCTGAAAGGGGATGATCACTAATGCAAACCTTACCGGCTCCAGTTTAGGACTTTTTAATCAGACCCCATCATCGTTATGGCAATATATCACCATCATTATGTCAATGACTCCCATATGTGAGCTGAGAGGTGATACACGATTCCAGCATTTATGAGGAGTTTCACCGCTAGTGTGTAGTAGGGAGGATACTCCCAATACACGGATCGCACACACACGGATATTCCCACAATGCTTCATGCAGAATACATCAAGAAGCATCAAAGTCTTTCTGTAAAACGCTCAAACATTATAACATTAGGAAAGGGGAATGTATACAGTAATTTAGTTTTCATCATAATACAGCCAGTAGCGAGCGGCACGTTTTGGTGTATTTTAATCCAAATAAGAGATCGCTTTATTTTCCATCCCAGCTACATTAATCACAATGATCTGGTTAAAGTTGTCTGTCTGGGATGAGGAATAGCTGCTGCTCTCCTAAAAGGCTAATGATGTGGTAGGTTTGCAAAGGTCACAGGGTTAATTGTTTTTGGCAGCAGATGGACGGAGCTGGGTTTCTCTGTGGGATCCAGACTCACACTAACATCAGATACTGGGCTTTCTTCTTTTGTTCAGAACCAGCCCAGGGATAATTAAGCTTCTAATCAGTTTGTTTATCCTCTCTACTTTCAGATTCAGTTTGTGGTCTTAATATTGTATAGCCTTGAACTTTTTTTTGGGGGGAATTTTATAGAGTTTATTATGTTATAAATATAGAGTCCTTTTCATCTGATGATTATCTGCTGCTTGGTTATCAACTATCTTTGAAACGTTTAACAGCTGTGCACGAACAGCACAAGCTTAACCTCAGTTAAGGTTAAAGGTTATCTGTATCTCTAGATTTTTGTGACCTTAAACCAGAGTTCACGCTGCTGAATCCAGCCACTGTGTGTATGTTATGCTGTCCATAGGGGGATGTTGGCATCCCAGGACTGGATGGCATCCCTGGAACCAAGGTCTGGTGCACATATATTCTGTGTGCTTTTATTTTTGCAAATAAATGACAGTCATATTTTATTTTCCTCTTCCTCATCTTTCCCATCAAAGAAACATTCTTTGACCTTTTACACTTTTTACCTATACTTAGTTTTTAATACATATGTTTTTGCATTAGTTTTTAATACATATGGGTTTTACATTAGTTTTTAATACATATGGGTTTTACATTAGTTTTTACATATGCATTTTTTTTGCAATACATCTTTAAGTTATCTTCATTGGATATCATAGGCTGCATGATTTGTGTTTGTCAGTATATCAGTAAGAATGTGACAGAATCTTTGGAGTTAAGTTAAATTATGGTGAAATATTGTTAATTAGGATCAGGACAGAAACTAGTTTGACGACCATAATATTTCTAAAAGCTGACAGTCTCTGGTCTGTCTTGGTAAAATGCTGCCATAATACAAAAGAATTTCCATAATCTAACATGACTTTAACCCCAGATACAATCTGACCCTTAGAGGCTGCAATAATTCCCATACTGAACCCAATTACGCCTGAGCCCTTCTGTCTTTAATACGCTGCTTTCTTTCCCAACAGGGTGAGATGGGAGAGCGAGGTGAAAAGGTAAAGTGTTATTTCAGATCACCAAACATTATTGTAAGCGTCAATCTTGATATCCCACCATGTGTTAGAGCGGCCGTCACGATGACATGATGGCAGCTCTCCCTCTTATTCTCCCCCTGATCCTAATGGAGCCCATACGAGTGGGAGGTGTGAAAACTGAGGGGAGAGTGGTCAGGCTGGGCAGGGATGTGATGACTGACTGTACTTCGACAACAAAACAGTATTCCCCGTCATGAACACACCTGGTTTACTGTAATAATGTGGCTGTGCAGTTCACAGCATCTTCTTCCTGTGGAGATTTACCTGGAAATGACAAGTTAATATTCAGGTGTGCAAATGGGATGTAGGAGATTATGACGCAAGATCATTCAACTCAATAATCTGACAAGGTGGATTGTTGTTGAAGTTGTGCCATGTAGCTTTTGTCCTTTTATCTTCATGCAAAAAGCAGAGGCTGCCAACATTACTTATAGTCCCCTGGTCGAGTCACAGACACAGATTTCATCAGTCTGTAGAGGCCTAACAGGAAAAGAATGATTACATAAAAGAACAGCTAAAATAAGCTGTTTGTGTAGCAGGAAATATGTATTTTCCAATCCTGTTAATCTCCATCTCTCAGGTTTATCCCATATGACCCTTAGCGGGCCGTGATCCTCAGGTCCTGAGTTATTTTGAGACAGTCCACTTCTGTTAACATGAGCTAGAGCTTTTGGCTTTGCTCGCTACCTAAAGAGCCAGCAGGAAAATTCAAGAAAACATTGTCTAAAAGTCTCTCCTAGTAACAGTGGATCGACTGACAAATGCCTGATGTCAAGCATATCCTGCTGTAGTAATCTCATTTTCTTGAAGTTCCTTCTTAATATTCTTCACAGGGACGCAACCTTTGGATCCAAATCCTTGTAACTACTATTCATCGTATGATTTGCAATTGATTCGATTACCATTTACTTAATATAAAATCATGTGGATTTATCAAAAGTGAAATGATGAGTTCGCTGCCAAAGACAGTGCTGGAACTCACTCCAAAGTACAATGAGCTTTTATTTTGAGTGGAGCCAGATATGTTAACATAAATTGTTGTTTTTGGCTTTGGTTTCTCACTGGAGAGGCAGCAGGAAAATTCAAGAAAACAATGCTCAGCTCGATCAGATAAAAAGTGGTTGTTTAAGAAGCACAGATCCCGTTACAGGCGGGTCATTTTCTTGAAATTCTGACACAACCTTTTATCCTTGGAGTTTCTGTTCACCTTCAAACCAGGGACATACCAACAGGATTTACAGCAGTGCAATGAAGGGCGGTCTAGCGGCCATTATGCTAAATGCACTGAGATGCTAACATCACTGGCTAATAAGCACTAGGCTCAACATACAGCTGAGGCTGATGGGAATGCCATTAGTTTTGCAAGCGATGTAATAAACGACCGAATGAAATAAAAAAATGTTGACCTGATGATGCTGCAGGAGAAAAATTTAAAGGATCGCCAGTGTTGTTGAATTTACTGTCAGGTGAACATGCATGTGTAGAAAATGTTGTGGCAGTCCTTCAAGTACTGACCTGCTGAGCTGGACCAACGCTGCCAAAGACAGAGCGGCGCTGCTGGCATGGTTAAAAACAGCAAAGATATTCAATCTGTTTTATACGGCTGAGATGGAAAAGTTGTGAGTTTAGAAGTGAAGTTTTTCACAGTTGATGCCAAGAGTCAAGGACCTCCACCGTCCAACAAAGAATGCATTACATCACCTGAAATCAGTCCTATTTGAACCATGTGTGATGACTCAGTTAGTGGATTTACCATGTACATTAATGGCACTGCAACTTTGCATTGAGCTGTTTCACAGGGCACTCGAGCACAGAAACAGGTTTTGTTCAGCCTTGATGCTCCTGTGATTAAAAGTCGTCATATGATTTTCTTTGTCTTATTTCATCACAGGGCGACATGGGTGAAGAAGGACCGAAAGGTGATATGGGAGAGAAGGTATGAAAATTCCAACTCTACCTTTTTCTTTATGTCTTGGAAGCTGCACAGAGAAACAGCAGAAGGTCTGGCTGTGTCAGGAAAACATAAAACGAAGTTAATGTCAGCCATCTGAGGGATCTGTGGAGAGCAGCAGCAGCAGCACGAGGAGCTGAGGTCAAGTGCCATCAGCTGTAGTCAACGGCAATCATCCTGGCACTTGATGCATCCTTTGTGCTTAATGGGGAGTTAATTGCCATGTTACGCTGACACTACGTTTTCTGCTCACATGGCTCCTGCATTAATTTGGGACCATTTATCATCGAGGCAGCTCGTCAAGTTGGGATCCATTTCTAACGAAAAAAAAAAAGCAGAGTTGAGCTCGAATAATAGATTCTTGTTTCTTTCCCAAACACTTTTGTTTTGGGCAGAGTTTTTTTTTTTTTTTTATGTTGCGTTAGCACGCTGACATCATGTCCACAGGCGGATTGTTCATCCCATCCAGGACTTGCTGTCCTTATTATTTTGTTAAAGTGACATTTATGAAAACTGATCGCAGCCATATTTGTGTTCAGTGACCTCATGGCAAAAGTTGGGCCTCGTTGCTCTTCAGGCTTGTTGACAATAACAAAATTATAGACTGGAATAAACAATTATTTTAAAATGTAGATGAAGCTTCTCACAATGTTTCTCAAAGTTGCTAAAAATCAATACCACAGTTACAAAGACCAGATGTAACGCTGTGATGTTTTATACCTTTGAGAGTTTCTTTTTGCTAGAAATACTGAGTTAGGTATAAAAAAATATATATAAATGATAGACCAGCAGCAGAGTAGAAGCAATGTACTCAAACTGTCACTGCCAGTTTATTGCTGTTCAGCAGACGACAACTTCTCACTTTATGAGCACTCAGGTCTTTTTTTTTTTTGTTTTTTTTTTAAAAAGACTGCTGAACATGGTCGCCAAGAAAGACACTGTTGGAGGGAAGCAGATGCAGGATATCGTGTGTGGAAAATGAGTGAACACAAAAGAACTTTGCAGCTCCAGCACAGCTTTGATCTGCTCTACCTTAGTGCAGTAAAAGGAGACAATATGATCGATCTGTGCTGCGGGAATGAAAGCGAGAACGTGGAGTTGTGTACCACGGGAATTCAGACTTCTGTAGCCATTCACCTGCTTGTCATTCTTCAAGAGCAAACTGGTGTGTTCTGCTTTGCAGTAGAAGGATCCAGCAGGTAGATTAGAGAGCTGGAAGCAGTGAGGATTTTGTCATTAGTATCATTAGTATGTTTAGCGTTGCCTCGTCTTCTCAGACTGTCGCTGTCAGAATGTTAAAGTGAGTGTTTTTAACATATGGCAGAAATAAGTGCCTTTCAGTCAAGACCTACATCCAGATGAGTTTCACATATGCTTCACACAACATGGACTGATTTGGTTTTTCAGTGCAAGTGAGGAAAACGCAGGATCGTGTTTTATTAGCTCCATTTAGCTAAAACGGTCTAATAAAACAGTCGTGCAGTAAATCCTCCCTTTATGAAGACTGGTAGAGAGGAGCCGAATCAGTGAGTGTTGATTTCAGTAGATGTACCGACATGTTTCTATTATTTAGCGTACCCCAGTTTATCTCAGGAAGACTCAATAACAGGAGCACCTCTGTGTGTTGTTTGGTTCATACGGAGCATCTTTAGTTGGCCCTGCTGAAGAACCCAGAGCTAACAATCAACACACACTGTGGGGTAGATGTGGTAACGCTGGGTGGGAGGTCAGACGCTAAAAGCTTCAGCATGGTGAGCGGAGACACCTCAGGGAGCGCAGGGGAGGCGAGAGCAGACTTTGCATGATACAATGGGAGATTGTTTTGACGGCGGGGAGTCTGTGGAGTGTGAAAGAGACGAAATGACAGGACAGACACACTCGGTTACGTGCTCACCCTCAGACGCACGTTTACATGCAGACAAAGTCTCTTCCTCTCACATCCTGTTGGACGCAGTCTGCTCCATTCTGCAACATGAATCACAAGAATAGTCTTAGGCCTTACACCTACATTATTTGGCTGTTCTGTGGATTTGTAGTTAGAAGCAGGGAAAATATAGATTATTACAACTAAAGCTCCTGAATTCAAATCGTAAGAGGTATCTGGAATAAATGTAGTTCCTTCACAGGAGTCTTTATAGGCTGTGCAGCGTTACCTGCTGTGAGCCTTTCATACCACTGTCATCTCTGAGAAGAAATGTTTCCATCTGCATGTGCTGTACATCTTCACAGCCTCATTAAAAACAAATCAATGCCACAGTTAAAGGCTTTAGTTCTAAACCATTTACTTCAGATGTGTTTTACCTAAGTATTTAACTAGGTGTGAAATTAACTGTGACTCTTCTTGTCCAACCTCACAGATAGGAAAATTCTTTTAAAAAAACAACAGACCCGAGTCAACTCTTGACTTGGGTTTGGGAAGTTCCAGGCTGTGGGAGTTTGGCTCAAGCTGAAAGTGCCACAGTGGTTGGTAGAATTTCTGAATCCTAAAATCCGGTCCAAGTGCTTGTGAACTGGCCACGTTTCAAGCGTTGGCAGGGCCTTTCCGCCCCAGGAGCCAGTCATAATGTGTGTTGCTTCACATATGTTCTAACTCTCCGGCTGAGGTCGATACTCAGGATTTGGTCATCCCTGCTAATGACCATATTATGGAGCGAGAGTCATGTTTTGCAGGCTGTGGTGGCATTTAATAGTGCTGTTTGTCACAACTCTGTCTCGCTGATTACGTCTCGCTAACCCTGTTCGCTCTGACCAGAGAAAGAGCCTGAAAAAAAACCCCAATTTACCGAGCAGCCATGATGAGATCTTCATGCTGGTATCTTTAAATGCCAATATGCAGCGACACTTCAGGGTTTCTGTAATGAAGTGGAGCTGTGGTGACTGCGCTCTGTCCTGCACTGCTCGGTGGTTAAATCACAGCCTGTAGACTCCCCATGGTAATTGGCCCAACTGGGACATTTCAGCATTCTGGGCCACACCTCAACTCACTTCGCAGCTCCACCACTTTTTTTTTTCCATCTCATAGTGCGTACTGCACTGGGCAGAGATTGAACTAGTCAAAAGTCTCACTTGGTTCTCGAGTGTTACATCTGTCGTGAGAGAAAACGTCAGTGGGCTTCAGCAGCAGGGGAGTGAAGTGTTAATTGCTTGTGTAGCACGCCCTGATACTTGTTTTCACGTGGGTCATGGTGGCTTTTTGATTAAAGAGCTTGTAAACTGTTCTGTAAAAGATTATTTTTCACAAGACTAACTAATTCTGCTGAGATTAATAATGCGAAGACTTGAATGTGCTCACACACACTGACTATGGGTTTAATGAGGTGTGATGATCTGTGATCTGTCTTGGTTTATTTTTGTATAAAATGACACAATTACATAAAGATATTTTTATGTCACTTACAAAAAGCAACAGGTGTAAAACCACTAAAAATCTCTATATAAAGATTTCTGTTTTATTAGCACATCACATCCAGGTTTTTCATAAAAAATTATTATTACGCAAAGAAATCTTTAACTTTCCTTCTGTAATGTGAAAGGACGAGCCTTTTATCACATCCACTGTAGCCTCAGTAAAATGTATAAGAACTTGGTGAAGTAAAATTGGGATTGGTGCGTTTTAAGATCGGTATAGAGGCACCCTTGAGTATGCAACAAAGCCCAGCTGTAAACACTAACACACTTTATTGTCTGCAAAAAAAATGCCACAATTAAACATGTCTTGCGTGCTATGCATCGTAATGACTCCCATAAAAAGCTGAGGGTGAGAAGCATTCCTTCTGCGACTTCTGAGTGTGAGGCGTATGTGTAGTGAAACCACAGCAGAGCTAAAGCCCCAGTCTCCTTCTCCCCACTCTCTTTTCCCACCAACCACCCATAATTACGCTTATTGGCCTCTTGTTTTATGTCTGCTTTTACTGTACACTGCAGTAGTAATGCAGTGCACAGGAACAGGCCTGGGTTCTGTATGTCTGGGTGTGTTTTCAGGAATAATGTGAGATAAGTAGCTCTGTCTCCTCTTTTAATTCCCCTACCTGAAAAGACTGGGTTTAAATGGCTGCTGTTAGTTCACTATATCAATCTTACCTCCTATACTGTGGATTTCTGCTTTATAGTGTTAGATTTCCCCCCTCAAGTCATCACCGCTATGCAGCTGCGCTCTGACAGAGTAAAAACAGTGAAATAATTCCCCGGACTGTTGTAATAAAAACGCTGTCTCAGAATTTTTGTAAGAAAAGACATTCAATCTGAACACTGCTTAAAATAGCAAACTTTTTCTTTTTTGTCTTTTGTCCACACAGCTCAGGAAATGTGGCCATTGCGAAGTTATGTTGAGCACAAATAGGCTTCTTTCATATCTGTGTAATTGTAATTGCACAGGGAGGTTTAGTCAAGTGAGACTGAATCACCTCTAACTTTTGGACGATTTTTGTTTTTACCTTTTTCTTAGGGCGATGCAGGCTCGTCTGCAGCTGGGATCAAGGTGAGTGAGGAGCTGAAGGTTGTTCTGTGTCTGTTTCTTTAGGTCTGTGTGTCACTCACTTTGCACCACACGTTTAGGAATTTAGGAAGGACTTTACACACAAATATGTTAATAGCTTTGCAAATAGCTGGAGTAAGCAATCTGGAAATGAAGCATTTGAAAAGCTCGTTTTTCTGCCTATTACAGGGCGAGCCTGGAGAACCTGGACGGAGTGGACAGAAGGTAATAACTGCACTTCGCCACACACAGAAATGGATTTAGCAGTGATGATGACAGTTTTTATTAGAAAGACTAACCACAGTTATGATCAGTTGAATATATAGTGATGATGGGCTGTGTATTGCAATGTGAGTATAGAATTAAATCTTTCGACGACCCAGGAAGAGAAAATGCAGGCAGCAGCTTTCTGAATGCACCCACCTACAGTGAACAGGTCGAAGCTGGAGTCTGATGTGCCAGATAAAATAGATCAGGTTAGACAAGAACGTTTCAGACTCATAGGAACCTCTGTGTTTACAGTGGTGAGACTAAGGATAGAGGAACATCGAGGACTTGAACTTGGGTGCATCACAGTTCTCCGACTCACTTTACTGTACATTTCCTTTGACCTAATACTTGATCTGAGCCAGCGTAAGGTCTCAGGTATCACACTAACACCTCTAGATCTATTAAATCTTTTAGTTGTTCTCTTCTCTAAGCAGTGTTTGTTACTCTGACCTCCTTCCCTACCAGTCTGTACTCCAGTGTTTGACAGTCCTTACAAACCAGCAAAGGGAATCTGCAGAGCACTGTTGAACGGACAGTTGCTGGTGGGATACTGACACAGCGTGCATGCAGCAAAAGCGCAGCTATTTTAAAGCAAAATAAAATCCAATACTTGTCCTTTGGCCGGAGTGCTGCCAAGATTGCACCAGTGCTCCTTTTAATTACAATATTTAATCCCAAGTGCTGCCCCCGCCCCCCATTAATTTCCCTTGTCTTCCCTCTGTTTGCACAAACTGCTTTCAGATAGACAGAAGGCCCTTTAGCTGATGTCTTTGTTTTATGCCGTGCTGCAAAAGATACACTAATTTTTGACCATCTTATCTCTGATTTTACAGCCACTCTGCCTGTGGTGACACACTTTGCCAATTATATTTCTCGTAATAACGACCGTCTTGAGATTGAATTGTTGTTCCAATTAAATATTACTGCTGGATGGTGTTCAGCACGTGCTGGTGAAGTAGTAGTCCACAAGAAAGACTTTAATTCATTAGTTTTACAATGCTTTCATAAGCCACAAAGGAAATTTACAGCCCTCTCTCTCTGATCCCTGGAGCGCCATCACAGTTAATCATTGTCGTGCTGCGCTAATCATTTCTTTTCATATGCCATAAATACAAAGGTTCTGATAGAACATTAAATTATCTGGAGTCAGAAATTTTGTTTTGAAAGTCCTGCAGAGGCCTCACTGCAGATTTGACCTCTGAGTCACTCAGACTTGCATGCAAAGGAGGTCTGGAGTTCTCAGCTTGATAGTGACCTGACCTTGGTACCAGAGAGAGACCAACTCACAGTGTCTGGCACTGACAAACTCTAACCACCTTGAAGATGCAGCAGCTCTCTCAAACAGCTTTTGCTATTTTAATCCAAAGTATGTGACAGTTTTTCCTTTAAAGAAACCAGAATCTTTTTCACACCTGCCCAAATCAATAAAACCCTCAAAGTAAAAACTGCATTGCACTTTGTAAAAGGTTGAGTGTTATAACAAGCACTAATCTCTGTCAAGTCATGACTGCATGAGTCGCTGTGAAAGTGCATGTGCAGTACTTTTTGCTAGTGCTTACTACAAGTATATGACAGTCAACATACACTAATGGACAGCAGGCCACTTTGGAGAGTTACAGCAGCTTGTTAGCCAGAAAAAAGACAAATAGAAAATGAAGTGCAGAGCTAGCAGACCCCCAAAGAGCCTAGAAATGAGGCTAGGCTTAGCTTAGCTTAGCTTAGCTTAGCTTAGCTTAGCTTAGCTTGGCTTGGCTGTAACGTGTCACACTCTTCCTATGTAGGGAGAGCCAGGACTTCCAGGGCTGCCTGGACTCCCAGGGATAAAGGTAAATGCTTTGCTGTTTTTACCCCCGACCCCCCCAGTGTTGTCCCTGTCCATCTGCTTCAGCCCCTGTGTAGCAGAGTTCAGAGCAAACCTCAGCTGACCTGATGTCACCCGTAAAATCCGACACATTAAGGTCTTATAATCGTGCTTTTCCTGCACCTGAACTGCCAGATTACATCTGCTGCAGTGGCACAGTAATGCTACACCTATACATCCACTGCAGGGGAAAAGTAAGCAGCTTAGGCCAACTGACAAGGCCTTACAGTCAAAGAAAAGTGTCTCGTTAAGCACCGAGGTCTATTAATTAATGACTGGAACAAACAGTGCACCCACTGTAGTCTGCAACACAACTGCTGCTTGTTAAGGAGATCAGATGTTTATGGGATTATTTAGAGTTTTTCAAACAAGACTTTTATCATTTTAGGTAAGGAGCTTTTTTCTTTTTTTTTTGTATCATCTATGATCAGCAGCAGATGGTGAAATGAAACGCACATAATTTACTTCCATCTGATGCTCAAAGAAATTCAACCATCTCAGTGTATTTCAGGATCATTACCTTGAAATATAACATGTGAATGCAAGGAATGCTCAGACAAGCATGATGACATGTCGCTGTTCTGGTTTTGTTTTTCTCTCTCAGTGTGCTTATAATCTGCTGGCCTTGTAAAAAAAGCCCTTTCATTTTCTATATTATATAATCCTGTTTTTACTTAAGAGGCCACGATGCTTGATGGATTCTAACAGTGTTTTGCTAACGTAGCATTGTACTCAGCCTGCACTCTGTCCCGCTCTGCATTCTTTGCTGTGTACCCCCTGTAAGAGTTTGAGAAGCAAGTGTTCATTACCTTGGTGGGAGCTCTGTTTGCAGATGGTTTTGTAATATGTTCCAGTTATTACCCAATCAGATGTAATGTGTCTAACTGAGCACCACACTGTGTACTGGAAGCTCACAGCTTGTAAGTGAAAGTGCAAATGCAAAAACTTCTTGGTGGCAGAGAACCTGGTTTTTGCACACACTTCAGCACCTCAGTGCACCTGGGGAGTCAGTCAGTAACTGCTCATAAGATGAAGTCATTAATGGAGGTGAAAACCATAATGTACCACCGATAATCTGTCTCTGAGTGTGTGTGTGTGTGTGTGTGTGTGTGTGTGTGTGTTTGTGTGCATGTGTGTGAGCAAGTGCATGCCTGTAATTTTGTTTGTCCGAGCATCCTGCGTATGTGTTCAGCGCTCATTAGCAGTGAATGGAGGTAGTGTGACACCAGAAAGACGGTGTGGAAAATTTAGTCCGATTTTCAGATTTTTATTTATTTTTTTCTACTTCAGGGTGAGCCTGGATTCCTCGGCCCCCAGGGAGAGCCAGGACTTCCAGGACTGCCAGGAACTAAGGTGGGTGATTTTTATTCCCAGTAATTTGGCTCCTCACAGTATGAGTATTATTTCCTGCTCAGCATGACACAATGTATATTTCAAGTCTGGCAGTAAGAGCTGACAGCTTTGACAGATTTATATCACATCGTGTCTGTGTGATTGTCATTGAGCTCCTCAGTTTATAGTCTAATCATCCATTATCACTTTACCAAGGTGATTAAGTCTCTGGTTCTGGAAAATGTCACTTGGGAAGTGGTCAGAGACATCGCTGCTCCCTTTAAGACTTGACATTATCACACTGTGAACCAGCCGCGATAATCCAGACACACATTTTGCCTCAGGCTGTTAGCTGTGCATTAGTAATCAGGATATATTAGTCTTGTATTGTCCTGTGCTATATCTCTTGTTTATTAAAATGTCAGGGTGTTCAGGTCTGCTCACACGTTTGGCACAGCCACTCTGGCTCTCGGTTTATTTCCAGTCCTCTGCCTCTTAACTTTTCATTAACAGGTATTTGAAGTTTACTGACTCAACACTACTGAGTAATGGTTGTATCTTTCTTGGTTTTAAGTACCGGCAATAAATAGTACACAGTATGAGCTCTTGTACCACATCCCCATCTACTGGCTTCTTTCAGTCACTTCACATTCAGAGAGACTACACAGCCAGAGATTTGCATTTTCCCTAAAACATTCATGTCACAGGTTTGAGACAGCTTGATGTATTTTTAGGGTTTTCTGAAAAATAAAAGATTAGATTTTTTTGTAATGCAAATAACAACAGGCTGCAGCAGACTCGTGGTTACACGTCTTCTTTTGCTGACTGGTCTGTTCCTCTGTGTGTTAAGGGTGAGAAAGGCGACCACGGCCCGCCAGGGAAGGGTGAACGAGGCGACATTGGACCTGCTGGACCAAAGGTCAGTGAGTCATGTTGTACATCCCAGAATGTGTAGCATGAATTAACCTGTTGATGCATTATATCACACATTAATGGGTTTTTGCTGCCATCTAGAGTTTTATATCTCTCAGCACAAACAACGCAAGTTAAACGCGTTCTCAGACTGAAGCTTCATTCAGTTCATCAAATGTGCTGTTATGTTAACAAAGAGAACTGGCTAAACCATTATAGTCCGTAATAAGTTCAAGGTTGTCCCTGGAGTCTGTGTAAAGTAAACCGAATATAAATGAGTTTGCCATTGTTTATTTTTGGCCCTGACCCAGTAGGTAGTTCAAGCTCCAGTCTAAACGCAGACGACCCACAGATCTGTTTCACGTCCTATTAGAAACCCCAGGAGTGAAGCCCCTCCTTTATCAATGCCAGAGTTCAAATAAACACAGCTCCATTGCTTGTCACTTATGGCATATTAAAAGCTGGTTATTTTAGTGAAGCTGACTGTGTTGTTCTCTCGGGAGGAGGAGGAGAAGTGGTGATGTTTGCTTTGTGACGAATGTGTTTGAAAGGCTTTGATTGATTTATGATGAATTTGGATTGAACCGACAGACTCTTCTGTCTTCACTGTTTTTTGTTCATATCTGAAATACTTTTTTTATTTTTTTGTCCCAGGACTATTTGTTAATTAAGCTTCCGTGTTCATTGCAGGGTTCACCAGGAGAAGCTGGTGCACCTGGTCTTAAAGGGTCAAAGGTGAACATAGCAGATATGTTTTCTTCATGTTTGATGGATCAGTGCTGCTAATTAGACTTTACAGATCTTTACATAGAGATGGTCAGTGTTTATGTTTAGTCACACTAATAAGATTTTTATTAAACATGCTGTTCTGAATAGAAATAACATGCAAACCCTCTTAGCTCCTGACATGCAGTTAGAATTCAAAGTTGGTGGAGTCACTCAGCTATTTTCAACAACTGAATAAATATAATTCCATTGAATAAATATCAAGTTAAATTTATCCCACACTGCTGTCTTCATAATTCTTACTAATAATAATCCACAGTCACAGGCCATGCTCTGTAGCAGTGATTATAATATTTTTCTCACATTAGGGGGAAACTGGAGACAAAGGAGATTTGGGATCGCCCGGCCCGAAGGTAGGCATCTATGTTAAATAAGACAAATTCCTCAGTCCTCCCATCACTGTCATGGTTCAATGAAGATGTTGGCTGATGAATATTCATAATTCAAAACATTCATTTCCCGTGAGATGTTAGTTACTGCTGGTGTAAGCACACACATTACCACCAGGGGGCAGTGTCTAACCTGTCCTGGGTAATAAACAGCATTCAACAAAACTGATGGCCAAGTTTGTCCTCTGACTACAGAAAAAAAACAGTTGGTTCCTAAATCCTGATTTAATATTGAGTGTGGATGTACTCACTTTTGTTGTTCACTGCATTTTGTCTGATGTGTAAATTGCGTACGAGACAACAGGCTGTGTTTAAGTGTGTTTCTTGGTGCCAACCATCTGCAGGGCCCCCCTGGACAGAAAGGAGACCAAGGGGCCACTGAAATCATTGACTACAATGGCAACATTCAGGAGGCTTTACAGGTCAGACAAAGCTTTACTTTAATGCAACTAATTTCCCCAGTGTTGTTGCACCACAGAGACCTATATTTGCAAGAGCACATGGCACAGTGCAACTTTGGTTACTTATTAATGAATAATTTACCTTCTGTCTCAACCATGTTACAGTCACAGCATGCAGGGTTTTTCTCCAAATATTTGTCACCTTATAGAAACTATTCATATGTGGTTCATAAGGAAATGTGAAAGATTTCCTTACATTAAAGTCCAATGCCTTCGGTTTAACACAATCTGGGTTCTGGCCTCTATGCTGAAGTAGGCTAGCATTGTTCTTTAATAAAATGAATTATTTAGGAGGTGTATCTGTGCAGAAATGTGCTGACACAAACATTTTTTCCCATGTGACTACTGAAAACATCTCTCTCGCCTTCTTTCCCTTTTCCACTCCATTGGCCTTCTGCAGAAGATTACCACTATTACAGTAACGGTAATGAGGCCTTGTGTATTCTCTGTATTGTGTCATCCCCACAAGTGATTCATCTTTGTCCGTGCATGGGTCCAACCCAGTCTCAGTCCTGGTTTGCACTGCCCTGCTGCAATTGTGCTCCCTCCCCCAGCGACATGTTTGCTTAACAGTGAGCCAAACTGTATTCAGTGCTGTGTTTCTGCTGCTGTGTGAGCAACATGCTTCCTGAGCTGCTGGTTGTCTCGTTGAATGTCTGCAAAACATTTTAAGAGAAACTAAAATAAACTCCTGATCAAAAACCATAGCAGGGGCATTTCAGTCATGATTAAAGTCAGGTTTGGACTTTACCATGAGTGAAATGGTTTGTTTTAATTGGACCTGTGGTAAATCCTGTGGAGTCAGGATCTTATTTTAATGCCCTGCCTGTAAGAAAGTCCATCATAGCTTTACACTGTGTCTGCGTATAAAACTGTATTATTAGTTTTTATGTGCCATGCAGAATACATCTTTATTCCTCAGTGATAAAAGCATTTCACATTATGTTTGTTTTATTTGTACAATATTTCTCTGAGAAACATTTATTTGTTTTTATTTTCCAGTTGCTTTTCATAGATTTAGCAGCATTTTGTAACATCCCTGAGTCTCACGTGTGTTTATGTTGTGTGGATGTCCTCAGTGAGGCTGGAATGAATGTTTTAACATGATGTAACATGACCATGGTACTGCTGCATCCTAACCCATCAAAATATGTAATCCTGCCAGCGATAATCCTGCCAACGTATGTTGTAGTCACCACGTTTATGACTTCAGCATGTGTCTTTCAGCAGAGCATCATAACTGTTCGCTAACATGTTTGGTGCTGTTTTTTTTGAGCTGATCATGCAGACCCCTGTAGAAGTACAGATCATGCATGTGATCAGTTTTCTGTTTCTTTCTGTGCAGGGTCCTCCTGGGCCACCAGGGCCGATGGGACCACAGGGTATTAAGGTAAACAGTGTTTTCTGCACTTTGTCCCGTATTGCAAATTGTGTTTCCTTTATCTGGGTGAACATCATGTTGACTTCACACTTCGCCCTGCAGCTGCTGAACCACTTAGCTTTTTCATTTCATAATGTGTTTATGAAATAATTGTCTTGCCCCAGGGGGATCGTGGTATGCCTGGTCTCCCCGGGCTTGATGGAGAAAGAGTAAGCGGATCTTATATTTTCATGTATCGATGAGCTGGTTTATGAAGAACCGTGGCTTTTGCTCATATCGAGTTATTTCTCTGTGTGTATGGTTTTTGCTTTCTTCTCTCAGGGATACAAAGGCTCCAAAGGAGACATGGGGATGCCTGGAGCTTCAGGAGAGAAAGGAGCAACTGGGTTACCTGGTCTACCAGTAAGATTTGGATCTACTGTAACAGGACAAAGGCATTTGTCTGAAACGTTCATGGTCACAGCCATAATTTTACATAGAACTACACATGTGTCATGAAGCTTTTGTTCCTCAGGGTGTCAATGGAGTGAAAGGGGATAAGGGAGATCCAGGTCTACCTGGTCCTCAAGGTCCTTCAGTAAGTCACATTATTCCAAACTTGTACTGTGGGCATGAGATAAACTTGTTAAATGATAGTTTGATTATTAAATGCATGAATTTGCAGATTATTGGACCTCCAGGGCCACCAGGGCCCCATGGACCACCTGGACCCATGGTGAGTTGATCAGTCTCATTAAATCACTATGGTTTGTGTTCACTAAATCCAAGCTACCCGTCCACAATCACAGCTTCAACATCTGTTTAGAACATCTGTTTAGATTTTGTGCTAAGAAACGAGACATTAGAAAGTAACGTAATGATGAGTTAAGGCCCCACTGGCTGCTTTACAAATCAATTTCCCATCTTTTGATGTTTTTCAGGGTCCACATGGTTTCCCTGGGCCAAAGGTAAATCTCAACAAGGAATTAAAACTACAGTTGCTTCAGATAAGGAACAAGCACTTCTTGTTACTATTATCCAAATGTCAACATGTTCAAATTAAAGAGTTGTTTTGTTACTAAATGCTTGATAGTAGAGATCCAAATGGCAGACATTAGGCTTTTACTTTTGCTATTAGACCCAAAGTAAAAAGACACAAGATGCAAAGAGGGTGAGCACTTGATTGAGGGTGTTAGAGAGGAGATACTGCACACACAGGACAACACACTGTGTCAGCAACCGCAGGAACAAGTGCTCATGCAGCAGCAGTGTCATGTCTGCCGACTTCCCTTGTTCCCTCATTTCTGTAGGGTGAACCTGGTTTGCATGGGATGAAGGGTATGCGAGGAGAACCGGGTCACAAAGGGGACCGTGGACCTTTGGGTCTCCCTGTAAGTACATCGATGCATCGTGAGATATCCCCAAACACAAAGCCCTGTGCTGTGTTTCCTCAGACATCCATAGAAATTTCTGTTCTAGCCCTGCTGGATTTTTTTATGCACACATTTGAATGTGTGTTTTGCGAAAGTGTGTGTGTGTGTGTGTGTGTGTATGTGTATATGTGTGTGTGTATGTCCCTACTGCCTTGTCCATTTTTCGTCCTCATGTCCATTTTCCTGGGCTGACTACTTTGCCAAGCTCTGTGCAACTCGCAGTGTAATTTATCTGTTGTAAACCCTGCCATCAACCTGTCCCAATAACAGTGTTCATCTGGTACTAATCCCACCTTGTTCATGTCACTCATACCTCCATAACCACACAGGGAGCCTCCGGCTTGGACGGCAAGCCCGGAATTAGGGTGAGTGTCATGTGACCAAGAGGCTTCACCATCCAACTTCTGTCCTTCTCATACAGTCCACCGTTTTTTTTTTTTTTTACCCGTCACATCATTTTATTGTTTTTCATTGTGAGCAACAAGAAAGTTATATTAGCGATAGACACAGGTGTCATGAGCTGAACAAGCCACACTGACCTTAGTTCACTGTGCTTAAAGCGGTTAAAGCATTTCAAGGCTCTTGTTTGTCCCGTGTTGCATTAACTCAGCATTAACACACACTCATACATTAACTGTATCAGCAGTGTTGTAAATGTGCTTTGTGTGCACGTGCACTAGCAGCAGTTGTGTGTATCAGTTGCAAGTCAGACCAGGTGGGAATATTGTACATACTGTATGTGGATGCTAAACATGAGTCTTTTTCCATCTGTTATTTAATTGGTGAAATTAACTTTATTTTGAAAGATCTGTTCTGGTCCAGTGATGTAAACTCACCATGACAACACTCTTCTCTGCAGGGCACGGACGGGCCTCCGGGTCCAGCTGGTCCAGCTGGGCCAAAGGGCGACATAGTAAGATCAAAACATACAAAATATTTGAACTCTAGGTGTTTTAGCTCCGTTTGATTTGGCTGTGTGTGATTTATGTGACTGCAATACTGATTCATTTGCATCAGGGTGAGAGAGGAACACCAGGTGAGCCAGGACCAAGGGGACCTTACGGACTGCCTGTGAGTTTGCTGAGGATATTATTATTATGTTGAACCAGTAAGACTGCAGTTAACTTGGCAGCATTCTTATATTCTTATTTGTATTAGACCAGTTTTACAGCATCAGCAATAGAGTAATAATCCTATGCATGTAGGAATTGTCTGCAGTTAAGATACATGTCTACATATTCTTTGAATGCATGTTCTAATCATATAGTATTAGGTTTGTCCAGCAGTATCACTCCCTAAGAGCTGACACACCTCCGACATATTGTGACTGTGTGATGATGCAGCTGGTGTTGTTTATTTGCAGGGAGCTGCTGGAACACCAGGCTTGGATGTAAGTCTGTTTACCTTTTGTTTACTCCACTGGGACAAAAAAACCCATCAGCCCTAATGATGCTGCAGTGATTCAAATGGCTTCTTTTCAGACTAGGGGATGCTCGGGGAAAAGCTTTTTATATTAGATAGATACACAAAAAAGAAGAAGATGAAACTCTCCAGAATCAAATATCATCATATACGTATATTTCAGACATTGTAGACACACACACATATGTATATGTGCACCCATCCTCTTGGTAAAGTAATAATACAAGTGCTATTATAAAACTACAAATTATAAATTACAGCATCTTAGCATCATCATTGTTATGAAGCCTGCATGTTATATCTAACATCAGTACATACAGTTTGACTGCTGACAAAGATATTTGTCTGATTTTCTGTCTGATTTTGTTTTATTTCTGTTTCATACAGTAGGAAAGTATTTCTCGTTCCACATCTCTTCACATTCTCCTGGTCTCTATTTATTTAACTTTCATCTTCTGTCCTACAGCTCCAGGTTTTTATTTTTTTAGCTTGATGTTGTTGAGCTCTGTTAGGACAAGAGAGCCCTCTTTGGTCTTTGCTCAGTAAGACAGAGCAATTAAGTGGAGTTGTGCTTTTACAGGGGTTGCCAGGCTTAAAGGGAGATAAAGGCGACGTTGGGGAAAGAGGAGAAAAGGTAGATGTAGCTATGGTGTGATTAATTAAACCCTAACGTTACAGATGACTGATGTCAATGGACAGTGGCAGGAAGGGATTTATGGATTTATATTTACTGTACTGAGCTTTTTTATGACGTTCCCCATCAGTTTGATAAACCTAATACAGTCCACTGTAGCTGAAAGGAATGCTGTTTAATTACAGGAAATATATTTTTATGCATCCTAATGAAAATCTTTTACTTTTGCAGAACATGGTTTAAGTAGGCGACACTTTCGGTCTGTTTTTGTGCCTTTTTGATAGATGAACTGATAAACAATTGGAGCTCTGTACAATGTAAACTTGGTTTTGCATAAAATATCATCCACAGTCTTTTGAAACCAGCTTTTGTTCTCCACCTTTGAATGATTTGCCATGTCATTTCTCAAAACCACAAGTCAAATCTCATTGTGAAGCATCGAAAAGTTCAACACGTTAGACCGAACAAGTCCATTGACAACAGGCTCTTAAGACTCATATTTGTTTGTTTCCTCTTGTTTCCATGCATGAACATGAACTTAGAACATTTCACTTCCTTGAGTTCTTGAGCCTGTTGGTAACTCCTCCCTTCTTGTGTGTACAGTAGCTTAGAGATGTGTGTCTCCACTCACTAACACTCTTGATGTTTTATGTCTTTATGAAACTGTATCCCATCGCGTGGAGCGTAAACATGGTGGCGTTTGGCGTACTCTGTTGATCTGTGTATTTACTGACCGTTTTCCAACATAGAACACGTCCTAGCAGGTACTCAGTAGCACATTAACACTCTGAATATAATAAATGAGTGCTAGTATGGACGCAACACAATTTAAGATATTTTGCTGCAAATACACAGTGTAAGAAGTTAAATTTCTGTGCGTTAAACACCTCATCTCATGTCTGCAAACATGATGTTTCATCTGTGAAGTTTGGAACCAAAATGTTCTTCTAACATGCTTTAATTTCAGTCTCACGTCAACTAACATATTACACCTATTTTATTCTGAAGGGATACAGTTTGAGCTTTTTCAGTAATTCTGTCTTTCTGGAGGTTTTTTCCCTGCTACTCTTTCTCATCCTTTGTGCCCTTGACACCCCACTCTGGCGATCCGCTCCTTCCCACTGTACTATTCCCCTTTTTTTGTCCTCATCCTGTCCTGAGGAGCATTTTAAGAACATCCAATACTGTCTGGTATCCCCTAATTGCTAACATTGACCATGTCTCCTTCTCCGTTGTGGGCTATAGCCTCCCTTCTTTAATCACTCCCCTTCTAATAGCAGTGCTGCCCCAAATGTCCAGAAAGTGATTTTAACTTGACCCAACTGTTGTATCCACAGGGGGAGAAGGGAAAGAAGGGCAAAAAAGGGCCTAAGGGCGAGAAAGGAGAACAGGGTGCCCCTGGATTAGATGCACCCTGCCCATTGGTATGTCCCAACTGAGAGCTGGAAATCGTCTCCCAGCCGTGTAGCGCAGCCGTCCCAAACAGGGAGGAGCGTCCTGTGGGTGAACAGATACCCAGCTTCCACCAAAAACCTGAAACACACAGTGTACCGCTTTCCTGAAACTCTGCAATTTACACACAAAAACTGTAACACAATTGGATAAGACATATAACAGGGCTGGATTGTGGTATCAGCAAGCTCACAGGGCAGCTCGTCCCTCACGCACCCTTTGTGTCCGTCGTAGCGGATGGATGCAGGGGTTAAGGGTCGTCCACTTTTCTCCCAGTAACACTCCTAGGTCATCTTTGCAAACAGGGTTTCCGGGGATTTAAGGGTGAAAAGGGGGAACCAGGGCAGCCAGGTCTGGACGGGCTGGATGCCCCATGCCAATTGGTACAGTATTTCTCTTTTTCCTCCACCTCTTACCCATGCATGCTGCTCACCTTCAACCATTACTCAAACAATCCATGCATGTATTGAGAGCTCGTCCAGCATGAACACACCTTGTTTTAGTCACAAATGCTTTTCTGTTTCTGGATTATTAAAGAATAACATTCACTAATAAATAGCTCACTGCCCTTCTGACCATAAGCAGATACTACACGTCATATGTGATTATTGATTATTGAAGTGATGCTTAAATCAGTCCCTCTAACTGAATCCTTCGATCCCCTTGATTAAAACTGGAAATGTTCTGCTTAAATCCGGCTTCCTTCTCGCTGATTCCTCCATGGACCCAGGTAGCTTTTAACCTGATGCTAACACAGACTCCTTTACCAATGAGTTACCCATGCCACATGTGCATGGACCCCTCCTTTACTCTGTTAACTGCCCTTTCCCTTCCTGCATTTGTACCAATTGGGCCAGACCACGACCAGAAAGTAAAAAAATAGAAATTATATTCGCTCCAGATCAACTCAAGCTGAGGAAAATGTATTTCTTGGTTGTTTCTTATGATGTTTTCTGCTGTGTGATGCATGTGATAGTTAAAACATGAGTGGTTGAAGTGTACTGAAACACATCTGAAGAGGAAAAGGTTGTAGTTAAGTATCGTGTGTGTAAACAGTAACATGACAGAGCCACTGTAGGTAAGAAAACATTCATATATCACAAATGTCATCTCATTAAATTAAAACCATATTCATTTACTTGAATCAACTGCAAAATAACTTTTTTTTTAGACGAACTCTGCTTTTCTTATAGTGTCTCCAAATCCCATAATTTAGTCCCAGCTGACTAAATGTACTGAATCTCAACTGTGGGGCCACAATAACAGAAGCAGAGTGGAAACAACTTATTTTGTAATGCATGTGTGTTATGTGCATGTATTTAAAGGTGTTTTTTTTTAGTTGTCATCATGTCATTTTATACAAGTTTATTGTAGTACTCAACAATAAAAGTACTCACCAATAAAAGTCGTCTGCAGTAATAATGCAGACATGCAAACCAGTACAGTCATAGGTCAGAGATAAGATTCAGTATTCAACATGCTGATGTAAACAGTTAGTGCACGGGGTCTGAAGATTTTACAAGTCATTATCTGCAGATGCAACCGTCAATTTAGAGGACTTCAGTACCCAGAAGTCCTTTTGAGAGCACATGTTGCTCATCAGCCAGTCTGTAACTGCATCAAAAGAAAGAATAAGTCATGTGACTTCTGTCAAACTCCTGTTGATTTGATGGTTGTGGTTTGAAGAAGCAGCTGTGACCCATCAGGCAGGATGGATGGTTGTGTCTCTTTGTGTCTCGTGTGTGATTTGAGTTTCATGAATATTTGACATTTGGCAGAAAATCCACTCATTTATCTCCTTTAGTCAGTTTTTAATCACTGTGTGTTTATTTACAGCAAACTTTCCTTTTTCTGAGCTCATAGTTTTTTGTTTTTTTATTCTTCCCTGCTACTTTTCTCTGAACAGGGCCCAGATGGATTACCTATGCCTGGATGCTGGCAGAAGGTAAGACTAGTACTGCATATATGCAGTACATGCAGTAATATGTCCTTGAGTAATATGACAGCTTGCAGTATGTGTGACAGAAATATAAAGTGAACAAAATATGTAGAAAACTGGAAAATTGAACCGTGATTGGACTTCCTTCCTTCCTGTGTCATGGATTTAAAGTGTTCCTAATATTGTGTTTACTCACTGTGCCTGCATGGGTTTTCTGTTAAAGAAGTCATAACACACTGTGACTGTACATTTCATTCATGAAACAAAGCAAAAACATCTTCACGTCCTTCTCTCTCCTGTGTTTTTCTTTGCAGTGATCACTCTAACCTGAAACGCATGGAGTTTGTAAATAATGCTTCTTTTATGGTATTTATAGTTTTTTTTTTTTTAATGGAAACAAAGTCTACAAGAAAAGAAGTCTGTGTGTACAATGATACAAAAAGAGATAACCGTCCCGAGTTTCACGCCCTAAGCTGCTTCTACTCACATCACTGTGTGGAAAATCATGTGTGTGCGCTCTCTCACATCCACATCGTGGTGGAGTTCAGATCCCTGGCTGGAGGCAGAACTCGTCTCCAGTCTTTGCATGGCTCAGACTGGAGCGCCGCGGCCCGGCCACATTCACAGGGGTGAAAGCAGACGTGGGAGGAGGAGGTGGAGGAGGAGGTGGAGGAGGGGGATCTGGACTGGCTCTCTAACACCAAACGCCTCGGTGCTTTGTGTTGTCCCGTCTCAACATGCTCACCACCCGTTCACGCAGCACCATTTTCTAAAAGACTAAAACAACAAAAAAAGAAAAAAGACTGCGCCAAACCGAACATTGCACCCCTGACCCCGCAAAGCATGAGTAGTGTGCTGAAACTATACGTAAATGTATTGTACATACATGTCACTGTTTTGTGGTTGCGTCACGGCTTCTGCAGAAAAAGAAAAACAACACTAACATAAAACAAAAAACAAACCCAGAGCTCTGACTTAGTAATTTTTGCTTTCCTTTAATCTTCCCAAGGGAGTCACACCGTGGCTGGTAGCCTGAAAGTCCCCAGAACGTAAAGCCGTTTGGTGGTTTTTGTTGCTTTATTGTGGTGATGCCTGCAGAGGGTATGATATCAGCAGGTTTTCACTGTTGCACCCATGTGGCTGAGCATCATCAGGGTAGTGCCTCCAGCAGCCACACGTCTCCAGACAAGAGTGGGGAACTTGGCGGGCTCGCTGCACTGATCAGGCTCAAAAGGATTTGAGATTGGACAGGCCTGCTCAAGACCCCCTCTGAGCACGGGACTGATTTTTCTGCAAGGGGGGAGTCCCACAGAGATCAGCGGGAGCGTGTGCGTCTCCTGACAGGGTCTGCTGAGAGCGTTGACAGAATGCAATCACCTTTTTTCTTTATTACTTTTGGTTTTTTTTTTTGCGCTCATTCTTAAACATTGTATTTGTGTATTGTTTGTGTATAATAGCCTTTGGTGCCTCAATCTTTTATTCATTCCTTTATCAGAAATGTATGACTTTATATCATATTTTTAATTAATGGATTGTGCTTATTTCAGAAGAGTAATTTTGTACAAGTGTGTGGAAGTATTGAATAGACACATTGCGCACTGTTTTTCATATGCATTGTTTTTTTTTATAGGAGGTCAGGATGTAGCTTGACCGCAGAGTCAGACTGCATCCGTCCGTCCTGTGCAGCCTCTGATCTTACTCATGGTTTCGAAGAAGCTCATTGTTTATGCAAAATTACATCCTGCATTGAAACAGATGTGTTCATAGTTCATTCTGGACTTGTTGTATGGGGTGTTATTTGTAGTGTTGTCAGTTCACTGCATGTACACAATTTATTACTTATGGGATTTGTTCAATATTGAAAGTCGATGGTTTTAGAGGAGCATAAGAGGGCTGGACACGCAGCTTCGTTTCATGCAGGGTTCAGGTCAGATTTAGCTGAAGACAGGCACCGCTGCTTCACATTAAGGCAGTCTTAAACATGTCAAACAAAGATACAGAAGCTTCAATGGTCAGTTAATCAGTTTCCATTAATAAACCATAAGCTAACTAGTGACCAGTTATGTCACATTCCACATTAGATGGAGCAAAACTAAACGGAGCAGTAGATCAACATTAAGCTTTTTTGTTTTGTTTTGTTCATCTTTTCTTATTATTGTTGTTCACCTTCAAATCGCCTTCTGACTTAGTCGGTGCCGTGTAAAGCTGATACTCACAGATCTTCTTTAAAAATATGCATGAATGATTTTACTGTAATGCAGACGTGAAAAACCAACATTTGCTGTGGTGTAGCAGCAACCACAGGTGGATTTATTTCCATACAGTTCATCTCATCAGTAGAAAGAGTGGACAGACATCTGTATAGGCTGTAATGGTGCTTTCTGGTAGTAGGTCAACAGCAGCTCAGCCGAAGCTTCTACTAGTGGCAGGAGCTACACGACAGGTTTCTTTATTGTTGTTGGGGTTTTATGTATGTAACAATTTAAAGTTTTGTGCATATATTTGTGTATTTCTCTCAGTATTTTAAGTGGTACGTTATTTATTTTTCTATAATTTCTTAAATGAAGGCATTTTGGTTGTAAACAGCATTCCTTTCGGTTGTTTCGGGCTTCTGATACCAGTTCCCACCGCTGATCTGAAGGATTTTTTTTTTTGCATCATGCTAAGGCGTCATGAAACAGTTCTGCAAATGGTACAGCATTTACTTCAGACTCATGGCCTTACCATGAGCAAGAGCATCATCTGCTTTTATATAACCTTGTGAAAAGAAGCAACCGCAGCAGTGATGGGCTGAATGTCGACAGGCTCGTGTGTTGACAGCAGCTTTTTCTCACGCTTTCTCTTTTCTCTCCGTTTCTCTCTCTCTCTCTTTGCATTGAATGTAGTTTGATATATGTATAGTGGATTATTAATGTACTGTTAAAATGTGTGCTCATCTGACAAGAAGTGCAATTTATACTTTTGGTTAATGTGTGTAGCATCAAATGCAGCTGGAACGTCACAGCAGTGTGTTTTTTCTGTAGCTGCATTTGTTCAGTCATGCTACCCTGTATACCACTACCTGGAAAGACAAGGTTTATTTAGCAGAACACCAGAAACAAATAGAAATAGTGACCTTCCATTAAATCTCAATTTAGATTGCTTTATTGTTTCTTCAAAACTGGTCCCTTCGTCTTTGTTTTACAGTGTTATTTCCATTACTTACTTTTTTACAAAGATTTGATGTGGTTTTTTTTTTACTATTATTTTGTGTTTTGATTTCCAGCCTTTGTTACTGTGTTTTCACAAGGTGCTGTTTTAAACTGTTTTTTTTTTTAATTAATTTAATTGATTTTTTTTTTTTGTTTTGTTTGATTTTGTTTGTTCTGCTTTTAGCAGGAGTGCCAAAACATTCATTTCCATATACACATTAGCAGAGCATCTGAACATTTCTCATTGTCACTGAAATACTGAGATAGGTTAGCATGCACCCTGTAACACGCCTTCACTCATCTGACCTTTCAGAATAAAAGCACTGGTTTATGATAAATCACGTCCACTGTCCCTCTGCTTTGTGCTGAAGGACACTGGTCATGTAGTTGTAGTTGTGCAACCTCCCCCCTCCCCGTTTTAACTGCAGCCTTACTGAACTACCTATATGGCTACACACTCTCCAAAATAAAATGCAGTCTTATTACAAACACAAAAACGCAAAGCAAAACCCACTTCGTGACTTATGTGAGCTACAACTGCATTTATTAGTTGTGGTATATGTTCAGTGTGTGTTCTGCATTTGTATTAACCTTTTTTTTTTTTTTTTACCCAGTCCGTTGACATTTCTTTGAAGACCTTTATTGTGTTCTCACACTACTATATTTCATATGACTGTACTGTTGGAGCCAAATAAACAGTCTTTCAGATACATCAAACAATACACGCTGTGTGTGTGTGTGTGTGTGTGAGAGCTGAATCTTTTGTTCTTGGTCAGAGTTACGACTATAACCAACAATATATTTACAATATGTGCAGTTTGGAGTTTGGAATTTAGTCCAACGCAAATGCGAAAGAAGCAGAAATCACCAAAAGGCACGTTTTTCTTTAAATGCTCGTGTAGTGGAAGAATAAAACCGCAAAGCCTGAAATACTCAAGGTAAATGGCACGATACATTCAGACAGCGTGTCAGAGTAAAACTACAATATATGCGGTGTGTATATAAAGTAGGATCCATAGGGAAATACGCAGGTGAAGTACAGGTACCTAAACCCCGCCGCTAAACAGCTGTAGGACAGATGTTGAAAGCATTTCCCTGTGCACCTGTTACACGTCACTGAGCTCGAGACACCTGCGGGTCGTCCCACCTGTATAAAGCCGCCTAGGTGGCAGCACGAGAGAGCGGCGTGAGCTGCTGAGCGTGTTCTTTGTGCTGGAGCAGAAGCAGCGGATCCTCAGGGCAACAGCAGCATGTCTGCGGGGAGCTTGGACAAAACAGCCACCATCGACCTGCGGAGGAGGCACATTGGGTAAGAGAAGCCACGCGTCTCCAACACGTCGGACAGGTGTTAGGTAACAGCTGCACGGTGTTTACTGACAGCAGGATGTTCTCCTGTAAACTTTAGCAAAGTCTCTTCTCCGCACATTTGCTCTAAACAGACATGAATGTTGCAGGTGAAACTTCTTCATATAGAGTTTTAAAGAGCTGGTCGCAAACTAACTGAAGATTTACTCTCTGAATGTAGTTATTTTGGTTTTTATTAGTTAATATATTGGTGGTTAAGCAGCTCATTCAACACTGATATGCAAATAAACTGGAACTGGAATAAAATTAGATTTGATGCACTCTCCAAACTACAGCAGTGGTTTATTTAGGTGCATTATATTGTCTTACAATTTATGGCATTTTAATCACTTATGACTCATATTATCTTTTTATTACTGTTATACAACAGTTAAAGCAGACTGAGGAGCACACTTGCACACATCCCAGAGATAACTCAAACTCCTTTGCAGGCCGTCTTGTAAGATCTTCTTCAGCCATGACCCAATCAAGATAGTGCAAGCCAAAGGCCAGTACATGTATGATGAAATAGGACAGCGCTACTTGGACTGCATCAACAATGTGGCTCATGGTAAACACACATATGTGCAAAAATATCACTTACTGTCACATACTGTCAATGACCCCCACCACATTTAACAGAAAAAACATGAAACGTGCTGTAAGTGTTCTCTCTTGTTCTCAAATTGTTTGGTTCTTGTTTGAGCATGGATCAGAGCTGGAGGTCTGGGTCTCATTAGAGTATATGAGCTTAAGAAACTGATTTGCACATATAACAAACATCGTAATAAACATCTCATTAAAAAAGACTGAAGCTGCACGACTTTGCAGAAACAGGATGTCTCCTGGCCAACTGCACAGAACAGGCTTTTATTTCAGCATCTGGCCTCCAATTATCAGTTGCAATGAGAGGTTTTCCTCTGACCTCACGCCACACTCGGATGATTTAAGGCCTCAGTTTAAAGTATGTTTTTCTCCTGGTTCTAATCCTTTGTGCATCCTTTCTTCTTCTATTTCTCAGTGGGCCACTGTCACCCAGATGTGGTGAAGGCAGGAGCTCAGCAGATGGAACTGCTCAACACCAACTCACGCTTCTTGCATGACAACCTTGTACTGTATGCTCAGAGACTGCAGGCCACACTGCCTGACAAGCTGTCTGTCTGCTACTTTGTCAACTCTGGGTATGTCTGCATTTCCTCACACTCAGTTACCAAAACAACGTAGCAAACTGCTGTGAAGCACAAGGCGCCGTAATTTGGAAGATAAAAGGGTATGGTCCGAACACGCATGGATATCAGGCTCACAGTGATCACTGAAAAATAAACAGAAACAACTGTAGCCATTTCAAGTCTGATATTTAGACTAAATTAGGATCAGCAGTAATGGGGTTTCTCCTTTAACAGCACGTTAAAAGCTAAAAGTGAGACCCACGTCAGTTTTCCCTCCGAACAAAACAAATATCTCAGCAGAAAAGATTCCTCTGGCTGAAAGTGTTGACACCCGTAAACTTTACTGAACCAATACTTCCAAAATGTAGAAATGAAAGTATCTACCTGTACACATCTGGTTTGTCATGGAATAAAACAGAGACATTGTGGAAAGAGTTGAATTCTTGTGTCACCTGAAATGGCCTCATAATGAGAAGTAGAACATCAAACTGTGTCTGAGTGATATCCATGGCTTCTGCTGTGTATTTTGTGGTGACTGAGTAACTCAGGGTAACTCTTGCCTCTTTGAACTTCAGCTCTGAAGCCAATGACCTGGCCCTGCGACTCGCTCGGCACTACACAGGCCACAAAGATATCATCACCCTGGAAAAGTGAGTACCTGCTATTGTTGGAAAACATCTGGGTTTGTGCCACATGAGCCAAATGACATAAACAGTCCTGAGTGGTGAAAGTCTTTTTATTCACTGCTTTTCTGCCATAGTTTTCGGAAACATATGTCTATGTCCATATATTTGTCTTTTAATAGTTGCATGTTTCAGGTGACGTTACAGCTGATGCCTGTGTTGGCTTGTTGTTTGCAGTGCGTACCATGGCCACATCTCATCCCTCATTGACATCAGTCCATACAAGTTCCACCAGCTGTCAGACACTGTGCACAATCAGTTTGTCCATGTGGTGAGTGCTTTTTGTCCCCGTCTGCCTGCCTGCCTGCCTGCTATTAAATCTCCATGACTCACCTGGCTCCACTGGGCTTTGGCAGGCTACACCTGTGCATTCACAGGGAGACAAGTGTGTATATGTGGATAACAAGGCTGAGACAGTAAGACATGAGAAACATGAAATATTAGTACAGTTCATTACAAATTCAACATGGTCATGTCTGAAAGTGTTAGGAACAACCAAACTGACTGTTTTTTATTTACCCTGACACTTACAAGCTGATGTTTTGTCATTATAAACACGCGCTGGTGTAGTTTGATATGGCAGTTTGAGGAATATCCAGCTCTGATGTTACCTGCCAAAGGAGGTTGAGTCAGTGTCACCAGCTTCTATATTTTATTCATGGCCTGAAGGAATCAAGCCACGGCTCAGATGCTGGTAACTCAAGTCAAAGAAAAAAACTAAATTCATGTTTTCTCTCATCCTGCCACACAAGTCAACATGCGATCAGAACGTTTAACATACATTTGCATTTGTATGGTTTTGAGGATGATGGTGTTTTGAATATTCAAATCACAATTAACCTAATTTTCCATCACTGAGGACCTTGATAAAAATGATGTTCCAATTCCACATTATATATATGTTGCCATGAAAAGGTGCATGTACTGATGTGGTTTCAACAGCCTAATGTGTAAAATACATCTGATCAACAAAAGATCTCATCTTGTCTCCTCAACAGGCTCCAAGTCCAGATGTGTACAGGGGCAAATACAGAGCGGACCATCCTGATCCTGCTACAGCATATGCTGATGAAGTCAAAGAAATAATCGACAAAGTCCATAAGAAAGGAGGAAAGGTACTGTTTGGGTTATCAGATATAAGTGTCAGAAGGAATGAAGGGTGGGTTGGTGTTTATGAGAGTGAGGACAATAAAACATATGGATTTTTATTTTTAATACAAAGTAAGAACATTTGGGAGGTGCCAGTTTCATTTTCTGCTATTACATTTTTTTTACTTTTCCTGCTTCTTTCACTTTGTCTCATTCAGACCATGGACTTTTAGGGTTAAATAGGACTCTCAGTGTCAAGACCATGGACCTTTAGGGTTAAATAGGACTCTTAGTGTCCAGACCATGGACTTTTAGGGTTAAATAGGACTCCTAGTGTCCAGACCATGGACTTTTAGGGTTAAATAGGACTCTTGGTGTCCAGACCATGGACTTTTAGGGTTAAATAGGACTCTTAGTGTCCAGACCATGGACCTTTAGGGTTAAATAGGACTCTTAGTGTCCAGACCATGGACCTTTAGGGTTAAATAGGACTCTCAGTGTCAAGACCATAGACCTTTAGGGTTAAATAGGACTCTCAGTGTCCAGACCATGGACCTTTAGGGTTAAATAGGACTCCTAGTGTCCAGACCATGGACCTTTAGGGTTAAATAGGACTCCTAGTGTCCAGACCATGGACTTTTAGGGTTAAATAGGACTCTTGGTGTCCAGACCATGGACCTTTAGGGTTAAATAGGACTCCTAGTGTCCAGACCATGGACCTTTAGGGTTAAATAGGACTCTTAGTGTCCAGACCATGGACCTTTAGGGTTAAATAGGACTCTTAGTGTCCAGACCATGGACCTTTAGGGTTAAATAGGACTCTTGGTGTCCAGACCATGGACCTTTAGGGTTAAATAGGACTCCTAGTGTCCAGACCATGGACCTTTAGGGTTAAATAGGACTCTTGGTGTCCAGACCATGGACCTTTAGGGTTAAATAGGACTCCTAGTGTCCAGACCATGGACCTTTAGGGTTAAATAGGACTCCTAGTGTCCAGACCATGGACCTTTAGGGTTAAATAGGACTCCTAGTGTCCAAGCATCGGCTTTCACTCAGATGTCAAAAATGCTCAGTACAAGAGTATGTCCATGCAGGACAGATATTGTGTGTTACGTGATTGTATCTCGGGCACTGCCAGGTGCAAAGTGAAACACACTTATGTAAGAAAGAGCTCTATAGGTCAATGCCTGCACTCCTCCCCTTTTAATTACATTGTACATGCATTTATACATGGAATTGTACAATTACTGTGCATTGAATTTCCCCTTGGGGATTAATAAAGTACTTCTTCTTCTTCTTCTTCTATTTCTTCTTTTCCAGTTTGTCAGTCTGGCTTTTGAGAGATGGGTCAGCTGATATGTTTTTCTCTTGTGCAGGTCGCTGCTTTTATTGCTGAGTCATTGCAGAGTTGTGGCGGGCAGGTCATTCCCCCCGCGGGCTACTTCCAGCGAGTGGCAGAGTATGTACTCAGCAGACAGCAGAGGTTCACTGATTGTCGTACTCAGTGCCTGAAAGCTTTATTTTTTAAATCTAGAATCAACTCACAAACACGTGCAAAATGAACTTTATAATCTGCAAAAAACGCTTGAATCAATTAATGAAACCTCACAGAAAACAAACTGACACACTTCTTCTCTCTGTCTAACTCTACTGCCCTCCTGCAGTCACGTCCATAAGGCAGGGGGCGTTTTTATCGCTGATGAGGTCCAAGTCGGCTTCGGGCGTGTGGGCACCCACTTCTGGGCCTTCCAGCTTCAGGGAGAGGACTTTGTGCCTGACATCGTCACCATGGGAAAGCCTATTGGCAATGGTCACCCCATGTCATGTGTGGTGACAACTAAAGAGGTGGCAGAGGCCTTCATGTCATCTGGAATGGAGTATTTCAATACAGTAAGAGCATTAGGCTGAACTCTACGTTTGATGCTCTTAATATGATAAAAGTCTTTATTTTTTTTCTTTTTGCTTTGGGGTCATTATTAATTAGACAAGACAAGAACTGGCAGACTAGAGACGAGACATTACAGTATATAACCTTTGCTTTTTGATCCACACTGATGCCAAATGCTAATGACCTGCTCTTATCACTGACATACAGTTCTTGTCCGTATTTGCCAAACACACTGACACAATTGTTTTCCACATTACTGGGAAAATCCCTTCCTGTGAAGGGAAAATAAGAGGTTCCAGAGGGTTGGAGCAATTCTTTGTCCTTTATTGTGTTATCAGTTCAGCATAAAGACATTATATGTCTGAGATGTCTCAGAATCACCCTGTGATCTTACAGCAGGGATCAGTGTGGTCATACCTTTGGTATAATCTTTCCTCTGTGCGTGGGTTTTGTATTTCTCAGTTTGGTGGTAACCCGGTGTCGTGTGCCATCGGTCTGGCTGTGCTCGACGTTATTGTGAAAGAGGATCTGCAGGGCAATGCACAGCGTGTGGGGCGATACCTGATCAATCTGCTGGAACAGCAGAAAGAGAAGCATCCACTGGTCGGAGACATCAGGTTAACAAATACAAACACACAAAGTTACAAATGTGCAGCAGCTGCTCGGTTCAGTGCACGCAAGCTGATCCTGCTGATTATATCTGACCATTCCTGTAATTTCCACAACATCTTATAAGTCAGTGATTTAACAGTGAAACAAGATATTTTTAGTTTCAGTTTCTGTGATACATTTACTGTGGGCTTACAGCTGCTAAATATTACTAAGGAAAGGTTTCATCTGAGGTGTATAATACAGTGTTTTGGAGGAAGAACACATGATTGTTTGTGTGTCAGAGCTGACTAAATCCATGGCGTTGCATCCTGCAGGGGCTGTGGCCTTTTTGTTGGGGTGGAGCTCGTGAGGGACAGGTTGAAGCTAACTCCTGCTACAGCAGAGGCTCAGGAAATCTTATATAAGTAAGTGGAAGTGTGTGAACTCTTAAAGCTTAATCTAAACATCGGGGCGATATCCCAAACTCAAAGTTCTACCAGAGTCGTGATAGGTTTGGCACAGTGTGCAGAACAATAATCTCATATCAGACATCATGCTTATCAAAGTTAGATAGTAAAAACTGCATCACACACGCTTTCACAAAGTTCAGTGACATTTCCTGCCCCCTCTGGGTCTAATCACTGGTTGAAAGGTTATTAATGAAATGACAGCCGTGTTGAAATGACTCTCTGTGGTGCAGGATTAGAGTCCTGTGCAAGGATGTTAAAACATCAAATCATATCATATATATCACAAGGTCAAATATTGATCATTGATATTAACTACCATAAGCTTTTCACAGCAAACAGTTTGATGTTTCATCACAGCAACAGAATATTAGGTGTGTTTGATAACATGCATTCAGGCTGCATCCAGTCAGGTGAACCTGCTGTTCCCACAACTTAATGGAAACTCACCTGTGTACTGGATTGTTTGTTTAGCTTCTTTACTCCTGTAATTTACTACAAATTGCACAATATTTCATATTTTGTTCCAGATTGAAAGAACAGCACATCCTTCTTAGTGCTGACGGACCCTACCGTAATGTGCTCAAATTTAAACCCCCCATGTGCTTCTCCACGGAGGACGCTGACCTGGTGGTGGAGAAAATGGACCATATTCTCACAGGTACCGAACACTTGTAGTGTAGTCTGATTGCTGGAGAACAGTGTTGTCTTTGTCCTTTAATATTTAAAAGGACCAAGGGGGTAATGATGGCGTGCTGTTGCTCAAAGATCTGTCCGTCATGTGTTATTGTGTTTCCAGAACTTGAGGAAGCAATAGGACTGAAGATGCTCAACGCAGTAAATAAAGAGAAGGAAAGCAATAAAAGAAAGGTGAGTGTGACTCTGGCCCCCAAACACCTAAAAGAACTCAATAAATCCAAGATTGTATTAGGACCAAAACAAATCTGATCATTGGTAGAAAGAAGGCAAACACAGGACACTGACAGGGTGGCTTCCTCAGCAGAAGATGATAAATCGTGTGAATTTATATTTAAATGAAGATCAGATCTTTCCGAAGGGTTCACACACTTTTTCTTGCCTCTGTGAAAAAGAGAGACAACTGTATGTTTTACCAGATTTTCATTTCAACCTTGTTTGTGATTTATTCCAAGCTGCCGGCTGATGAAAATGGACTTGAGTGTCACAGTGGTTTGGTTCACAGCAAAGGACGCAGCCAAGGAGTACGTCAACAAACCAAACACCTCAAGATATAAAGCTGCTCTCAACACTTAGCTACAGAACTGATAACAGACATGTTTTCTGCAAATTGGACCTTAATATGGAACCTAATGAAAAACATTTTATTGTAATAATTTACTGTATATCTCTTAGATTGAATTGTCTTCTCAGGTATTTTTAATTACATGAAGGAATCAAGTCAGTTCATCTGCAATTTATAGATTTATAATTTTTAGTCTTATATCACTGGGCATTTATTGAGCCACATCCATATGTGGACTTTAGCATTAAAACACAGCTTTACTCATATAAACGTTGCCCACTGTATTTGACAATGTGCAATACCTCTACAGGTTTTGACATATTTTGTAGTGAATCAGTCACAATGTGTTAAAAAAAAAAAGTCAAACTGTTTATATGTTGATAATGTGGAGAGAGCAGACATGAAGTGACCCAGTGTACTGTACAGTGTGGTGCAGAGCAAAGCACAAAGGAGCCTTAAAACACTGTAAAACCCTAATTTGATCAGATGTCTTATGTTGTCTCTGGACAATGTGTGGATTTAAATGTGCGTTTTGACAAGAACATTATGCTTTGAAACAGCCTAATGGATGATCGAAGGTTTCAGGTTCTGTACTTTATGACATCTCTATAGACATGTAACGTTAAGAACTGACCAACAGAGGGCGCCATTTAATGCTTAGACCCACTTTCAACAAACTCACTTTATATTGATTGAGAGATTCAGTCTCGTTTTATCCATCACTGCCCTTCATACATGTCTGCAGGTGTGTGCAGATGCTGAATGTTCAGAATAAATGAGGATACACTGACTTCAAAAAGCTCTGAAAAGGAAGGTTTATTTCACAACTTCATACAAAAACGCAACAGTGACAGGTTTGAGGCGTTCTCAGTGATTCCTTTACAAAACCATACATCATAATTCTCATTCAGACTTAAATCTCTGTTACTCACACAGTACTACTCCTCCTTTCCAATCGGTGGCTCCATCCTGGCAGTGTCCAGAAACTTCTTTTCCTTTCTCTCCTGCAAAGTGCCACTAGCTTCTTTCACTAAAGTAAAAATATTCCGAAAAATGTTTAACGTTTTGGATCATTTTTACGAGATTTAACAAGGGACTGTGACAAAATTTGCAAGTAGGACATGTACTGATCTAACCATGCAGGACGAGGTCTGAAAAAGAGACCGGTGGTCTCTGTTGCACCCATTTGTTTGGACATTTGGACAAAGAGAAGGAAAAGAAGTCAGTGAACACTGACAATACAGAGCCAGTGTGAGACTGTCAGTGCAGTCAGGTCTAATTTCTTGCGCAAGATCAGTGCTCTCAGTCCACAATAGGTATTGATTATATTAAAAGTAGATTTTATCCATCTGCCTGTTTACTGTTTCTGTCCATCCACATCTGTTTGCTGAAGAGTTCTGTGTCTTTAGCCCATGAGGTATCCCCTGAAGAGACAAAAGACACATTTGTAAACGCAGTAATAACACACCTGACTCAGACCAGTTTGGTGTGTAAATGAAGACGCGGGCTTACGGCAGCTTCATGCGCATGAACACTCTGGCCATGAAGAAGCTGAGGAGGACGCTGACGAAACCAATGAAGAGCAACAGGAAGCGGTTGAGTTTGGGAATGTTTGGCGCGTTGGAGCGGTCCAGGATTATAAAGCCCAGTCCTCCCATTGTGAACAGGAAACTGGAGGCCAGTCCCTCCATAATGTACTGCCCATTTACCCTGGAACAACAAGGATGCATCGGCATTACAACTCATCACTTCTGCGCTTTAGTGCACGCGCACTGGGACTGTTCGGGTGCACGTTATACCTGTATGCCAGAAAGGCCACCGGCCGCTGGTGTCCGTGCTCATCAGTCATTGATCCCACACTTGGTGGCTCCACGATGACGTCATAGATTATACCTGCAAGGTGAGAACGACAGCTCTGATTGGTCAGACCCCGGTGAACAGCCAGCTGTACCACAAAGCTCCCCCCACCCCAAGCGACTCCCTGAATATCTGACGTTATTACAAAGCAAATACCAGATCAGCGTCTTCACAGGTGAAGCGCACATCTTAGCGCTCCAGCTGTGCAGCCCCCCTGCAGCTATGTTAGCTTAGCACAAACATTTACCTCCCGTGATGAGAAAGTAGGAGACGATGACGATGGCGTACACGGTCATGGCCGACGGCATGTGCAGCCATGACGGTTTCTTCAGCTTTACATTTGGACATTCAAGCACAACAAACGGTATGCTGTATAAAGTCTCCATGCTTTATAGAGATCCAACTAGCCTGCTGCCGGGACTGGGAGACGTCTGCGACTGTGTTGACGTGTACCGGAAGTACTACTTTCTTTTTTTTTTTTTCATATCCGTTCGACAGTGTTTTATTTATAATAATTTCAATTAACCATTTCTTTGTTTTAAGATTAAACAAATCACAAAATATATATTTGTCTGAGATTTCCATTCAATATAAGGTAAGTGTTAAAATTTTGTTAGTAACCTCAAGGGCTGCGTGTGACGTCAACTTAAAGAGACAGTAATTAACTCTTTCTTGAATGAATTTAAAAAAGGATTTTTTCATCTTTTTTATTCAGTTAATTATTTGGAATAAAAGAACATGTTTAAACCTGTGTTTTTACAGTATGATGAATAATCCTTCTGTTGTAGTATTTGACTTTCACTTGTTCTGAGCTATTTGATAATGATGATTTATTTCTTATAAATATTAACCAGTTTAATCATGTTAACATCAATGCTTTGTTTTGAATTTGATGGTAAACTGGATGTATTTTTTTCTGGATTGCTGGGTTGTTACTGTTTGGATAAATTACTTATCATTGGGGAGGACCAGTAGATTGGTGGTTAGCACTGTTGCCTCACAGCAAGAAGGTTCCTGGTTTGAAACCCATCAGGGCCTTTCTGTGTGGAGTTTTCATGTTCTCCCTGTGCTTGTGTGGGTTTTCTCCAGGTACTCTGGTTTCCTCCCACAGTCCAAAAACATGTATGTCAGGTTGATTGGTGACTCTAAATTGCCCATAGCAGTGAGTGTGAGTGTGTGAGGTTGTTTGTCTCTATGTGGCCCTGTGATGGACTGGTGACCTGTCCAGGGTGGACCCCTGCCTTTCACCCAAAGAGAGCTGGGATAGGCTCCAGCTGATCCCTGGGACCCTAAGCAGGAATAAGTGGGTATAGAAAATGGATGGATGCTTATCATACTTGATAATGTAAATAGCTGTTAATTTTACACCATAATAATTCCCACTAGGCTCCAGTTGTATTTCAACTAGTATTTCAGTACTTTTCAACTTTTATTAGTTACTTATCAAGAACCTTTGTTAGGCATTTCCTTTTTGCTTTAGAGCAAAATAGAATCCAAAAGTGTAATGAGCATTTTATTACAATCCTATTTTTTTCACACCCATTCAAGTAAGAAATCCTATTTGTCAGATGCAGGGCTTTCAAGAATCAAACACTAGTCACACAGATATTCTCTTTACAAACAGACACCAAGGAATTTGAAATCACAGCAGTAAGTGGATTTGTTTGTCATTTTTTTATTGTGGCAATACAAATACAGTTTATTTCAGTTTCTGGCTCTGTGCCTGCGCCTTGAGCACCTTGACGACGATCTTCTGCTCCTCAATCAGGAAAGCACGCTTGATCCTGGGAATAAGAACAAAACAGACAACTTAGATGTAAAAGCATCATCAGTAACTCAATTCTCCAGTTTGTATGTTTTTATCATGGCAAATATCACCACCGTCCTCTGTCTTTCAGCTTCTCTTACCTGTCGCGCACACACTTGGCGCACATGGAGCCTCCGTAAGCTCTGCTGACGTGCTTCTTGGTCTTGGAGAGCCTCATCAGAACCTGAGGTCTAACAGCCCGAATCTGTCGGACAGAGAACACAGCAACGGTGAGGACATGACTGACTGAGGAGGCATTTACAACACCACTAGAGTGTTATAGGTTCAAAAAGCAAAGGACTTGCTTATGATGTTCTACTCTACTTTTTGCACCATCTCATACTCAACACTTAGCAGCAACCCATAAGATGTGGACTGAATCAGTCTGACAGAGAATATCAGCTCCTGCTGCTACATCTAGTGTCAAAGGTATGAACCAGTTCACCTGTATATAAATTTGCACTACCCAGAATGCAGCTGTACCACACTTATGTTTCTAGATATGTAAAATGCTCTGACCTTATTCTGACTGTGAGCTCAAAAAAATTCTCTCTCTGCTGTGCACTTTTGTTTTCAGGTATAAAATATCCACCTTATAATTTGTTTTTGGAAATCTACCTTAATTTTTCATCCCCCTTATTGTGACAATCAATAAAAGGTTTGTATACAAGTAGAAGAAAAAAAACAAATCCACATTGAGGTGAGGCCATTGAACATTTCACTATTAATTCAGACAATGCTTGTTAATAAGACCTGTGTTTACAGTCAATTACTCAAGGGCCCAATATCACTATAAAAAGGGTGGACAGGTGCTAGATGCATCTAACACAACTCTTTTAAAAACCAGCATCTAGGTTAATATTTATCATACCTATTTAACATATTACATTTTATTACTCTATTTGTAACTCCAGCTGCATTCCTGTATGTTCAATATCACCCTCCAAACAAATTCCTTAAATGCACTTTCAGCAAATACAACTGCAACCAAATGCAGAGAAAGCAGCATTAAGAGCATGTGTTCAGCATTACTGTTAAATTATCATAAACCTGCAAACTCCCAATTATAGACAAATGACTAACATTAGCTGTACCTGGTATTCAGTAGAACAGCTTTTAGACCAACACTTGCTCTATCACACACAAAACAACACAGGCCTCATCTGTGATTTGTTGAAATCAACTGATATAACAGAGCTGGGAGAAACGTCACTGAATGGATGTAGACAATACTCCTGACTTTATCAATGCAAAGCAGCCTGAACAACAGACGACACTAAAGTCCAGCTGCGTCTCTGGACCCAGGTGTGTTTTGGTCTGCACCTTAACACAGAATTCACTCTTTACTGTTTATCGTCACTGTTTCTTCCTAGAGACGGGTATATAACGGTGTAAAGACAAACTCCCAGAGCGAACACTTCGTGCCTCAATATTTTTCAAACCGATAACATTGCACATCAATGCCATTGTTTTTCACCCCCTGGTCGATTTCTCCAACATAAAATTAGCACAAAAAGTACAAGGACACTGTACAGAAAAATGCAGCTGAAGGGTTTTGTTATGACAGCAATGTGTGTTTATGTCCTAATTTGTCATCTGAAGACGATACACACTACGTGAAACCCTCTGCCAGTTATCTATCAGAACATCCTCACAATATTTTATATCATTAATAGTATGTAGCACATTTTCTGTTTCTATCCTGTTAAAACAGAGACATTATTAACATCTATTTGTGTTGCTCCTGGTGTGTAAAGGCTCTATAAGTCTCTATAAACCAGTCTTTGTTAATAGGTGGCAGTATTTAAGGAGACCAGCCCCTCCAGACCTCACATGCAGCTAAAACCCAGCGGATCCACTTACTCCACGCAGTCTTCCTGGGCAGATGCCGCATGCGGACTTGGGGGCTTTGCCAACCTTCTTGGTGTACAGGTACACAATACGGTTACCAGGCGTCCGGGATCTGTGACCCAGCACAAACACACAATTATGACAGTTACACAAACACGCCATGCTGCGATGCTGTGTCCCTGTCCAGCTTACTTACAGTCTGGTTTTGTTGGAGTTGGTGTTGTAGGACAACCTACGACGGTAAGTCAGGCGCTGCACCATCTTGAACCTGGAGCCAAGACACGATATTTAGTTAGTCAAAACTGGACGATGCTAACTCTGCTAGCCAAGCTAACGACGACACAAAACAATGAGCCAATTTAGCCGAAAGACTGTCTCACACCACAGGAGCCTTACTGTCGGACAAACCCGCTGATTCTATAAGATTTAACACATTTAGTCTGAGGCAGCGGCCTTCACAGGGGGGACCCGGGACCTGTATTTAAACTGCCCCTAAAAACTCAGTAATTACTCTAATTATCACTTGTGCGGGACCTAACTAATGTCCTTAGCATTATCTTTACTAAAACTCGGCCACATCCGCTTCTAAAACACAGGATTACAGTGGATTATTAAACCCTGATGTTTGAGAGGAAAGCAGGAGCCGCCATACCTGCTGTCGCCTTAACCGGAAGAGGACGGAGCTACTCGGGTTAAAGGTTAAAGCTCCTCCAGGCTCAGGGTTTTGCTGCTTCCCCCTGCTGGTTCATGGGCGTCACTACACAGAGACGTCGAAATTAGTTAAAATCAAAATAATAAAAGATGAAAATTAGTTATGGAATGTAATGGCTAAAATGAATTAATTAATTTTATTGGTCAATAAGTTTTTATTTCCTTGCAAGCGTCATAACAAACTAAATACTGTTAAAAAGTTACAAACACGTTTAATATGGTTATACTTCTGTGGATGTGATCTTTGGAATAATTCATAAAAAATTTACATGTTTAGCATTTTGAAGCTCCCAGCTGTATGACATACAAAAGCACATAGCACTAATTAGTTCCTACATAAAACCAATGAAACCAGTGCAAAATGAAGTAAAATATAAACAAGTAGAATGTAAATTTTAAAAAACCGCAACCACCACATTTTCAGCCAAGTGTGAACATTTTGTCTTTTTAAAAAAATAAATAAATACAAGGGAATTCTTGAAGCAATTGTGCAATAATGTGCTAACCTATTTTCAGAGTTCATTTTGACATGTCCCAGCAGGAAAACCACAGGTGTAATCAATGATGTTTACTACGGCCACCTTCATTTTACATCATGAAATGCCCGACCTGCTGTGCTGTACCTGCCGGTGAACTGACTTTGTTGATATAAGCAGATGCATCTGTGTTTTTTCTGTCACGGGTCACAGAGTTCATCACCATGGAAAAGGCCTCTGGCATGTTTCTTCTGTTTGGTCCTCAGCTGTGACCCACCCATTTCCACCAGGCAGGAGAGAGGGAAATGACAGGTACATTTAATTTGCAAAGAGATGATGATACAGACGTTGTCCAGTAGATGGAAGCAGTGATGTACATGACTATCAATATCATGTTATACTATACTATACAAATACTTTTTATGCAAATACTTAACCCAAAATTAATTATCTTAAAAAAAATGTATTATTTTTTTAGACTGTCTGGTACATCTGGTAAAATAATTTCACATTAGAGCCCACAAAATCTATATGTGTTGTCTCAGTGCATTTCAACATGTGTTTATGGAACAAAAAGAACATGGCATGCATTGCTGCTAAACGTCCAGGTAGTGGAACCTGCAATACACACACCGTTTCTGCAAAATGAAAGAAATAGCTCAAAATGTCTCCCAGTCGAAGAGGTGATGTGTCACAATCAGACATTTGCCAGTTGCGCTCAGCCAACAGATGGTGAGCTTGGCATCTTTTTACACGAAGCATTTGGCAAAAGCAAAGTTCAGTGTCAACACAAGGCTCTGTGTTGGTGCGCTGCATGTTTCAGTCAAACTAAATGTCAAGGTTTTAAGCTTCACTTAATCAGAACTCCTTCTGGGCTGGATTTGGTTCTGCCATTGAGAATTTCATTATTTTGCACAGCTTGTAGTCAGTACACCTGGAAATGTTCCTAATTCATGAGGCAGAATTCACTGTGGAGATGTTTTTCTTCCTAGTCATGATCATACCTGCTGCTTGCCAATCTTTTACATATACATACAGTATATTTCTAAAATGATCATTTTCTGTTTTTTAATGTCAGTTGTGAGAAGCCCTCACTCAGAAACTCTTTGTTGCTGATGACCTCTACAGGCTGACACTTGTTCTACATGATCCGTTAAGGGCCCAGTTTGATTAAGTCCAGATGTGACGAGCCCTGTGATATGAGAGGTCCCTGACAATTGGCACCAACTCCAAGAGATTGAGACACACACACACACACACACACACGTCCAAATGGTAACATCTGCAGGGGGTCTGGCTGAATCTTGTCAAAAGTAATTATTCAACAAGAACAAAAAAAAAAAACTCATCTCAGTGGAATAAATGAGATCTCAGTTCTTTCCTGGTGGTCTGAAAGGGTTTTATTCTGTACAGTCTGAGGATGCCGTGATGTCCACACCCCCTTCCCCCCATCAGTTCTGACTAGTCAGAGATGAAAAGATGAACCATATCACCTTAAGTGCACTTGATTACACAAGCCTCTCCGACCCCCCACCCCACATCTCCTTGGGCCTTCTGTGTAATCTGCTGAGATTTAAACCTGCTGCTCCTGTTTAATAAATCCACTGCGATTAAAATAGGATTACAGCTCTGCTTTCGCCTTCCTAATGACATCAGAGCATGAAACATTTTTGGACTTTTTATTTTATATATTTTTGTTCAGGCGCATTCCTCCTCCATTTTTTTTTTTTTTTTTTTTGGTCCACACGTGTCGGGTTGATGACGATGCAGCGCTCAGCCATTATCAATGCCGCCCTGCTTCCCATCAGACTCTGGAGTGTCAGGTTACTATTTGCTTGAACCCTGTGAACTTTAACACTGTACGTGTTGTCCTTCCTGCTTTTAGTAATGTGACATAAGGGATGGAGCAAACACATCAATATGAGTCTTTTGTCCTGTTCGTCCTTCCGTAGAAATGTCCTGCAGTAGTTAAGTGCTCTGAGGTCACAAAGGCCGACTGTTTTGTTATTTTTCAGTACTTCATCTAATCTTATGACCCCATCAGAGAAATCTATGGAAGGTCATACATTCTGCTTTAATGCACATCAGCCACATGTAAAATGAGGATGCGGATTGTTTTATTGTGTAGTTTTGCAGGGCGTTCAATGTCCAGCCTGCTGAGGATGATTGCACACGTGCATATTTCACATTTAACAGCTGTGTATTGCATCAGTCTGTCAGATATCCTGGCTTTTGGTCTCACTTTCACAAAGTGTGCCCATACGCTCCAGTATTCAGTCCTGCCTGTGGATTATTAATTCATCCCTTTATTGCAGCTACTGCTAAAATAAATATTCTCATCCACCCATGGGTTTCAGCTAAAATGGTCTCTCCCACTTAATCTTTGAACAATCTTGCTCGTGTGTTCTTACTCCGAGGCAGACTTTCTGTCTTTTGGAATCCATTTACTCAGCCATTTAAAAAGACTCATTTATTGACTATTTACTGTCTGTGCATCCCATTGGTGTGTGGGCCCACTTTGTTTTGGTGAATGAATTTTCATAAGGGGCAGGCAGTCGGTCCAAGCCTCTTTGTGCAGACCTTTGATAGTGGTGTGGGGGGGGGGGGGGGGGGGGGGGTTGCTAATATGAGGCTTTCAACATCTAATCCAGAGCAAGTCTTAGAAAAAGCTTATCTTGGGACTTGCAAAATTCATTGCTTTCCTTATCTGCGGGGCCAAAAAGCTTTTGGTGTTAGCTGTTAGTAAAAACGACTGGTTTCATGGAGCTGATTCAATGCCTTGCTCTAGTCAATTGTCCTTCCCTCTTCACCGGAAAAACTTGCTTGGTTATCATGACCCTGTGTCTCCCCCGCTGCCACTGCCCCATTGCTGACAAATCCATACAACTATGTGGGACACAAAGGCTCGGATTTAGCTGCCAGGCCAAAGCGAGGGTGAGCTGTGTGGGAGGCTGGGCTGGCATGGAAATTTCTGTTGTTTGTCAGAGCCCAGATTTCAGAAAAAAAAAATCAAAACAGCTGCCCCACCCATGACCTATGATCAGTCATCACTTTTATGCTGGAAATGCAGCCAGATCAGGAGTGGCCTGTGCAGGAGCGGAGGAGAGGCTTGTATATGCACATTGTTTAAAAAAAAAAAAAAAAGAAATAGCTGATGCCTGGATAGGATCTCATTTAATAGACAATAGACAATGGGAAGAGCTGGGGTCACAGGACCAGAGTGGTGCTGTGCATGGTGCAGATGCATGTTCTCATACAGGACTGAAGTGAGAAGTTACTGTGACAGCCCTTATAGGTTGTACAATCCTATATACAGCATATATATATATATATATATATATATATATTTATATATATATATATATATTTATATATATATAGGCTTTAGGTGTGACAGCATTCACTAGTAGGATTTATTTTGGTCCTGTAAGAGGGAATCATAACAGGAAACTTTTTCCCACTTCACTTTCTGTACAGATTAAACCAGCTGACTCCAGTCTCCAGGCTAAGCTAAGCTAACAGCCTTAGCATTATCTTTGGCACACAGATTAGGGAGTGATGTTGATCTTGTCACTGAACTAACTCTCAGCATGAAAACAAAATAAGTAGTTCCCGGGAAAGTCTAAATACTGTCTTAAGCTATGTTTTGGCATTAATAACAGAGGTGTCGACATGTCTAATTCAAAGATGTATTATTTAATGACATGCTCCAGGAGTTTTTTTTTTAAGAGACACTGGGCTGGACTACTAATAATCAAGTTAGTGCTACTGGTTGTTGGGTTTCCTGTGAGGTACTGAGGCAGCTGTAGTGCAGAGGAGAGGAGTCTGTGATTTATGATTTATTATATAGCACCAGGCCATTAGTGTCACACATACTTTGTCACACTTCTTAGAGATGGCATGTCTGTGTCTGTCCAGCAGGATTTGGCCTGTTGACTAATGCTAAGTGGTTGGGGAATTTTATTTGGCACGAGGGAGAAAATGGCATCTGGTGTGCAGCAGAGACGATTATGTCACATGAAAGCTTGATATCAGTGACCTATTCAAAATGAAACCAACCTGTGGACTTTTTAATGAATACTACTCCATTGGTAGTTTAACATAAACATGTAAATAAAGTGGTTGGAAATTCACTTATTTGCTTTCTCGCTGAGATTTAAATGATATGAGCTATTACGTCTGTGCAGCCTGTTGGATTAGTTTAGTGTTTACATGTTTCCTCTGACCTGACCCCAACACTAAACCAGTTATTTCTGCCACCTCCCAAGACTTGGGATCTAAGTTGCCCAGGTGTAACCAGCCCACCCATCTCTCTCCAGAGGTGACGCAATTTGCATACCAGCACATTTAAAGCCTCATAAGCTTCACGTCACGTGTTTCACCTCTGCAAAAACTAAAGGCAGATTCCACAAATTTTGATAAACTCGTTTTGTGCAGATTTATTGAATAATCTGTTCATTTCTTAACTTTAGAAGTGTTAGCAGTCAGATGTTGTGGATTCCCATTAGAAAGCCTGAGATACCTGCAGCCTTACACTGAACATACAGAGTGACATCAAACTATTTAATATCCCACCGTGTTAAAGATTCATTTAACTTCAGACAGGATGGGGCTCAGGAGGATCTAGAAAACAAAATGATGCCGTACATCAGTGTTATCTTTGACAAATGGATCCGACACTTGCATATAACCTTGAAATGACCCCAGGCGTACACATAAATCAGCAGAAGCACATCCACCTGTTTCTGTGGATCAGCGGAAACTGTGCATTTGCTGTGTAACCACGGCAACATCTCCAAAGCCCCCACCGCGCGGACTGAGCAGGGGAGGCTGCGCTGTCTGCAGCTCACCTGGCTTTATCAACAACCCACCCGCCTCACGTGGTCAGCCCAGCCCAGGCACTATATCCTTCCCATTTGCAAGGTATTTTCGACTGGGTGGTGCTTTTTTTTTTTCCTCTCTCTCTCTCTCTCTCTCTCTCTCTCTCTCTCTCATCCGGAGCGATGCTGCTGCTGCTGCTGCTGTGAGGGAGAGAGGTGCGCGCAGTTGGAAAAGCTTTTCCTCCCCGTCCTCCCAAAGCTCCTCCTCTGCCGCCGGAGAGCGCAGACTGGTCACATTGTGCTCAATGAGAGCACGAGGGCAGCGGAGAAGGTTTTCCTAATTTCAACCTGCTGCTGAGCCGTGCGGCCGTTTTCACGCCTCTGTCAAAGGTAAGGCACGACACGGTCTGCAGACGCTCCGCGCGTCATGCGCCTCGCCTGGGAAACTAGTGTTGGGCTGCTCAGGTCGGGGACGGTGGTTTGCGGCTTGTTGTGTGATGATGATGATGATGATGATGATGATGATGCTGCTGCTGAAAGGGCGAAGGCTTGACTGAAGGGCAGACAAGAGTTGTCAGTGCGAGTGGCGTCTCGGGCAAGGCGTTCAGTCTAAACGCAGCAGGCTGTGCATGATTGGAAAGTCAAAACAGGACGGGACGTGTGTTTATTATGCGCTTTGACCTGAGCACCAGCGTCGTAGCGTTTCTCGTTTTCACTGGCTGCAGCCGAGCGATGTCCGAAAACCTTCGGCCTTCACGTTTCCTGGTAATTTCTCAGGTAAAACAGCAGATTTCAGGGTTTTGCGAGTGATTTATGAAACATCTTGACGGGTAGAATTTAAAAATGTTAAACCAGCATCAGTCAGAATAAGTTTTCTCCGTCTTCTTTCAGTCTACTGTGAATTACATGTAATGGGAGATTAAAATTCCACTAAATGTCAAGGAGCCCGATGTGTCATCCAATTTAAACTGATATTTAGACACTTGTTTGTTAAAGAAATGTTTAAGTTCTGCGTTTATCGTTACATGAGCATTAATTTTCCTGTTGTTCTCAGGAATATTCTGTATATTATTTAGCTCAGTCCCTGCATGGAGCCTCTTGGCAGTGGTCCTGCTGCTCTTCATGTATGTTTAAAGAAAACAACACTGTACTTTAGTAATGTGGACAAAAGCAGCAAACCTCATATGGGAGGTTTTTACTTAAAACCGAGTAAAGAATCCATTAAATGTTTGGTTTTCTTACTTTGTAAGACAAATATTGTCTCCTCGGTGTCCAAACAGGTATTTGATTTGGTTGGGTTGTAATGTCCATTGTTTGTTTCTTGGCTCAGTAATATTTTATCTTTGTTCTTTGGACTTTCACCAGCAGAGGCTAATATGAAGACATCATTCGGCAAACCAGACCCTGGGAAGCACCTACTGAGCATTCAGCTTATTTGAAACTGAGGACAACACAATGCGTCGTCTCCGGTAAAACCTGTACCCGTCTCTTCCCTATTCCTACCTATCCATCAAGAGTGAGGAGACCAGGAGCTGCAAAGAGATGGGTTCACATCAACCCTGCATGGACGCACTAGAGCAAAGACCCACACTGGGCACTGCCTTCAAGCGGCAGGCCCACCGCTGTGTGAGGAAAAAGCTGAGGCCTGTGCGAATCCTAGGGTTCGTCTTCAGCCTGGTGGCCGTAAGTGCCGTCTCCTTGAGTGCCTTGACCTGGAGCTCAGGGGGTCTGAGAGAGCCAGTGCTCCCCCAGGAGAGTCACCACCAGTCGGCCCCCCACAGGACTCTGCTTTTCACCCAGCAACAGACTGACCCCAATGTCTCAGCTGACGTGCCAGTAGCCATGAAATCTACTGCGGATGGCAACGTGAGCCAGGGGGACTACCCGCCAGACCTTTTCAGCCTTGAGGAGAGGCGCCAAGGAGCAGTGGCCCTCCACATGTTCGGCATGATCTACATGTTCATTGCCTTAGCCATAGTTTGTGACGAGTTCTTCGTCCCCGCGCTCACGGTCATCACAGAGAAGCTGACCATTTCAGATGATGTAGCAGGTGCCACCTTCATGGCGGCGGGTGGCTCAGCTCCAGAGCTCTTCACCTCCATCATCGGTGTCTTCATCTCCCACAGCAACGTGGGCATCGGGACCATTGTAGGCTCGGCCGTCTTCAATATTCTCTTTGTCATTGGAATGTGCGCCATCTTCTCCAAGGAGATCCTCAACCTAACATGGTGGCCGCTCTTCCGCGACGTCTCCTTTTACATCCTGGACCTGATCATGCTCATCATCTTCTTCCTGGATAACTTCATCTCCATGTGGGAAAGTATCACGCTGCTGTCAACCTACGCCGCCTACGTCATCTTCATGAAGTTCAACAGCAAAGTCGAGGGCTTCGTCAAAAACTGCATGAACAAGAACCAAGTGGTGGAAGTTGAGGTGCAGCCCAAGGTGAGTTGGTTTCTTGATCCATATTATTTTAATCCCATCACGCCATCTCCTCTGAAAAATACACTTTTATCTATAACGTCATACTGTGAGAGAGTTGTAGTAGGTGTATGTAGTGATGAGTTTTAGTATTTTGGCTGAGAGACATGACCTTTCTCTTCTAACTTGGACACACACTCATCCTTTCACAACTACCGAGCAGCTGATTTGTTATTCCAATGAGACCAGGCTTGTTTTGGTCATTTTTCCACTTTGAGCGAGTGGAGGCGCATACGCACTTTTACTTCCCTGTATCTTTTTGTTTTTCATCAATCTAACGCCCGTGTTCAAATCAACAGATGTCCCGCTCTCTGAGCAACTGATTCAAAACATATGGCTTATGATAATTATTCACATCAAGCTTGTTCATTACATCTTGATGAGGAAGATAGAATAAAGCTCAACTTACTCTCAACAGCTGAACTGTCTTTTAATATGATTCAGGCAAAGCTGCGCAGTGCTGGCATATAGTATTCCACAGTGGGGATTAATAAAACAGAGGCAAATGTGTAATTCTGGGTTAAGCTGCACAAATTGTGTCCCAAACTGAAAAAACAAATCCCTTGGAAAATCTCAGGAGCTATTTTTTCCCCAGTTAAAGATTTCCCCCACTGTATTGAAACTGTATCGTATGTCTATGCAACCACGTAGAGCTCGATGAAGGGGATCACGTTCAGTACATGGCACGAGGACTGCTGCAGTGGTCTTGTTTGTCTTTCCTCCATGTTTCCCGTCAGAGGAGATTCCTCAGGTACCAATCAGTGCATTTTTCACATTTTGCTCATTAGTATAAAGAGCCGGTTCTTAGACGGGAGCAGTACAAGTCATTATATGAACCTCACGTAACATTCGCCCCCCTCAATGACACTGGAGGGCAAAAGACATTGCAGTGCAATTTGATACCTGTGTAGAGATTATCCGGATTGACTTAGATTTCTTTGTGACATGAGATGGAAATGAAATTTTGAGAAAGTTGTACCATGAAGCTTTTATTAAAGCAGGATTTGTTCTAAGTACATAAAAGATATTTAAACAGCAGGTTATGTAATGGTGGGAAAAACTCTTGAGGAAGCCGACATTAAGTGGTGACATTTGCCATGTAGCATGTAAACAAAATGCTGAAACTGTCGAACTTCATTATTGCAAAAAAAAAAAAAAATGCAAATAGTTATTTCACCTACCTGTTTGTGATGCATTACTTTGATTTAGAGCTAATGTGCAAGAAAAGAGTGAGGACTGGGGTGCAGAGGCTGAGTGCCAGAGATGGCTCAGGTGACCTTGAGCTGCAATGGATTCTGGGTACTTTGGCTTAGACAGACGTGTGTGTGTGTGTGTCTGTGTCTGTGTTGGAAAAACAACTTTTGAAGGAGCGGAAAAAAATAGAGAAATGAGTCAAAGTCGCCATCATGTCTCGTTCTGAGCATCACTTTAGCTTTAGCTTCTCCTCTCCTCTTGCACTGTGGGTAACAGTCCCATGGGTGCACGTGACATCATATAAACTACACCACATTAATGCAATAACAGTGTACCAAATTAGTCTAAAGCTATTACTTTACTGGGTAGAGTTAACCTCGTTTTAGTTTCTAGTCTGGGGCTACGGGGTTAATGGAAGTAGTAAAGGCACAAATATTATTAGAATATAATCATCCAAATACCCTTTTTAATCAGGCTTTGACACGTGTATTTCAAGACACAAGTGTTATTTTGAGAGTTAATTGGCAATTTAGCGGGCGTGTGTGTTTGTGTGTGTGTGTGCGTGTGTGTATGGCTATGTATCGTGAGGACCAGTTTGAGATTTATACCATGGGAGTGAGGACATTTTATCAGTTCCTCGTGTTCTCACAGCTTCTGAGGGATGTTGGAGGGTTCAGACTGAGGTTAGGGTTGGGGTTAGGCATTTAGCTGTGATGGTTAAGGAGGGGACTAGAGTAGGTATTATGTCCTGGCATATCCTGAGTGTGTGAGAAAATTTATACACATTCATGAAGAAGGTGACATGAGGGCAAGGATTAGTGAGTTGATTGATTGAGGGTCTGGTTTGCGTTTCTATTTTAGGTGACACTCAGCAGATTTTTTTTTTTTTTTTTCTTATAAATGAATCATTTCATTGTCATGACTGAGCTCAAAGGTGCCTTTAAAACTCCATAGTATTGATCTCCAGGTGTTGCATTAGCAAGACACGAGGGTGCGTTTTGAGGCTGTGCCCTTGAATTAAACACTTGATTAAAATGAGATTATTTCCACTTTATAATACTGAGCTATTCCCACATTGTGTGTAAATGTTGCTGCCATTAGTAGGAGCACCGGCAGTCTGCAGCTGAAGGATAGTTCAGATAGTTGAAGTGACAGCAGATAGATGTTCTATTAGAAACCGTCCCTTAGTTTTGTTCCGTGACTGATGCCTCTTCTCATTACGTAACGACTGGTACTGTCTTCGAGGTTTTTCATTTATTTATTTATTTTCCATAAAAAGTTGTTTCTGTATAAGTTGCTGCAGGCAATATAAAAATAGATGGCCTTGTTTCTGCTATTTTCTAGAAAATAATGCCTTAGCTTCCAGGCACTGAGAGCATAGCTCAGGAAGATCATTTGACCGATCATAGGATTTTTTTCTGTTGTACCCCCAGCCTACCTCAGTGCATCACCAACAGAGGTGTCATATCTCACGTTCATGCAGTAGCTGCTAGTTCTGCTTAAAGCCCTTGTTTTCTCAGCAGTTCAATGGTCAGCCTCGTCAAAAGCAGTCTGCAATAATCTCAATAATTATAGCTGCAGCTTTAAGGTCTAAATACAGTGCATTAGTTTGTTTATCGTACGTCGCTTATCACAAAGTTGCAGAACCTCAGCTACTAGTCAGTGAATGGATCAGGTGGAGGTGGAACATGAACCCTGCTTGCACTGGTCAAAGTCACCATGCTGATAATTAAGAAAACATAATTCTGCTTAACGTGGCTGCTAATAATTTATTCATTCAGATTATGAACTGATTTTATTTGATTTTTTTTTTAGCCAGTTAGGGCAGTGGAAACAAGCTGTCAATGTGGAGAGGCACACTTTAGCTTTTTAAAACCAGGTTCCTGAAAATGATGCAAATGATAATAAACCAGAACAGTAAAGTTAAAGGTAAAGCTGATAAAATGCTCAGATGCTGGAAGGAAGTATTTACTGGTTCTTAATACCTTTGTTTACCTAAGATGGCGTCACTTTGCTGTATCGCTGCTCTTAATTGCTGCACATTGTGTTGCAGTTAAGCTTCTTAGTCTAGTGGTGTGTCTGGAAGTCCACTTGGGCCCATGTGTGAAGCTCTGATCACTGAGTGCAGCATGATGCCTGAACACACACCGCTCACATCCACACACTCACTACTATCCAGCCAAAAGGTCACAGTAGAGCAGGAGGCTCCTGCTTACAGCTCACAAGCTTCAGTGGTCGTGGCAGCACAAGATGGAGGCGTTCGAGTATCACCAGCACTTTTCTCTGCTTCAGCCACTTTTTACTGGGGAGGCAACAGATGTGTGTGTGTGTGTGTGTGTGTGTGTGTGTGTGTGTGGGTGTGTGTGTGTGTGTGTGTGTGTGTACTAGAGTTGGCGTTTGCATGCTGATGGTGTCCCACTGAAGCAATCATTGATCCAACCCTTCTCTTTTTATTTCTGTGTGGAGAAATGGCCCAGTAAACTGAGCCAATCAGCACCGGCGTCTTTAGGACCACCCTTTCGCCGTGGAAAAAATAAAAATAGCTTTTTTTTTTTATTCCAGGCTGTACTTTTTTTGTTTTTCTTTTTTGTTTACACTTTTTTTTCTACTGTTGCTGGAGATTTGATCATTTCGAAGCATGTTGTATGTTTTTAAAGGGGTGAGTTTAGCATGGAGAAATCAGATGAATCAGGACCAGCAGTGCTGAACGTGGCACTGGAAGGGTCTTTTATCATTTGCACATCGCCTCCTCAGGACCACCTCACCAGACTGCTCCGGGCTTATCTTGTCATCTTGTGGCCTCTTTTGCTGTTTGGCTGATGGACTGACTGACTGACTGGTTTTGCAAATACCGGGCCTGAAAAATCAGATTAGCCAGCAGCAGTGGAATGACACAGTACTTAATGAGATTGTTGTGAACAAAAGTCAGTGTTTCTCAGCAATAATCATGAAATCAGCTATTTTAAGTCATTTGGCAACACTTTGAACAAATAGTTGAACAGTTAATGGAAGATTATATAAATAAAGCTAAAATTTATTCCGCTAACTCATAGCATTAAAACCTCCCGAGTGTGACATCAGGATGAGCAAATGAAATGAGTCACTGGGCTTAATAGGACAGTAAAGAAAGTGACTCAAACAAGAATCAAAAGCTTTCGGATACTTGTGGAAATAGTCTGCACTGCAGTCAGGGTGAGACCGCATCTAGCCGCACCATCCTGCCTGCTATCGTCAGTGTGTATCGAGGCAGATGTTGGTTCTGCTGAGATGGAAGGTGTGACCTCTGATGCATTACCAAGCTATAAATAGTGTCACGGAGGCGAGATCTTCCATCAGGATGTGCTTTGGAAAGATCGGTTACAAAGCTGGTTCTGTGCAGGGAGCAGCCTGTTTCTCCTCGCTGTGGGTTTGGACATGTGTGTCCCAGTGCAGATGCTCTACCTTCTGTGTATTCTCAAACACACACACACACACACACACACACGGTGCTGCTCATTCGGCTGCTACTTGTTTTAATCCAGTCCAATCATGGTGAACTCCAGCCTCCTGCAATATATTAGCAGACTGCACTGCATGGACTCAGTTTATATCGTCTGTGTGATGCCTTCATGGACTTATCTTCCATTATGACGCATGTCATAAGCTCATAAACTACATCGGTTTCAAATGGCTTCTTTAGGCTTGAGTGGCTAATATCGGCAGACAAGCTCATTTCAAAGAAGCCCTGTTGAATTACTCATTTTTAATCACAGTACACTCTACATTCCTACAGGAAGAATAAGAGGTTGTTTTAACAAATGTTCAAATATGAATTTCCTGTGGCAGTCTCATCTGTTCAGTACTTGTCCTTGGTTCGTTCTGTGTATTTCTCTGAAAGCACTAAAGTTATTTGTGTGAAGTTGTAGAAGTGACCTTGGTTTAAATGAAATTAAAAATAAGTATAAGGCATTTAGAGCTTGTGTGTATTTCATGCAGACCCAAGGTTAGTGAGGGATTGGTGGAAGCAACAAAATAGTGAGTATGTTTATTGAATCCTAAATTATTTAAGCAAAGCTTGATTGTAAAAAGCAAAACTGTGTTTATGTGTGCAGGACACATGTACACACCTCTGCACACACAGAAAGAAACAGTCATTTGGAGCTTGAGCTCAGCCAGTGACAACAGAGTCCAGAGTCCAGTAGTTTTAAAAATAGAAGACCTGTGACTCTGATCCCTCCATGATGATGAGGAGTCCAAGTTTTCACATCCAGATGTTCCAGATGTGGCTCTTTGTCTAAGGAGGGGGGGCGGGGGGGGGGGGGGGGGGGGGGCGGGGGCTATAGAGTTAGTTTGAGAAAAGTGGAGCAGAAGGTGGACTGAGCCTGGTCATTCATCGAAGGTGTCATTCTTCGCTGGCATCCTGCTTTTCAATTCAATTTAACCGCATTCATTCTGGTAATAATTGTGCTAGTGAAGTTCTCATTTGCATCACAGGTGCTGATGCCTGCGTTTTATGTCATCCTCAATTGGTTAGTGTAATATTTTGCTTCCCCCTCCATTCTTATCAGAGTGGCCAGTGGCTCTTCACTGCCTCCTCAGTGCTGCTAATGGTTTTAAAGGCCACCCTGTTGCTTTTACAGCATCTGTGTAATTATCAAAAGCACAGTGAGCACAGAGTAGTGTGCTTTTAACAAAAATGTAAACAATAGTTCGAATTTTAGCCCTAAAAAAGATGATTCATGCAGTGTGGCTCCATTATGAGGTGGCCAACTTTATAGTTTATGCAGCAAATTGTGTTACATGCCCCCTGACGCCACTGGCTCCCAAATTCATTTCTGCACAAAAAAACGTCCTTTAGTTCATCTTTCTCTTCATATGTTGTGTGAATCGGCTCTAAAGAGTCCACATACGGCGTGTAAGCTCTGAAAAGAGTACGAAACAATGTGTTTTGAATTTTAATGTGGAGTCAGACTAACTGAGACTCATCACAAACTACTAATGTTTGTTTTCTGTTCAGCCTGAGTCACACTGAACACGGTCTTGGCCCTTAGTGCAGCACCATGGACAGCACCTCCTTAGTCACACTGGGCTCCAATGCTTCAATAAATATTAGCATCTGTCATGCTGTGTCCAATGTCTTCAGTCTCACCCTCAGCCCTTCTCCTTTCACGGTCCTGGTAAATGTAGTGGCGTCCGTTTTCATCGAGGGCTCCCCGAGTCCTTTCACCTCCTCCTTATCATTTGTGCTGTTCTTGTTTAATTGTCTTTAATGTGGGAGGATTGAAGTGAAGGGTTAAATGGTAAGACAAAAACCCGAGTCCACGTGAACGTTGGGGTCAGTTTAGATCATCAGATGTTTTGTGGTTAATTTAATTAAACCAGGGAGAGACCTCACTAAGACGACAATGCAGAATATATGATATGGAATGAGGCAGAGAGTGCGCTAGTATACGTTTTATTTCATAATGATGTTAGTAATGAATGACGACTATTTTACACATTATGTTCATCTCCTGAAACAGTATCTTGCCACTAATGCAGAGATATTTTAGAGAAGGTGAAAGGGGAGATTGCTTTTTCCTCCCTCTTTCTCTGAGGGAGAGCCTGAAGGTGAAATGTTGAGGCTTGCAAGAAACTGAAAGCCTTATTGATCACAGGCTATTTTTGAAAGCTGGGGTGAATTGGGTAATATAACTGCACTGTAAAAAGCGTCAAGTGAAGGGCACCAAGATCTCTATCTCGTGAGTGTATGAAATAACACACACAGCCCAGCGAGATGGAAACTGTACATGGTTGGAGGTGGCTGATGACCGGCGGGCCTCACGTACTTAACTCCGTCCTCTGGGGGGGGTTTCTGACCCTCAGCACCAGCCTCACTAAAGCTGCAGCAGGTGTACATTACATCTGCTCTGAGTCCTGGTCCGTGTACAGCACCCGTCAATTATGAAATCCAGGGTGAGGGAATCGGCACAATGCAAATATGTAGATCTCACAGCTGTAGACAGGCCTGACATCACACAGATAACCTCGGAGAATTTTAAAGCAAATTTAAGAAAAGTACATTTACAATGGAAGTGATTGCAATCAGACAGTCTCTAATGAGCTAATGAGAAAATGCTCCGGGGCTCGGTGAATGTGCCGAAAGCCTCTCCTCCTCTGTTCTGGTCTCCAAGAGTTACCACTCGTCATGTCCGTCACTGAGGACAAATGCTGCATGATTCTGCCCCTCAGCCCAATCCTGCCCCCACTTAAGCACCTTGGAAGGTCACGGTCTTGACATTCATCTATCTGTACCAAATGTATCGGGCTAATGTGGGTGGCTATCAGAAAGCTTTTCTTTTCCTCCTCTGCAAGGTAAGAGTCACCTGTCAGCCGACTTACTGCTAATGCAGCAAAGCCTGTGGGTTATTTGGATGAGTTCCCTCTGTAGGAAAACTATATGTTCTATATAAACAAGTATGTTAGTACTTATCTATCTTATTTCCGTGTTACTTTCTAGAAACTGTTAAAAAGATTTCAGTGAGTACCACTGTACCGAGCAACATGTTCCTTTATTACGACGGACACCAGTTTATTTTGAGTCAGTCCCACACTGTCCTGCTGTCATAAATAAAAAGAATTAGTAGGAATAAATGGGCTTGGTACCGAGAGCCACAGGCAGTCTGGGGAGATAGGAAATAGCTAAGTGGTGGGAATACATCATCTGTTTTCTAATGTGAAACACTGAAATATTTGTGTTGCATCTAGTCGTCCCTTGAGTTGTAATTGAAGAGTTTTGAATAGAACTAGATTATTGACACCTCAAGGTTGAAATTTCAAAACTGGGAACGATCATTCAGCCAAATCTCATCATTAGTTTTAATTCAGGAAATGTTAAATAAAGTGTTTTGGGGTTTTGAGAGGAGAATAGTGTTATGGGTCCCTGTGCGTTAACAAAGTCACCGATCTCAGAATCCAAATGAAGTGAACATGGTTTTGTGTCTTTCTTTTCAGCTGGCTCCTGACCCTAGTATCTCTGACTTTGTGTAAATAGAGCTGGACTTTCACATGTTATTAAATGTGAAGCTATTTATAATGTATTAATATTAATAAGTAATGCTAGAGAGAGAGAGAGAGGGAGGGAGGGAGGAAAGTCAAACATCATCAGTGGAGGGTGGACTAAACGAGGCTGCTACAGCAATACTGAAAAAGCTGGAAAGTACATGTGGATGCCACATGTGATCTGTGACCAATACCTGGGTTGCCTAACTGGCTCAGGGCACTGAGGTTAGGAGAAGTGTCGGTGATTGAGTTTAGTTGGGAGTCCCTTTCAGCGAGACAGCACTGTAGGACCAGTAACTGTACGTACAAATCTAAATAAAACACAAGAAATCATGTCGTGCAAGACCCTCAAGATAAACAGATCTGGGGCGGAGAGCTCGGCAGCAGGAGCATAGTAGACGTGCTGCAAAATACAAATGCAGACTTCTGGTAGAAACTTCTGTTCATTGTTTGCTACAATCTCAATAACAAAGGCCCTGGTATTGTTTACTGCATCTGCAGATCAAACCCATCTCTGATCTGACAGGAACAACAAACCACAGATCTGATCAGGCTGACAGGAGGCCATTTTCCCACTGCTTCTGTTTACTCAGCTAAAACATTACATTGCATTACAGTTACTGAGAAATCTGAACAGACTACCTGAACTTGTACTGACTCCACTACCAGCATTGGTAGATTAAAAAAAATAAATAAATAAATACTCGTGTCTGGTCAAAGTCAGCTTTGGGTGATTGCATTCACTTGTAAAAATGACACAGCAGTTTCCCTATTTATCTCTCAGAAGCCTGATTGCTTCATGTAAGGGGAGAGAGTAAGAAGAAGCAATTTTGGCTTAGTCCTGGTGAGCATTGCCTTGTGGGAAATCAGTGTCGTGGCAGCTCCTGTAATTAGTTCTGCTTGTTAGAAAAATGAAGGGGTTACTAATTAGCAAGTGGATGGCTTCTTGACTTGTTGTGCATCTTTTCCCCCCCTTTTCTTGAAGATCATCATTATTGTCTTGGGCAAAATGAGGAAAAGAGAGAGAGAGAGAGATGCTGCTCAGTCATGCTGCTCAACAGTTTAGCTGTAACACCATAAATCTAGACGGACAAATCTCGAAGGGTGTTCTGTCATTGCTCTGACAGACGGGCTGCCAAGTGTAAGCATGTGTAGGCAAATGCCTGGAGCTGTGCAAGATTTCACTCCTCAGGTTTGCTTAACAAGCCAGGCAGTGCGCTTTTCACAGATCTCTACATACGCAGGCTGACATATGTTTTATTTATAGTATATCCACATTTACTGCTTCAACACGTAAGGATTTCCTGCACAAGGACTGTGACACATCCACTGTTACATAACCTTTGTCCCAATAAGCCCTGTCTGACTGAAATCCTGACTTGTGTAGATTTTTCTCCACATGCCCATTGAAATGCAGTGTAAAGACCCTGTTTCTCATTAATAGCTCATCAAATTGGATTTTGATTTCAAAGTTGTTTTGCAAGTAAAAAAAAATCTTTTAGATTGGAATCAGGTGCTAAGTGGCTGAAAATGTCAGTGTTTAATTTAAAGTGTGTGTTACATGGTTGTGAAGACTGTGAGAAGAGTTTGAAAACAAACTTAAGAAACATGCAGTCTGCTGGTTTTTCTAGACACAACTATGAGATCAGGTTTGGAGAAGCAGTATCCTCAGTGATGGTCCTGGTTTTCATCTGATCCATGTTTAGATTGAACTCTTAGAAAACCCCTCAACTGTGAAAAGGAAATTATGTGAAACGACATGGAAAGTGGCTCATAAGATTATAAAACGTAATGCTGATTACCGTTATCATATTTTATAATACATGTAGGGAGGCCTATATTAAGGACCTGAACAATGAAGTGCAGCTGTGATGAATTTAATCAAACTCCACCAAACTACAAAGTGCGTATGTGGGGAAAAAGTATCTTGGCTGATGTAATTTGGCTTGGACGCCAAAGAATAAAAGGAAATGCAAATCAAATTCCTCCAGTAATAGAGACCCCTTTTGTGCTCTCAGACTGCATATGAGAAGACTTACAATCTGCTGCTCGTGTTTGAATGTCAGGACTTCCAGCTCTGCCTTTGCATTTCACCGCTGTGCTCCGATTCCTACGAAAGTCTCCCTTTAAGCTGTGGGCAATTTGAGCCGTGAAGGCGGAAGTATTTTTGCATGATGTCACACTTTCCATCGATAATTCTCCATAACACGGCGTTACATGCATGCGGCTGCAGAGACACATTTATCTCTTTCAGCTGATCCGCTTCCAAGAATGATCCTGATGTGACGTTACGTAAGAACTGGAAGCCAGAGCTGGTGGTATTAGAGAACACACAAACTCCAGAGAACATACTAATCTCTCTGTGTGATTATTAGTCATAATATTTAACGCTGGCTTAATGAGCGGCCCACTGCGTAATCTCTATCTGGCACATTCACCTGTTCTCCCAAAACCCCCCCTGACTTGCCTTTGAGGAGGGTGATAGGGAGTGAAATAGAAGAATCGTCCCTTGAATGTGCAGGGAATTACCCTGAAGATATGAAATGAGGGAATAAAGGAGGTTACAGATGTATAGGTCTGTGGAAGGTCTCAGCTTTAGCTCGCCTTCTGTTCAGTTTTTCCGGATAAGGTTTAACTTTGGCCTCCACACTGTGGTAAATATTCTGTAGTTTTGCAGCAGCAAGCTTTAATATATGGTAAATTATGAACTGTTAAACAGACACAGTGGGACCAAGTGGGAACTGACATTCACAGTGCCTGCAGATGAAACCAGCTCCCAAGTAGAAATTATTCCAAGATGAGGATAATTAGATTTGACAAGTCTGTAATTTTTTTTTTTTTTAAAGGGAATTAACAAAAAAAGAGCCACAAACAATTTCATTTTCTTCTTTTCATGTAGAAATCTGTTGGGATGAATGTTAACACCCATGAACCTGAGTTAGCATCACACTCGTCCTCCTGCACAGTTATCGAGAGATGAAATATTCAGTACAATGCAGCGTCATTTAGCATGCAGATGAATCACTGGGCCGATAAGCCAGGAGGCCTGTCTTTAAGTGTGTATGTTTGCCTGCATTTTTAAACACCGACAAGATCAAACTCCATCATTTTCTGCTTTTCTGTCGGCATTGTTGGCTTTATCAGCGCACACCAGTGCCTCCACGTTCCGCACGTTTCCGCCTCAAACCCGTGCTGTGAAACAAAGCTCACGCTAAGATCTGAACAAAAGCTTTGTGTTTGCTCCCCTTGTAGTTGGGAACAGAGGCCTTAAGTGACTTAACACACCAACACATTTCTGGAGATGAAGTGAGCGCACTTCACTCGGGCACTCGATGAAAAGCTTTTGTTTCAAAAATAGTTACAGTCCTGCACATGCCGAAAAAAAATGCCTGCTGCAAGCGACGGCAGAGGATTGAGAGATTGTTAAAAGACAGAGCCACCGTGGCATCATCAGGCTCACACACACGCTCACATTCAAACAACCTGTAAGGCCAAGCTTCAGAGTATTTAGGTCACGACACAGCGTCGACACGGACTCTCCAGAAAATCTCTCGACTGACAATGTTGATACTGGTTTCCAGTTTCCCATTTTTATGCTAAACTAATCAGCTGCCAATGGGAGCATGATCAAGAGCTTTATTACTCTACCTTACTTTACAGTGAGTTCTGATGTGAGCTGACGTTTGACTCAAATGGGTGAAATTTAAATGACACTTTTAAAGATTTTTTTTGAAAAATTAATTTAGCCGTAGTCTAATCTTGCTCAGTCTGTGACTGAGACAGAGGAAGGTGTCCCTCAAGTCTTGTCCACTTATACCAGTCAGTCATCACCGTCACCGTGACTGTGCCGTAACGTCTCTCTCTGTCATCCCTTCATCTTGTCTGTGTGGTTGTGTGTGGCATGCTTCACATCTGTGTCCTGTTTTCTCTCCCTCTCCCCCTTTTACTGTTTCTTCTCTTTGTGTTGGATGAGAAGACAAGTCCCGGGGCGCCAGAGGATGATGGCAAGCTGTCGGTAGGTCCTGTCTGATTGACACACTTCCTGTCTGCTTCTGTTTGTCCCTGTTTCTGTGTAGACGTAGTAATGTAACTTGTGTTTATCCCTTCATACTGTGAACAAACACGCACTGTTATCTGTAACCTGCAGCCACCCTGTGCGCATTTGTACATTTTGTACGCAACAAGCGAAAGACAACCAAGCAAGTTATGTGCTTAGAAATCCGAAGGCTCTTCTAATACTTCTGTTCTTCCAAAGAAGTACAAAAGAGTGCTTCATTTACAACCGGATTTGAAAAGGAGAAGAAGAAGAAACGGAGCCGCTGAAGGAGACTCATTGGGGTCATGTTGAGAAACCTCACCTCCAAGACCTTACACGAGCCCTTCCAGTCTCCATTCCAGTCTCCCTTGCCTCCCACTCACACCCATATGGGCCTGTGAATTAGCACCTAACACCTCCTGTGCCTACGTATCACTTGTGGGCAGCCAAATGCAAGCACACTCCAAACAGCTGCCACCTGCAACCGTGCCTAATTTCCCCACAGTTCTCAAGTTCAGCTTCAGCTGCTGGAGTGACCTTGGTAAATTAAAGAAAAAAACAAAAAAACAAAAACAACTCAAATGCCACTTTAACGGTGAATGCCTGTCTCAGTGCATGACTTATATTTTAAGAAGCTGTGGTACCAGAGGTTTTATGCAGAAGAGGATTAGGAAGTCGAGTTCTAACCAGGAGCATTATTGAAGGTAGTGGAGCATCATACGTGCTGCAGTAACACCAATCCTTCCCTCTAAGCTTAAAGTGTAAAAGCACAAAAATCAATGCACCTAAAACCATCATTCTTTATAATGTAAAATTAAACAAGAACAGCAGGGTTTCCTGCACTTAGCTGAACGAGCCTGGATTAGAAATAGCGTTAGAGAGGTGGTGATATTAGGCTGATACTTTTGCTTCATGACAAAAATAGGAACCAGTTAAAAGGCTGTGACTAGTAGGATGCATGCTGTACGTCAAGAGTCCCACCCCAGACTGCAGGATGCTTGACTTGACACCTTGTTTCTCCTATCACAGGCCAGGCCTCGGCTGCAGAGGGGGGGTAGTTCTGCCTCCCTGCACAACAGCTTGATGAGGAACAGCATTTTCCAGCTGATGATTCACACGTTGGACCCCTTAAGTGAAGGTAACAACACAACTCTGCAAGGCCCAGATGATACAGTAGAAATGTTCTTGTTCTACTTTTCTCTATTTTCAGGTTGATCTGCCTCGGATTTAACATAGTCTTTGGCTTTTTCTGCTAAAATGGCTTAGATCAAATTTTTAGATGTAGAAATGTAAACAAAGAATTGAAGACTATTCACTTTGTCCTGTGAGCAGCAGCAGCAGCACCCAGCTGAATAAAAACACTAGCTTGTATCAATTGTCCCTTAAAATCCAGTCTCCACCATTAGCATTTAGGAATACTTGCTAAGCCCCTGCTTCATATGCCAAGACTAAACACCTTCTTTCTAAAGATAGTCCACTTTAGACAAGGTAAGCTGTGTCAGAGCACAGCTGAGGTGAAAGAGCATTTTCCTTTAATCCAGGATGAAGGCCTATTAGTTTAGCTAAGGGAAATGTAAAACGGCAGCGTCAGTACTTGGCGCGGGGGATAATTATGTTAATGTGCCGGGGGTGGAAGGTTGCAGTGTCATCCCGTTCTCAACCCAGTCTAAAAAAGATGGAGAAAAGAAAAAAAACATCATGTTAATGGAGACATATGGAGAATGTTTCATTAGAGCATCTTCTTTTTCAGGTTTGGTGGAAGGAACATCTCAACATATTGAGTCCTAAGCCTTACAAATGAATGGTTCTCCCTTTGTGTCCTTTACTTGATAACAAAATATCAGATCCAGAAGCCATTTTTGGGCAGAAAACAGACTTTTGCACAGCCAGACTTAATATTTTCACATCCCATGGATGTTTTCGCGTTAGCAGATGTGTGCTCAGAAGCAAAAGAGGCATTTCAGCTGTCTGCGAAATGACTTTGCGTTCCTTGAAAGCCAAACCTGGAATGAGTCAGCTCAGAAAGATTAATCACCTGTGTCAATACCGGCCTTAAAGGGCCCATTAACATGCATCAGGTCATTGTCGTACACTGAATCCAAGGCGTTGCGTTTCTGAGCGTATTCATTTTTGCATTTGAGTGATTAAAATGTAAATCAAGTCTGCTGGGGTAAATGGAAGTCTGTTTGGCCGGTCCTATATGAAGAAGTGAGGGTTATACATACTCCACCCTGCCAAGTGCTGTAGAGCCATTTTTCATCTGGTCTACTTGGTGTCTAACGTGCAGTTATAATGGTACACTGAAATAACTGCTGCTTGTTTGACTTAATGAAGATTAATACACTGGACAATGCATGCAAAAGACTAAAGACTAATCTTTTGTTCTGGTCTCACCACCTGACGCATCTTAAAATGGGTCTCCAGTGTTTATGTGCTGCTAAATATGTTGCTGCTAAAGTGGGTTTAAAGTCGTCAACCAGGCAAATTGTGCTTCGCCACAAATGCAGCAGAAACGTGGGGATGTAGCATTTAGCAGCTTTAAGTGATGAGTCTTTTGGCAAATTACGGACTGGAAATGAATGCACTGACAGCAATGACTGTGATGTGACATGAGGATTGAATTAATTACTGCAGAAAACAAAAGCAACACCTCGGGCTGCAGTTTGATTTGAATATATTATTTTTGAAATTTCCATTGAGCACATTGGAAATCCGTGTTTCGGTGAATATGTACTGATGATATTGGTCTCGAGTACGTTTTAAAATTCACTCATCACATGCCTCGTTCATGTAAAGTGTTAAAAAATTTCACTGATGAGCAGCTGTGTTCTCTGCACATTTACTAATCATTAATACAAAGGAGCATTTTGTTGGTGAGCTCACGGCCTGGAGAGCTACAAACAGGTGCATCCGTCAAAGACAAAGGCTGTGCCGCTTGTCCTTGCATGCTCTTCGGCTTTAAGTGTAGCTCAGCAGAGCCGCGAGGGAGCTGGCAGGGCTTCATCCATACATTTTTCATAGACAGCTCTCAAAATAAAGTCGCCTGCACTACAGAGCAGAGGAAACATCTGAGGTTGTTTTGCTTGTTCTGGGAACTGGTTACCTTTCACTTGTTTTAGAACTGGGATATTCAGACGTGTGTGTGTGTGTGTGTGTGTGTGTGTGTGTGTTTACAAGATTTTACCAGACAAATCACTTCTGTAGCATTTGATCTGTTTCGTGGCCAAACAAGTGTAAATTTGATTTTAATGGCCAGCTATAATTAGTGTTACCTTGCTATGTGGTCTCTTTACCTACAGACAGCCACTGCATTTAATTACTTATTATTTAAAGATTAATATGACACAATATAATGTTACTAAAGATTAAAACATGACCTTTTTGATCACTGGGGGCAAATTTCTAGATTATAAACCGGCTAAAATCAGTTCCACCTGCTAAACATTTACTGCATTGACAACAATAACCCGACAGGGGTTATTCTGAAAGTCACCATTTTGCAGGATGAGTTCTTCAGTGTGTGTGTGTGTGTGTGTGTGTGTGTGTGTGTGTGTGTGTGTGTGTGTGTGTGTGTGTGTGGTTATACATGTCTCATTAAAATATTTTGGGAACTGTGGCTGTTTGCTTTCTTGGCCAGAGTCAGATGAGAAGGTGGAACCACTGTCTGACCTGTCAGTCCATCTAAAACTGTCGTCCTGCTCAGTCTTCTCATCTCATGCTCAGCAAGAATGTAAATAATCATTTCCCAAAATGTCAAATAACAGAATCAATTTCCTAGCACAGAGAAACGGACTATTTGCTCTTTAATTTCACAGTTCTCATCTTGAAATGATGCCCATCAATGATTTAATGTACCCAATCGCACTAAATATCACCTGGATTTATCTTTTCTCTGTTTCTGTCTTCCTATCTTCTTCTTTTTTTTTGTTTTTTCTACTGTCTGCTCAGAATTTGCTGACTCTGGTGAGTTACTCCTATAATTTCTGTATCTTCCCCCTGAAAAATTCTGTATGTTCTCATTTCAACAGCCTGGAGACAGATTTCCTGCCCAACGCCTCCCTTATGTAAACATTTCCCAAGTGCCGCTGTGCTGTATGTCAACTCTGTACTGTCCATCCCTGCAGACTCTCACCTTCAAATACCTCATTCTTCTCTGTGGATGTATTTTTTCTGGAAACCCTCTGTGACCATTTCTGCATTGTTTCCCCATTGTCCCTTATCCTCTCTCTCCTCTTAGGAACTGCTTTTAGTTCTGGCTTTGTGTTGCCGCCCTCTGTGAGACAGGTAGAGGTCCAGAATGAGTGTTTGGGGTTTGCCTGTCAGCATTGTCCCTCCGGCTCCTCGGTGGTGCGGGGGTTAGTTCATTAATTGGTGTAATGGGAAGACGGAGAAATGTGGTCAGCTGTTTTCTCTGCCCCTCTTCTCATGCTTTTCGTCAGGGTTTGGAATCAATAAGAGCTTTACAGAGCAATAAATGGCAGTGGACTCCTTTTTTTTTTTTTCTCTTTCTCTACTGCATTTTACAATTAGCTGTTCCCACCAGACTATTAGCAATTGAAGGATCCACATGCTCCTTGAGAGACACAGTAGATGCTTGTACAAGAATAACAGCATTCCCACTCTTGTTAAAGGAAATGTCAATAACAGACCTTTAATCCTGCGTGTTTTTCATTGGAGAGAACATTGTAATAGTCTGGTACAGTTAGTTCCAGGTACAAGTGTCTGCATCGCTTTTTCCATCAGTCTGGAGCTACAAACAATATCACTTAGGAGTGGCATCAAATATTGAACTACAAAGAGAGACGGGGAGCGAGAGGGGCTGAGTGGCTCTCACTCTACTGGCTGAGACAAGCCTCCCAAAACAGCACTTAGGATTCCAACTGCGTGCATGCCTCCAGCTCAAGCCCTTCAATAAGATTTGTTTCCCCAAGATATGAACTCTGTGGTCTCAGTATGGTGGAAGATCAGCGCCTGTATATGACCACAAAACGTATTCTAATGGAAAAGTCATTAACTCCATGCATTTTAAATAGTAAGTGGTGTTAATTTCAAACATCTTTTCCTAACGTCACTGCCCTGTGGTGATGTAGTACAGTAGTGTAAATATGGCAGCACAGGCCAGCTATCTCATCTGACGCAGATCATTATCTCACTGAGATGGACTGGAAATATCACTCACTGTGCCAGTGTGGCCTTGGACATCTTTGTTGATGTCAGGCCATGTTTATCGAGCAGATATCGTACACAAGTCCTCCATAGGCCGAGCAGACAGAGGACCCAAGGTCGTTTGGGCCAACGGTGACACACCCATCTGAGCAGACAGTTTGATTATTGGGTGAAATGTTCAGGCAAAAGTTGGTTTGTTCTCTGGTTTCATTGCAAGTTTTCATTGCAGACACGGAAGGAAATACCCCAGGGGTCGAAAACGAAGCTTAACGTACGTAATGTTCTGAAGAGTAATATAAACAAATGAGGGAACAGCAAAGTAAACTTGTATTAAACAGGGTTTGAACTTTCTGAGCTATACATTTCCATTATTTGAATAGTAATCTTTATAGAGGTAGATCTGTTCATCGCTCCACCCCCCACCAGTATTACTGTCTGTGTGTGGTGACCCGGGGCCTGATTGATTTACACTGTTCAATAACGCAATCACTCATCATGCACACCCCCCCACCACCAGCCTTATCCCTGGAACAGAAATATATTTTCCACTTATGTATATAATCTACAGCAATAGCTTCAGTCTGTAAGGATTAAACCAACACGATCCTAGAGGTGCCAGTCCAGAGGAGAGCCAGCCGAGCTATTTTTGTGCTGAGCTAACAGGTGGTCTGGTCTAACTCTTCCAGGAATATATTTAATGTGCATAAAGAACCTCTCCTTACCTTAAATCTTATCCTCCATTAGTTTCTTTGTATAGGCAATCACACTTCCAGGATGTTATGCAACCAGCCAGTCAGCACCTATCAGCCCATCATCCCTGCAACCACAGTCATACACCAGAGCACACACACGCACACACACACACACATCACACCCCCCTCCTGTGCCCTCTGAACCACCTCCGCGCCGGGTGGGTGAAGGAATCAATGTTAAAAGCCTTTTTGCTCCAGCACAGGCTGTGAATTTCCCTGCGTCCCCAGCCCCAAGCAGATAGAGCGGGCATGCACATGCAGTCTCACGCACAGCTCACCAGAGGTTTAGAGGTCACACCGCAAGGACAAGAGGGCCCCTGGTAAACAACAACAAGCCTCCCTCCCTCTCCGGCTGCAGAGGGCAAGCAGACAACTGTGTGGACAGTGTCTGTGTCTGTGGGCTAATTGCCCTTGGAGAATCCCGTGTTAGAGTCTGGCCTTGCCGTGCTGCTGCACTTCAGAAATCCAAATCACCTAATCATATGAGACTGAGGCACTTGTCTGGGAGTGCAGCAGACGAGCAGGGCGCTCTGCATCGGGATGTGTTTTCATCTCATTAGATTGTGTTATCAGAGCTGCCAAGTCTCACATTTGGCTTGAGATTCACACCATAATCCTCTCACATGTGAGTGGAGTGGTCGCCCACTGTGGGACCGAGTTGGCGTTATTAGTGTGAGTGCCAGTGGGCTTGTGGGTGTGGGCACACAGAACTTATTGTGCTGTACACCTACCACAGCTACAAAACTAGAAGTCTAAATGCTTAGGGAGATGGGGTTGGTTCATCCAAATTACAAAAAATAAAAAAATACCGGTACCTTTACTTAACCTGGAAGAGCACACCGAGTCACATAAAATATTAATTCACGTAGAGGAGATTTCTATATATGTATGTATTTATAGGAAGCCTTTTCAAATAAAGTTTGTTTTTGGCCTCTTCAGCACTAAATCGTCAAGAACAGAAAGTTTTTAAGTTGAAAATGTGGATATTTTTCTGCCTCCACACTGTCGGCACATAACACAGTGAAGTTGGTGTGGATTTACCAGCCTGCTCTCAGCGGTTCAGTGGTTTGCGAATAGTTTTGGATTTATTGGCCCAGGTTTTGAGTTGCTATTGCTCTATTACATAACAGATAGTGTCAACTGTTTAAGAGTGACTGTTTCTGAAAACTGTGTTGTTTATGGATTATTGAGATTAAGGGGCATTGTGTATTTAAAAGATGTAGTCACATTTTCTAAATAGCATTTTTTCAAAGCTTTGGACTCAAGAGGTAGTCCTCCACCTCAAAAGCCTCCTTCCTTCCTTTTTTTTTAATATAATTTGGATGAACCAACCCCTTTAAAACTGTCACCTGTGAAATATTACTAACAGTGTACAAATTATAGGTTGGTCAGTGCACAACAACCAGCAATACCTGTAATCGTATTTGTAGTATGTGTAGTATGTCTGGGAGGAAACTCAGACAGAGCATTAGTTATTTAAAGACGCACACAGCAGCTCTAAGTGCCACGTTGGAGGCCGACTCTTCGCGTTCGGCTGCTGCTGCATGTTTGAATTCCCGGCTACTCCATCATGCAGATGTGCTGACCGTCTGTTTACCGCAGCACAAAGAACTGCTACAGTAAGGGAGTCAGATTAATTGTCCGGGTGTCATTACGGAAAGGAAATGCTGAATCGTTAAGCCTTGGAATAAGTTTGTGTGCAGAGGAGAAGAGGACTCATATTTTTGTTGCATGTTGACCCAGTAAATTCTCTTCCGACTTTCCTGTTGTTTGTTTTTTTAATATATCACTGTGTCGAGCCTCTTATTATGTTGTTATTCTAGTTTATTATCTGCCCCTTCCCCCTCCTCTTTCCTTTCCTTGCAAATCTTTTTATATCTTTTTTTTTTTTTTTTTTTTTAGCTTTCTAACCTGTGCCACTGGCAGACCGAGTTACTGTGAGACTGAAATGTGTTTTCTTTGTAATTCAAGCTGCTTTGTTTTGCACTTATCCAGTGATGACTCAGAGAGACTGTCTGCTTCTGTATGTGACCCTCTTGTGCCTGTGTCAGTTTGTACAGTATGTGATATAGAACCAACAGATCTGTCTTGTTCTGTCATGTTTCACTCTTTTCCTTTTCTCTGTGTTTGTTGCCTTACCCTTGTCTTTTGCTGTGATGTTGTAGAGCTTGGGACTTATGGGAAACTAAAATATTATCACTCAATGACTGAGGAAGGTAAGCCTGAACGTTTTCACTACTACTCATTTCTACTTTGAGTCTGTCATCCCTCTTGGTTTTTCTCCATGTTAATCATTATAAAACACCCCCAACACCATTTTTTTTTAGTTTTGCTTGTGAAGTGTTGCTCGCACAGTTTTGCTTTTAAGTTCCACAACCTCTCTGGTATTTCACTGATATAAGTGCAAATCATTGTAGCCATGCCATTTTTTTTAAAAGTTTACTTTTTATTTATTTATTTATTTATTTGGCTTATTTTTATTTCTGCCCAGTAAATGTGTACATACATATCGTGTGTTACTGTGTGTAGTGTTTTTAATGGATTTTAAACTAATCTACAGTCCTTACAGTTGTTCGATTTGGTGAGAAAACCACTGCTATTTCTGTGGATTATCTGTCAAATTTTAGGACATTATACTATCTTACACACACACACACACACACACACACACACGTACATTATACCATCCTATCACCCATGTTTCCTGCTCTAGAGAAACACATGGCTCAAGGTTTTCCTCTTTCTTGTTTTGTTTGTCTTTGGCCCTTTTACCCATCATCCATGCCCCAGCACACACTCGGAGGTTCCCCTTGCAGCACCGACGGGTGCGCACATGGAACACGTACATTGCTGAATTTGGCGAAGTGGAGTGACTCATCCACCCTGTAGTTGCGTAATATGAAGGCTGACAGGGAAAAGGAGTGGATGTGCAGGGCGGGAAGGGAACGGCTGGGCTCGCTTATTCTCGAAGACTCTGTACTTGCTTCATCATTATGCAAATGATGTGGTTTTGACAATTGTGTGCACCTCAAATGGAGCTGGAGGAACCATGTGTTCCACAATTCACTGACTGAAAGCAGCAATTTAATCAAGACAAACTATCTTAATTTGATTTATGTGTTTGTGGCATGTGTTTGTATGTAATTGTTTTTTGTCTTTGTGCTGACTTTCTTCATGGGTGATAGAGGAAACAGTGAGTTTTTGTTGGAGATGTTTCCTTTTTGTCTGCCCTTACAACTACATTTGATGAAAATTCAAACCAAAACCCTACGAAGACAAAACGCAGTGTAAAATATTTGGTTTTGACTCGGTGAGTTAAGACCTGGATCTGACATTTTGACTGTTTAACCAGATAGATATTCATTATTCCACAGAAGAGTTTGATTTAAATGTGAATTAACAACAAACTGAACTAAAAGTGAAGTAAATTTATTAGGAAACCTGAAAAGCTTGTAAAGACATTTTCTCACTGCTTTAATGACAGATTGGGTTTTATCAGTATTAAAGACCTTTAAACACCTTCAACACAAAGCCCAGCCCTGCTAATGGTAAGCCTGATGTAAGCCATGATCTCACACCCACATTGGTTTAAACAAACACACACACACACACACACACACACTGCTGTAGCAGCCAGCTGATAATGACCGCCTGAGGGGAGTGATGTCAAGTCAGTGGAGTGTGTGATGCTGTCCTGGCAGTACAGTACATGTACAGTATACGTGTGTGTGTGGCTGAAAGAGAGAGGGAGGTGAAAGGACAAAGTGAAAAGAAGATGGTGTTCGCCTCGGACAGATGAGAAGCAGGAGGGATGGAGGAATGTAGCGTAAAGTAGAGGAGGCAGGACGTAGACCAGTGATGACTTACTGTAGGTTAATGATTTTGGCAGAAGGTCACAGACAGTGTTGGCATGGCTGGGTGGAGTATGTATCGACACATCGCTACGTCAGGCCCACTGACAAATGAGCCGTGCCCTCCCAAAACACAAACACACACAAAAAAAAAATCTTTGAAATTGATCGTACTGGGCTGATTTGGATCAGGCACGACAAGCATGCGAAGACTGACGCACAGAAAGTTAGTGCAATTAAATATTTGACAGCAATGAGATTAATGAAGCACAAATGATTTGATAGGTGAGTCAAAAATGTTTTCGTAACAGCAGTGGGGTTTAAAATAAAAGCACTTACATCAGCCACTCCTACTGACCAGCACTCAGCCATCAAATATTAAACTTGAACTTGAATTCAAAAGGGAATCTGCAAACCAGTTCTGCGTGACTGGTACACCTGGAGTCTTGTTTCGTCGTGTCTCAGTGCTGTGCTGTTGCATGTGTCATCAGTGCTTATTACGGCATAGGAACAACATCCTCGCGTGTCCCGTTGTTTGTAATGTCAAGAGGGCACGCTGTTTATGTAAACCACAAGGTCTGACCTTCGTCGACTGCGTGACAGCATCGTGTGTCCTGGAATAATGAAGATATGGATTTATTGCTGTTTTCCCTCTGCGCCTACAAACGGGGAACAGTCCAACACGCATAATGCTATAATAGAAGATCCATAGTAATTGGTTATTTTGATGTGCTGTGATGCTTTTCCCAGCAAAGCCATTGGTTGCCCTTTTGTTTTCACTAGTTTCCAACATATCTCTTGTGAATTTTTGATCTGATCTGAGAACTGTACAAAGAGCAGGAGTGTATTTGATCTCCAGACAGCAGATCTCTTCACAAGAGACTCTCTCCCTGCTGGCTTTGCCTCCGCCAAGGACCAGGACATTGCAGGATCATCAGTATATGATACGCCATGTTATTCTGACTGTCGATTGTTGTTTGAACGCCACTTTTGTGTAAAGCCGTCGCCCTGTTTGTACTGTGCTTTTGAAATGTGACCCATCTGAGGTCAAAGGCGACAGCGGAGGAGCTCTGACCGGGATGAGGCCCAGAGGTCTGGGAGATGCTGCGTTCTGCACTGCTTGTTCCTCGTTTTAAAGAATGTGGCGGTTCTCTTGCAGGTAAATTTCGAGAGAAGGCGTCCATCCTTCACAAGATCGCCAAGAAGAAATGCCAGGTGGAGGACAGTGAGAAGGCCAATGGGGTAGCAAGCTGCTCAGGTAAAAAGGTCTTGGCTCCATCAGTGTTCCTTAGATGATAGTTTGACTTCATTAGAAATGTACCTACTGCCTGTATGCAAAATATCAAAGTATTCCTTTAATTAAATATTAGCTCATTACCCACAAGCACCTATTCTGTTGATAAAACTGTGACTCAGCATTACTCAGCTTACTATCCCTGCTATTAGTCATTAGGATTGCCCGCTGAAATGGCTAATGAGCAGCACATCCCATGTTAAACAAGCATGACATTATCAAGAACTGCAACAAATTGATCGCAAGTGTTGTCTTCAAGCAGTATTTAAATCAATCACAGTCACTGCCAAGTGCAATTTGTGTGTGTTTTTCACTTCAAAGAGCACTGGACCAAAGGATAGACAGGAGGCCAGAGGAAGCGCTTTCATCACGCGCCGCAGTCAGAGCTGCAGAAACAAAAGCACACGTAGATGTTTGTCAACAAGGCAAAATTATGCTAACAGTACAGCATTAACGTATTAGCATCTCAATCAAAATGCATGACTGGTAGTCATCTGAGCATTCTTTACTTTTCTGAGGTGTCTTTAGTCAAAGCAGGTTTACTGTCAGATCAGTTTCACGAACGATACATGTGATTAAATTCATGTGACGAAGGTTGTGCTGGATGATAGTGGTATCAAGTCACATTATCTGGCTAGGAATCTTTCTAATTGTGTCACAACCACACTTAGATTAAAGTAATTTTCACAGCAATTATAGTTTTATCGTCTGATTACATGGCTTTCAGCTTTTTAAATATTTTAATAAGAGCTGTTAACTAAGTCTGGCCTCAAATGAAATGGGAGTCCTAGCAGTCATCACTCACGATGAGGGAAAAGAGAGAAGTCTACATGGATGTTATCGGTATTTAGATTTGCACCCCAGTACAAAATGCAAATATTAATGGAAGAGACAGAATATATTCCAGAGAGATGTCTCCCATCTCTCGCCACATCAGACCAGTAACACCCTCATGTCTGTCTGAGGCGTGAGCAGCTTTTGTGCCTCTAAATGCTTTTCACTTTGATTATTCTCCAAACGCCCCACAGATAAGAACCTTCCAAACAGCTCCAATGTGGAAGTGGAAGTGACACCACCCATGAATGGAACAGCAGGACAAGAAGGAGAGACGGTAAGAAATCACAGTACACATACATGTGCACACATGACAATAGAGGAATGACCTGCAGTGTATTAGACCAACTACATTATTTATTCATCTTAAAAATATCTCCTGTCCAATTAACTGGGCCGTGTTATGAAAAGCTGATTGAGTGATATCAGAGTTAAAGCGATATTAATATTTTATGCCTCTTATCTGTATCTCTGTTCCACCTTGAATGTGATTGATGCAAAGGTTGCCCCAACTATGGAACAGGTCACTACTGCTGATAATTTCCCAGCATGCACTCAGGCGAGTTCCTCTATCTTCAGCCAGACCTGCCAAAGACCCGCCTCCTCCCACAGAGTTCTGTAATCACACTCCTCACTCACCTGCTGCTCCCCACTGCTGGGTGCTCGAAACGAACACACTCGCCACGCACTTTGTGGATGGCACCTGTGGCGGTTGTGCTGGCATGAGCGATGACGGAGCGAGCAGCCAAGTCAGCAGACGGTCCTGGGGCAAGAGGGCAGTGATTCAAAGTTGCACACTGAGCGGGAAATGGGCAGATAAGACAGGCCTGTCGGTCATTCTCGCTCATTAGATTTCCAAGACCAAAAGTAAGACGGACCGAAACTTTCCAGAGAGCATGAAAAGGGTTCATTTTGGAACTGGGTGCTGAAATATCAAGTTGCACAATGTCGACAATCAATTATAATCCCTAAGATTTGTTAAAAACTTGCAAAGGTCTCCACAGTAATAAAGAGAAAGATATAAGTTTTGACCAATCCTTCTATGGACACCTTTCTAGTTTACTTGGTTATTGTGAACTAAACATTATTTAAAAAAAACATGCTTCTGTGTACCTAAAAATACTGCAAATCCTGTATCTTTGTCCTTGGTGAGATAAGGTAGTTTATAGATGAAGTAGTCTATAAATACAAGCCCATCTGGAAGCCTATCAGAGCATCTCAGGCTGGACTGCACAAGTCAAGTTATTTTTAGACCACATCTAAAAATAGGAGTTGACTGAAGAGATTTACAGAGATAAATCTAGAATAAGTAAATACTTAAAAACAACAAATATAACTAATAGAAAAAAATGAAATGCTTTTGTTATGAAATTTCTCCTTGAAGGAATCGGCTACAGTTTTATAAAGATGGGCAATGTCCCAAGATTTCAGGCAGGACTGATTGACTTCCAGATAAATGAAGCTGCGGTAATTCAGGTAATTCAACTTAATAGGAGCTTGTAAAAAAGGAAAGAAAAGTTTGCTGTTGAGCTTTAGTGGAAAAGGCAACTAGTAATAACAAAATTCAAAAAGCAGATTTTCAGATTGTATAGTGGGAAAAAAATATATATAGACCAGGATGGAGCCTTGGGGTACTCCATAGGAGACAAACCTATTACTGGAAGATGGTTTGTTGGACTGGAAAGATTGCTTTGAGATTACACAGAATTTATAAAAAACTGTTTTTTTTCACTCCTCTGTTAATAAGAATCGCTATAATCAGTCCCCTGAAGCTGAAACTATTAATAAACGAAGGCATTGCAGCCTCCTTCAGACAATTTTTAGATTCACTTCAAAACTTTTGGTGGAAAGTTGAAGGTGGAAAACCTGGTAGGTAGAATATAGAAACACCTTCTTCAGGTGGTGATTCACAGAATTTGGAAGAGCTGAGCAGTTATTGGCATGTCTAATTGTCACATGCTGCTATTTTTAGAGGTTTGTCCCACAGTGCTCTTGTTTGTGGCAGCCAGGAAGTAGCTGGAAACAGCTCACATGTTCATATGCTGCCAGAGGCCCCGTTGTACTAATTGTTCAGCTCCTCCTGGATGCCTTGGCAGCAGAGACTGAGGAGTAAGGAGATGGTTAAGGTCATGAAATTTCCGTAGTGTTTTTTTTTTTTTTTTTTTTTTTTTTTTTGTTAAAACCCTTGGGAGCAATGTTGAGGGAAAGGATTGTCATAGTGTTTCCCAAAACAGGGAACATTAAGTGGTTTATTGTGAACAAAAGTAATATTGCCATGTGTAGATGTGTAGTACATACATGTACACATTCAGTCTATGACTCATAGCAAATTGCCTTTCTGTAAAAACATATTCAGGATTTTCTACTTTCAGAATTAATTTAGGACATTTATGAGGCCGTAGAGCTCCTGCAATCGTTCTTTATATAAGATACTGGGAAACTAAAGGAAATAATAACTGACAGGATCTTCTGACTCATTCTGCCTATTCTTTCCCCAACTAAAACGATTTGAAAACCCTCTCGATGTATCATGTTTATCGTGGCTTTCAGGATGGAAGTAACATCTGAGCGCAGTATCTGTTTGCTTTCCTTTTTGCTAAATAGTGAGAATGAGAATTTCATATCCAGATGGAGCCTGAGTCACAAAAAATACAACCAGCAGCAGATGCTGATATTGACGCTATGGCAGCTGCTGCACTTGTATATCAAAAAAGATGAATCCATCACGTGACTGTCATGTCACTCTATTAGAAAGTAGTTCAGCTGGGAAAATAAATGTAGTTTGTGAAGGGAAGTTTTAAAATGAAGTGTGCAGAGAAATCAAATGACATAGGTGATGTATTTCAAAAGAAGACTTAGTTAACATAAGCATATTGAAGACGATACAACAATAGTAAAAGTTAGATGAACAGATGAATTCAGCAGGTTTGGAGCTGAAGCTTATGAACTGTGTTTTTAACCATTTTGTGCTACTGACAGCTTTGTTGCCCAACACACACGCGTCTCTCCAGGATAAAAAAAAAAAGAAATCTGAAAATGTCACACTTCCCCTCGCAGCTCTGTGGTGCCTGGTAAAAGTCAGTGCCTTTAAGCTCGGAGTTGGCAGTGTTGCCAACTGAGGCACCGCAGGGCAGGAAAGGCCCCCAAAGGGCTGGCATTTGGGCACCAGAGCAGAGCAAAGAGAACCAGCTCTATGGGATCCTCCTGCACATATGCAGTATACTGCAACTTTTCCTGCTAGAAATGTTATTATCCAGCAAACACTACAGGAGGTAGACGGAAAGACTAATGAAAAGCTCTATCTTTTACATCTTTGAATAACAGTGGCTTTGGTTCAGAAGTAATCTTCACACGGACTCAGCTTTTTGGTTTTAGGCTTTTTAACAGATAACAATGCAGCCATCTGGACATGGAGAGGACGAGAAATCAGAATGCTGAGCATAAGTGATACGAGGACTGCCTTTTGTTTGGCAGCTCTGATTACCAAGGTTACCAGGCAGTACTCAACAGCGGTGGCCGTCACAGCAGGATTAGCTCCGTATGATTCATGCGGCAGCAGATTTCTGCTCCACTCTCTGGGCGCGCTCAGCTGATGTGATTGAAGCTGTTAAGATTCAGAAGGTTTTCTTGAGAAAATTATTATTTACTGAGCAACATCTGGTAACAGCATCTGTCCTACTGTATATTTCTTTTCCATCAATGTTTTGCAACTTTTCACTGTTGGTCACAACATCTGCCCAGATTTGCATCTGTGGCTCCTCAGCATCCTTATATAATTGGATACAAGGGATCCAGGACTTCTTCCCAGTCTCAGAGGGCTTTGTTGTTGTGACATCAGTTTACAAGAAACAGTGTTTAGTTTAGAGTCTGCTTTTGTAATTGCAGACGGGTAAATGAGATAATTTAGCTCGGTCTTTCTTGCCTACCTGGCAGTGATTCAGAACGTGTCATCTTCAGACAGCGACAGCTTTATACTCATCTGCAAGGAAGTGAGAGTCTTTGGCTCACTTGGCATTCTAGTGGCAGGTCCAATCAGACCCCCAGGGCCTGTCAGTGCAGCCACCATCAGCAGTCAGCAGCAATGACTGGAGGAGCACAGGTCCCTCTGGTCCAGCACAAACTCTCAAATCAGAGGCATCAGGCTTCTCTGTTTTAAGGTCACTGCTAAGGCACGTGCACATCCAAATTATGTGGAACCTGAACTTAAACTACATGTTTCTTAGGGGGTGTTTCTCATTCTGACAGATGTTTTGTAACCTCTTTCTTAAGTCCTGTTTTTGGTGTCTCCCCCCAGGCTGAGGATGAGGAGGAAGAGGACCAGCCCCTGAGCCTGTCCTGGCCTGAATCCCACCGCAAGCGCTTCACTTACCTCTTCATCATGCCTATCGTCCTCCCCCTGTGGCTAACACTGCCTGATGTCAGGAAAGCGGTGGGTGTTGTGATCATGAGGAACAAATTGAGACAAACTGGAACTATGCAGCAAAACATTTGAAACACGAGCAGCATCAGTTTTTATCTTTATAAGTGTGTGTCCACTTTCCTTTGTTTCTGTCCCTCAGTCGTCAAAGAAGTTCTTCCCCATCACCTTCCTGGGTGCCATCGGCTGGATTGCAGGTTTCTCATACCTAATGGTGTGGTGGGCTCACCAGGTATGCACTGCTCACCTGGGAACATATTAGGACAAGGCATTGTGAAAATAATCAAATATTATATGATCATGACAACGGAAAAAATATTTTTTGTGCACCTGTCATTCATTCAGTCATAAATAATTACAGTTGTCTCCCTGAAAACACAGATTGTCAAAGTCCTGTCACCTCCATCAGCTCCCAAGCTTCATAAAGAAAAAGAAAAACAGGGGGAACAAAAGATGAGTTTGTTTTTTTTTTTTTACCCAAAAGCTTAGTTTCCTTTTTTCTTTTTGGCAGGTTGGAGAGACCATTGGGATTACAGAGGAGATTATGGGCCTGACTATATTGGCAGCTGGAACCTCCATCCCTGACCTCATCACCAGTGTTATTGTGGCACGCAAGGGCCTGGGTGACATGGCTGTGTCCAGCTCCGTAGGCTCCAACATCTTTGACATTACCGTTGGGTATGCCTTCTGAGCGCACTTCTCCATTTTATTTTAATGTCGTCAGAAACATCAGGGCTGGGCTTTCTACTTTCAGATGGGCTCACTGTCCACCTCCTTTTGCTGCCAGTACTTTTGATGCTGTACCTGTGTGTGTGCGTTTTGATATAGTGACAGTGCAGGTACAGCTTTGATGTTTAACCTGCTTACATCGCAGCAGCAAGGTGACAAACCCCTGTAGGTCAGCGGAAACAAGATCCTCAGCACTTTTGTGCACTTTAATATGGTTTAGTCTGAGTTACAGGGTTATAGTTGTCACATTGTGCATTATGTCAAATCATCTGTACATTACGCCATGCTCTGCTGAATGTGAGCAACCTGAAAGAGAAATACAAAAAGGAAAACTGACTGCTGCAAAGTAATTTATCTATACCAGGATGTTCTTTTAAAGGGTCTATTTCCTCCTGCAGTACCTACATAGTTTTTTTTTTTCTTATTGACTAGAACCACTCACTGTTGTTTGCTAATAAACGGTATGTACTGTGCGTTTGTGTGTATTTGCAGACTGCCGTTCCCCTGGCTCCTGTGGTCCCTGTTCAGCGAGCTGAGTCCAGTGCAAGTCAGCTCCAATGGCCTCTTCTGTGCCATCGTGCTTCTCTTTCTCATGCTCCTCTTCGTCATCATTTCCATCGCCGCCTGTAAGTGGCGAATGAGCAAGCTGCTTGGCTTCATCATGTTCATGCTGTACTTCGTCTTCCTGGTGGTCAGTGTCTTGCTGGAGGACAGGGTCATCACCTGTCCAGTGTCTGTCTGAAGACCTTGAGGACCTGCTTCCTGTTCTGCGTCACCACTAGCACCACTACAGCCATCCTGACCGTCTGCCATTACTCTCACCTGACCTTCGTGATCCTGTCCCCCAGAATTAAAAGCATGAGGAGGACTGGACAAGAGCATAATCTAAAAACACGGAACTGACAAGTATTTGTGATAAGCAGGTGGTGGGTGTAAGGGTGCAAGACTTTGACTTGGCTGGTTTAGCATAGGCATAAGGTGAGTGAGTTTTTATTTATTTTTATTGATTAGCAGGTAAGAGGGTGTGTCAGCCAAATACTGAAACATTATGCATGCCATTAGTGTCACTAGAAGAGCTGGAATGAGGACTGCACCTGGTGGGTTGAGAAGAATTACCTCCTGTAGACTTTGGGGGGGAACAAACAAAAAGATGCACTGTATAAAACTCTGAAAAATACATGCAGTGGAATTGTGAGCATACTATAAATTACTTAACAGACTAAGACCATCAAAAGCGAGCAGGGATTAGTGGAGGAGGAAATGGAAAATGGCGTGGATGAAGATTTCATTCCTAACGTGTGTTTCTGAAAACACACCTGTGGGCTTTGCGTCTGAGCAACAAAGGATGAAAGACTCTGGCTGAGCCGACAAACTTCTTTGTTTTTTCTTGCTTTTTTTTGCAAATTCATCTGTGCTCAGTCTGAGTAACGAGTTTAAAGCTTCCACTCCTCCCTGCCGGGTGTCATTTCTCACCATTGAATGTCTCTGAAGAGGATTCTTCTGTTTTTCATTTTTGGATTCATGAATATATTGAGGTAGCATTAGATGTACTGTAGCAGTATTACTTGGTGTAGAGTCCTCTTGACAATCTGCTCCTCTTTTTTTCCGTTTTGCCACTGAACACACGTTCTGATTGTACAGAACTTTTCATGCTTCACATGCACCGACCTACAAAGGCACGAAAAAAAAAAAGCCTAACAGAAGATTAGCCTGTGCGAACATATGCTAGCCTTTAATATCGTTCACCGGTTTGCAAAAAGAGCATGAGTATTTTAGGGCCATTCCAGTTCTATAATGAAGTCAATGTCAAAATATTAACATTTGAAAAGAGTTTAACAGTGTTTAAGCGTCATGGTTGATTTAGATTAGTAACTGTGCAGTGATTTGTTCACAGTAGAACTGGGCTCAACTCACCGGCTAGTCGGGCTCCTGGGGTTGTAGTTTCTAAGAGCCAACTGCATGTAAACAAAAAAAAAAAAAAAAAGGTGAATAATAGCAACACTCATTAAAGACGTTGCATACCAAGATGTATAGGTTCTCAAACACAGTTCATGACATCATATTGCAAACCACTGCTCATTCTCGCTGTGTAGAAAACGTCAACATGTATGGTCAAGGATATCTATCAAACTTGTGTGATTTTCTTTTCTAATCAAAGGTGCTTTTGTGTGCATGTGTGCAATCTGCATTTGAAGTCATCACACAATGACCAGTCCTTAGATTTATCTATGAATAGAGGTAATACTACCAGTATTTTGCAACTAAGTGCAAAAAAATATATATATATATACACCAATAATGTGTTTTATACTGGAATAAGAAAATATAATCATAGTCTCTTTAAGCTACATAGAATGTGGAAACCACAGGTTTAACAGCAATATAACGTCTATGTCGTCGTCGAGAATCGCATCCCCCCACGCACCTTGTCCCCTGCTGCCCATCCTGTCCGACATGCTCCAAAACCCCCGTTAGAAAAAGTGGGAGACCATTTGTCCTCAAACGGACTCGTTCCTGGCCACAAACACCCGCTTTACCTCAGCACAGTCCCTGTACAGCAGCTTAGTAGAAATGAACTGTACAATAATAGTAAATAGAGTCTCTGAGTGTGTGAGGAAAAATGCATGCAATGAATTTGGGCTGGTTACCCATTGACTGTACAGCTGAGCTTAGACCAACTGTGTGTGTTCACTGTTATGCATACATTCAGAAACACCAAGAACACATTGGTTTTACTTTGTAAATATAAACTGTCTTTTTTTTTTTTTTTTTCAAGAACCAAATGTATTTTAGCCACTTTTATTTATTTATTTTTTTCTAAGAGTAGATTGAAACGGACACAAACACTGTGTGCTGGTTACCCTTTAGCATCATGGTATTATTGAGCAAAAAAAAAACAAAAAAAAACAAAAAAAACAAGCCTTTATTTTTAGACTACTCAGCATTATCATACATTAAACTTTAAACATGCCTGTTCAAAAATAACGAGGGCTTGAGATGCCATACCGCCTCCTCGGATTTAACAAATGTGGGATTAAGTGATGCTGCCACCATGCTTCCTGACATCTGCTGCAGGTTGCAAAACAAAACAGTGATCCCTGCATAAACCAGGCTCAAGTTACACCGCAGTTTGTGGCATGTTCTCAGATTGTATATTTCCTTGTACATTTCCCAACGCCCAGACTCGAAGAGATAATTTAAGGCTCCTATGATGATTCATGTACTTTGTGAAATTCTCCTATGCACATTTGCCATTACACTCTTCCCTCAGAGCGCCCACACACTCTTGTTAACATGATCACACCTCACCTCTAGTTTCTACTCAGCCCTCTCTTTTAAAGGAATACTTGGATGTTTTGCAAAGACGACTTCTGTGTGGTAAACAGGAGGAAACGACTAACAGGGTCGTTCGTGTGAAGCAAACTAGCAATTTCTTGTGTTTCCACACTTCGTACTAAGGAGAGCAAACCATTTGCTGGCAGTAGCTTCATATTTACCGCAAAGACATGAGCAACAAAGTGAGTAAGCGTATTTTGCAAAATGTCTTATCTCCTGCTTTAACAGGGAGCTTGTTTGACCTTCTACCACTCTGGTCATGTGCACACTGTAATTGTGCACCAAAACCAATCCAGTCAGGACAAGATTATTTTTTTTGTTCTTTCTCCAAAGTTCCCTTTTTTTTTTTTTTGTTTGTGTGAGAGCATGAATGATAAGAGAAGAAAGAAAAGGCAAATCTCAGTTTGAGGATGTGAGCTTTGAATTGATGGTGGTTTACCATGAAAGTTGACCATCGATGAACTTTCTTGCACTGTAAATGTTTTATTTTCTTGGTGTTAATGTAAGATTTACTTAAGGTGTGTGTGTGTGTCTCTGTGTGTGTATATGTAAATATAATACATATACATACAGATATATACACACACTGACACAAATTAACCATATAATCTATATGTGTAAAAGAAAGATGTCTCTTTATGTAAAAACACAAAGTATATAATAAAATAAAGATAATTCATATATGCAGCCATGTGTTTGTGGGTTTTGCATTACTGTCACTACTCATGAGTAGTTTGCTAAATTTCAGTAAGACTTTTTTTTTAACCTCCAACATGCAGCTAATATGAAAATGTGTGTAATTATGTATCTTTAGATTTATACTTAGAGCTGTCATACTTGTTTTTATGTAGGTTCTGCATATTACTGGGTTTTACTAGCACTACAGAGTATGTCAAAACAGCAAATCATTACTGAATTGCATTATAGGAAATGTAGGATCGAAACTAGAGAATAAAAGGAAGGATTTGTTTCTTGTATAAAGTTCAACTAACCAAAAATAAATTTCCTCTGGGGTGATTTTGAGCATCTTAATGCATTGAATGGACAAAACAAATCTGTAGTTGATAGTAGTAGAGTTGTTTGATTTACTTTGCTTCCTGCTTGTATAAAGATGAGTTGTGGAATAGGGCGCCCTCTTGTGATCAAACCCTGACACCCTTTAATGACGCAATGATGATCCACCCACCTGAAACTGTCCTGGAGCAGGGTTAAGTTTTAGTCATTCCATAGAAATATGCCTCAGAGTTTTCCAAGCACTCTCTGTATTCATACCCTCCTATTGTAAAATAAACTGGAAATAGATCCAAATCAAACATATGGCTCGTTCCTAACTCGTTCATCTCAATAGGTTTATGATGAATTTGTGTGATAAGGTTTTTCCACAGTAGATGTGACTTCAAAAGCCGACTGTGTCTGTGTGGCCGAAGCTCTGTTCAGCATATGCTGGTGTTTACAACAACAAACGGGTTTAATTTTCAAACCACTGACTTTCAGGGGGGAAAAAGTGAAAAGGAGCACCTACTCGACACCCACAGACATGAAATCCACATGGCTTAGTAGATGACCTGAGACAGTGAAGGCAACTCTGGGTCCTGACACTACACCATGAGCATCACAATGGGCCACAGGTGATATATTGTTTTAAAAACAGGAAATCTGATGCTGTAGGAGTATATGGGGGAGAATGCATTGAACTGGATTTCTAAACACGACAAGACAAGCATGAAATTCTTCACAGTGGGGTTAATAGATCAGTCACAGCAAAACCTTCACCAAAGAATTTGGTTTATGTTTAAAAAGGTTTTTTCTGCACACACATACCAATGTACATTTCCTGGAAATCAATTAGACTGATTTAGAAACTATACCTCGCCCACACGGGTACAGGTTCACACATTTTCAGAAACACAGTATTTATGCCCATGTTCACTGACATGTTATTATTCTTATCATCTCTGATCTTTCCTCAGAAGCGTCTTTCATTCTTGTAGGGATCCCCCCACTTTTCCACAAGAAGTCCTTAAATCTTTCACTGGAAAAGGATTCAACATGACTGCATCTCCTGCTGAAAGTTACAGTGAGTCAAGCTGAATCATCACTGGGCTAATTCACACACTGATTTTATACAGTTAACCAACTCTCAGTCTGCAAAACAACAAATCATGAGCATTTCCTCAGAGAGGAGTTGTTTCTGTCACTGACAGCAATATTTTCACAACTGTGATGACTGTTTCAGAGTTTTTTTATGGATGTACATGAGACCTTGGTTTGGGGTACATGATGGTACGGTAAGTCTGATTCAGCTGTGTTAATAAGGGGGATTGATTTTTAAGTGCTGCTTAGCATGATATGGGTGGGGACAGGAAATAATACTTAAAGAAACTAAAATTAAAATTGAAAGGCAGATAAGAGATGAAACTGGAAGAAAAAAAAAAAAATATATATATATATATATGTATATACGTATATATATATATAAAAACTAGGTTATACTAAAGCTGAGTCTCAATTTGCTGCCATAATACTAATGAATTTATTATTAGAAATTAATGAATTCATTATTTTTAAAAATGTATTTATTCTGTCTATATTTGTTCTACTGTGAATTTATGTTCGATTTACATCCATCTATTCTTAAGTTGATCCTGGTAGGAGCCTTTCTGAGGGCAGACATTTTGACTTGTCATACATAGTCAGCATTATCTGTGCGTCCGCTCTCATCCCAGTAACTTTTCTAATATTTACTCCTGTGTTTTTCCTACATGTCTTCTGTCCTGTTTCCTGTGGGGAAATTAGGATTTGTAATATATATATATTTTTATTTCCATGCTCTTTTCTTGCTTCTGATCAGTGACTTTTGTGTTCATAGTTTGATTTTGATTTTTTTTTTTTTTGCAGTGTCTTGACTTTTGCAACTTAGTGGTATCTTTTAAAGCAAAGGCATTTATAACAGTACTGTAAACTGTGGCAATTGTAGTAAGGTAGAATAATATACTAGGGGTCATAATAAGCAAATGAATGTAATTAATAGTGGTTGACAGAAACTGAGGACATTTACAAAAGTACAAACGTGAGGTAGAAGCGTTTTGCAGAATTATCGTGCAAATTCATTGTCATTGTATTTTGATTATATGTGATTTTAGCAGGAATTAGCATTTTTGTAATATCTTTACATGGCCTTACGTAGGATTAGTAATATTCTCATGTATTATGGTATTTTTATATTACTTTACTAGGTCTGAGTGTATTTTCACAACAGTGATGATGGCAGTTTTAGTTTTCCTGTTAAATAAAAAACATTTTACAGACATATTTGTTTGAATCTGTTTTAGACAGAAGTTTAAATGTGAATGTGTTCACAGACGTTAAAAGAACTAATTACATTTTCTTCCCTTTGTCACACAAAGCCCCAACACAGATATACTGCAGGAAAAAAAATATCCAAAAAAAACAGGATACTTTTAGAAATTACCATTTTATTTATCCACAAATTCTATTTTTTTTTCTTTCCACACATTTAATATCTGATACTGTTATTTTGTGTACTGAGTTTTGTGCTGTCCTCTTGGCCATGTGTCCTTGTAAAACCGGTTTCCAACAACAGCAGAACGTACTTAGTTCAAAAATATAAAACAATAATGTAATACTCACCAAAATACCACTGAACTGTACAGACTGCAGGCAGGCAAACATAAATACAGTTTTTGCATGTAAAAGCCAATTCAGGTGAATTTCTGAGAAGTGGTGTAGTTTCAGAGAAACTGCAGAAGAAGAGTTTTTTCTTCTGTCTTGATGTATTTATGTAACATTACACAAGTCTAATGCATGTCTTGTTATCCAGAATATGTTACAATAAATGACAGCAGCTTAAAGCATTTCCAATAATCAAAACAGCTAATGGTGTTGACTGCACAGGAATCATGGCTCCTTTTGAATTGGTGAGTCAGTGGCAGTGCTGACAGGGTCTGTGGGGATTTTCCTTCTTCCAGCTTACATCCACGACAGGCCAGCTCACTCTCTAACTCGTCTGTGAGCAGTTAACAAAGTCCACATGGCTCCGAGGGCAAGGTTAGTAGCACCGAGGGTGGCTTGCTCAGCTCTATTGGCCAGACTTTGCTCAGTGACTTCATCTGCTCACTGTGACACCGTGAGCATGTGGTTGACTCAGCAGAAAACATCTCAGAGGAGGTTCTCGTCCAAAGCCTGCACACTCACCCAGTCCTACGACCAACATGGCAGCAGAAAAGTTTGTCTGAGGCAGATTTTTGGCTGCAGAGTGAGAGAACAGTTTTAAAATATCTTAGACGCACGCGAGTCATCACCAAAACTGCCCTGTTTAGCTGTTTTCAGTGGATTCATGTGGCGGGTAATTTTAATGACGCTTTAAAAAGGGGCCTCAGTGGACCTGAGACCATATGATGACTCACAAGAGGGTCTGTGTTGATCTGAATGATCTGAATTGTAATTTCTGTACATGTGGCAGTGTGATTCAGCTTGAGAAGCATCTGAGAGAGGGCTCTGGTTAACAGCACAGGGAACACGATGCCCGGTAACGGTCGTACAAGCTCACATGCATCGATGCCGCACGTCATTTTGCTGCTTTCAGCTGAGTCACAACCTGCAGTGATACCAAATAAGGAGACGCTACAGCTAAACTTGAAGTAAAATGCATCAGTTTTGTTCCACTTTTTTTTTTCCTTCACTTCAATGTTCACTGATTCTTCTACAAACACTTTTACTATTAATGTGATTCCTCACACACGACCCTTTGCAGGAGCAGTTGGACCTGTGGTGACATGCCGTGTTATTTGTTTTTTTGGTGATGGTATCTGAGGTTTAAGTAAGGGCTCGACCTATTTAGATGTATATACGGCTCCTTGCTAACTGTGCTTGGAAATGCTCTTTACATTAACGGGCATCCCAGAGCAAACTTCTTCACATTGATCACGACCCCCTAAATGTTTTACGTACATTGTGGTTACCATGATAAACAAAAGCCTCCTATACGTAATGGAAACATTAACCCTGTCAGGCCCCGTCATTGTCTTTTTACATTAACGTATTTGTTCTGTGGGTGTTGACAGGCGTGGCCCACGTTGACACCTTAGGAAATGAGTCATTGATGCTAAATGTGCTAAAGTCAACTTCAGCAATGTCAAATTGTTTGAAAAGAAAAAGATTATTTCTTGTTCATTAGCTCAGAGTCAATCACTTGATGTCTACACCCAGGGGAGTCTGATATGTGTCTGATCAGTGAGTGTCTCCCACAGACTTAAAGAGATCCCAGATCAGAATTAGTTTATGTTTCTAGATGAAGCTGGAACCTGTGAAAGTAGCATTGAAAAGTAAAAGTACCAGCACAGCATGTGAGTAAAGGTCCTGCTTTAAAATAAAGCATATTAGATGCCAAACGTACAAAATAAAAATCATGGACCCAGTGAGGTGAGTGAGATATGTTATTAAAATGATTTCATACTGGATGATCACTTCAGTGGGTGTAGTTTGTGCTGCTGTCGTATTGCATTGTGATACACAGGTGGCTAAACAACAGAGACAGCTCTGTGTGTAACGTCGAACAGCCCACCTGCTGCAGAAGCTCCAGCCTCCAACAGTATCAGCCAGCTGAAGCAGAATCCCTGAAATGTCTGAACAAACTCTTGAACATTGTCACTGTGAGGAAGGAAATTCACTGCAGGACTGTTGGATTAGTTTGAGTTAGAGGTAAGTAGGTGCAGCGTTAAATGAACTGCTAAGTGAGCTGTCAGATACATTAAGACAAACATCGCTGTGTGAAATGTATTTAGGTACAACACTCACATGACGATTAGACCTGGTGGACACAGATGTTGGTGACTGTCGGCCATCATGAATCATCATGTACAACACTTGTAACTCAGTGTCACCGGTGGGAAAACGTGTCAAACTGTGTGTATCTGCTAAACCATCAGCATCTACACTGTGTTTGCATGGGAGAGGTGGGTAATTAAGGGTCATAAATTCTCATCAAATGAGAGCATGTCCTGGATAGCCACTGCTGTCTGGTCTAGACAAATTTGAATCATTCAGTGTGATTCATAAATGAAGCAGATCCTGGTTGAGTTTGTGCGTGGATCAGCAAGTCAGATTTCTGGTAAACTGGAACTGGGAGTTTACCACTTTATGTCAACCATTTACAGAGTTTTGGTATTTAAGGGACTAAAAAATAGGACAGTTTTATGGGGTTTGGCAGAGTTTTAGAGCTAATTTGATCCTGGAGCCTTCAGTGACCATTTAAATGAACTTGGTAACTAATATTTCTATTATGCCCCTTTAGTATTAAGTTTTTACTGTGAAGACTTATTTACAGGTTTCATTCCTGACAGGTTTGGGCGGATTTCTTCATAGATCAGTCTATCTCCTCTCAAATGAGGCTAATGGGATTTCTCGTCAGCGCCCAAAGGTGCAGGAAGCCACGCCAGAGCTGTCCAGCCGATCCCAAAACACACCTACTACAAACTGCGACAGTCATTCACTTACACGAGTGGGCGGCGGAAGACGGACTTATCTCTTCCACCCCAGCCTACTTTTATTCTGCTGACGTCTGATGCCATGATACATGGATCGAGGACAACGACGGAGCTGGGAGCTGAACGTGGGGCTTCCCTTTACACGCCTCAACAGGTAGATGTGAAGGCAGATAGTTGGCGCGAAGGACTAGGCCTTAGGGTCATTTTCACAAGCATATGTTTGATTTCTCTCGGTTTGCTTCTGATCGACCTGTAAGGTGAGAGACCCTCTCCATGAGGCGCTACCTGCGCCTTTTCCATTTCCTTTTACGCGTGGTTGACGTTTCTGGCCGTGCAAAACTAACATCAGCTTCTGAAGCTGTTAAAGTCTGGAATAATTCTAATTACGCACAAACCTGATGGATGGGTTCGCTTGGCTCGATGCTTTTTTTTTTCACTCCACATTTTACAACTGTAGTGCGTCTTCAGTCGTATTTGGATTCTTCAGCCCTCCTGAATGAAACTGGACCTGGGCCTGAATTTATGAATGAGCTGTGAACAACATCAGTATTTGAACATGGGTCCAGGAAAGAAGGCAAGATGTTGGCAAAGCTGTTGAGTTGAAAGACCTGCTATGCCAACAAATTGTCATCTTTCTCTGCCCTTTGCAGCAAAACCCCACAGGATCTTTCAGAGTTCTTCACTTTTTTCCACTAGACGCTTCTCTGACAGGTTTACAGTCCTGTGCTCTGTTGTGATTTGGTTGATATGTGTTCTTATATCTGAACCCTGTGCATGCATGATGTTAATTCACTGATGCTCATTCAGTAATTTATGTAAACTGACTATGGGATTGTGGTTTATAAACTACAGAATGACTGTAGCTGCTGTTTGAAAGATGGTTATTTCTTTAAAGAAGTGCATTGTTTACTCTGTGTCTTAGGTTTTCTTTTTAGGTTTTCTCATAAGGCCTGGCACTAATTTAATTTTCCAGATTTTCTATTGAATTTCACAGGACTTATCATCATATCCAACACCGTGTTTCAAAATGACACAATCCTTGTATTTCTAACTCAAAATCAGTCAGAAAGTTTGTTTATACACACATGCAGATGTTCCAGTTGTGGCAGATGTGAAAATTAGTGTCAGTGCTATTTAGAAAAAAAATGTGTTAATATTAGTAGCCTGTAATGATAGAAAACAGGACAAAATGGTGATTGATAGATAGATGTGTGTGTGTGTGTGTGTGTGTGTGAGAGAGAGAGAGATGAGTGAGTGTGTGTGAGAGAGAGAGTGCATGCATGTGTGTGTACTTTTATTTATACGTTCCTTTTACCACAACCCCTCGCCATTGCTTAAGTGCACTACTGTTGGTCCCAGTATCAACACTATATGTAATACAGCTTATCCAATCTCTACTGTATCAGTTCTGTGGTTCCACGTAATACCAGTGTGTGTTTAATATTTATCCTTTTTCTTATCAGCTAATTTATAAAACAGAACTGTTTTTGAAATACAGTCTACACTAATTAGTTTAAGTACACTTTATTTCCTCTAGCTCTCGCCCAGCTGACAGTAGACACTTTAAAATATTTTTTGTTTACTTGTTTTAGCCTTCAGACTTTTTTAAATAACCTTATTTAATACATGTTAATTCAGATGAAACATAAAATTGCCAGAATGACTACGAAGTAAAGACAGAAAATAATGTAGAGCTGTGTATACAAATAAAAAAAACAATTTTACATAAATATATTAATAATATTATATTTATGTAATATATGTTGTTTTTCTTTTTTCAAATGTACATTTATAATTATGAATCTGTGGTGAACATGTATTTTTGTTTAACATTTTCCATGTAAGAACTTTTAAAAATCTAACATGTTCTCATATTAAAGCAAATTCAGCTAATTTAATATTAATAAAAGGACAAACTTAATTTTCTCTTTAGAACAAGAATAATACAAAAGTGGGTGAGCCACAGTTTCAGGGTGAGCAGAGCAACAACAATGTGAAACAATGTCATCTTCAAATTATTGTATTTATTTAATAAAATCTTTAAATAGTTTTTTTTCATCATTATTTTTGTAATCGATGAAAATTGGAAAAAAGGTATTAGCCTGTAATTTCCATAAATCAAAATAAATTAAAAAAATTATAAATTTTATGAACGTGAAAAAAAAAAAAACGTGTGTGTTGGTCACCTGATCAGCACTCACGGGTCATGTGACTGCCTGACGCAGCCTGACGCAGCGTGGTCGCTGCTGCTCTTTGCTACCTCTTCTCATTTCTGCTGTGTCTTCATGCCTGCTGATATTTTGGAGGAGTTTTGAAACACGGAGAGAGTCACAGGTCAGCAGAGAGGTAAGGGGGGGACCGTGGGAGCTGCTGGGCCTGGTTTTGGTCCTAACACCTAAGCTTAGCTTAGCTTAGCCTAGCCTAGCCTAGCTGCTGAGGTAACACTTCACTATGAAAACATGCTTCAGCTGACCTTGGCTGAGAGCTGGTGCCTTTATTTAGCTTAGCCTCGTCGATATAAATGGGAACTATAACCTGTTCCGAGGCTGCCAGGTACAAACACGTCTGTACCACTCCGCACCCCCAGGGTATTCAGTAGAAGTTTCAAACCCAGACAGATCCAGACTCTTCAGACCACCCATGTTCTTTTCAGGTTTGACAAAGCTCCTCCACAGAGCACATGATGCAGCTGCTTTCACAGGAAGAGGAGTAAAAAGCCTTTATCTGTGCCTAAAGGAAAAACAGGGAATTATTTGGCCAGTGTCATTTATATTTTGTGTTTATGTTAAAGCCTAAAAGTTTGGCTAAGGCAGCAACTGGATATTTGTAGGCTGATATATAATAAATATTTTAAAAATGGCTGACAATATAAATACACCTATTACTTTTCAAACAACCTTTTCAATCAAAGTAAGTTCATTAAGACCTTTTACATTTTTTTGAGTAACTGGGACATTTTAGTGTCAGTGTGGGAAAACCTGTGTAATGGAAACACTGTCTAACTGTATTTGATGTATTTGACTTTAAACTGATCGTGTGATGAGTCCAATCAGGCTGTGTTTGTTTAAATGTGCACCACAGGTATTTCACAGTTGTCAGTTACTGTTAACCTGGATCTCTGTGTTTGACAGAGATGAACGGTGAAAACTTCGCCCTGAGTGAGCAGATAGTGTCATCCTCTTACATCCGACAGGGGTCTCAGGCGCGTCGCAGCCATGAGCAGCTCATCAGGCTCTTACTGGAGCAGGTACGGTCGACCGCTGCCTTTATGTTTCCTTGACGTCACTGCAGATGCGGCCGGATTCACGCCGTGTGTGTGTGTGTGTTGCAGGGAAAGTGTCCAGAGGAAGGGTGGAGCGAGAGCACCGTAGAGCTCTTCCTGAATGAGCTGGCTGTGATGGACAGCAATAACTTCCTGGGCAACTGTGGCGTTGGGGAGAGGGAAGGCCGGGTGGCATCCAGCCTTGTGGCAAGGCGACATTACAGGTTGACATCTGACATGAATGTTTTATATGCGAATGGGGCCACAGCCAAACAGTTTTCAAACTCTGCATTTGTCTGTCAGAGTATGGTTGTTACTGTATTTGATGTTTGAGCGATAGATCGGCTAATGATACATATCAGCCAATATTGTCCTGTGGCACCTCAGGGTCTGCTCACTGGCTTTTCCTGCCACAGATTGTATCCATGGATGGCGTTTGCTGTTGTCGTGGCGATGGCTCAGTTGTCCCCCCCTTTGTTTTTTCCATATTTACAGCAGGTCATATTATGTAAACTGAATTATCTCTATGACAACAGGACAAACTCCAACTTGCTGAACGCTCCAGGTAGAAAGTGAACCTTGAGTAATTTAGTCAAATGTGTAACAAGCAGGACATCTATCTATATATTTATAAACCTGTAGCAACCCATTTTGTTTTTGTACACACTCTTGTTTGTTGTTGGCTCACATTAACCCTCACACTGATTAATCTATGGTGATTTAAAATCAGCACTGATCCACTGGATGTTCCTGCCGTTGCAGCTGTTCACTATTGACCGGTGAGATTAGTTGTATAACGGTTCCTGTTGTGACGTTCAGTTGTTTTATGTAGGTTGATCCATGGAATAGGTCGGTCTGGGGACATCGCTGCTATTCAGCCCAAAGCTGCTGGATCCAGTCTGCTTAACAAGCTGACCAACTCAGTGGTGTTGGACATTTTGAAACTCACAGGTGTGTGTTGTGTCTTATCTATGAGGGATGTTACACAGCGTTTACTCTTTGTTTCAGCTAATGTTCGGTTTGCAACTCAGTTACCTCCTAAATGCCCAGTTGAAATCGGTGCTCTTCCTCTTTTTCACTCAGGCTTTTCTGTTTCCTCTGGGTAACAGGTGTCCGCAGTGTGGCGAGCTGCTTTGTAGTTCCCATGGCAACGGGAATGAGCTTGACTCTGTGCTTCCTGACCCTCCGTCACCGGAGACCCAAGGCTCGCTACATCATTTGGCCCCGCATAGACCAGAAGTCCTGTTTTAAATCCATGATCACAGCAGGTGATGTCAGTAATGTCCGATCTGGTCAGCCTTACATCCTGTCCAGAGACTAGACTGGTGTTTGTCTGCTGCTAGACTCTTTCAGTCAGAAATTGGTTTTGAGACTCAGAAAATCTGAAGTGGTGTAGAATAGAGTGTGTTTCTTTCTTACACCTGGAGGCTTGATAACATAACAAGCTGTATTTGCAGGCTTCGAGCCAGTGGTGGTGGAAAATGCTCTTGAAGGTGACGAGTTGCGGACAGATTTGGAAGCTGTTGAGCGCAAGATTGAAGCGCTCGGAGCCGAGAACATCTTGTGTGTTCATTCCACAACATCCTGCTTCGCCCCACGAGTCCCTGACAGGTAGCATAAGCTTTTACGTGTTCACTGTTCCAGATGTCACTGTAGAATTATTTTATGAATACATGTATCATCTTTTTCTGCAGGATTGAGGAGCTGGCCGCTATGTGTGCCAAATATAACATTCCCCACATAGTTAACAATGCCTACGGGGTACAGTCATCCAAGTGCATGCACCTCATACAGCAGGTGAGTACCTCTCATCACCAGTACAGCTATCATTTATATTCTTGAAGAGGTTTGCTTTGCTGGACTGACTTTCTTCAGGGGGCTCGTGTGGGAAGAATTGATGCCTTTGTACAGAGCTTGGACAAGAACTTCATGGTCCCAGTAGGTGGCGCCATAATCGCAGGGTTTGAGGAGTCCTTCATACAGGAGATCAGCAAGATGTATCCAGGTGAGTGTTGCATATTTATGTGTACATTTTTGCCTGCATGTTCATACAGAGTTGTGTTAATTTGAGTTTAAATAAACTGTGGATGTGAGATTGACTCAAAATACACTACAGTGTTTTATATTTCTCTGGATTTTCTTCATCTAGACAACAACAGACTAAAGACCTGGTCACTAATAGATCTAATAAGTCTACAACTTGTACACTCCTTGTTAATCTAGTCCATATTTGCTTTAGAAAGTTATGTCTTGAAAAGAGTAGCTAATGTTATGATGACAACATCATTGGAGTTATCTGTAAATGAAGGGCAGTCTGATCAGAAAGAGAAAACAGAATAACTTGACCTGAGGCTTTTTCCGACTTCAGGTCGAGCGTCGGCCTCCCCCTCCCTTGACGTCCTCATTACTCTTCTCACTCTGGGAGCCAACGGCTACAAGAAACTCCTGGCAGAAAGGAAGGTGAGAGCACACATCACCTTTCCAAGGCTAAAGACAGTTGGACACGTGCTCTGGTGAGGGTTGATATCTGCTTGATGCTCTCAGATGATATAACTGCACTGCAGCAATGTCAGTCATGCATTGGAGTCAGATGTGTTTCTGTGTATGCTGTGTCAACACTTTGCCCCTAAACACAGCAAATAGCTCACATTAGATGTATTTAATGGTAGTTGATCACCTGTCATGACTGTGTGTGTGTGTGTGTGTGTGTGCGTAGCATTCTGACTGCATTGAATTGTATAGGGGATGAGTGTGCTACAGCAAGATACAGTTGATCCAGAAGTTTCAGAGAACATCCCTCTTTGAAGCAGAGTTACTCACAATGCAGCACCCCCCTCTTTATATGGACAGCACTGCAGCATTCTCATAGCTCTGAGCTGCTGTACTGTAAATGTACTGTAAATGCACTGGACTCTTTCTGCTAATATTGATATTCAGACCCCATGAAGACCAGAAAATCAATGACTTGTTTAATAAGCTGAATATAAGCATTTTTTTTTTAGAAGTGACTTCATATAAAAGTGCACTGGAATAACAAATTAAACTCAGCCTAAAGTGCTCATTTTACCAAAAAAAAAAAACCCTCTTTGGACCTGATATACAATGCCTAAAATATCATAGGCATAAAATTAAATTTGTAGCAGAAATATCCATTTGGGAAATTCCTCTGGCATCTCGTATCACCACACACCATCGAGGCTTATTGATTTCTCCTGCTCCACATTCTGCATAATTAATATACAGGACCTGTTTTCCACAGTGTCGGCAGAACTGAGTGATTTCCTCACATGCCCCTTGGGGTCAAAAGCTTTAAATAATGTCATCCGTTGAGGTTCACTTACATCCTAATATCACCTTTGTAGAAAATGTTTAGATACTGAAAAGAAGCAGTAGATTGTGTTTTTTTTAGCCATTGTCACACACACAGACACACACTTATTGTCTGCAGAGTCGTAGCCATGCACCGCTCCTCTTAGGACAATAGAGTCGTCCTTTGTTATTGGAGAACAAGGGACACTTAGAGACACTTGACATCATCCAGAGGGTGTTTGTGTTTGACTCAGGGCAGAGAAAATATTTTCCTTCTTGATGTTTTTAAGTTGGGAAAGTATGAGTCAGCAGAGTATGCTGACACACGCCCACTGTTGCAGAGAGCAGCTCCTCTAATGTGCGATGCTTCGCTGGGGAATCTGGCACCAGTATTCAGCAACAAAAGCGCTGATTGGCTGTTGTGCAGCTTCCCTGCCTGGCCTGGTCTCATAACATCTGTGTTCAAACAAGAGATAGACACAATTTGTCAGCGTGTGTTTAACATGTGGATGTTAAAACATGTGTTCAGCCTGTCTAACTAATCCCAGAGGTGGATGATGTGATGTGAGCAAAGATCCTGGCCAGAGATGGAGACAAAGAGGACACGTTGCTTTTGCTGAAGTGTGGAGGGAAACACACGCAGGAGGAAGGCAGGGGGTCGGACGTGGACCGACCTGCTTGTGGGTAGATTTGCCGGATTAGCAATAAAACCAAAGCTGCTGCTGCTAAAACGTCTGTAGCAGTGTGTGAAAGGAGCGTTGTGTGATTATTTATAGATCTTTTGTGTTGCCCTCTGCCCCCTCTTCTTCTGTCTCTCCATGTTTGTTTTTTTTTCTCTGCGTCTCCTGCAGGAGATTTATTCTTTCCTGGTTCAGGAGCTGAAGAGTCTGGCCTCTGCACATGGGGAGAGATTGCTTCATACCCCCCATAACCCTATTTCACTGGGTAAGCTCACTGTCCTGATTACAGACCAGCACATCCACAGACTTTTATTCTATATTTCTGTTTGTTTGTATGAATCTTGGGTGTGGCACCTCTTTTTCTTTTCTTTTTTTTCCTGCAGCCATGTCTCTGGATGGTCTTGAGGCCAAGAGCAATGGGGCAGTGACTCAGCTGGGCTCCATGCTGTTCACCCGGCAAGTGTCCGGAGCCAGGTATGAAAACTTTAAAAGGTCAGAGCCGCGATTTGGCCTTGAAATTAAAACTATTTAAGTCAAAAATGAGTCTACGGGCTTAAGAAACGCAGCCAAACACAATGGCCAGTGGAAATCAGCAATCAGACAGATGGGTCTGCTGAATACGGTGGAGCAGAAACTACTTCAGTTGATTAGCCTGTCCATCATATCAAGGTCACCTCCTAATTTAACAGGATATTTTCATTATGAGCCACAGAGTGATGTCTCCACCAAGACAACAAGCACTTACTGACGCAGCTTTGACGGCCACCTTCATGCTCCCACTGGGAGTGTTTTTCCACAGCAGAAGCAAACAGAGAATCTCTGTTATTGCTTTTTGCTTCACTCACTCATGGCTGCAAAAATGCTGATCACCAAGTTGGGGTCTTTTTTGTTTTTCCAATTTCCCTTCAAAAGTTTAGGACCAAGCACAGGAGCCCATTTAAATATTTCAAATATGCGTGATGAATGATTTATTTGGGTCATTCTGTCCTGATTGTTTTGTGTTGTTGAGGTTTTAATGCACTCATGGATCAGCAACAGGGCCTCCACACTTTCAGGCTTCCTCTCTTTGCTTTCTTGCAAGGTCAAAGTGTGACTCTAACACAAACCTTTGTTCCTTGTATCCCTGTAACATCCCGAATAAGAGAGGATGACATCTAAGGTTGATGCGTCAGTGACACACATTCATCTTTATCTTGTGCAGCAGCAGAGTATGATAAATATCACAGTACTAACCGTGAATACAGTGAGATGGAACTGATCTTTTTTCATGTCGCCAGCTTTTCTCTTATTCAGCAAGACAGATTAACAGAAAGCTGCGTCTTATTACAAAGCATTTCTCTGCCGTAATGGTTTCTCTCATACATAGTCCTAATAGCCGGCCAGTAATTGATTTTCACATTAAGGTGAGTCTGAACTGTGCTGACAGTGGTGAACCGATGCCAAATTTCAGAGTTGTATGTACTGTTTATAGTATTGCAGAGTTTGACACTTTGAAACCAACTATAGTTTAAAGTTTTGCTCATTTTGGACCATGAGAAGGTTGCAGTATGTCAGTAATGCAGCTCTGTGTTACATCTCTGCTAAATGATTTTAATAAGTTTTTTCCCAGACAAATATCCATTATTCCTGCTTTGCGTCCATATTTCTAGGGTAATACCACTGGGCAAGGAGCAGACCATAAGCGGGCACACGTTCCGAGGCTTTATGTCGCACTCAGAGTCATACCCCTGCCCCTACCTCAACGCCGCCTCAGCTGTGGGTATCACTCGAGAAGACGTTACACTGTGCATGAAACGGCTTGACAAGTGCCTGAAGACTCTGAAGAAGAACCAGAATGTGACTACGCCTACTTCCCCAGTACCTCCGGCAGGCCCGGAGGACCCCCCTGTAGAGTGACACGACTAAAATAAGAACATCTCAACAGGAAAAGTAGAAAACTAGGGATTTCTACTTCATGTGAGTCCTGTGCTGCCTGCACTTAATTCGCCCCTGATTCTGAGTGACTCTGATGGATTATCAATCCAGACACTGTTAGAAAGTCAGACCTGGACTCAGCACAAGTGATGAAACTGTGTGGGTGTTGATTTAAAAAAACAAAACAAAAAAAAAGACACAGCTGATGTTGCTGATTAACCTGTGTGAAGATGTGCTCATTAGTAGATGCTGTAAGAACAATCTGCATACAAATGCATCTCAGGAGCAGTTGTTGTATGAAACTGAGCTAAAGATAGACCAAAGATGCAGCAGAAGCTTTACTTTATTATTAAGTGCTATTTAATGTCAGCTGGACGTGCGTCAAGATAAAACATGACCAGGACAGCAGAGAATCTCCATAGTAATTGATTTTGCAATTAAAAATAAATAATGGACCTATCGTTTACAATGATCTTTTCCTTTTTGTGTAATGTTTCTCTTAATGAAAGCCTTCTATAGCCTCCACTGTGCACTTAGTATTCTACAAACCAGTAATCTTTCATCTTGAAATGTGGTTTGTAAGTTTTTCTTTGCTAATGCCTGTCTGTGCATGTTCCATCTGCACTCTGTTTGGGGAAAATATGAGGCACATTTTTCACTCTGACATATGAAACAATATTGCTTTATAACATAGTTTGTTGGGCTCTGTCTTCGCCAGTGTGTTGTAATGTGATACAAGCACAGCTGAGCCATTAACTCAGGCTGACCTGTGGACTGGATCAGCTCATGTGTTTTCAGGCTTGTAAGAGATGGCAAGTAACAGATAATCAATGAAGTCCACCGAACATAGCTCACTGTTGTATTAGTAAAGGGAGTGTTTATTTTTAGTCTCAGTAATGAGCTGTTTTATATGCAGCGTGAACAACGTGAGTAGGATTTTACTGTTAAACAACACAGGATGAATTTCAGTCTGAACCTCACCTTGGAGCTGCTCTTTAATCGCACGTCTCCTCCGTGTTTGCACCTTTCAAACTGTTTCTTAAACTGTTTGTCTTATTCCCTCTGGTCTGTGACCTCAGTCGTTAAGGAGCAGAGCAGGTAGTGCCCGAGGCACAAAAATAGACTCCTACTAGCGCCTCTCTGGCTCATGACTAATCTGTATTTCGATACTGCATTGTCAACGTTCTCCGTGTGCCGCCCTGTTCAATCTGCTGCACATTATCAATTGGGATTGCTCTGTGTCAAGCCTGGGGCATGTCAGGTAGATGCTGCTGCATGTGTGGGAGTTCATATGCTCATGTATGAATCTGAAGTGGAGCTACACACTGTCAGAGTTGCTGAATCTGAGCTGGGCCCAGGTGTGCTCTGCTAAATATACAGTCAGCATGTGTTGCTTTTTCACCTGCAATTAGTAATGCAGGTCTGAATACATGTGTAGCAGCAGCAGAATAAGGCGCCCAGCACCCTTCTCTAGCAGGAAGTAGTCAGGGAGATACAGCTGCTGCATCAGCACCCTTTCCCAAGCTGCACTGAGCCTTTGACAAAAGGTAGTGGGAAAACGGTGCACTGTGACAGAGCTGCTACAGTGCTGTGAAAGTGTGTTTAACAACCGCTTTGGTTTCTATAGCAGCACAAAATGTTGTGCCTCATCAGCAGCAGAGTTATTAACTAATCAGCTGCATGTGGAACAGTACGGTTGGGTTGAATGATCATCACTTTATATCCAGAGTTATTATGCAAATGTTGTTTTCCTGTCCACTGTGAGATTTGCCTTGTTTATCTCTGCTCGTCACCAGTTTGCCGTGTTTCCTCACATGCTGTGCTGATGTTGCAAAGAGTAAGACCATTTTTTTTTTTTTTTTTTTGTGCTGGACAGTTTTAAATGAACCCCACTCTGCCTTTATTGATCAAATCTGCTGCAGTGTGTAAATCAGAAAAGTGCTGGGAGCCACTGCAAAGGACATTATGTTGTCTTTTTATGCAACCGAACGATCAGTTTGATGCCGTGCCCTGAATACTCAAACGCCGGGAGATTCTTGCCGTCTTGTTTCCCACAAACCCACAGGACTGTTTACCATCATCCATCCTCACCAAAATAGATTGGCTTTAAAATATTCCCCTGAATCTGCACTTCACACACTCAATCATAAATCTAAGGACTGCAGGGATGTTGGTTGCATGACAAATGGCCTTTCACTCCTGGCTCTCAGCCGCCGCCAGGTAAAGTTCAGTGATGATGGATGCCAGACATGAACAGGGCCTCAGATGAGGACCTTGTACTAAAAGGGCCCTAGTTTACCAAACTGCCACCACAATTATGGAATAGAAAACAGGCTCTAGTAGCCACGCACAGTGTGCACCCCTGTTTCACTGTACAATAGTTTATGCACATTGTGCATTTTTTATCTAGAAGCCAAAGATCTTTAACTTCCTCAGAAGTCCAGCGAGTCTGTCCTACATGTTTTGATAGTTATGTATAAGCTCTGATCGGGACATGTATTTGATCTGTGTCTTTTATTTTACCTTCCACTTTAAACTCCAGTTTGGAAACTCTGTTTTATGTTGATGCAGGTGTCTCTGCACAAACACTGGCTGCTCTGGTTGCATATGCACCAGTCAGGTGTATAGGTAACCACTGCGTTTGGCTGGAGAAGCTGTAGCAGCTGGGCCACAGAGGCGCTGTCCAGGGTGCTGCATGTTTGCTGTATGCAGGAGGGCAGGGCTGTACAGCTTACTGTCAGGCGAATTCACTGTGCAGCAATGTACAGTGTCACTTCCCCTCCAGCCTCATTCAAACGCGTTGGCATTTCATTCTAGTTAAAACGCTGCAAAAAATCCATTTATTTGGAAACATCTGCCACAGGATGTGCATGTGTCTTTCAGAGAAGTGGCACATATGTCTAAAATTTGTTTGCATGCTTTGAAGCGTGTCTTTAAAAGCAACATTTACTGACCAGCTCTCCCGTGTTTGTAATGCTACATCATCATTAATATCATTATTATTATTGGTATTATTGTTTTCGATGTATGGCGCATGGTTGTTTAACCAACAGCTCTCCAACTGGAGCTCAGGATGAATAAATAATGAAAGTGTCCGGCTGGGAGCTGCAGCTGATTTGCTGATGTCAGGGAGCCAGTGCAGCATTTCATGGTGCAGGGTGTAAACGCGCGGTGCCATCTGCCTCGATCGGTGCTCTCAGCAAAGCTCACACATGCAAGCCCGGCAAGGAAGATGCTGCCAACTCTCAAGATCTGGGCATTGCTCTCCGTGTCGCTTTTCTGTGTCGGTCAACCGGGCCATGTGAAGAAGGCTTTCCGATGCCCTTCAACATGCAGCTGCTCCAAGGAGTCGATCATTTGCGTCGGGTCCGCCAATGTCCCAAGGATTACCCCCGGCGACATCAGTTCTTTGTGAGCAGCCTTCATATATGATTTTCTTTTGCTCTACGTAAACCATCCTGTGTAAATGCTCATTAAGTTTTATTCCTGTTGCCTCTGGCTGTGTTTTATAATGTTAACAGCATCTCAATGGGCTGGAAGGCAGTGCAGAGCTGTTTCCTCTCTCTGCCTCCTCTGCTCACTCATTTCATTTCCTCTGGTGACTTTATGTTTCTGCTCCTTCCTTGCAGGAGTGTGGTCAACGGGACTTTCTCTGAGGTCAAAGAGGCAATGTTTGCTCACATGTCGTCTCTCCAGCTCCTGTAAGAACACTCCACCTGCCTGTGCTGCCTTTGCTTTTAAATGGGTGACTGTTGTAACATTAGACTTGCATTAAACTTGTTAGTTGTACAGTAGAAATGTGACAGTCTGAAGCTGCATCACACACACAGCCAGCACTTTTTATTATAGCCTGGTCTACATTAAAAATAAAACAATACCATTAGCATCATGTAATTACAGCCTTCATGCTGCTGAAGCTCACATGTCTATTAACTAAGTTTTAATTTGTGCAGGATGTTAATACAGACACTGATGCTGATGTTTGGTGCATAGTGAAATATTGGCAGGGAAGGTTTTAAAGGATGGGACATCAGTCGATGGTGTTACTCCACTAGTGACAGCTGTGGGGTCAGTGTAAACAAAGGCGTGGCAGCAAAGTGATGACATGCTCGATGATTTACATCTTGTGGTGTTTTAACTCTTTGTTTGCTGGGTGAGCTCGTACTATTGTGCTAGTTTGGCTCAATAATTGTAATTTGATGTTGTATCTTGGCCTGTGAGGGCTCAGATGGGGGGACTAGGGCTTAGACAAGATGGATGGATGGATTAGATCATTTCTAATAACACAGTTTGCTGAAATGACTCTCACATTCACTGACCGTCACTGATGATCACATATTGATCTCATGTTAGCTAATGAGCTTACTGTGTTTGTGTGTCTGGAATTTTATCCTTGTGTCTTTGAGACAGGAGCATAAAACAACATAATGTTGGCAGCCAGCATCTGCTACTCTTGATTTTATTTTTCACAGGCTTTTGAATTCCAACTCTCTAACAACTATAAGGGATGATGCGTTCTCAGGCCTTCCACATCTTGAGTACCTGTAAGTTCTTGTTTCGTTTAATCAAAGCATGGACACTTAGTTAACACTCACCAGAGTCAGTATCATTTTCATTTAAGTCCAAACAACTAAACATTCTCCTTGTAAAAACAACTTGACTTAAAAAATAAAAACATAAAATTCACTGTATTTTCTTTTCATCTTCCACAGGTTCATTGAGAGTAATAAGATTGAAACTGCATCCAAATACGCCTTCAGAGGACTCAGGGACTTGACTCACTTGTATGCGCCAATATTTATCTGCTCCAAGTGATTTTAATAAGAGAGAATAAGTGTGATGCTAAATATTTGACTTGACAGTGCTGTGTGTTAATGGAGATGTACAGCTGTATGGTGTTTATTATCTTCTTGTCTTGGTTCCTTTTGCTATATTGATTGTTGGTTGTTGCTTCTAGGTCTTTGGCAAACAACAACATCAAAGCCTTGCCCAGGGACGTCTTCAGTGACCTGGACTCTCTGATAGAGCTGTGAGTTCACTTCATTATGGACTCTTCATGATCTTTGTCAAGGATTTCTCCATCAGTGTGTCTTCCACCTCCTCGTCTTCTTCTTCTAACGTGCTTCTAGCATGTCGGCGTTGTTTATTGACATGCAGTGCTCCTCTCCTACAGGGACCTGCGAGGCAACGCCTTTGAGTGTGACTGCCGTGCCAAGTGGCTGATGACGTGGTTGAAGAACACCAATGCCACAGTGTCGGATGTCGTGTGTGTTGGACCAGAGGACATGAAGGGCAAGCGCCTCAATGATATGACCAGCCTGCACAATGAGTGTATCTCGACGGGTGAGGAACACCTGAGCCAGCTGGCCTGATCTCTGGTCTGACTGGCATCAGTATCAGTCGTATTAGCCCTGACTTACATGGGGGCACACAGTACTGATCAATGTCATTTTCTCTTTTTATGTGGTGATCTTTTGCTCTTAAGAATCTCTTAGTGTCATTTTTGGATGTGCCTGTTCCACAGATTTTGTCCTCCATCAGTCTGTGGTGTCGGAGTCTCTGTCTGCTGACACATTCAGTTATAAAAATGATGTCTACGTGGCTATTGCTGCTCCCAGCACGGAGAGCTGTATGGTTTTCCAATGGGATCACATAGAAATGAACTTCAGGACTTACGATAACATCACAGGTACGACACCTCCTTACACACTGTCCCAGAATGCCTTGGTTGAGGTTTACGCTCATGTTATCGGCCTGTTTGTTTCTGTTTCCCTCCTTTCAGGGCAGTCCATTGTGGGGTGCAAGTCAGTTCTCATCCAAAACCAGGTGTTTGTCATCGTGGCTCAGCTTTTTGGTGGTTCCCATATCTACCAATTTGATGAGGACCAAAGCAGGTTCAGCAAGTTCCAGGACATTGAGGTGTCCAAGATCTCCAAGCCTAACGACATCGAGGCGTTCCAAATTGGTTCTGACTGGTTCTTCGTTATTGCAGACAGCTCGAAGGCGGGCCTGTCCACCCTCTACAAATGGAACGATAAGGGCTTTTATTCATACCAGTCGCTGCACGAGTGGTACCGGGACACAGATGCAGAGTTCTTGGATTTGGATGGAAAGGCTCACCTTATCCTGGCAAGCCGCTCACAGGTGCCTGTGATCTATCAGTGGAGCCGGAGCAACCAGAAGTTTGTCCAGCAGGGCGAGATCCCCAGCATGGAGGATGTAGTAGCTGTGAAGCACTTCCGGATCAAGGAGGAGCTGTACCTGGCTATGACACGCTATATCGGAGACTCCAAAGTGCTACGCTGGGGTACCAAACAGTTTGCAGAGATCCAGGCCTTGCCCTCACGAGGCTCCATGATTCTCCAGCCGTTCTTTTTCAAGGAACGTTACTACCTGGCCCTGGGAAGTGACTACACCTTCTCACAGATATACCTGTGGGATGACGAAAAGAAACTCTTTGACCGCTTCAAGGAGGTGTACATCCAGGCACCGCGCTCCTTCACTGTGGTCTCCACAGACCGCAGGGACTTCATCTTTGCATCTAGCTTCAAGGGAAACACACAGATCTTTGAACACATCATCATTGACTTGAGTTTGTGAGGGCTGTGCCCCATCGCCCCTCCTGCAATCGAACGTCTTCCACTTAAATAATCCAGAGAGAACAGGACAAGAACTTTTAAATATCAACTCATACTTAGTTTTCTGTCATAAATTAGAGCAGGGCCAAGTAGTTCTCAGAATCCTTTTAGTTTCTTAAGGCGTCTTGAGTGTGTCTGAACAGCCTTGTCCTATTAGACAGACAGGTACTCTTGCAGAACCACAGAGAGGGAAGTCAAGAGGGTGGACAGCTGTGTCCTAGAAATCCAGCTGACATTCCTGAGGGTGGAAAGACTTTTCAATAACAATGAATCTGCTTTGATGTATAGATTTTAGTTAAATATCCCCTGTGCTAATGCTTTTATACAGAGAATGATTATATAACTCATTTATTCTCATTTGGGACAGCAGAGGATGTAATGGGTGTGGTTGTCACTTACCTCATGTCCTCATACCCTGTTGTGATGTACAGTATATTGCCTTATCAGCACTGGGGTTCTGGGTCTGATGGACCCTCAGTGCCTCCTTCTGGCCGTGATACAGTATCACACTCCTTTGCTTTTTTTTTCCTGGCAGGGAATGTCTTGAAAGCACAAACCTTTAATTGTCATAGCTGAGATCCCAGTCAAACTTAGAGTGTAGTTGTTTAGTGGAAAAACTTACTGCAGGTGCTATAGATTAAACTGCATACAGTCAAAGTAAAGAAGTAGTTTGATGTGGTAGGAGTTTAAATATTCAGGACTGGATATAGCTAATGCCTTCTTTGAAGAAAAAAAAAAACTATGTAGAGTAGAAAACCCCCATCTAGGTACTCTTGTAGTTCTGAGGTACTGTAAGTGTCAGAGTAGATAGAACCTCTTTTTATCTGTTTAGTGGAAAAGATCTTGTGTCTGGGTGATGTCAGGGAAATTAAACTACTTCCAAACTGTTTTAGTGCTGACAGAAGTTACCTTTTTGTTTTAGACTCACTAAAAATGCTCCTCAGGTTCTTGGCCTGAAATAGATCAAACTGATGGGACATAATTTCTTTGTCCAAAATTTACTGAAATGAAATATGCATGTAAATATCTTCACCCAAGCTGAGGAGCCTTTTCAGTCTGTCGTTCTGCTCTGTGAAAATACTGAATGTCGACTTACAAGCTATAAACTGTACATAAAGCCACTACCTGTTTGTCACACACAAATCTGAATGGATCTTTGCACTTACTCTTCACAGACCTGAAATGTTACCGCAGCCTGCAACAGCATGACATTCAAAAAAGGGTGTTTGCCAAATAGTTTTTACATGAACCTACAACTAACCCTCAGAAGACTAAAAGTGCTTCTGCTCATTAAGTGAATGAAACTGCAAATAAATAAAAAAAGATACGGGAATATGCAAGCTTTACGACGTTTTGTATGATTTAGTTTGAAGTATATGGAATGTTACTCTGAAAATATACTGTAAGTTTAATCAGTTAAGTATCAAATAAATGTGTAAAATTATGATTGTAAGATGTTTTATCATTTATTAATAACTGGGATTATGGCACAATGTTAATTATTTACTAGTTGTCTTATGGAAATATGACCTATACCCTCTGATAGAAAGTATTGGAAATATTTACTGCAAAGAGCTTTGTGCTTTAGTGTCTTATCCTGTCCAGCAGGTTGGACCTGCCGCTTTAAATAGTGACAAGTGTTTTAAATGGGAGGAGCAGAGAGAAGAAGAAAACGAGAGAGAAGAAGAAAAAGAAAGTGGGTGAAAGAAATCAGAGCCACAGACTAGAAAGGCACAGAATGTGATTAATGTTACAGAGGACACTTCACTTCAACACTGTAAGTTCATTTACCAACAATCCTCTAATATTTATCTAAAAATTCATTCTAAAATACTCAGTGTGCTTGTTCTTCTTAATCCATCTACAGGTGTTTTGTTTATTACGTTTACCTACAAAAAACAAGATTCATCTTTGTTCTTACTGAAAACTGATTCATAGACATTTCACTGCTCTGCATGTACAAAGTTGAATTCTCGTAAAAGTCGACCTGAATCAGGAAGTTCTACATCTCAACATGGATCGGACACACCCTGTTCATTATCAAGTCACCTAAAACATAAAATCTTTAGTATTAGCAATATTAGGATAGGACCAGTGTTCACTAAGACATATTTAGATTCTGCCTCAATATCCTGCTGCTCTTCCAAGCCAGTAAAGTAACTGTGACAGTGATCAAGTTGTAGAATCACATTTTTACACATAAGGCCTGCAGTGCATACAGGTACTTGTCTGAGGTGTGAGTCATAGTACCAACTTTGTACCACCTTTGTACCAACCTGAATAGCAGGATGAAAGGTGAACTTCTTAAAACATTATAAACTTGATATCAGATTATAATAATATATTTTAAAATGGCACCAAATGTTGTAACAGTATTATTATTTTTGTTTTTTCCACAGTAATCTGAAGCAAAGAAATGAATTTCTTCACACCGGTACAGGTGGCAGCCCCAACTGAAACACACCCCATGATACAGTGTATAGTTAATGACCAAACAAAGAAACTGAAGAAATTAATAAATGCCAATAACATTAATGATCTTTACCCATGTAAAGAATGGAATGATTATATCACCCCACTGATTGCTGCTATTGTAAATCACAAGGATGATATTTGTTCTCTACTACTGCGTCAGGGTGCAGACCCAAACAGAGAGTCAAAAAGTCGTTGGACACCATTGCATTATGTCTCACTTTCCAAAGCTCACCCTGTTTTTGTGCAGCAGCTGCTTAAAGCAAAAGCAAATCCAAATGGATGTAATCCTGTCCAACGTCTCACACCCCTTCAAACTGCTGCCATACATGACAGGGAGGATGTGATGAAAGACCTCATCTCTGCAGGTGCATTGGTGACATTATTACCTGTAACTGATCCTGAGCATATTATCCATAATAAAAGAATATCTGAAAAGATTCATCACCTTGAGTCAAAAGGAAATGAACTGTGCTCCAAAATAAGCTGTTTTCTGGATATGGAAATAGCTGTGCGAGAGACACGACCTGAAGAAGTCTTCAAGACCTTTGAAAGTCACATGCTGAAAGAGCATCCTCAGAACCATCTGACCATGATTGAAATTCTCTTTAATGTTATCGGACCAAATAAAGAAAAATACAGCCAAGGGAGCATCAAATGGCTGAAGGACACTGGAAAGCTGAACTCCTACATCTCAAGTGCCGTCAGTCGCTTTCCAAAGATTCCACTGGAAAATGTAAATGTAGCAGTTCTCACCTTAAATGCTGTTTCCTGCACAATGGAAGACATACCAGATGAACAAGCACTGGGTATAGTTCCCCACCTGCTGCGATGCCTTTGTTCAAAACATAGACCTGATATATCCCATACAGATGTCCTGGAGACACTTTATGTGATAACACAGAAAACAAATGGTGTAAGTGACTGGGATCCCACCTTCATTGAGAAGTTATGCAGGACAGTTGCTGAATTTATGCAAGAAAAATACCACACTGGGATTAGGATCTACACATATGGCATATTTGCAAACTTGCTTTCAGTTAAACATGCTGTTAAAATGTTCACATCACTGAACATTACTTCAGTACCTGAGGACATACTGACATCTGCAGATATGATGATGCTAACAGACCTGAAAGAAGGGCTGAGACGACTGAAAAATCATTTCAGCAAAGGAAACTCAGAAGGTGAAGACTGTACAGTGTCACAAGAATCCAAGAAGAAGAAGAAGAAGAAGAAGAAGAAGCAGAAGAAAAAGGAAAAGACAGAAAATGAAGAAGACTCAAAGGATGAAGTTTGCAGTTTGCCCACATCTGTTCCTGTAATGGAATCTCTTGAGACTTCAAATGTTAAGCTGAGCCACTCAAACCCAAGTACACCACCAAACCTGCAGGAAAGGCCAATAACCAGCAGGAGGTGGAAGGAAAAACTGGAGAAATTCATTCACACTGATAAAAGTAAACTTACCAGGGTTCGAAGTATGATGTTTGTGAAAGATCCTGAATTCCACATAGCAAAAGGCAGTGATGGTACTGAAGTCTTCTTGGGCCTGAGAGTTGATGGCACAGAAGTCGCGATTAAGAGAATGTCTAACAGCAACTATAAAGTGCTGACGAATGAGAAAGGATTTCTCCGACTTCCAGAGCTTGATCATCCATTTATCGTACAATATATGGACTTTGCAGAAGATGAGAACTTTGGATATCTTGGTCTTCAACTTTGTGAATACACCCTGGAAGAATATGTTGAAAAATATTTTCCAGTAGACAGACAGTCAGTAGTGAAGCTTGTGCACCAGGTCCTGGAGAGTTTAAAGGTACTTCACTGCCAAAATCCCCCAATTCTCCACCGGGATCTCAAACCCCAGAACATTTTAATTGGTGAGATGTGTTGATCACATGCATGTCACTATCTATAACTTAATTACACATATTAAGTATAACTGACATGTAAATACATCATAATTTTTGATGACACCATTTGTCCTGCAGATGTTACAGGCAGGGCAAGATTAGCTGATTTTGGCATCAGTAGACGTCTCCCCAGGGGTGAAACAACTTTGCGCACAGTCAGTGCAGGAACAAAATGCTGGATGGCAAAGGAGACACTGGAAGCAGAAGGTGCTATATCATACAAGTCAAGCACAGACATACAGGTCAGTGTTTCTGCTACACAAATATAATTGATGACTTTTTATTTTAAAACAATATCTCCTTGATTGTCTAAATGTCCTGTTTATTTGTAAGGTGGCAGGGATGCTGATTTATTACATCCTCTCTGGAGGACACCACCCATTTGGTGACAAATCCTATAAATGTGAAAGCAACATTGTTGATGGGAAGTACAGTTTGGATCATGTTCAAGATATTGTGGCAAAGGATCTAATCGAGTGGATGATCAACAAAGAACCAAAGAGCAGACCTAAAGTGGAGGAATGCTTGAGTCACCCGTTCTTCTGGTCCTGTAAGAAGTAAGGACACGTTTGCTTCAGGGTCAATGTGTTTTCTACCTGTTCCAAATACCTGCACCCAAAAGCAGGGTGTAGCCCTCAGTGTAGTTTTTAGGTCCACATTTCAAACAGAGGTACAGTGAGGAATCTTTTTTCATTTGTAGTAGGTGACTGCAGATTTTATCAGGTGCAGCTAGTTAATCGATGCTAATTACAGTAAATGATAAAAATTAAATCTCTATCTGAATTATTTTGCAATAAGAGCCATTAAATACACATTTCATTGCTAGACTGCACATGGTATCAAGACTGAAATTAGAGGACAAAGCTCAATGGTCCAGCCAGTAGTTAAGTAGTCCATTTGTATTATCTGTATTTATATTGGGCTTAGAAGATGAGAAATACTGTAAATACATTTGGTTAACATACAGACCTGCTGACATTACCCTAATACACTGTCAGATCCATTTCTTACATTTATTCCTGACAGGATGATCTGACGTGCAGAGATAAAAACCATGCTAAGCCTGCTGTGCTTCTAATTTCTTTGTTTTTAAATTCACGTAGCCTAAAGGAGAACTCTTTTTCAGGAGAGTAGAGTACTTGAGAAGGATCGGTAACAGGGATGAGGCAGCAAACTGTCGAAAACCTGACGAGAAGCTGATCTGTTCACTGGAAGAATGTATAGGCAATGGATCCTTAAAACAGTGGAAAGACAAGGTGACTGAAACATGTCAAGTGTAACATCTACGTTCCTAAGTTCAACTTTATAACCAGTTATTTTGCTGTTACAGTTTCCACCACAGTTGGTCCAGAAGATGGATGCTAAGAACAAAGCCTATCCCGACAACACACTGGGATTACTGCGCTTCATCCGCAACCTCCATGTGCACTAGTGAGTGAAATCAAGTTAATGATGCATTTTTAAAAATCATTATAGACACTAAAGAATAATTACAGACCTGCTGTTTCTAAATAGTTATATAGTTCAGCAAATCTTTAAGACAAAGATTTTAGTATTTGCATAACATTACACATGGTAACATTACATCCCACTACTTCCTCATATATGCACCTGTGTTCAGTCCGATAAATGGATGTCGTCCATACAAAGTATTAAATTGAAGGTTTGATTATAATCTTACTGAGAACGTGGGGTTTGCTTTCTTCAGCCAATAGAGCCATGTTTGCCTTCTCGTTTGCAGTGACCAGGATGCTGCTAAAGTTGATGTGATGACGATCTTTCCTGATCTCTTTGGATGTGTTTACAAGTTTGCCAAAATCCAAGGGTGGAACTTAAAGATCCCTCTAGAGGAAATGTTTCAAAGAGAAGACTCCACCAGCAACTTGGCAATGATGCCAACAAGCCTCGAGGAGAATCTTCTTGTCCCAGTACAAGAGTCTCAGCCCAGTGACTCCAAATGAAGCTGAATCCAAACATGACTTGATAAAGAGTCAGATTAAAAACATAAGCAGCAACTCAGTTTGCAGCAGGGCTAATAAACAAGACTGCACAGGAATAATTATTGCTGTGTATGAATTACATGTATGTTGTGCAGCAACTTACAATTAGCAGTTTATAAATTACTGGGGCACAGTTTTGTGGAACCTTCTCTTCACATTTATATAATCTTTTTTGAGAACTTTTACCATTAATTATGAATGATTTCTATTCCTATTCTATTTTGATTATTTGATGCAATTTTACTGATTAAATATTTTTACTGTAGAAGTAACTTTCAAATTGTAGGTTTTTGGAGTATAAACATATTAGGGAATAATTTTTGCTATAGAATGGGGAGGTAAGGGAAGATTATTTGCATTTCATACGAATTATGCGCTCCCATGCACTGCTGAAATGTGAGGCCGCAGGTGGATTAATTTGATTTAAATTTATTTTATTTTAAATGTCTTTGTTTTTAAATGCTATTTTCTCAATGCTTTTAATGTAACTACATGCCTTGTAAAGCACTTTGAATTGCGTAGTGTATGAATGGTGCTATACAAATAAATTTGCCTTGCCTTAAAACTCCAGTGTATCCCTTTCTGAAGTAGGCTCCTTTGCAGGCGATCACCATAGAAATGCAAATGCCTCCTTCAGCTCTCTGACAGCTCCAACAAAATTGGTCCTATTGTCTGAATAGATGTGGGACACTTGGCCACGTCTGCTACAGAACCTTCGGACTGCGTTGATGCAGGCGTCTGTATCCAGAGATGGTGCAATTTGCTCTGCTTGCAAGGCAGGTGAAGATCACACCATATGTTTTGCAAAGATCACAACCTCTTTTACAGTGAGTACGGAAAGTATTCAGACCCCTTTAAATTTTTCACTCTTTGTGTCATTGCAGCCATTTGCCAAAATCAAAAAAGTTCATTTTATTTCTCATTAATGTACACTCAGCACCCCATCTTGACAGAAAAAAACAAATGTAGAAATTTTTGCAAATTTATTTAAAAAGAAAAACTGAAATATCACATGGTCATAAATATTCAGACCCTGTGCTCAGTATTGAGTAGAAGCACCCTTTTGAGCTAGTACAGCCATGAGTCTTCTTGGGAATGATGCAACAAGTTTTTCACACCTGGATTTGGGGATCCTCTGCCATTCTTCCTTGCAGATCCTCTCCAGTTCTGTCAGGTTGGATGGTCAACGTTGGTGGACAGCCATTTTCAGGTCTCTCCAGAGATGCTCAATTGGGTTTAGGTCAGGGCTCTGGCTGGGCCAGTCAAGAACGGTCACAGAGTTGTTCCGAAGCCACTCCTTTGTTATTTTAGCTGTGTGCTTAGGGTCATTGTCCTGTTGAAAGGTGAACCTTCGGCCCAGTCTGAGGTCCTGAGCACTCTGGAAGAGGTTTTCTTCCAGGATATCTCTGTACTTGGCCACATTCATCTTTCCTTCAATTGCAACCAGTCGTCCTGTCCCTGCAGCTGAAAAACACCCCCACAACATGATGCTCCCACCACCATGTTTCACTGTAGGGATTGTATTGGGCAGGTGATGAGCAGTGCCTGGTTTTCTCCACACATACCGCTTAGAATTAACGCCAAAAAGTTCAATCTTGGCCTCATCAGACCAGAGAATCTTATTTCTCATGGTCTGGGAGTCCTTCATGTGTTTTTTGGCAAACTCTATGCAGGCTTTCATGTGTCTTGCACTGAGGAGAGGCTTCCGTCGGGCCACTCTGCCATAAAGCCCCGACTGGTGGAGGGCTGCAGTGATAGTTGACTTTGTGGAACTTTCTCCCATCTCCCTACTGCATCTCTGGAGCTCAGCCACAGTGATCTTTGGGTTCTTCTTTACCTCTCTCACCAAGGCTCTTCTCCCACGATTGCTCAGTTTGGCTGGATGGCCAGGTCTAGGAAGAGTTCTGGTCGTCCCAAACTTTTTCCATTTGAGGATTATGGAGGCCACTGTGCTCTTAGGAACCTTGAGTGCTGCAGAAATTCTTTTGTAACCTTGGCCAGATCTGTGCCTTGCCACAATTCTGTCTCTGAGCTCCTTGGGCAGTTCCTTCGACCTCATGATTCTCATTTGCTCTGACATGCACTGTGAGCTGTAAGGTCTTATATAGACAGGTGTGTGCCTTTCCTAATCAAGTCCAATCAGTTTAATTAAACACAGCTGGACTCCAATGAAGGAGCAGAACCATCTCAAAGAGGATCAGAAGAAATGGACAGCATGTGAGTTAAATATGAGTGTCACTGCACAGGGTCTGAATACTTATGACCATGTGATATTTCAGTTTTTCTTTTTTAATAAATTTCCAAAAATTTCTACATTTCTGTTTGTTTCTGTCAAGATGGGGTGCTGAGTGTACATTAATGAGAAATAAAATGAACTTTTTTGATTTTGGCAAATGGCTGCAATGACACAAAGAGTGAAAAATTTAAAGGGGTCTGAATACTTTCCGTACCCACTGTAACTTCAATCGGACGAAAATAATCCACTCCTACATTAGTGAACAGGGGAAGATCTAGCGAAACTCTCTCTCATGGCAAATCTGCCATCTTTTGATCACATAATCATCCATTAAAGTGCCAGCACACAGACCATGTAGATATTTTCCTCACAGCCGAGTTTGCTTTGGTGATCCAAAATCTCTTTCTCAACATGGAAAGCGTGTCATTTCTGCCGCAATGGCCCTAATATTTTTGAATATGTTGGTTTCATTGCAGAGACGCAGCTACACAAGCTAGAGGTTACAAATAGAAATTAAATATATATAAATGTCATATCAGTAATGTTTTAGTAGGGTGGCCTGAATATCAGACACCCCCTTCTCAGACCTGTCATGTCATTGTAGCTTCTGTTACAGGAGTTCAAAGTAGACTAGCTGTTTATTAAACATAAAAATCTATAAAGAAGTATTCTGCATTCTTTTAAACAGATTGTCTGTAATAAAACCTAGGTTAGTGAATGATATTACATTTAAACAGTCATGTTTAAACGTAACAGTCTCCTCTAACTGGAGTGTGGCAGAGTTAACAGTGCATTACACTGTTAACTAATGAAACTTTCATTTCAATGAAATCAGGAAAGGCCTCCTTAGAGGACGTCACTGACTCTGCTGTTTTAAGTTGCTCAGGTCTTTAAGTTGGTCAGTGAAAGCTCTGCCACCTCTTGTTTTCAGGCCCAGATTCACTGAGAGCTCAGCTAAACTGCACCAATATAAGAAGTCACATCTTAAAATCTATTCTAAAACAAACTGGGAGCCAGTGCAAGGAGGCTGAAACAGGAGAGATGTGATCTGGTCTCTGATCTGATTAGAGGTCTTTCAGCTGAATTCTGTCCAATCTGAGCCCTGATCATGGATTTTAGACTGGGGTAAAGAAACAGGCTGTTGGACTAATGGAGGGGTGAGGAGATAAAAACATGTCAGATGCATGTTAAAGAAAAACAGCATAAATAAATTAATGATCAATAAACATTTTATTTTGTGTCCAACCAGAAACGCTGCACGGCAGAAGGCGGCAACGAGCAGCCTGCAGCAGGTGAGGAGCGTGCACGTGGAGAGCGTACATGTGTGGACTATGTGGTGGTTGACCCCAAAAGGACAAAGTCCTTGAGGAACACCAGGGAAGCATGGCATGATGGGAGGATGTCCACAGAGAAGGAGAAACGCTAGAGATCCAGACAGACACAGCAGCGTCCAGAGGAACACTTGATAAATCACATCCTGCCTGAGAAAAGAACAGACCCTCAAACTGGAGCAGGCTGTAGTTCTTTTCTCAGTCTGGGAATCAGGGTCAACCCAGTAATAGATAATAACGTCTGTTTGTTCTTGAAGCTGTTTGTTTTGTTCTTGTCACCAGACGTGGTAAAAGTCTTCACATATTATACTTAGGTAGAGGCACAGATACTGTGTGAAAAAAGTAGAAGTACTGATTCAACTCCTTTACTCAAGTCAAAGTAAAAAGTACAGGGTCTGAAATGTACTTAAGTAAAAAAGTAAAAATGTTTTTTTGATGTCAGTGATTCACAACACATCTTTTGATAACTCCACAAAACTAAAAAAGTTTGACAAAAACAGGAAATGAAATGTTTCTTCTGTTAACATCCTGCCCACATTGTCAGAGCGAACAACATCAAACCACACCAACATCAGACAGTTCTTCTAAATCCGCCCATATATGGGGATGTCTTGCTCTTCTAAATCTGCTGCAACACTTCCTGGGTGCCTTTCTTCCTCCATGTGTCACTGCAGGTTTTCTCTCCATCATAACCTGAACACTCCCTGGATTTAACTCTCTAGTTAGTTATGTCTTTTACGTCGTGAGGTTGAAAAAGGAAGGAGCCTGTTTAATAATGTAAGGAGGAGAAAGTACAGATATTTGTGTTTAAATGTAGGGAGTAAAAGTAAAAAGTCCTACTAAAAATCTACTTAAGTAGAGTAACAAAGTATTTGTACTATGTCACTGTACTTGTATAGTCAACTCTGCCTGCTAATTCTACCTATAAAAAGACTCACTCTCCACATCTCCTGACCCAGAGAGTCGTTTCAGACCCAGTGAGACTTTAACCTGGTCTGAGCTGAGACCTGATCCAGCCTACTGCCGAGGAAAACGCTGTTCTTGAAGGTAAGAAACATGTTTGTGTCCATTCTCCTTCATTGAAATCATGTATTGAGGCAACTCTGAAAAAGAAGAGGAAGAAGAACAGCAGCAGCAACTATCAGTCCAACACGACCACGTTTGTCTCCTCCATCCTCTCTGTGACCTGCAGGAGAGAACAGGTGTGAGGTGTCAGGTAGGCGATGACTGAAGAACAGGACAAACTCCTGTCAGACATTATCTCCTGCACTTTGACCACATCACTCATCCAGCTGTTTTCTACAAAGTCTCATCAACATCTGGAGAAAACACAAACATCTAGTCTCACATCAACAACCAGGAAGCAGCTTCAGCTCTGCTGCTCAGACAAACACACACTCACCTGCTGAGACTACGGTCAGGTGGACGATGTTGATGAGTTCAGGTGCTTTTGTTTGACCTTGGAAGACACGACACTCGTATGTCCCAGTGTCAGAAAACGTCACATTCTTCAGAGTCACAGACACGTCTCCATCCTTCATCTGTGAGTCCTTCAGCTCCACCCGCTCCTTAAAATGTGGATGCTGGTTTACTGGATCAAACCTCCCGTCCCGGTACACAAAGACATAGTCTGGATCCAGATCAGGTCTGGTCCACTGTAAATGTGTGATCTCTGAGCTGCTGGGATCTCGACATGGCAGAGTGACGTTCTGTCCACGTTCAGCTGTGATGTTTGTCAGACCTGAAGAACAGAGGAACAGACAGAGAGCAGCCTAAATCCAAAGAAATCTGTTTACAGCCTGAGCAAAGATGAAGTTATTACTGATGTGTGTTCCTCCAAAGTGGGACTGTGGTTGGACAGGAAGGATTCAGATCCTCCATCAGGCTAAAATCCAAAACCCTGTTCTGAGCTCTGATATATTCAAAGTCAGACAAATCTGACAAACATGTTGAAATGTTGAACATCTGATTTTCCAGTGGACACAGTTTAAACGGATCCTGATCTCTGCAATAACACTGGGCAATCTAACAAGTGTGTTTCTATCACACATGTCCTGTCTGATGACAGGGACATACTGGACCAGAGGGGGGTCCACAGGTTTGGGTTTCCTGCTTTCTGTTGCTGCTTGTCTATGGTTCCTCACAGAGGACTGTGTCGGACCATGACGGTTTCAAAAAGCCTCTATAGGAGTCTGGTGTTCTGAGTTGCCAGTGTAGCCCCATGTTTGGTTCTGTTGGACGTAGAGATGAAAGTCCAGACCTACTGGGTCACTGATGGACCTTATCTGGGCTTAGTCTGGTAGTCTGGGTCAGTTTGTTAAGGCTGGTTGTGGAACAGGAGCAGCTGATTTGGTCTCCTTTGGCCATAAATAAGAAAACCAGACCTGATGTCAGTCAGTGCTGGACTGTATAAGGTGTCAAAGTGTTTGGCCAGTGGTTGTTTGTTTGTTTGTTTGTGGAACGTCCTGCTGTCGTAGAAACGACCAAACAATTTGCTGTGTCATCATGGAGTCCAGAGCCATCGAAGGCGAGTGTCGCAGCAACAACAGCTCAGAGTGAACGACACAATAACAACCTTTAAATGAACTGATTCACTCTTCAATCGAAAACCAGTCCATGAACAGGACTCACCTTCAGTCACACAGACCAGGAAACAAAGACTCAGCAGTGCCGCAGGTTTTTGTTCCACCATTTTCTCTTGTCGTCGACTCCTCTTAACGAAGAACGACCTCAGCTCCAGTTATTTCCAAAATCTGGTTTTTACTGAGCTTTACAGAAAACAGGCCTAAATATAATATTTAGAGTTGGGCTTCTGGGTTCACCTTTGTCCTCCAAAACCTGGGTAGAGCGATAGCGCTCAACTCAACTCAACCCAAAGAAGTGCCAAACTGAGACCTGACAGGAAGTCCAGGGGTCCGTCGTGAGAGGTGTCCTCACAAATGCCAGAATGAAATCCTTGTTGTTCCTGCAGTGTTTTCCTGCTGAGAGCTCTGTGTTTATGGGGAGGGAATATTAAAGGTCTGATCTTTGGCCTCGATACAGAATTTTCTCTTCAACCTTTTGTCCATGTGACATTCACCACATGACATCAGTGCAGGTTCCGGTTGTCTGTGTTTGTATTGAATTGATGTAACAACAAATGAGTCAGTGCTGCTAAAAGTCCTGGTATTGGACCAGGAGGTCTGACTTTTCTGGTTCTGGCTCCATTAGGCCTTTAGGTTGTTGTTGTTTAGATGTGGCTTTGTCACCTGTACAAGGAGGTCTGACCTGTTCTGGTTCCAAAAGGCCTATTGGTTTTTGTGTATTGGACTTGGATAGGTCAGTAGTGTTTAGGGGTGTGTTGCCAGTTTTGGCTCCAATAGGCCTGTTTGTGCCCTGGAGGTGGTTGGTTGGTGTTTGAGGTCAGTGTGTAATTGTCTAGTTTAGTCTCGGTAATAAACATCTAACTTCAGTTTCTTGGCTGGTTATACACATATATAGTATTGATGTAGTATTAGCAGTATTTCTTGAGTATGTGTATTGTTCTTGAGTATGTGTATTGTATATAGTATTGATGTAGTATTAGCAGTATTTCTTGAGTATGTGTATTGTATATAGTATTGATGTAGTATTAGCAGTATTTCTTGAGTATGTGTATTGTATATAGTTGACCATCCAGCAACATGTGACTATCTGAGCCTTGGTATGGTGTCCTCTGTAGGGTCAGCTGGACAGTTACTGACTGTTTATTTTACTGACTGCTGACTATTGTGTTTTCTTCTTCTCTAATATTATCTGAGTCCAGCCTCTGTCATCAAACAAGCTCCAATAACACAACAAGTCACTGAGTCAATTTAAGAAGTGTCTGCATTGATTTTCTGCTTCTGAAGCTTTAAGTCCAAACTTGAACAGAATCATTGATGAGAATTGATTATTGATCTTTGTGATGCAGAGATTTAAAGTGCTCATTAGTGCAGTAAACACAGCAGGGGGTCTGATCACAGATTACACTGATTATTACATTATTATTGGATTATATTGATGAGTTCACTTAGTGTTTCATGTCTCAGTGTGAACATGAGCTGAATCCAGATTTCCACATGACCCTGTGGACTCAGAGCAGCACTGTTCTTCCCCTAGAACCAGGTGTATGAAAACCCAGGACAGAGCATTTCCCATATTATGGATGTGGCACAGATTCCATCCAACATTCACAGTGTTTAGAAACATGAAGGATTTAGCAGCATCTAGTGGTGAGATGGCAAAATGCAGCCTGCTGAGCATCTCAGCCCCTGTCAGCCTCAGGTATGTCCCTGATTATGTCCAGCACATTAACTTTCAGGCTTTTGTCTCCACATTTTAGGGTTGCCCTTCCCGACAAGTGACCTGATGCCTTCATGGTGGCAGCAGCACCCGCCCAGGCTGAGCAGCGATTGGCTGAGGGCTTTGATGATGTCATGGTGGTCACCACTGAGCGTCACTTCCGAGCAGCATTACGGAAACCAGGACTCGGTGTGGACCTGACAGGGGAACATCAGCTGGTTCTTCCTGTGACATCAGACTCTTGATTTGTTGATTTTTGAAGGGAGTTTGGTGGCTGCGCCAGAAAGAAGCTGATACACAGCTGGACAGAAATGACTAATAAAGCTCATATGAAGTTCATAGCAACAAGCTCCTTTAAAGCTGGAGATTTACTGCCAACACCAAAACTGGCAACACACCTCTAAACACTACTGACTGATCCAAGTCCAATACACAACCACCAATAGGCCTTTTGGAACCAGAACAGGTCAGACCTCCTTGTACAGGTGACACAGCCACACCTAAACAACAACAACCTAAAGGCCTAATGGAGCCAGAACCAGACAAGTCAGACCTCCTGGTACAATATCAGGACGTTTAGCAGCACTGACTCCATCAACAACCACCAACAGGCCTATTGGAGCCAAAGCCAAAGGCCAGTTCTCTTGGCACCACCAGCCCAGCCACCTCTAATTAATAAATGCAGCTTTTATTAGCAGCCACTAAATAAAGTTGATTTCTGACTAATGATTCTCAGTGTGAACATGAGCTGAATCCAGATTTCCACATGACTCTGAGGACTCAGAGCAGCACTGTTCTTCCCCTAGAACCAGGTGTATGAAAACCCAGGACAGAGCATTTCCCAACATTCACAGTGTTTAGAAAAATTAAGGATTTAGCAGCATCTAGGGGTGAGACGGCAGAATGCAGCCTGCTGAGCATCTCAGCCCCTGTCAGCCTCAGGTATGTCCCTGATTATGTCCAGCACATTAACTTTCAGGCTTTTGTCTCCACATTTTAGGATAAAGGTGTGAATAAATAACTTGGCGGACTAAAACTATTTTAGGGCCTGTCAGGATTTCCTGTGCTCAGAGTATAAATGATAAGAAATACCTTCCTATATTTTTCTGAAGCCTCATGGTGACGCTTTACACAGCACGTAGCACTATGTGCTGTGAAGGAAACTTCACAATAAAAGCACTGGCTTTCCAATCGCCAATTTATTTTATGCTGACACTAATTCCTCTTCAGGAAAGTTTCAGTACATTGTTCAAAACAATGTAGATACATCCGTGTTTTATGATTTCAATCGATTTAAATTTATCATGAGAGGTTTCTCTAACTGCTGTTTTATTTCGAAAGTCCCACTGGAAGTTGGTTATATTTCCTCGCTCCGTTCCGCAGCTTGACAGTCGAGGCTTCATCGGGCTCGTTGCGGGATAAACAAACGGAGGAGGAAGGGGAGAGGCGGCTGGGGCCGAGCTACAGACAGAAGCTGCACCCTGACGTTTGGCCAAAGTGTTTTCAGGACGATGCAGTCCGCCAAGAGGAGCGAGAGCGACTGGCAGGGGCTGGTGGGCGAGGTAAGTGAGTGGAGGAGACCGGGGACAGCTGCTGCAGAGCCGGGCTGCGGATGTTGACGCGTCCCCGGGTCCATATGGAAGGAGCTGCGGGCTAAAAGCTTCATGCACGGAGGAGGAGCACGTAGAAAACTCTGCACCTTAATGCCTTTAGCTGCACAGGCTCTTAATAGATGGGTAAACTAACATGCTACCCCGTCAGGCCGAGAGCAGCCGACTGTCAGGCTGCAGGGTGGGAATGCAGTGACGCTCCTGCCCACGCATGGTGCCATACAGAGCAGCTGGGTCCACCTGTGGGGCTGCATCTACTTGTTAGCCCCACTCATATAAATACATTCATTTAAACCCACTGAGGAAAGCATGAAGCAAACACACATATAGGGATGGGAGGCCTGTGAAGTGCTGTAGTTATCACTGGATGATATGAATTTATAGAAAGACTGAATGAATCAGAGGTTCTTGTTCTTTTCCACATATGGATATAAAGTTATTTAAATGTTGAAGTTAGTGGAACATCTATTTGGTGGAAACTGGTGGGTGGAGCTGAGGACAAACTACTGCACACAGCCGCTGTTTAATTTGGTTATGAGCAGGTCTGACAGCTATCAAGGTTTACTCTGCTCATTCCGCTGAGGCTTATCTGCTCTTCAAACAGCTGGCTGTCTGCGCTGTGTGTTTTTCCACCTGTAGGGGACACGTCAGGGTTAGGTCACTGGTACAGTCATTTGATTTTATTAACTCAGGGACAAGCTGGTCTTCAAAAACCCTACCTACATGCAGTTAAATGACCTGCTGTCTATAGTCATGCATCCCATAATACCACCACACACTGTTCTGTTCCTTGTGTGCTGCGTTTGCGGTAGTTCCTGGTGTGTAAGCGCAAGCTGGAGAGTAAGAAAGAGGCCCTGCTCATTCTGTCCAAGGAGCTGGACACCTGTCAGCAGGAGCGGGACCAGTACAAGCTGATGGCCAACCAGCTGAGGGAGCGCCACCAGGGACTCAAGAAGAAGTACAGGGAGCTCATTGTGAGTAGCCCAGACCCTCACACCTACAGTCCATAATCCAGTGAAGTAGTCGCCTCATGTATTATTTGCTAGATGCTCTATACTAAAGAAACTGTTTTATATTTTAGGATGGTGACCCCTCTTTGCCGCCAGAAAAACGCAATCAAGTAAGTTTCCTGTTGATTTCAAACTGAAGAGATTTACCTTCCTTATGTCACAGTGTAGATCTTGGCGTGGTTAATTCAAACTGGGCCTCCCTTTGTCATGTTGCTTCACTTAAAGTGACAGTAACACCCGACACCTGAGTCTTATAAAACGGGACGTGCTGTTAAGGCTTGGTCAGTGTTTAACCTTTTACTGATATAAAGAGATGTGTGAAATCATAATGTTGGTCAATAATTATTAATGAATTGCTAATAAAATAAAATGGGAAATCAGCCAATGCCAAAGAAAAACCTGCTCTTGCTCACTGTGGACTTTTAATCTTCAAGATCAATTTACTTCTGTGTGCTCAGTGTCTTTCTCTGACCTGTTGTACAGTTTTTCCTTTATCTGTATAAATGATTAGTTTGAGCTGAAGGAGAAAGATCTCCCATCATACACCAGTTTTTGCTGGGTTTTATTTTTTTTTTCGACCGTGTAGTTTCTCTTTCCGTTCACGTTTCACTCGTCTTCACCTCCTCTCAGGTCAACCTGGCTCAGCTGCTGAGAGACTCGAGGGACCGGGTGAAGCAGCTCACTGACGAGGTGAAGGAGCTGACTCAGAGGCTTGTGGAGGCCCAGGGGGACAACAAGGTGAGGTTACCAGTAACACACACACACACACACACACACACACACCGTATATACACAGTTTAAACACTGACCCGACCCCTCACTCTCTCTAGTACATGAGTAAAACAGTGGATTTATTATGTTTTTTGTTTTTTTTTTTGCAGCTCCTGCGGATGACCATTACTCGACAGAGGCTGGGGGACGAGGAGGTGGGTGCACGCCACTTTCCTGCCCACGAACGTGAGGATCTGGTTCGCCAGCTAGAGAGAGCCAGCCTACAGGTTCATACATTCCTTTTATTTTTGTCTGAAAACCAAACAAACACCATTTGTCCAATGCAGTTAGCATTTGGCCAAGGTGAACTTCAGCTAGCCAAAACATCTACAGTTAATTTTAATATTTGGTTTCACCTTGAATAGAGATAAAAGTGTTTAATTCACTCCTTCTTCCACATCCAAATAGCATGTTAGCTCCACAAGGACTTTTCCAGGGGCCCAGGAACCACTTTAGAAACGTATTTAGGTTGGAGGGACTAGCCATAGTCCTTGGTACCTTAAAGGCTTCTCCTCTGATGACCATACTTTCTAATGGCACAGGATCATTTTTCAAACTCACCTTTGAAGATGCCACACCACTAATGCTGTCACTCTCTTCAGCTACGTACATGCATTATGCCCTTATAAGGACTATAGTGTCCATGCTGTGCTTTTAAAGTGTTGTAGTATTGCGTTATATTGACGAGATGATGCTTCCTGTTAAATCTGCTGTTGCAAAGCACAACACTTATGTCTGCTCTAGTACAGTCACTCATTAACAGCAGTAGACGTGGCTTCACAGTGGGGAGCTCCTGAGTTGCTGAATGCACAAAATAGTGTGTGCACTTTCAGCAGCTCAGCCTAAGTAAACAAAGCTTTAAAATATATATGGTCTGAACTTTTCAGTGGCTGTTGTGTAATTGTGCTGGGATTTTTTAGATGGAGGAGATGGAGAACAACGTGAAGGCTCTGACAGACGAGCTACAGGACGTGAAGGCTGAGCGCAGTGTGTTCAGGGAGAAGGCAGACCGCCTTAACGTGGAGCTCAACCACGTCCTGGGGAACCATGAGGCGCGTATCATCGATGTGGACGCGCTCTGCATGGAGAACAGGTGACTGGGACACGGGGGTAGATTAACAAAGTCTGATCCACCTCTGGTTGTCCACGCCAGCTTTTATATGTGGAGCTAGAAAATGTAACTGTATTGTCAGATGAGCTTTGATTCTTATGTGATTTTAATCGTTGTGGTAGGTATTTGCATGAGCGTTTAAACCAACTGCAAGAGGAGGTGAACCTGCTAAAATCAAACATCATGAAGTACAAGGTACAGATGAAACTTAATGTGATGTGTGCTCTGATGCATATGTGCAAAAGCAAATGAGGATAAATGAGGTTTAAAATAGCAGGGTGAGTTTTGTCCCCTTGTTTTCCCCCTCTCCTCAGACAGCCCTCGAGAGGAGGAAAAACTCAAGCACGTATGGGAAATCAACCAGCAGCCCTCTCACTGGAGTCCTCTCTGCCAAACAAGGTGAGAACACAAACTCTTCAGCTCACTTGGCATTCTCTTCAAACACAGAGGGAGACAGATAAAAGTGGATGAAATCACTGCTGTTTCAGAGCATGTCAGTTAGTTTTTGATCAGATAAACTCCGTGACTCATTCTTCCTTTAGTGCAAACAAAACACCTTTTGTTTCTAGCCATGTCTCCTTGCATTATTGAATAACTTAGGACACCAGCTGGGTTACTAATTGTGTTCTGAATGGTAGAGAGCACCACTGGCAGGGAAATGAGCCTGCTATGATGACTGACAGGTGCTGGTAAAAGCAGCACAGTGGGCTCTGGAGTTGAAGTTAAGAGTGTGTCACCTAGTAAACAGCTGTTTCTAACTCTCCATCTCTGTCTTGCTCTTGTCATGCTGTTTTCTCCATCTCTTCTTCCATCTCCCTGTTCTCTCTTGTCTGTTTTTTGCAAAAGTTTACTTGGTGCATTATTGGCAGGCTGTTGGTTAGCGCCCACGTACCCTCAGTGTATGAGGCTATTTATTTCTTATCAAATAAAAATAGTGTTTCCCCTCTTTATATCTACTTCTGTTCCCTTTCCATCTCTCATTCTTTTATCTGTTTCACTTCTATTTTTCTCCTCCCCACTATTTTGTCCTTTTTAGTTCAGGAGATGCTCCTGGAAGAGCAGGGCTGCAGCCTGCCGGCCACGCCTCAGTCCATCGCGGACCTCAAGTCTCTGGCGACGGCTCTGCTTGAGACCATCCATGAGAAGAATCTGGTCATCCAGCATCAGCGGCACACAAACAGGTTCATAAGGCTCGTCTTTTACCTTCACTCACCTGACACACTTGTGTTTGCCTACCTGCTCTGAGAGTCTCAGTACTCCACCTCCAAGGCAAACACTCAACTGTGAACACACTGTTCATCGTTCTGAAAAGACTTGACCCTTGTTACTTGGTCTACAGGATCCTGGGAAACCGTGTTGCAGACCTGGAAAGAAAGCTGAAGACTTTGGAGGTTTCAGGACTGTGGAGTCTTCCAGGTGGGCGTCAAGTGGTAACGCTAAAAAGCAGCTGTGCGAACATTAGAGCGTCCTGAAACGATCCCTGCATAATTCAATCGAGCTCAATTCAGTTATTAAACAATAATAGCGTAATAATAGTAATTTGACATTCAGAGGTTTAGAAAATGAAAACAAACAGCCGGTGATTCATTCCAATATATTCTCTGTTAATGAAGCACATTTCGTTTCATCAGCACAGCAATTTGTCATGGATACAAACACATTAGTTTGTGTTTAAAATAATCATGTTTGTCAATCACTATACAATTATTTGCATTAGTTTCATGTTTCTGAGTTGTCCAGCTGATAAAAATCAATTTTAAAGCAAAGTGGTTAAAAGTGACACCTGCTGTTTGTCAAAACATATCTCCAGTCTGTTATCTATGATTAGGAACAGTGACGTGCTGGTCGTGAACTAGATATATATACTATACACAGATCTTATAACTATACCACAACATTATTATATATTTATAGGCAGTAAATGTTTTAAAATTGGAGTAAACTCTTGTTTTATTGCTTCCCTAAGGATCTTTTCCCCAACATATATATTTATATATATATTTGCTGGCCAACTAGATTAATTCTCTTCTCTCTCTTTTTCTCTGAATAGAAAAATCAGGTTTTATGCTCATACCAGTGTGTTTTTCTCCTCTCTCTGTTGCGTCTCAGGCTTGACCTACCGCATATCTGTGGGAATTGGGAGTATGTATTCCTTCTGCCCCACTTAGTCCATCCGTGCCCTCCACTGTGTCATGCCAGGACAAATCTGGGCAGACGCCCAGAAAGCCTGTCACCTCATGCCCACCGTTTACATTGTGTCGACTCCATTGACCACCAGCTCATGTGTCTGTGCATGATACCATTGACAGAATAAGCTGCCTGAATATTACACACTGAACCTTTTGGTCCAGTGGACCTGTCTTAAAATTTCACTCATGAGGAAGAAGATGCTTTTAAATGTTGGGGATGGGAATGTTTAGGAGGGAGGGAGAGACCTTTTTACGGCAGTACACTGCTTTTATACATTTCCACTGGAAAGAATTTGAATCCTACATCTTGCCAGAAATACACCGATACTCTGTGTGGCAAATTGTGTTGTCAGGAAAAAGAAAAACTCATTTTGATTATCATAAAGTGTTTTTTATTTTTTTCTGTCAAATGGCGTCAAACCAATGAAGAATGTTCCTAAAATTTGAGAACATACAATCTAGATGGCAATGAAATCACAGTTATATATACAACATAACTTTGTACCAGTATTAATTCATTTTCACAGGTTGAGTCCAAAATTTCTTGCCAGCTGGTCCTCTCCTGCAGACGAACCCCTGTCCTGAGTACAACAAAACAAGAAAGAAACAAATCCCCAAATGTTAAGTGTGTCAGAAATAGTACCCAGACCAATGTTTGCAGTCTGGAACAGGAGACGAGTAGTTCCCCTTGTCCCCACTGGAGGGAGATGTTGTGCTTTGTATGGCACAGACTAAAAGGTGGAGGGGCTGCTGCTCAATGGTGGTGCCCTGTCATGAGACCGTCATTCACACCGCCATAAAACTGACAAGCATCCATTACTGAAAATGATTGCCCACATTACAAACACATTTAGTGGAATGTGCCGTTATTAGGGAATTTGTAGGCAAGGGCCCAGAGTGCCTGACGACCACGCTGTCCACCACAGTTAGGGAGACAAGAGATATAGAGAGAGATGTGAGTGTCTGTGGCCTTGATGTGATATGAAGTTGGGCTGATGGATATTGAAGGCAAACAGGATAGGAGTGAGGGCCTTGGCTGCTTACCTGAGGCCCAGAAAACACTAGAGGTTGACTACGTTTGTCTCCGAATGAGAGCAAGCTCAAAACGGTGACATTGATGCAGTTATTCAGATAAAGTTGAGATTGATAGTTCCCCCAGTCTACCCCCACCCCATGCTGGATGACTGGAAGCTGAAATGTAATGCAGTAAGTGAAAGCCTGTCAGTGCATCAGCTATTGAAAAGGCAGAGGTGGATACAGAATGCACCCATGTAGCTCTGTTTTGGTCTACTGACAGAGTTTTTCTAGTTAAAAGGGAGGCATTTCCTGTCACCCCAGGGCGACACAGTACTGCGTCCCAGTGTAGGAATTGGCTGTGTGACAGATATGTACACTTCTTGTCGTTTCTGTCTCCTTATTTGTGATCTGGTATGTCGGGGTGTCAAGTCAAGCAGAAAATCCCGCTCTCTTTGCAGGATGGGTGCTGATGCAGATACAGTGTGCTGTATGTGTGCGAGAGAGATGGCTGGACAGGCAGCTGCCTTTTAAGGTTTAAAACAAGTTTCTGGTGTTTCCTGCCTCCCCCCTCCTGAGTGCTGCCTTCCTGCTGGAGACACTGCTGTGCTCAGCCTGGGCTTCGCTCTGCATACCCGATATCTAACACCACCTTATTATTGGCTTTGAAAGGCATTCCTTTACAGCTTCAGAGCTTAAAGCCTGTGTGTTTGGATGCAGTGGCACAGTGTTAGAGATACAGGCCAGCTACCTGCACCTAATGAAGGAGATTTTTGCTTCCAGAGAACTGCTGACTTCTTTTTTTTTTTTTGACAGCTGTGCTATGACACTGCACCATTAAAGGTTTTATTGTCCTCACAGAAACAGATACAAATAGATGTTTGAAGTTAGAGTTAGTGCAGGAGAAGCTACATTTTTAAAACCACTTTTTCCTGAATAGCTAATGCCAGCTCACCACTCATGGCATCGCTGACATGTTTCCCAGATTTACCACCTTCTTTGAGCGTTGTCATTATCATGTTTGCTCATTAGCCATAAAGACAAAGAGCAGAGCTGAGGCTGACGGGAACGTTACTAGTTTTGCAGGTATTATACCAGAAACCAAAGTGTTGGTCAAATTGAAATTTCGACCTAGTCTCACCAAAGTTATTACAGTTCGCCCTGAGGGGACGTGAATGTTTGTGGCAAATTGCTTAGCATTCCGTCCAGTAGATGTTGAGACATTTCATTCAAGGCCGCAAATTTCAACCTCATGATGGTGCTAGAGGAAAAGTCAAGGGAACACCAAAGTCATGTCTGTACAAAGTTTCATGGCAATCCATCATATCGCTGTGGAGATATTTCAGTCTGGCGTCAGTCTGTCCCCAGAACCATGCCACTAAAACACCAACAAGGTTTGATACCAAATGATTGAAAGCATTGTCTCAGTAAAAGAAGTAAAGGAACTTTTTAGATGAAAACAACTTTATTGCTTTTCTTGGCGCCTCCAGTTGGTATGTAAAGGCCTCAGGGCCCAAACAGCCTCTACCCTACCCTCTCACTCACTGCCCCCACATCAGTGTAAACACTCAGCATCCAGAACAATATGGACTGTGTTCATAACAATATGGTCTCCGTTCACCATTCATGATTCTCATGCATCGTGTCACCCAGTCATCCATTTTCTCATTCTTCTGTTTGTTTTCGTGCCTCACACTTGAATGGTCAGAGAAACAGGCCGGGTTCTGCCTATTCACAGGTTCTCTGAGGCAAAGGCTGATGGGCACACTTACAGGCTAACTGTGTATGTGTGTGTGCGCATATAGTTTTATAGTGTGTTTTATAGTGTGTGTATTTGCGATGTCTGGTTTATAGTGCATGGTCTCCTATGAGTAGCATATGGTGTCAGCCTAAGAAGCGTACAGCCATCACTAATGAAGACAGATGACAGGGAATGGAAGCCACTTCCTGTAAGCAGTGCAATGCATACGTGCGTGTATTTTTGTACACTGTGTGGGTGCACACACATACACAGCACCATGCATGTGCTTGGATGTGCTCCATCCAATCCCAACGTGCCCAAACCTCAGAAAACTTTTCAGGCCATTTACGTTTTGTTGTGGTCTGGATGTGAACGTAACGGTCAGTGTTTGTTCCACGGTGGTGGTTTCGCAGGGACACGAGACAGTATCGCACTGAATGAAAACCTTCAGCCAGAGCTTCGTCCAACACGTGTCACAGCTCAGCCACACGTCCAGCCCAGAGTGCAGCCACCCAAAGGTGAGTATGTAACTGTGTGTAGCTTGCTACTCCAGCCGTTAAGAGCACCCACAGCTAACGGCATAAACAGTGTCATTAGCCACTGCGTGCTAAACGCTCCTTGCTATCTTCCATGTTTAACCCAAGTCCTTTGCCTTCCCGCCTCCACTCCACTCTGCTTCTCATTGGTGCAAGCTGCCCAAATGCCATGGCATTTTGGAAATGTGAAGCAAATTCTCGCCCGCTGACATTCAGAAACTTCTGCCATGTTCTCTTTGAAAGGAGATGGGGGGCCATAAATATGGATGCCAGTTCAAGTAATGTTGCCTTCTTCCTGCATGTTTTTGTGTGTGCATGTGTGTGTTTGAGGAAAGGTGGCTGTGACTCCATGTGCAGTCTTTAACCTTTTTGCCTGCACATCCACAAATATGGGTCAGTAATCCCCAAAGTGAGAGCATATTTTGGCAGAAAGAAGCAGAACTAAGCTGTTGCTATTGCCGAGATGCGGGGCGTCACACTTGTCTTGCGTCCCCTTGTCTGGGCCACTGCTGCTATATTTAGCCTGTTGCCATGGAAGCACTTCAGTCGAATAAGTAATTGAAAGAACTTTCTATATTGACGCTCTAGTCTTACTCAAAAAGTGAAAAGTTTTTTATGCTTTCTTTTTACTTTTTACTTAATATAGAAACATTATCCTAACAGACAGACAGATGCAGCTCTTTGCCCTGAAAATCAACTGACAAAGTGCTTTTTTCTGTTACTACCTTATAAATGGAATTAATTGCAGCAAGTTTGATAATTGAATTTATCAAACTAAATTTGCTAGTTGTTGCTTCACAGATTGTTGATGTATTGCTTTCCCCTGTTTGATATTACTGTAATTTGAAAATTGGATTTTCAGATATTGGTCTGACAAAATCCGAAAAATTTGAAAATGCAATTTATGTGTTGTCAAATGATGTTTTCACTGTTTTCAGACTAAATCTGTGAAAACATCATTTGACCACACATAAATTACCCAGAGCTTAATCTGATCTTTTCAGATTTCTGATTTAATCAGAAACATAACTGATGGAAAAATACTAATAATACTAATCATTAATTGTCGCTTTAAAGAGTAGTCGTCATAATCTGTTTCTTTGTGTCATTGTTGGTGTTGTTCCTAGCTAAACTGGTAATTAATCATGCAAATGTTGCCAGATATTAAAACTGACTGCACCTTTACAAACACAGAATAGGTTTTGTTTGTAATGTGATGCATAAAAACTTTTCCTCTTCCTGAGTAAGACTACTCTGCCTGCAGATCAAGTGATCAATTAACATGACCAGTCTCGTCTTGGGTCTTCCATTTGTGTCAGACGACAGTTCACATGAATCACCATGGGAATGCCACACCGCTGGCAACGACCTTGGCACAGATGGCGTCAGTGGGGAAGACGCACCTGCACTGCTTAACAGCCTGGAGCCTCTCGCGGGGGTGGAGACGAATGGGATTGACAGGAGAGGGGGAGAAACGGCGACCCTGACCGAAGATCGAGACGTTTTACAGCTGGAGGAGGAGCGGAGTCCGGTGGAGGAGGCAGGGCATGAGGTGGAAGGAGCTGAAGATGAAGAGCTGGGTTTCACCGTGGAGGAAGGAGAAGAGGCAGCCTTGGCACTGGATGTGCCGCCCACTGAGCCAGACCTTCCCTGGCTTCCAATTAAACGAGCCTCTGTCGATCAATCAGAGGTAGGTCAGCAACCCTGCGAATTCCCGGACGATGGGTCTAGTCATGTACCTGAACATGTAGAAGCCTCAGTATCAATTGCAGAGAAACAGGCCACAGAGGAGTTGAGTACAGGGGAGTGGGACATTCACTGTCCACCTGCACAGAGCGACACCTGTCACAGTGACAACTTTGCGTGATGTGACCTCACTGAAAGACTTGAGAAGCCCATTTTAATCCTTGTCAGTCTTATTGATGATTGCATTAATCACTCCTAGTTGCACTCTCACCACGTAGACGCTGTTCACCAGCTCCCTTTGCACCCAGCAGGTCTGCTATAGTCAATAAAACAGGGAGAAAAAAACTTTTCAGCCACCATTAACAGAGCAGAGGTGCACTTTTTATCTACACAGGGTTATTGCTGTGCAGAGCAGACAATCTTGTTGCAAACTTTGTGCCCTACAGAAAGAATTTAGCTTAGAAAATAACAAATATGGCAGTGTCAACTCCTGGGCCCATATTTCCTTTTTCCTTCCCCTGTGATAAAATAATCCCAGTTGTTTGCTTTCTTCCTTTTCCTAAGGGAGACCAGTAAACTGAGTGCTGCATTGCATTATTAGTCTCATAAGAGGTCCAAATTAGCTTACCAAAACTTGCAATGAATGTTGTACAAATGTGAAAATGAGTTAATGTTAGGGATTCTGTTGGTTTCTGTTCATCTGTGCAGGTGAATGATTATAATTAGTCTTTAGTTTTCTTCGGAAGTTGATATTTTGAAAGAGATTATGTGTGCCTTATGAAATGGAAGTATTTACTGATGTTTATAAATATAAATGCGTATACCTGCACTGTTCTTGGCTGTTATTTTTCTCCTCAGTGAGCGTTCTTGTTCCGTCACTTGTCATGGAAGATAAGCAACTAATATGTCACAAGAAACATTGGATTTGTTCAGTGCAGTAAATTCCAAACCAGACTGTGGCACAACTCACCTAATCTGAAAAAGAAAATCATTTCATCATACACTCAAATAGATGGCCATAGAAAAGAATGGATATAAACTTTAAATAGTTGGCTAAAAGTAATACAGTAGTGGCTGAAATATCCAGATTCTTTACAAATGCACAAACTAAGCCTGTATGAAAACATAATTTAACAATAGATCATTTTATGTAATTAATAACTTAAATGTCATCTCTTTTAATACTGTTTCAGATGTTTGGAACTTAATGGGTGGTGGTCAGTGAAGGGGTCTTAGGGTCTGTCTGGCAAAAACGGGTCTAGTGAAAGTTTGATTTGTATCAGCTCCATCCTGAAGCTAAAAACCACACAAGCAGGAAATTTGTCTGATCTGAAGTTCAACTCTGACACAGAGTCTGACTTTGTGAACTTTGAAGAATATTTGTTTAAGCTTTCACACACAAATGAGGTTTGTTTGATGGTAACGTTCTCAACCAGAAAATGAACCCATATCCGCAGAAAATCGCTCTGACTAATTTCTAAGTGTTCACAAGGTTGGTCTCTCATTAATTTTAAATGCACCAGCTTCAGTCTTTTGATTGTTTTACAGATTAGAGTCGCTTAAATTGATTCTCTTCCTTCCAGCCTTTGGAAAGAATTGTTCTGGCATCACAGATCAGCACTGTGTTGTCTAAAATCATAGAAATATTCCAGCTGCACTGACATCAAGGTTTGGAAAGATAGATACTTTGGGCGTGCATTTACAGGTTAATTTTATATCATTTTCCACTGTTTGTATTCATGTCCAAAGGGTGTTTTTATTGGATAAATATGCCAGCACATGCACAATAAGCACATCAGTGTGAGTGTGTAACTTAAAAAACAAAGTCATAGACACAGAAAGTTTTCGAGCGCTGTAAAATGGATGCACAGGCACACCCGTTTCATCTTGCAGCCAAAGTCCAGAGCCCACTGTGTATTAAGAATCAGTGGTGAAGCCTATTCTTCCTGCATGCAGGTGACAGCTGGCCTCTCCAGGCAAACACAGCGTCAAAGCCAGAATCCATGAACTGCTTATTCTGCAGAAGGCCACTTGCTATTTTTAATCTCGCACAAAAAAAAAAGAGGCGAGGGGAGAGAAAGAATTCAAGCTAGGGAGCCATAGTGTGTACCCAGTATCGGCCCTGTGCCAGGCAGCTGATTTGGCACACTGCAGCGAGCCTTTCTCCCAAGGAGTTAAAGTTTATAAACCAGATGGAATCTGAACTAATGAAATTGCAAAATGTTACCAGCTTGCCATTAGGTTGCTCATAAAGTCGTTGAACAGTTTTTAATTTTTTTTTTTTTTTTTTGCATGCACATGAATGTGTTCAAGAAATTAGTGAGCTTTGAAAAAAGAAAGAGCACAGTGCTGCTGATGTGCATTGTGGGAATCAGAGGAGAAGTGGCTGTGGAAGAAGCCATATCTGCTGCTCTTGTGGGAAAGTTTGGCATGTGACATGGATTGAAGTTGACGTTATTTTTTATCTGTCTTGCCTTGCGTTCCTAAACCATTAGCCCTCACTTTAATCATTCCCTGCAAGGCCTTTTCAACATGTCGCTTTCGATTGCAACTTGGTTTTCATTATAATCTACAGAGCATTGTGGTGAAATATTTCAGCAGGTTATAAAAAATAGCTGAGGCCACAAATAATTTAAGTATGACCAGAAACTTGAGCTAGATGGATAAAATCAGCCCTGCTAGTAGGTCACCCAATATTTGCTCATGATATGTCAGCACTGATACATATGTCAGCTGATTAAAGAAGTTTCAGTAGAGAAATGCAAAGAATATGTCTAAGGTATTTTAGAAAGTGTCACAATTAAATAGTCCATTCACCAAAGAGCAGTGAGAAGAAAAACCCACACACATTATTACATTTCTTAAGTTTGCAAATAGTAAAATCGGTGTCGACCTCAGAAACGTCTCTGATTTTTAGGTGAATTCAATCACCAGTAAATACAGCCCTAACTACTGCAGCCAGTTAAATCAGGCATTTAGAGAACAGGAACATAAGGCATGGATTTAGGTGCTGCTGATAGAGAGACATGTCGGAAATGTTTTTGGTGATTAACTTTATTAATAGCTACCCGATGTAATCTCATATAACCACACAAACAACAACCACAGATATGCTGTATGGGCATTTCCTTGCTAAAGATCCATCAGAGCCGCTGCCCCTGTGACCATTCAGCCATCGGTATCTGATTAGCCAGTGTCTGGTTTTGTCACACAGCTGATAGAAGATTGCTGAGGGCTGTTGTAGCTAGTCATCTCTGCTAAAGATAAAATGAGCAGCAACTAACTAATCAGAGCCCCGTATCTGTGACAGCAGAATAAAAGCAGCAAGTATAAAAACTGCATCGAAAGGTGCTCGGACTGGCCCCGTGCTGCTTGGATCACCCAGGTGTGTGTGTGTGTGCCTCTGTATTTGTGCTTCAAAGAGAGATGAAAGGAATCACTTGTGTGTGTGTGCATTCCTGTCCTGTGATTATTGGAGCTTTGCACTTAGCTCCTAGCCTTTCATGTGCTAATGTTGATTGTACAATATCATATAAGCTGCTGATCTTATCACTACATCAACTTGCTTTGTTTTGATCACCAGCCCATCTCTTATCCCGCTCTGGAGCCTTGGCACTGGGGGGGGGGGACTAGTCCAGTCACAGCAGTGCTCACTGGTTGTAATAGGTGTGAGCGGGGAGCCAGGGGGCTGCTGGATATAGGAGGCTTTGACACCCCATCATCTCTGGGTCCTCCAAAGGTTTGAGGGATGGGGTGGACAGGGTCAGGGAGCCAGCAGTTTTCAGGCCAACCACTCAGCAGGGTTAATTACTATACCAACCAGGTGGCCCTTCCAGTGATGGTCAGTGCTCTTGTGATCCGTGCTTCATTCACTCACCTTGCTTTTTTACGCTTACCTGAGCTTTATCATGTGGTGCCTCTGAGACATTTGAGCCCTGCAGGTTCGCTCCCCGGGTGCTGCGATTTGAGGAGTGAAGCTTTCTGCTCCGTTGCTGACAAGGCTGTTATTATCTGAGATAATAGAGGAAAGAAAAAACACGGACAAGATGTCAGTCGTCTTTTTCCCGCCTGTTTCATGTGGAGTTAATAATTCTAATGTATCATAGATTCAGGATGTATAATATCATAATTTGCTTGGTTTGCACTTTAATGCGGCTTTGGTGTCTGTAATTACTGTGTGGATTTCCTCATCACCTTAGCTGCCAAATTTGAATAAGGTAAGCCTACAGTATAGTCAGCTGCAGAAAGGTAAATTGTGTAATCGTCAGTTTCGACTCCACTCGGTACATGACACAAGTGATATCCTCTCCATATGGACTTAGCATCCTTCGAAAGATTTACTTTTTGAGTCTTAGTTAAAAACTGGACACAGGGGTGAACGGTTGGTTAGGCTCTGTCTGAAGGTAGCATTAGGCGTCACTGTGGGGTCCAGAACAGCTTACTCTATAAACAAAGACCTAATTTCTAAATCTGAAATATAGAAACATGTGTAAACTGATGTATACTGAATGAATTGATAAGTGAATTAGTGTAATCACTGCTGGTTATCTGGCAACCCCACAGTGACAAGACTCCAGATTTTGTTACCTGCAGATATAGCCATGCTAGTTATTTTTCGCTTACACCAAGCTCATCCTGCTGGCTGTTGTCTGTAGCCCTGTATTTACCAGATAGATGCACTCATCCACCTCCCAGCAAGAAAGCAAATACAAAGGGAGTCCCAAAATGTGCAACATTCCTTTAATGCAACAATCACATGTAACAATCAATCTAATATATTCAGTACTGTTAACATACTGACTGCCATCAGTACACATTTACATTTACCCAATTGCCAAATACGACCTGCCTTGCTGTTGCCTATGGTTCTTCGTCCCTTGTGACCTACCTCAGTAGTTTCCACATTTCCTGGAGGCAAAACTGAAAGCAACAACAACAACAACGTGGCTCCCAAGGCCCTGCTGGGAAGCAAGGCAAGCAATGTCACAGGATGTTGGAGGAGCGAGAGTTTGCTAAGGACCGATAAGCAGAAAGGCCACGCCGGGGGTCAGCACGTAGCTCTGGCATACAGTCAGATCTCTATTAAGATAGAAGATGGTGGGCCAGTGTGATAAGAGTTGACAGGACCTAGTGATGTGATATCAGTGATGGTGCAGTGGCAGCGACTGTTCCTAACCAGCAGGGGAATTAGGGTTGGACTCGATCTTTGGGTTGGGATAATGAGGTAGTTTGGAATAAAGCATTTTTGAAACTTTGAGCAGTTGCAGTGTATTTCATTGTTTTACTTTGCTTAATTTGGAGAAGTATATTTTTTTTTTATCTCTTCCAAACAGAAATCTCTTCAGTGCGTAATTTTGCACAGCTATCACAAGCCAAAATTGAGCACAATAGATATAAATAAACAAAGTTTTCAAGGAAGTGAACTACTTTGTTGTTTCATGAAAGTTTAAATGTATCACTGATCATCATAACTCATAAATATTTCCTCTCAAATGATGCTACGGTGCTTGTTAACTCCACTGAGACTAGAATCTGGTTTTAAGAAAACAGTCTTTGCAGCAGGACTTGACTGTGTTTTCCAGTGAGCCAGTAATAGGCAGATCTCTGGCTGCTCCACAGTCAGTGTGGTGCTGGGTTTCATTTCACTGTGTAGCAGTGTGTTACTATAGTCTATGACCGCAACAGCATCCTCTCTTTGTGCATGTTCAGTTATAAATTGTGCTTACTCACTAATATTAAAACCAATTCCCCAGAATGTAATTGTTAAAACAAATGAAATTAAATTCACTCACCTCCGTGTCTGGGATTGAAAATACATTTGAAAGTTTTGCAAAACATTAGCATATTTCCCTAAAACTCTTAACAGCCTCTGTGCCAAGCACAGCTAATTCTCTGTTGTCCAATTTTATGAAATGCCTCACCCTTATAACATTTCATTGGCAGCCAAGAGACATGTTAAAAGAGCTTGTTAATGCAATATTATTAGAACATTATGCAAACCCACAAACTGCACTGAAGTGTGTTTGCAGATTCAAAGATACTGTATCTATGCCGTGTTTTACTTACGTCAAGAAAGTACAGATCTTAAATATGAATTAAAATAAGTACTAATTCCCTTAGGTGTTTGTTCACTGAAAGAATTTGAATGCCTTTAGTGCAGGTTTTATTTTGCAACACTATTCACAAGTTGATCCTCAGGTTTTTACTATTATTCAATAATTGTTATTTTTATGGTGTGTTGTTGAATGCACTCCTCCATACATGGATGGATTAGGAGACAATTTGCCCCTGAACAGAATCATGCAGAAAAAGACCTCATTTGTTCAACACAGGAGCAAGACACCTAGACTGAAAGAAATAAACATAAAATGTCAATTCCTCCAGTCATTTTGAGTCTCTTTGTAGTTGTTGTGCGTCTCTTTATGGCTATTTTGTGTCTGTTTTAGTGACATTCAGGAGGAATGTCAGGAGGCTCAGTATGTTGTGCAGCTGTGATATGATGGAAAAATACAACAACAACTGGATCAGATATGGCTGGCAGACATTCAACATTAAAAGACTAATTCTCAGCTCTGAATCAGCTTCGAGACTTTCCAACAAAATATGTTAACAGATGTTTCTAACCAAGGCTTCTTGCAGATCATATTTTCCACAATGGGCAGATGTACTTTATTGTCATTTTAAGCAGTTTTACACCCAGTTCTTTACAGCTTGGGGTTGCAGTTTATGTTCATGTAACAGTACTCTAAATGATTATTCCCCAGTATTGCCGACATTGTCCACTACTGGCTCTGCAGCTGTTAGCCAGAGCTATTTCATACACAATTGGACTGCTATTTAATAGCCTGTGAAAGAGAGGCAGACAGAAAGGTGGAAAATCCCCAGTATTTTAAATTATCCTTGAATATTTAAGCATTATGACTTTGTTGTAACATTGCCTTCTTCTTAACATCACCATCAATCCCCCAGCTATAAGCAATGAGCCATTTGCTATTATGCAGCTTGTTAGCAATGTCCAGACTGTGTAATTACCTGTGTCAATGGCAATGATTGTCTTTGGTGACAGATTATTCATCACTTTATAATTGCAGAGGTTGAAAAGAGGATTTTAAGTTCTTCTAACACAACCTAATGGTAAAGAGCTTTATGTTCATCACTGCATCAGGTTGCACCTTCCAGCCTTATAGACTTCAAGAAAAATACTTCCTACTCAGTCGTGGCCTAATGGACAGGGAGTCGAACCTGTAACCCGAAAGGGTTAGGGTCTCAGGACTGGCAGGAATTGTCGGTGGGGCGTAGTGAATAGCCAGCGCACCGAACCCCAACTGCTCCCCGGGTGCCACAGCACTGGCTGCCCACTGTGTCTGAGTTCACTGCTGCTTCGGGTGGGTTAAATGCAGAGCACAATTTCGAGTATGTGTCACCATACTTGACAAAAGTCGTCACTTTCACTTTTCTTTCTGGAGAAAATTTAAAATGCTTCTTGTATTATGTGGAATATATTTTACTATGGCAATTGGAAAAGCTTTAAAAATAATGATTTCAGCTCTTAGATGTATTTCCATTTAACATTAATGTCTTGTGTTTTTACAACTGCTAATTTGATAAAATAAGATCATATTAAGACTAATTATCTTAAATTGCTTTTACCATTAGCTGATCCACAATGATTGAGTTAATGGTTTTTTTGCTTATACAGTAGCTGCTGAATTTCCACACAGAGAGGTTTGCACTTTGCAGCCTATGCATCTTTTCAAAAGGTCATTTGTGTAAACTATTTTCAAAACAAGGATGCTTGAGACAAAAACACACAACTGCAGGTTGTGTGTGTGTGTGTGTGTGTGTGTGTGTGTTGCCGGGGACGACATCATCATCATCATCATCATCCCGACCCGACCCGACACTGAGACGGCGGATCCCCCGCATCCTCCCCCGCATCCCAGTGCACGGCAGCTGCAGGCACCGTCATAGGCTTTCATGGACCACATCATGTGCAGGACTCAGTAAAACCGCGACATTTTCCGTGCAACGTGCTCATCTGGTCTCTGAGTGAATAGGAGGATAATAACGATGAGGTGAGGGCTTCCGGTCGCCATTTTGCCGGTGTTTAACGACCTGCATGGAGCAGCCGATTAGCCGCTAAAGTCGCTGTGTAGACGGATAACGGCGACAGGATGTCCAAGCGACATCGTTTAGATTTAGGTGATGATTATTCGAGTAAAAGGAGGTCATCAGACGGGTATGTAACCGTAGCTTTAAGTACACGCTAGCTGCTCCGTGCTGTTTGTTGTTGTCCTGTTGCTAACTAGCCAATGCTAATGCTAGCTTCTGCTAAGTTTAGCCGGCTAGTTAGCGTTAGCACCGAGAGGCGTCGTTGTTCTAATTAAAGGATAACCAGCCTGTGTGGGCTTGTTGTCGGGATATGCAATGACCACGTAGCAGGGAAACGTTAGATAAGTTAGCGACTAGCTGTCAAACCACCGGCCTAGCCTTGTCCTAACGTGGCTACATGCTAGCTACATGCTAGCTAATCGTTGTGTGCACAACTTGGGGGGTGGGCTCTTAAATGTCTTGACACAAACTCAGGATGGATTTTAGTTGTTACGGCATGTGTGGTTTGCAGCACCCGTGTGCACATACGGTGTCTTTCGTTTGGGATCGTTGTACTGTCACGGTGCGTTCAAAGACTAGACCCAACAGGCCTTCAGGAGCTGGAGGACCCAGGCTGGAGCATCCCAGCTTGTCTCTTCTCGGGGATCATTAGTAAATATAAGTTGTGTAATTTCTTAAGAAAATGTAATAGCATTATATCTATAATTATAATGTAAAAGCGTCATATAACGTGACTTTTCTTGTTAAGCAGGAAGATGCTGCACATGTTTTACCAAACTATGGCAGCCAGTGTGATGCTGCAGTCTGCTGGGGAGGCAGCATAACGCAGAACTGACTACCTGAATTTCCCTTTGGGGATGGATAAAGTTTCTCTTATCTTATCTTATCTGGAGTGCTGACTGCAGCTTCCCCTCTGTCAAGGACATGAAAGATAGAGACAACCTGGGTGGTGTCAGTGTGATCTGTCTCTGCTCTCCAGTCTCACTGTTGTTTACAGCTTATTTTTGTCACACTGTCATAGACATGCAGGGACAAAAAGAAATAGAAATGATTGAAATATGAATAAGCAGTGGGTTTCAAAGTGGAATACACAACTTGTGTAACAGCAATGAGACAAAAATGACACATTCCCACCTTGCACACACCATCCTCCACATTTAGCCAGTGTGCAGCCAGCTTCACTGCAGTGGATCACTGGTCGTGTCATTCTTAAAGTCAGAAACGAAGTGTTTCACATTCAACTGCAAAAAAAATTACTTGATGTGGTTTGTGAACGATTAGTTTATTCGTGACCTTTGCATGCTGCACTTGATTAAGCTGTGCTTTTTTTGCCACAATGAATAGGAATGTGCAGTCACCTTTTCATGTGATTTTAAGAAAAGAACTTGACATGGGCCAAGATTCATGCACTGTTTGTTCCCTGTTGTGTCTTTTATCTTGGCTTAATCTCTTTTTTTTTTTTTTTACTGGATCATTGCTTGGCCTGAGTTGTTAGATGTGCATGTGTCCATTTTATGTCTGTGATAAGTTAAGTTGGTTGGTTTGCGTGGCAGCGCTTACTCAAATCTTAACATCCTGTATCTTATCATAGACGTGACCGTGATAGAGATCGGGATGAGCGATCGAAGGGCGAGGACCTCGACAGGGTTAGAGACCGGCACAGGGATGTGAAGTTGTCCGGCGTGTCCAGCAACCCAGCTCCAGGCAGTGGAGTCCTTCACAAACAAATTGCCATACAGCAGCAAATCAACCCCTTCACCAACCTGCCCCATACGCCACGCTATCATGAGATCCTGAAGAAGCGGCTGCAGCTGCCAGTCTGGGAGTACAGAGAGAGCTTCACTGAAATCCTGATGAAGAACCAGTCGTTTGTGCTGGTGGGAGAGACGGGCTCTGGGAAGACCACACAGGTAGAAAGACAGAATTTTTATATTTCTGCAGTACTAGCATAAAATGCGTTAGTGTTGCCAATTACCCCTATGTTTACTAAAATGTGTCAAATTAAATCAAAATTTGAAATTCAGTGATAAAATTGGTATAATAGTACCATTAAAAAAAAGAGGGTGCAATAAACAGATGATGCATTTTAATCAGTTTCTCTCTGCAGTTGATTCGCAGTATGTGGTTGTTAGATTTGTTTTAAGTTCTTGAAAGAGCTGGCTTGTCTGTTTTTCAAATTTGGATGAGACAAGATTAGAGTAAATCACTGGTTGAGCCTTGGCCTCCTCCTGAGGGGAATAAACTCTTCATCTTCCAAACACTTCTTAAATGAAGTGGGGTAATCTTGTCAGTGCTTCTGCCTTGATGCTACTAGTAAATCTGTATATTTGAAACAATCATCATGAATCTTGACACATTTAAGTTTAGTAATTGTTTCTTCGAATATAAGAGAGGGTGTTTGTGTAGTATTTAGCCAAAAAAAAAAAAAAGGTAAAACACAGCAATAGGAGAAGAATACAGACTATGATTGTACTGGGGCTACATGTTTCAGATGAAGCCTGAGTCACAGTTTTGTCTCTAAGTTATTTGTCCCACAGTTTCCAGGGAAAAGCATTCTTTAAAACAAAAACAAAAAAATACTGTTCAGTTTATTCAAATGCCAATTTACTTGAGGTTGCACACCAAGATACCAATTGAAATTGCAATACAATTAAACATTCAGCCTTACTGAGTTTTCCAACAAATCTGTTCTGATGATTAGGATCAGGTCAGCTAAGTACTAAGGTCAGATTTCAACACAGCATGTGAAATGTTTGTCTTCCAATACTGTCATTGGCATTAGGTTTCTTCTGATTGGGTGACATTTCAAAGACTGGTATGATCTGATTGATCCTTAATGGGAAGTTGTTCTGCAGAGTTTTGTAGTGGGTGTGTAACTTAGACTTGCAAACTGCTTCTGTTTTTGATCTGTAAGCAAGATATGCTTTTGCTTAGAGATGAAAGATTGAGCTTCACATGCATTTGCTTTGCAGATCACACCAAAGTGTAGTAATGCACTGCTGAGTACCAGAACTGTGTAATATTTTATTTCCATAGATTTGCACTTTGTTATTTTTTCGTTTTACTATCTGATCTGCCTTGGGTATATCTCACTTCTTTGTTTTTCATTTAAAGAAATCTTTTTGTGTGTTGGATATGCAGTCTGCTTAGTTTAGTAAACACAGCCTGACTTGTCTGGTATCTTTCAGATCCCTCAGTGGTGTGTGGACATGGTGCGCTCAATTCCAGGGCCAAAGAGAGCAGTGGCCTGCACCCAGCCCAGGAGGGTGGCAGCCATGAGCGTTGCCCAGAGGGTGGCTGACGAGATGGATGTCATTCTGGGCCAAGAGGTGGGCTACTCCATCAGGTTTGAGGACTGCAGCTCTGCCAAGACAGTACTCAAGTAAGAAGGCTGTTTAGAAATCAAAAGTCATGCTGGTTTACTTGCAATTCAAAGTAGAAGGAGATAATTGCCTTTAAGTTTTGAGCCATGTTCAATTAATTCATGTGTAGTAAACTGTGAAGGTCTGAATTTCTTGAGTTCCATCCAGAGTCTTACTCAGTGTAATTCTTCGTGACGAGAAACTGTTCATGTGTGATCGTTTCTGTCCTGCGTGTCTCTTACTCGCCCAGGTACATGACAGATGGAATGCTGCTGCGGGAAGCCATGAACGATCCCCTGCTGGAGCGCTACGGTGTCGTCATCTTGGATGAGGCCCACGAGCGCACATTGGCTACAGACATCCTGATGGGGGTCCTCAAGGAGGTGGTCCGCCAGAGGCCTGACCTTAAGGTAAACACTGTTTTCAGAAATAAAGAGAATTTATCCAGTGTAATTCTAAGAACAAGACTGTTTTTCTTTTATGGCCTTAGTTTCAGGGATAGGTATAGCAGTGTGGATTAGACATGGATTGGTTGGAGAGGTATTGTAAATTCTTATATCTTAATGTGACCATGTATCTACACTACTCGCCGTTCAGATTGGGATGGTCTTTCTTCACTTATATTTTTGTTTTAATTCTGGACGTGGTTTGGTAAAGTGCTGTCAACAGTATTTGAATTGCTTCCATAAGTACAGTGTCAGTGGACCCTTTGGTATGACCTAGTTTCCTGCATTATTTGGTCATAAAATGTGGCTTCATATTCATTGTAGTCACAAGTGTAAGCACAGAATGTTTTGAATCTAATAACACACAAACAGTTATAATCTTTTGTGTCTTTATGGAACACGCACATTAAACACTCTGGGCTGGGGGAAAAAGAAAGTGAAGCCTTGGATTTAATAACTGCTGGAACCTCCTTTGGCAGCAATAAGCTCAGACAAGCTTTTCCTGTAGCTGTGGGTCAGACCTGCACAGCGTCCAGGAGGAGGTTTGGACCTGCTGTGAGCAGCTTTGAGCTCATTCTGCAGCAGCTCTGTTGGGTAAAGGTCTGGGCTCTGACTGCACCACTGTACAAGCAGTTTTTTTTTTTTTTTTTTTTTGAAGCAGTACATTTACTTCTTACTACTTTACTACTTTAAGAAGCCTTGACACCTTGATTTTCCCTGTGAGGATGGCAGCTGTCCAGGTCCAGATCATGATGCATCCTCCACCGTATTTCACCGCTGGGATGCGATTCTTCCCAAACAATTCAATTAGTCTGCAAAATATTTTCTCAGTAGAGCCGTGGAGTGTCAGGGTGCTTGTTGAAGCACACAGTGATGTTGTCCGGCCTTTATCACCATGCCTGTTCACTGATTTGTGTGGGGTAGACTCACGAACAGATGCTATCCAGCTCCTGTAATTCCTTTAAGCCTGGAGCTCTTACTCTGGGCTTCTCTTTTACCTCAGTCATCTTAGTGAGATGTTCATTTTTAGGGACACGCTGACTGATTGATGTAAAAACTGTTTAATAAGTCCAAGTAGCTCTAACACACCTCCAGTTTTCTTGCATTGATTGGACTCCAGACTGAGTCCAGACTCGCGCTTCATTTACATTGTCCAGCTTACACAACCGTAGATCCAAAATGATTTTTGCTCGTGTTTATATATTTTGCTTGCTCCACTTTTTGCCTACAAAACGCTGCTAAAGCACTAAATATTACTTCCTCCTCAGATACATCCAGTGACAGCCCATGTTTATGTCCCTTTTCTGTCATTCCTGCTTTTTGTCACATTTTTCCTGACAGTGTCTCTGTGTCTGACAGCTGTGTATCTGTGAGGAAAGAGAAATATTGCTGTTAGGCTCCAAAATGCACATCTTTTCTGCACCGCAGCACCAGTGGAGATGTTGCCAGAGTCGGCCGTGTTTTAAGCAACAGCAACATGCCGGTGTGGATGGGAGCCTACACGTAGTCAGAAGTTTTATAGGCAGTGTGTGCCAGACATAATTCTCATGAAGCAGATGGATAATGACTAGTTGTTTGTCAGTGTGGAATCAAAGGTTAGGTTGTTGTTCACGGACTGTTAAATGAGGTCTAGGTTATTGGGAATGATCATCCACCCACACCCCTCTATCTCCTTCATCCCTATCAGCTACCAAATTTGAAAGTTTAATTTGCCTTGATTAAGAGCAATTATGATGTCTCGCAGAGCGTAAAGCGAAATGCCGAGACGCTGGCCCCTGAAAATGTTTGAGATTGAAAATGGGAGATGTGTTTCCCATCAGAATCCTAATGCGCTCTATCTAATGGCTCTGAAGAGAACATTGTGTACCCAACATCAGGAACAAGGACTGTCATATCTCTGTGTAGGTCAGTGACTTGGAGTGTAATGCCAAGTTCTTCACTACAGGCAGTGTTTTGGGTGTGTGCCAGTGCCCTCACCCTGAATTCTGATTCAGAGCATTACCCATCCTGTATAGCTTTTTGCACTCTTCATCTCCACTGTGTTGGTGGCAACCTTGTTCACTAAGCTTGTGTCCTTATCCCCAATCATCATCAAGCTATATGAAATGTTAACTCTCTCTTCACTTGAGTGCTCTGTCCCATAATTACCACTGCCATTTCCACTGTGCTGTCTTTACTTTTATCTTTTCTTTCACCTCTTTTATGAATATGTTGTCCCTCACAGACTAACGGTCACACTTCGCTCTCTCCGGTGCCCTTCTCTACCCAGGTCATCGTCATGAGTGCCACACTTGATGCCGGTAAGTTCCAGGTGTACTTTGACAGTTGCCCACTTCTAACCATACCCGGACGCACACACCCTGTGGAGATCTTCTACACGCCGGAGCCAGAGCGGGACTATCTGGAGGCGGCCATCCGAACTGTCATTCAGATCCACATGTGTGAGCAGGATGAGGGTGACCTTCTGCTCTTTCTCACTGGCCAAGAGGTACATCCCCATACATTTTTAATGACACCTAATGAAACTGTAAGCATGCCCTGCTTTGGCAGGTAGTTTTGGGTTGGGAGGATTTGGGTTTATTATGTTTCATTTTTCTACTTATTGATTCATTGTCTAGACTGTAAAATGTCAAAAAAAAAAAAATCAAAAGCTTAATACATTACAATATTGTCAGACTATCAGTAGCAATTCATTCATATGAAGCAGAGAAAAGTAGCAAGTCTCTGCATGTGAGAAGCTAGAGCTAGCAAATGTTTGATAGTCTCTTATCTAATTGATAAGCTGACAACTTGTTTCAGCCTTAGATACGTGGATCATGCTGTGTTTGTCCAAAAATAACACAAATTTAAACCCATGCTAAGATTTTATACATCTTCAAAGTTAAGAGTGTGCATATAATTCAAATTACATAGCTGAATTACTCACACACACACAGTGGCATGAGCACACACGTGCACAGGAAATGATTAATCTTCAGATAGATAGATGTTAATGCGTGTGACTGTCCCTGTATGGGAAGCCACCAGGATTTGCACAGTGAAAGGAGGAAAAAAAACGAGGGCTGACCCAGATTCTGCCCTTCCCACGAATCTCTGAAATTAAGTCATTTATTATTTTTTTCCCCTCCCTGCAAATGTTGTCCAGTGATGTGTAATGGAGGGCAGGGTTCATGCCCAAAATGATGAATTCGGTCACAGCTGGGTGGGCACACACACACACACACACACACATGCACGCACAAGCACGAGCACATACATAGAAAAAGCACCAACAAATGTTGCAGTGTCCTGATCACTGGAGGAGATGCCTGTCGGAGCCAACGCCGTCTGTGCTGCTGTGATTATTCTCACTAATCTGACAGAAAGGTGCATTTAGAAATAGACCTTAACTTGTGTAAATACATTACACATTACAGTGATATGACACATAGCCTTTTATTACTCAATACCAGTTTGTCATCTGCACAAGGAAACATGTCGTGTCTTTTCAGCTTCCCCAGTAACACGTTGTGACGGCATGTTTATTAGCAGTAATTATTTATCACTCCACAGGAGCTTGGCTGTTGCAGTACACCTACGTCAGTTTTTATTTGCCAAAGCAGGATCAATATGCAGTTTGTTATGAATGGGATGAAGTCATTGAAGGGCAGGGTGTTTGAAGTGGTCTCCTTCGGGGGTTGGTAATTGATTTCAGATTTAGTGGTATCCCAGCTGCTCTGGCGGCCAGAAACGCTGGTAGTCCATCCTACGAATGTTTGAAAAGTCTGGGATTTTTGCAGGCAATGTGTTAAAGATGTGTTTTGCAGTTAGATGTAATTTGTTGATTTATATTCCACCCCCCTTTTGCACTGTGTCAAGCTAAGGCATTACTGAGAGCACTCCCACAGTGAGTTCATTATCACCCCCTCCTAATTGGGTTAAAGAAGTTAATGTCTGGTAGGTCTGGCAGAGATGGGTGTTCAAAGGGTGCCGCTGCACACCCCTTGAGCGCTTCTTAACCTCTTCAGTCTCCCAGCAACTTTGATGTAGACTAATGATTGGGAGGCAGATCCATGGCAAAGCCATAGACTCTTTTTATCAGACGATTTAATTTCTAACAGACGAAAGGCAAATGCTCAGGACTCTTGCTTCCACGCAGTTTTCCAGTGATACATTTTGCATCCACAAACAAATAGAAGGGAAGCACCAACTCCACACAAGAAAGTCGAAACATATCACAGCTGTTGAGCAAAGATAAGTCCTTATATTTAAGCTTCCCCCTCAGCTGCTAACATCAAAACATGAGGACTGGAGTGGCGGGGGGGGGGGTTGTTTGCTAGTCAAGAGGAGTGCCTAAATGTGGCAGTTATTAGCTTGGCTCTAGATTGTTGCTTCTGGGGTCGCAGGAAGAGCTGGTGGACAGGTTCCCAACACTGGCCAACGGCACCTATGTGTTGGGACACACACACACACTCTGTCTTCACATCCCTAAGGGACAGCCAGCCAGCTTGCTTCCAGCACTTTGGCAGAGGTTCATTTTTTTCTCCATGGCAGCTGCTGCATCCAGAGGCTTGATAGGCTATTAATACCCAGGCTAATTTTACCAATCCATTCAGATTTAGCGTTTTCCACTTGTCAGTGTGTTGATTAAGAGGCACATGGCCATCAGCAGGGGTTGACTTAATCCACCAAACAAGGGGACAAACAGGGCTAATAACACTTGCGGTCCGGAAGGAAAACAGGACACATCACTGTGGCGATTTCTCATGTCAAGACAAGTGTTACTGGCTTTAGACACTGGTACAAATTAGGCTTCAGTAATGCTTGACCTATTAGTAACACACTAATGTTTCTAGAAAAAGGAAACAAAATGACTAAGATGTTAAAGGCTGTTTCTGTTGTATGGAATAACAAAAGCTCTAATGGTCTTAATCTGAACATGACCACCAGTAAAATAAGTTTGAGCTGCATTTTTCCCATGAGCCTGCAGGTGGTGCAACAGTATAGGCTGTAATGTGACAGATATAGTTGCTGCTTCCTGAGGATTCACTGGTTGTTGTTAGGAAAACAAAGAAAATGGTTCTTAACAGTGGGAGTTGCTTAGAAATGAAAAGCTGCTGTGTGCTGTGTTGGGTCATACTACTACTCACAAGTATGAGTCTTAAAACGTTTGTGTATCAGGGCAGGTAAAATAAAACAAGATTTCCTGTGTGAGTGATGGAGGGTTGCCCATGGAATATGTGGGCGTATTCAGCACAGCTAATATTGTATTCCTATAGGTCTTTTGAGAATAGACCTACGGGTCCAGGCCTAGCCCTGTGCTCACCACCATGCTTCCTTATTCCTGGTGCTGCTCAGGTCCTCTGTCTGTCTGCCAGCCCACCAGCTCTAGAACGTTCAGCTTCACTAAACTGATCTGCCATGATGTGCCGCTGGTTATGCATCAGTGCTGCAGTCTCATCTCACATTCCCCTCTACAATACTGCGCTGTGGAATAATGAACCCTGTTTGAGTCTGTCTGGCTCTGTGTGTGTGCGCGTACTGAGCGTGCGCGTCCATGTTTTCCATGATTGCTGCATTTGACAACAGAGCCACGGGGAGTTCAGCAAAGCATACTGCAGTCCAGGTTTAATTTCCTCCGTCAGATGGAGCGATAGTTAGAACAAATGTACTGTAGCAGGGAACCACGGTTTCCCTGGCCGCTCCCCTTGCCTTCCCCTATCATCCAGATTCACTGCTATTGTTTATCCAGGTGTTGTTCAGAACCTGTTTGATTTTGCTGTTTGCCTATACAAGTTGTGCCGAGATTAATTGTCGTGCTTCAATCTTTCAGGAAATTGATGAAGCCTGCAAGCGAATCAAGAAGGAGGTCGACGACCTGGGGCCTGAAGTCGGTGATATCAAAATCATCCCACTGTATTCCACACTGCCTCCACAGCAGCAGCAGAGGATCTTTGAGCCGCCCCCACCCAATAAACCAAATGGTGCCATCGGAAGGAAGGTATAACTGCCTTGTTGCTATAAAAACACTCAGAGGGGGAGGATGAAGCAGGGAGTTTGAGGGGGAGAGTAAGTGAGGGCTGATGTAGAAAGGACAGATGGGGAATAAGGTGGGTAAAGAAAGAGAGCTGGAAGGTAGGGGCTGAAACTTTTTTCCCTTTCTCAGCTATAGCGCAGAACTGACTCACACAACATATGCTGCTTTTGTCAGCATGCGATTCTCTGCTCTAAATTATAACTGGGGTATTACTCACGCCCTCTGAGCCTGAGGAAACTACTGCATTCTCAGTCATTTTTATCTTTCCACTAAATTTGCACAGGCCCTGCTGCTTCTCAGAGAAGAGGCCTGAGATCTCTGCTGTCTGGAACCATGGGCTATAGACAAACAGGACATTTCTTCCTATACGTAGTATGAGCATCTTCAGTCACTTAATCTCAGAGGAGTGGATGATTATTGATACAGACATGGGACAATTCGTCTCTTCTGTGTGACAGTTTCTATTCAGATGGGCTCATCAGTAGTGGAGTAGCAGCACCACCTGTGCTGCCACGCTGCTGGCCAGGGATCTGACAGAATATCATCACTGTTAGCGAATGAGCAAACATTCACCCCCAGCATCTGATAGGGGACGGTGTTGATGAATGACTCATTGCTACAACCCCTCTAATTCAGGCAGATCGGTCTGACATATGAGCGGCAAAAATATTTATGGACTGCCAGATTGGAAAACATTGGGATACTTCGAAAACACTCAATTCAACTTGGATTTTGTGAATATAGGATTCATTGTGATGTGAATAAATATGAATTACAAAAAATGTAGAGATGTATTATTATAACAGGGATTCCGTCTGTAATCAAATGGCCCAAACAGAGGGTTTTCCTTAGGCGTTTGGATCCAACATTTGACAATATAGTCTTGTCTCACTTTAAAGTCTTGAGTTTGTAGTTTCATCTCTTAAAGCTTTCTGTTTGAATGGTGCTTGTGTGCAGTGCCAGCTTCACAGGCTCAACATTCTTAGTAGTTTGATTACCCAGTGTTGGATAAGATCTTTTTCCAAAGTTCAAGTATCATTCCCAGTGTTTGCCTCTGCTGTTCAAAGGGATGTTGACATGAAACGGGGGCGTGCTTGCGTAGAAACAGGCTTGAAGATTACTTGTTCTGCCACCTGCATGCTTTTATAAGTTTGCATATATAGGTCGAAGGTGATAGACCTAGGAGGGGAAATGTTTTTTGTTCTGGCATTGGGCTTCTTGAATTGCAATGGTTGTGTTATTTGTCCGCAGCATCTGCCAGGTTCTTCATAATTGGATACAGGAATAAAGTATCATGTTAACTTTTCACCGACGAGGGCTGGACGTATACCGTCCACACGACCAGTTTGTCAGATACCTGTCAAATTAGTCGAGGTGGTATCTGAAGTTGCGTTTCTTAAACTGAATGTGCTTCTCCTTAATGTCTGAGTGACTGATCAAGTGAAAAATGCAGAGATGTCATCCAAGCCTGCCCAAGAGGAAGTAGTGAAAAAGAATTAATGTTCGCCGCATCTGCCTCTACGCATGCTAACGACTGCATTAGGCACCCCCAATTAACATAAAGCACTAGCTCGTCATTGCTCTCTTTCTGCAGGAAAGCCACTGATCTTCCATTTTTGAACAGTTTAATCATTTAGAGGCAAGGCAGCAATTGGCTAATTACAAACAAAGACTATAATCTCACTTTGCTTTCCAGCATCTCAAAGATTGTCTCGAACAAATGTGCTGTGATGAGCGTTAGGTTTGTTTTCAGCATTGTCACGTTTGGAATATTCCCTCAAATGTCACTCCTGATTCCACCACATATGCATTTCAATGAGCTTTGAATGCGGGTGCGTCAACACTGCTGAAGGCACGTTCTCTTTTTCCCCAGTCAGGGAAAGGCTTTATTTGTCAACAAGGCTGTATCTCCCGGCAGGGATTGTGAAAGATGGCGTGTGTTAGCCATAGTACTTGCTCTCCTGCAGGTAATAACCCAGAAATAACATGCAGAGATGATGCTCTAATGATATTACTGATGAAGAAGCCAGGATTATCCAGTGCAGCAACAGACTGGAAGGAGCCAGCCTGCGTTCAGTGTAATGGCCCTAGCTTGGATAATCCTTCAGAATCAATGCAGTCAGTGAGGCCACCCATATGATCATGAAATGTGAGAGGGTGTCGTGTGCGGCATCTGCTGGAGCAGTGACTGTGTCCTAACATGCAGGACGGCGCGACCTCTGCTAGTCCATTTTTTAACCGGACTTTGAAGCATTCCATGCCTTAGATTCCTTGCTGGGACACTGGCATATAGTGTCTGTCGTGAGACACCGTCTGATTGCCTTTTTTGGGGCCAGCCACTATAATTTCAGACTGCCACAGTGTGGCTAATTGGTTTCACAGTGATGGGATTCCTCTGTACTTTTGGGCCACTGATAGCCAATTTCCACTGCAGGAACTTAACAGCCCGTAACCTGGAGTTTCGAATTACCCAAACTTTTGGTATTAGGTTCTTTCTTGCATTTTCACTGTAATTCACAACTTGTGTTTTGGATCTGTGCCATCAAAAAAGGCAATGACGCTACCAGCATTGATGTGAAAGGTGGTGTTTTTTTGTTTTTTTTTGTCTCATTAAATTTGTTAAAACAGTTTAAGTGTTCAACCTGTCAGACCACTAAATCGTTTTTCGGTGTGTTTCAGTGCACACACTGTGATCTGTTCACATTTTGGCTACCAAAGCTGAATTGGTGCTGATGGCTTACATGGTGTATTTCATTACGTGACAGTGTACCTTACCTTTGAACCAAGCAGCTAGTTGTGTGAAAGCCCTGCCAAGATGGCTGTTATTCACAGAGCCTGTATTATTTGCTGCTCACGTCAGTCAGATCAGATCAGATCAGGACCTTGTTCATTATGAGTACCCAACCACTTGCCACATAGTGCTGTCTGCTGAGTTTTATGTGGCTGCTTATTGTTACCTCTTCATTCCTCTTGAATTCTAGGGTGAATGTTTCTTTCAATGGGTGAGTTACCTGAGGTCAGGTGCTGAGGTGCAGTGGTTGTCTCTGGCATTAATAACTAAACAGGCATCCTCAGGCTGGAGTGAAATCCTCGCTTAAAAGGTGGGATTTAAAGTCTCTAAGGCTCACAGCTTGAAGACAGCTTGAAGAGGCACAGCCACAAAGGAAGTGTGTCAAGTGTGGAAAATTGGTTCTGTGGACCTGTATCGGCAAAGACTACAGAGAGCAGTTTGGTTTTGTGCTTGGAGTTTTATCATAAAGACCACCATGAAAGCAGACAGCTACCACCAAATAACTCTTTAGGTCAGCCTGCAGCTTGTTCCTGTCTTGGTAGATGTTGAGCAAATAAGCAAGATTTTCAAGTGTGTTAAGGCAGTTTTCCAAACACCCACTTCCATATTAAGCAGTGACACTGGAGTGGCACTTGCCAGTAGAGTGGGCAGCAACCCAGCCACCACAATCTGAAGTGCTATGATGAATGTAGACTCTGTCCAGTCTGTTTCGACTGTTAGAAAAGCTGAACTCATCCTAACGGCAGTCGAGGTTCGTGTGAGAGCAGCTGCAAATCTGTCTCCCTCTCCTCGACTTTGCCCTCGTCCAACTGTTTGTGTATATGCTGACAGCCAGAGACCCATAGGGTGTTGTGACTCATTTGATTTTTTTTTTTTTGGCTCAGATTCAGTTGTCATTTCTCATAGACAGCCTTGCTATAGGGGATAATTGTAATAGAACAAGATGTGAGGCTGGGAGTGCAGGTTCAGTTTCCCCAGTTGCCTTCTTCTCAGGAACCAAGCAGCTTTTTATTTTCCTTGTTTTCCTGACTTTACCTCCCCCTCGCTATATTTCTCTGCACAAACACAGTTAACAATGGCATTTGCCTTGATGCTTAAATCAACATCTGCACCACACTGGTAAGTGAATGTTCACATAAGCCTGCTTCTGTATTATCACGCTTTTGCTTTCCTCAATTTTCAGGTAATTGTAATTGCATTATTACATGGCTAGCTGGATTTAAAAAGGAGGAAATCAGTGGGAATTGTTGGCACAGAGGTGCCATTAAGGAAGTTAAAGACAGACTCAGCAGTCTTGTTCTTTTCAGTAACATGCATCTAGCAAAGCCATCTTCACTGTAAACTTTCTGCTCACCACAATTTCCTTTTTTTTGGTCTCAGCAAATTAAAAAAGTAAACAGTGGTTCCATGTAGTAGGATTTTCAGTGTTCTGATGCTCTTTTTGTCTGTTGTAATCAAAAGTGTTGGATGTAAACCATTTCCTGTCAGCTCTCCAAAGCTCCTACATAAATATTAACAGGTCTGCTACGGGCATACTGTGTTATTTTTCCAATATTCAGGTCAGGAACTTTAAAAATATTTCAAACAAAAGTTAATGCAAACTCGTGCAGTGCAATTTGCCGTTTGGTCTTTGAGGCACAGCATTGACAGAGCCAGCATTGCATTGCACACAGCAAGAGCCAATCAGCAACAATGAGCAATGCACAGTTGGCATGTCTGCAGACAGCAGTGCTCCACATTTTGAGAGACATGTGCTGGGTTCACATGAGAGCTACAACAGCCCTTATTTGGGAGAGAAAAGATGCTTGGATGAAAGCCTTAACCATTGTTGAGCTCTCAGTGTGTTAAAAAGCATGCCACCTAAGAGGAACCATTATATCAACTATTTTCTGTGATTTTGGGAACAGCTTTTCAGGAGGGAAGCTGTCATCTCAACAAAACCAGCAACATGCTGAGGAGAGGCAGACAGAAAACCCAAGCACCCCCTACACACACACACACACACACACACACACACAGAGATAACACACAAATAACACACAAAGGCCAGAGGTAATGCATTTAGATGGGACAATGAGCACCTAGCCAGCTCTCTCCACAAATACATTGACAGCACATTAATGTTGACTGGTGAAACAGTTGTGGTACTCCCTGTTGGGCTGCATTAGACAGCGTGTGTACAGAGCACCATAGAGAGGCATCTGTACAAGCTTCTTCAGTCAGCTGGCTCACATCAGGGAATATTTTTCAAGTTAAAGCAAAGCTGATGTCTGTACTTGTTTGTCTCTCTTCCCACTCCTGCCGAAGAATCAGTATGATTTCTGAACTCCTCCACCATAGGAAAGCACTAGACTTTTTGATTGCACAAAGCACTTTTGAATATTTGAATTACAATACTTCACTGAAGGAAATCTCGCTTTTTGAGCTTTCTGAGTTTAAATGCCTGCTGTTTGAATGGTTCTCCTAAATGTCTGATGATCATACATAAAATTGATTAAACACTATTCTAAGGTTTGTGGTCTAGTCAGTCCCTCCAAACTCCACAGATCGATTGTTTCTTAACCCATAACCAGTGTTCTCCTTTCCAACAGGTTGTTGTGTCAACAAACATCGCAGAGACATCTCTCACCATCGATGGCGTGGTGTTTGTAATTGATCCTGGATTTTCCAAGCAAAAGGTTAGCCTCCCCCCACCGCCTCCATCTTCTCCCACCACTCTATCTGCTGCGATCATCTGCGTCTGTTGCCTGAGAATCCCCAGATAAACACAGCAGTCCACACCTGACAGCAGCAAAGATGGAAAAGCCAGTTATTTATTCCTCTGACATTTCACCAGCCTGGAGCCAAGTCCTACACATGGCTCAAAAAAGACATTATATATTTTCTGTGGTGGACTGTGTGTATATGATATTGTACGTTTTTGTTAGCTGCTTGCTTGGTATTTAACTGTTTATTTCATACATCTGCATATTTTGTCTTTCTCTTTTCCCATCAGGTGTATAACCCACGTATTAGAGTGGAATCACTTTTGGTGACAGCTATCAGCAAGGCATCCGCCCAGCAGAGGGCAGGTCGTGCCGGGCGGACATGTCCAGGAAAGTGTTTCCGCCTCTACACAGAAAAAGCTTACAAGACAGAGATGCAGGTAATAAACAAGGCAATTAGAGAATTATTAGAATTATTTGACGTGCAAACAGGCAATTGATTCTCATAGCTCATATTCTTCAGTGCAAGTGCTTTGTATTTCCCCAGAGTGGCCTCCTAGTAGGAAAAGTTCTCTATTATGCACTATTTGCTATTACAACTCCATGATAGCTGACTTTAGAGGTCGGTGCTAAACCACAGCATCTCCACCCTTCCCTGTCCTGTGCTACTGTAACTACTACTGCTTTAAGAAAGTAAAATAGCCCTTTAAGTGCACTAGGCTTCTGCTCTGTGTTTAGGTTAACATGAGCGATGCATGAGGAGATGATAATCACTGTGATTCATTTATGATGAATTGTTCCTCCTCCTCCTCTTGCACCTCTGACCTGACACAGGACAACACATACCCAGAGATCCTGAGGTCGAACCTGGGCTCTGTGGTGCTGCAGCTGAAGAAGCTGGGTATTGATGACCTGGTGCACTTTGACTTCATGGACCCCCCAGGTTAGTATGGAAAAAAAACAAAAAAAAAACCTAAATACTTTTAAACCTCAAACACATTAGCATTCAGTCCCATTCAGAAGCATCAAACTGTACAATATTTAAGTTGCCTTTAATGTTGTGATCATTAAAATTTGAATGTAGTAATTATTTAGTACATTAAATTAGTGTTTTCATGGCTGTTAACTGCACTTGTTGTTACTGCTAGTGGCACAAACCAACAACGACACGAGGCTTATCACTGCATCAAATATCAAATAATACCAAGATCTTGATTTTTGGGCAATGCCATTTAAATCAGTACAAAGGGAGTGAGAAGCTGCTTGGAAATCTAGCAACATTTAGTTCACCAGTGGTTGTTTTCATGTGCCATATTAAATCAGGGTTGGCTCTGTCATGTGGGAGCTTGAGAAAGATGACAAAGCAAAGATAAAGTGATCTTGGCAGACATCAAACACCGCACAGTGAATGTTTGAGATTTGGGGATAAGTGCTCTGACAGACATGGACTAGACACAGTAGTAGTGCAATTTTTATGAGCAGTCTAAGTTTCGATTGTTGTTGTTCAAAGTGAGAAAAAGTGATGTGTGGGGTTAGTACTGAGCCTGATCTGTCAGTTTATGTTCTGGCTTCTTTTTTTTCTTCTTCTTCTTCTTCTTCTACTGCATTATGCTGGATCTACTCCAAACCTTCTCTCATTGAGGTGCAAACTTGTGGCATTCTCCAGCAGAGCGTATGTTCCTACGTCTTCCCGAGGAGACCGCCCCTGCTGTCCCTATCCTTAACCTCACCCTCCCTCCTTCCTTTTCTCACCATAATATAGTTTTCATCTCACCTCTGAGATTAAACCCATCTCTCCCCGTCCACTGTGGCAAACGCCATTTTGAGAATGAAATTGGTTACATCAATAGCAGTGCTATCACCTTGGCTATTGCCTTCCCTTTATATTCCTCCAGTGAAACGTGACTGACCTCCGCCACCACCTGCACATTTCTCACAAAACGCAAGGGTAAGCGTCAACATACGGGATTGGCCTTGTCTGCTGAGTCTCACTGCCAGCAGTGGGGTGAAGGAAAAGGGGAGGATTACCTTTTATTTATTTGATCCCCTTATAGCAGAAGGTTTCTCCTAACTAGCTCCTGAGCGTACTGGAGCCTGGAGTTAGTTGGGTGCGACAAATGAAGTCTGTCTTGAGCGTATGAGAGTTCCTGAGCGGTTTCTTTCTAATATCCAGTTACAGGGGATCAGTTTTGATACGCTGTGTCAAAGGCCTACCTTAGAGTAAATGGACAGGTCAAAGCAGCATCTATGGAGAGTTGAGAAATACAAGATGGCTCAATAGCAGTATGTGGCTTTTGGGGATACAAGTTTTTTTTTTTTTTTTTTTTTGTTGGTTGAGCTGCTTCATTAATCATTTTTTTGGCATGTTTCAAATTCTAAATGAGTGAATAGGTCGACATTTTCACAATCAGGGCCCCTGGTGTGAAGCTATAGTGTTCTTGGTGTTTTAATTTCAAGTGAGCTGAATTTGCGTTTGAGTCCTCTCAAGCCCCAGACGTCAGTGGCTTTTCTCTTTTAATCTTGTCTGTAGTATTATTGGGTCCCGTGATTTTCCTTTTACATAGAAACACTTGGATATCTAGTTTATTTCTCCCTTTGCCCACCTCCGTCCGCGCTCACTAAACACAGGAGCGACAGCGTGAGGAGCCAACCAAATGGAAAATCCAAAAGAAATCAGTAGCGATTTACACAAGGACTTGCCTGGCTGGGATTCATTTGCCTTGTGACATTTCCAAAGAAGTACCTTTCAAAGCCACTGTGGTTTAATGTACCTTTAGCCTTTTGTCTCATTGATTTGGCTCTTGGTTAATATATCGTATTTTTGTGTGTTGAAGCAGTCAATACTTACTTTCTGATGAGCTGCATTGGGTATAGATTGAATTTCCACACTGGTTCATCATGCTAGCACTACTTGGAAATCAGATTTTCACCTTTTGTTCAGCTCCCACATGAGCCCTTGGTGTGGTAAGTAATGTGGCCGGCAATCACTTAGTGTAAAAAAAAAAAAAAAAAAAGTCGCTTTGATGCCTCAAATCAATATTTGTTAATCATAAAAAAAAAAATGCCTCCCTACTGTTTGAAATTGAATTTTTGAAAACATTTGAGAGAAATGAAAGTGAACAGGCGCTGCAGCCAGTGCTCAAAGCTAATTTTCAGTTAACATGCAACTGGTCATTAGGCTTCAGCTCTCGGGAGCCAAAGGTCAATAATTGCATCTGGAGGAAAAATCTTTTAACCAAACGGTGGAAGCCTTTTGTGTTGAAGCATTAAGTAGAAAGTTCCCCTGTAATTGCATTAGTTGTTTAGGATTGCCTGAGCGAAGGATGAAAAATGAGCTCTGCCATGATTACTTCTCTGCTAAGTTGCTGTCTGGTGTAACTCTGGCCATCACATACAGAGGAGCCTTCTCATTTTAATTCACCTCATGCTCTCTGCCACCAAACAGCTTCCCTTTGTTTCATTGTCTGTGTCTTTCCTTAACTCTCGTTTGTCTTTGGTTAAAGGCCCGAGCACAGCAGGTGAAGGAGCTCCATTGTTTTCTCGGCTTCTTCTTCCTCTTCTTTTTCCAAGTAATGTTCATGCTCTTGAAAAAATAGTTGGTCTTTATGGAGTACTCATATTTGACAGGGGTTTTTTTTTGTTGTTAGCCTCATGCTTGATGCTAAATTAATCCGATTGTGAAGACATACACAGAGAATACAGTGTAGTTTTTATACCCTCAGCCAGTCAAATGTATTGGAAATCTTTAAATCTGCCTGCCAAGTATGTCATATCATCATTGAATGTCTGAACAGTTCGAGCTAATGTTTTAACGCTAAAGCACATTATTGTATTAACTAGTGTTACTGTGAAGGGCTGCAACAAAGGATTATTGTCAATATTGATTAATCTGTCAATTATTTTCTGGATAAATCGTTTTGTCTGTCAGACATAGAAACAGGGCAATATGTCCATTGCAGTGTTTCCCAGCCTGAGGTGAGTTCTTGTCCTGTTTCATCTGATCAATAAACAGAACAGGAAATTCGACCAAAAAGCGCAGGTTGTCACATTTGAGAAGCCGAAGTGGACAATGGTTGGTGGTTTTGCTTGGAAAAAAAATACTTGAAGCAATTCATTGATTGTCAAAATAGCTGCAGGTTGAATTTGTGTGTATGTTAATCGTTTCAGGTCAAAATGTGAACATGTGGTACAAGAGTATTAATCAATCCTTCCAAATTGTTCTCAAGTATTTCTGCGATGAAAGATTGACAGCCTTACAAATGTCTCTGTCTGTCATGTGTGTGCGTTTTGCCCGTGGGGCTTGGGATGTTTTAATGGCCTGTCTCCCCCGGTCTGTCTCCTGCAGCCCCAGAGACCCTGATGCGAGCCCTGGAGTTGCTGAACTACCTGGCAGCGCTCAATGATGACGGTGACCTGACAGAGCTGGGCTCCATGATGGCAGAGTTCCCCCTGGACCCCCAGCTGGCCAAGATGGTCATCGCCAGCTGTGAATTCAACTGTTCGAATGAGATCCTCTCCATCACTGCCATGTTGTCAGGTAATGCTCAGGACCGGCCTGCTGTGTGGGTCCGAACTGCTGCTCTTTCCATTTCCTCTGCTCATGGACCGTGTGTCAGAAATGACCAGTGAGCTCAAAGGAACACACAGCAGGTTTCTTATCATCTATGTCTCTGAAATGTGTTTGCATTGTTTGATCCCTCTATTCATTTTAGTTGTGTCGCTATGAGGACTTTAATAGGGTTGTTTTACTCATAGCAAAAACTACAAGAGTAATGTGTACCTACTGAACTTAACTACAAGCCAAGCAGAGGATGAAGTCAGTGGTGTCAGCTATTATTTGTGAGGAAGGAGAAAAATACATGTCTGTACAAAATGTATAGGTGTAGCTGGAGCAGCACTGGTGTGCTACAGCAGTAATTGCACTTTAGGCTTGCCAAAGCAGAATGCTGCTCATTGAGATGAATCTTGACGCCTTTGAAGGGAGTGTGAGGGTATTTGAGAGTGGGGAAATGGATTTAACTAGCTGCTTGGACATGGTGTGCACATAAAGCAGGTGTTTCAGGATGGCAGGTTTTTGCTGAGTTCATTAGAGTAAGCAGCAAAAGTACACCTGAGAATGGTGCCGGCACAGCAACCAACCATGGGGCTCAATAAATACAGCTTTTACCCATTAAAGCCGCAATCCAGCAGGTTTGACGTTAAGCAATTCAGAGCAGGTTCACAGCGGTAGAGGCTTGAACCGCAGTCCACCAGCTGAATTCTGTGCTACTGTTTGATCTTGCTTCAGTATCAGGGCTGTAAGATGAGATGTTTGTTAGGGCCAGGCATCACATGCCTGCTGTATCTGCTGTGCAGCCATACTTTAATGCATCAGGATGGAGACACCCATCTGCCTCCCCTTCTCCTTGACCCTCCTCCTTGCCTGCCATAAACACTTGGCATTACAGTGTCCCCTGTGAAGTGCTCTGTGCCTCTCTTGAACCGAGGCCTTAACTTATCCCTATGGGCGGCTGTGTTGGGGCCTATACCAACCTTGTTTAGTCCCACAGTGCTTCGTCCGACCCACGGAGGCTAAGAAGGTGGCTGACGAGTCCAAGATGCGCTTTGCCCACATTGATGGAGACCACCTGACGCTGCTCAACGTCTACCACGCCTTTAAACAGAGTGAGTGGCCCCTTCGTACACGGTGTGACCACTAGGTCGGTCTCCAGTTGTCTAAACCAACCCTTGTCTCACGCAGACCATGAGTCCACTCAGTGGTGCTATGACAACTTTGTCAACTACCGCTCACTGATGTCGGCAGACAACGTCCGCCAGCAGCTGTCCAGGATCATGGACCGGTTCAGCCTGCCGCGGCGGAGCACCGAGTTCAACAGCAGAGACTACTACATCAACATCCGCCGTGCGCTGATCACTGGCTTCTTCATGCAGGTCGGTGGGTTTAGAGCCCGATTAGCTATTTAATCACCCATTTGTTTAGCTTTAGCTTTTATTTTCTCCTAAACTGCTCGGATTTTATTTTTGTCACACAGGAAATCAGTCTATAGTGTATGTTCAGCTCCACAGCTAGCCAAGTGTGCTCTTGTGGAGTAAGAGCATTTGAAAAAGTGTTCTTGTGCAAAATGTTTGTACTGACTCAACTCGCACCTGAGATATTTAGCAGAAAGGATAGTCCAACCCTTTCAACACACAAACACAAAGCCGCTTGGTTTTAAACACATAACAAGGAATCAAGTCAATTTGTGCTTCACTGAAGGAAACAAATGGCATTTTGTAAGAAGCCATTTTCAGGGCTACCTGAAACAAGCAACCTGACAAGTTGAATTATGGCCTTAATATTTAAATATTTGTCAACATTAACCTTTATCTTGGAGACAAATTTGCTGCTCATGTTGGAGCTTTCACCGTATTTGAGATCATGTCTTTGTTTGGAAAGGCCTTTATTGAGACTGATTACCTTAGTTAATCACAACAGCCACTGCACTTTCACCAAGTATCTGCAATGTCGCAGAAAAAAACCCGACTCACTGCCTGGTTATAAACAAGTGTGGCTGCTTTTTATCAAAGCATTATTAATTTAAAGATTAAAGATGGTTCAGCTGTAGTTTAAATAATTAAATTAAGCAGCAATAAATGTTTTAGTTGTTTTTATTTTCTTTCTGTCCATGATCTGGGTTTAAATGTTGTTTTTTTTTTTTTTTATCCCTCTCTGTTTCCTGCTCTGTGCACAGGTCGCCCACCTGGAGCGCACCGGCCACTACCTGACAGTGAAGGACAATCAAGTCGTACAGCTGCACCCGTCCACTGTGCTGGACCACAAGCCTGAGTGGGTGCTCTACAACGAGTTTGTGCTCACAACCAAGAATTACATCCGCACGTGCACCGACATCAAGCCGGAGTGGTAAGTTTTAGTTGGAGCTGTTTTTAATCAGGTCAGATGTTTCAGACGAGGCATGTAGAGCAAATAATTACTGGAAAGTTCACAGAAAAGATCATTTAAAAAAAAAAAAAGCCAAGCCTCCTTTTTTTGCCATATTAAGTTTTTTCAGTGTACCTTCAAAGTGCTGAATTTTTCTGTTGAAATGCTTGTGTCTTTGTGTGTCACTGTGGGTGTGTCCTCCCATCTTTTAAACCTGTGGGAGGCAGTTTGTAAAAATAAAAACAGATGAGTCCAGTGTGATCCAGGCTACAAATCGTACACTCTGACCCAGGAAAAAATACAAACACCCTGACACACATCAGCACCCACACCTGATGTTTTCTGTGTAAACCTGTGCACCAGTTCATCACCCTCTTCAGCGTGTCAGGACGCACCTTTGTCCCATTTCTTGGCGTCAGCGTTATTCTTTTGAAAAAGTAGCAGTTTTATCACACTCACTTCAGCTGTGAACAGTGTGTGTGCTGAAGGTTTGAGCTTCACCTTTCTGTCTGCAGTCTGACCAGTAAATCCACATGTTCAGGTGACAAAACCAGAAAATATTTGGCCATTTCTGCCTCACGATTACTCAGATAATCAAAGCCAGTTAATTTATCATCGATCAGATTTTCAAGTAAATGTTTCAACTCTAAGCACAACCTAAATTAAGAAGAAAAAAAAAAAACAACACACCAGTGTGTTCACATGCCTCTGCTGCTGCCTGCATGTCTCCTCACCCTCTGTGACCTCGTGCATTTACATATCAAATCTGTTGTGCCTGCATCGAGTATGGAAGAACAGTGCTCTGCCACAAGTAAACACTGAACACAGTGTTTGTGACTAATGTTTACTTGCTTTCTTTCCTAGGCTGGTGAAAATTGCCCCACAGTATTATGAGATGAGTAACTTCCCCCACTGTGAAGCAAAAAGGCAGTTGGAGCGTATCATTGCAAAACTCTCATCCAAGGAATACACGCAGTACTGAGAAGGTTTGCATGTGCTGCAGCAACATCCTCAATATTTGTACAAAACAAAATCTCAACTCATCTGAGCACTGTGTTTTTCTTTCTTTTCACCTCGTTTTAAATTCTATTTTTGTCTCATTGGTTTTAACACATTTTCATAATTGATTGATGGATTGGGTCCTGTTACTTCTGGGGAGGGAGGGGCACTTTCTGTTAAAGCACTACTATATATGGATCACATGACGTCATGTGTTAGTCATTAACCTTTGCTGTCCGTAGCACGGTGTTTCATGTCTGTTTAAACATTCCTCTTAAAGTCATCAATAACTCCGTCATCAAATCCCAGCTCTGGATTCCTGGCTGTTGTTTTGCTCCTAGAACTGAAACATTAGTCCATGAAGAGAATTTCTGATCAAATGTTGTTTAAACTGGATTTTGATGCATTTGCACATTAATGTGTAAAGAGCAGCCTGGTCATCTTAATGAGAATGACTTTGTAATACAACATTTTTTGGTGTCAGCATGAAGAGAACAGGACAATCTGTGGGGAAACCTGTCACTTAACACACACACACACACACACTGAGCAGTCAACTTCTAACCTTTCAAACCCAGCTCGTCTCCTTGCTCTTCGGGGAAGTTAAATCTTCTTCCTGGGTATTGATAGCTTCAGAAACAGTTGGAGTGAAGGGGAATGTTAATTACAAATGTTTCGGAGCAAGAACAGTGTGAAATCCCTGCTGTGCTGGAGCCTGTTCTCGTTGTCCTGCTTTGTGTCAGCAATTCTCTAATGTGGAAGGAAAAGCCTGTAGCTTGGGAGAAGCACGAATTCGAGGCTCTGCAGTGACCTGAAAAATATCCAGGACAAGTTAGTGGCAAAAACTTGAATGTTTTTATTATTACAGTCAAACTGTGACTGTCTTTGTCAGCATCTGATGCCAAACTTGTGCAAATATCTTAGCAACAAAGAAAAGAAAGAAGAAACTTTCTTGGGAAGCTTTCCCCTCTCGTTCTGTGGGTCAACAGCTTAACAAGCTGCCTGTGGGTGGCGGAGCGTGAATTCCAGGAAGAGTTTCTACAACAGGAATTGTAAGAAGTCTCTGAAGATGTAGGGGGGGACCCTGCCTGGTAGCTCAGTTCATTCTGGATCATTGATAGGGGAGCATCCTGGTCCTTTGACCCCCCCACATGCACTAAAAGTGTCTACTTGGCAAGTAAGTGGCTGTTTGTAGCAGGTGAAGTGTTTTGCCTTATTTGTTTTAGCTATACAGTCACTTGGTTTTTGCAGCTGGGTCGTGCATACGAGCATTTTAATTTCTTAAGTGGGCTCTCACAGGTCAAAGTGAATTTCCATCACGAGAACTGCACAGCCTGCGAAAACAATGGCATAACATTGTCTGTCCGCATGGCAAATTATGGGAATGGAGTTTTAAAAAAAAAAAAAAAAAAAAAAAATGAAGGCGTATACGAGGCTGAGTGAGTCTTCACTAAAAATGGACTGAATTATATCCTCCTTTTTGACAAGTCTTTCTTTACCTCGTCTCTCTTGACGCTCTGTGTTTTAAAGTTGGTTTTAAGGCAGTGATGCTGCAAATTTGTTGCATGTTGTTGAATTTTGTGTGTGACAAAATAATCTAAAGGATCCACTTTTAGCTTCTTTCTTTGTTTTAGCTTTTCCACACATTGTATGTTGCATTTTCTGACATGAGGCTTGTTATTTTCGTAATTACTTAAACAGGAACTCTGCTGATTTTAAAGGTCGGTGTGTTTGCAAGACTTTTCCTGAACTACTGATTATGTGAAAAAGTGTTATGAAGCGTTTTAAGTGATTTAAGTGATTTCCTCTAAGTGATTTCATTTGAGGCAGCAGTGATCCAGTCTGGAGACCACGAGTGTGACAATAAAAAATATGAAATCTGAAGGTGTGGAGTTAGAAACTGAGTGTATCAGACTTCTGTAGCCCACAGCTCCTCTCTGCTTGAGGCTACATTACCTGCTACTACACTACACCTGAAACTGTACAAACTGTATGTATGTAAGCTGCATATTTGATGTTCTAATCTCTAAATGTTGATTAAAATCAATTAACAGTTGCCAAAGTAATTTTTTTTTTCCTCAATCAGCTAAACAACTTGTCTCAGCTGTACTTGTTAGACTCTAGCTGGACAGACATCTGTGGAAGAATTAGAAATAAAAAGGAGCACAACCAGGTTTGAGCTACACACCGTCTCAGCACTGTGGAAGATGCAAACCATAATCTCATTTTGTTTTCATTGCTTTCTTAGTTCACCTTTTAAAAACTATTCATTGCAGCTCTTTGTGTTTTCAGGTATGTCGTAGTATTTCTGATATAACTTTGCTTTCCTTTGTCCTGCATTTCAACTCTACATGGATTGTGAGTGAATGTACATCACACTGACCTAAGGATAGAGGCAGAAATGAGCCAGTAAGCGTTTCTCTCAATCTCTGTGGTGTCTTGGAGTAGGCAGGCAGGCAGAGATACTAGACCCGCTAAGGGAGTTTTAAATTAAGCCTGCAGATTGTGTAATACGCTAAGTCAGGAAATTAGCATGTGTTAATATTTTTGGACTGTTGGGAGACAACTTTTTAAGTGGATGGCCTTTTGCTAGGGAATGTACTCAGGACCACAAAATGGTGCCAGAGAGATTAGTCTCTCCTTCCAAAGTGAAGCCAATAGAAAACCCATTAGTTTGAGCTGATGTGGAAATTATATGGAATTGATCCTGAGGTAAGAGCAGTTTTTCATGCTCAATACTTCCCATTGATTCACACTGCCATAATTACAAATGAAAATCATTATGTCTCCAAGTTGTATTTTGTTAGTGTCTGATGTGAGGCTACACAACAACTGCATGCAGTCCAACAGTATGTTCGTATGGAGCTAGATCTTCACACATTGATCAGAAATTGACTTTGCACAGAATTGGAATGATTTTTTTTCCCCCAGATTTGTTTAGTTATTAAAAGCTGTGAGGTTATTTGAGGTCACGAATATGCAGAGCTCAGCCGTACGGGCACATACTGTATATTTGATGCCACGGCTGTTAACGCACCCGTCCTTGCACCCTGTGCTGATGTTAGTGGGCATTTCATGTGGCTCTCTGACAGTAACTCACCAGAAGTAGCAAACACAAACAAATACCAGACAGGTATTGTTGAACATGTTTCCAAACAGTATGAATCACCGGCTCGCTACAGCTCAATCTCCTACCACCCACGGAGTCCTGGATGGTGCCTCATCATCATTTGAGACCGTGGGGTAGAGAAGTTTATTGCAGAACACCTCAGCATTTCAGGAAATCTATCCACCCACCCAGTCCTCCTCCCATCCCACGCCGGTCCTTTTCTCCCACCAGAGCCACCACCAGTCGTGGCGGAGACAGGTGTCTTATCTCCATCGCACAGCACAAGCACAGCCAATCTTCCAGGAAGATGGCGACTGGAATGTGACAAATCCATCTGTCCTGGTTTGAATTTGTATGCTAATTTGAAGTAATAGCCCCTCTGGTGACAGTGCAAGGGAACAATTCAATCATGCCATCTATGACAGTTGCTTTCCAGCCTTCTCTGTGATATGGGAGTATATGCACATACCGCTGGGTTAGGCTTGATAGATTGGTTATGTAGGGGAAATGTGGCATGTAGACTGCATGTTTAAAATGGGCTGCCGGTTTGGAAATGAATCACACTACTGAAGGCACCTGGGCAGAAATGTGCAGTCACTACCTGTGAGCACAGGGGAAACAATATTTGATTTGACCTCATTTATTTCTCCACCGCGCTGCTGCATTGGTCCTGAACTTTCAGCCGATTGCACTGCCACAGCCTTCATGAGAGATACATGTGAATAATAGAAAAACCCGCACATAAAATCAACACTAACACAATTGTTACATTGTCACACTGAATTATCTCAGGCTGTTGATTTGATTCAGTGAAAAGCTTTCATGCATCACTGGGCAGAAGAAGAAACAGATCTGAGAAACACACAAGTACATGAGCAAGCTGAGCTGTGCTATGTATTCAGAAAGGAGCCAGCTGTACGATTTGTGGCTCCTCCTGGTGCCTGGCACTCCCCTCTGCTGTGCAAATGTATGGCAGTGCACAATCTTTAAATTAATCTACAGCACAGGGCAGATTTTGGTTGATGGTGACAGATAAGACCAATGAACAAACTGCTCCTAATTTTGCTTGCACCAGTGTTTTTCTTTGCCTCAAGACTTGGGCCTCCTTTTTCTGCTTTATCACTCTTATTCTTACTGGCAATATATATATATATATATATATTTCAAAATATACAGCACAGTAATGCAGAGGTGTAAACATACCTTGCAGATGTGACTGTTCTAAGTTGTAGCAGGTAGCCTGTGTACTTTTTCCTTCCACAAATTGCAGTACTGACTTTAATGAATGTCACGAGAAGCAGCTAGATCCAACATGTCAGCCGTGTTATGGCCAATCACTATAGGGAAGGTTCACTGTCATCTTCTCTTCGTATACTCTCAACACTGCACTGAATCCTTAACAGGAGGAGAGGAAAATGCACAGCGCTGTGCCAATTGACCAAACTTCAAACGGGTGCAGATCATGCGTGGCAAGCGCGTCTGATCAAACAAGAAGGCCAGCGAGGAAAAGTGGTGAACAAAAGGCCAGTCTAACTGCACGGCTCTCACGTCGTGATAAACAGTGTGCTAAAAGACAGCTCTCCAAATGAGCTCTGCTAGCAGCCCGGCTGGCAGTTTGAGCATTTGCTATGCTCAGCATGGCTGCACGGGGATAACACTAATCCAACAGTACAGTGTTACTGGTTTAGTTATGAAGGAAGGTTTGTTCACACATTTACAGTTAGTCTACATGGCTGACATATTGTGTTGACACTACTGGTTTAGGCTGGATGTGACTAATATGTGACAATGAAAACACAACCAAACACTATATGTTAAGGACAATTTTAAAAAGCAGCCCTGATGCTGAAATGTCGAATCTACATGTATTTACACCACCTCTGAGTAAAACATAACAACTTCCATTGGTTGGGTTATGTACATGTTGATGCTTTCAGCCTACACTAATCTCTGCTGTGCATGAGCCCCATTGTTGCAAATGAATTGTCTATAATGTTATGCTTTTATGGGTTTATGTACAAAGACATTTGCTGTCCCTCATTGTGTATTGTTATGTACCACACAGCTCCAAGGAGGCAGTGATGTGATTCACCAAGGCTTTCACTGGAGCAATAGCTGTTTGGACGTGCGTCAGAACCACAGTAATATAAAGGTAATTTTATGTCACCTTGTGGTCAGACTATATAAATTTAAGGAATTAATAAAGCTTGAAGAGTTTAGTACGAAGCGGTTTGCAACTAAACCTACTGAACTCTCTTTTAGGTTTTCATTAAAGGTGTGTTTACGTTTTGTGTCCACCTGGGTGTCCAATCCCTGCACTGCCCCCAGCACTAGTCAGTGCTGCATGTAGGGATCATGACAAGGTGTGATATAAGTGTATCAGGAATTTATCAGCTTGCTGTGCTTTGTATTGCTCTGATGTGGTGATAAGCTGATGCACATCTGCCTGTGATTCACATGGGGTTGGGTTATATTTTCTCCTGTACCTGCCAAATCGTGTGAGAAGAGAAAAATGGAGAAATTATTCTAAATGTGATCCTGAGAGAAGGTTTGAAGAAGTGGAGAGAAGCTTTAGCGCATTGTAGGTGTAACATAACCAACCAACTTTAATTCCACTATTTCCATCTTAATTAAACACACTGGCACAGGTGTTTCCACTTATTCTGGCTGATTAGACCTCCACTAACATTAAAGCTGAACGGGAAATTATGCAGTGCAACGAATAATGAAGATGCAAGTTGCGCACAAGTAACAGGTGCTACCAAACTAAGAGGAGAGAGAGAGAGATGTTAGGTATCAACAGTGCTACATGACCGCACAGTCCGGATAAGACATCTGAGCCAACACCTGTGTGACTGTGTGTCCATCAGGCTTTAATTAAAACCATAATGCAGTGAAGTCTTTATAAAACACAGCAGTGGAGCCATGATGGCGCAGTCAAGGGGCCAGTAGCGTCTAAACTGATAAAAAAAAAAAGCACATTTATTGCGCATTTTCCTTCTCAGCCAAAGGCAAAACACTTGTTCAAATACTCACTTTGTTTCTGTGCAAAGGAGAATACTAGTGACTGAAAACGTGTTCACAACTTTTCCTACAAGACCCACAGTGCATTGCTGCACAGACTAGTCCAGAACACCTTTGCACCTGGAGCACCAGGTGAATTTAATTAGCCCCAAACAGTCCAGCGCTTTCTGCCCAGGGGGTCCAGACAGCGACGCCAACAGCAGCCGGTTTAAGCTTCCTGTCATCAAGGTACTCACTGACCCCCCCGGTTAACACCTGCAGCCGGTCCGCGGACCCCCCTTTGCGAACCATCGCCCTCCAAATCGTCCCGCTGTGTTTTTGGGAGACATCGGCCACGTGACAGGGAGGCAGCAGGCAGCGCAACGCCGCTGCTCGGATCAGAGCCTCCACCGCGGCGCCGGACGAAGAGGAAGGACGCGGGGCGCATAGAACAGGAGCCGTTCTTCGAGGGAAGACAGAGACCCCCGTTTGTAACCCAAGAACTCCGCAGACTCCTCCGCCCGACGCGGCTGCCACGCACCATGGACGGTTATGGCCGGACCGAAGATGAGCTGTTCTCCTCCTGCCTCCTGAACCTCACCTGGGAGAGCTGCTACGAGCAGGTAGGACCCGACTCTCTCCAGCACCGCGGTGTCATTCTGCGCAAAATCAGCCTAAAGGTGCGCGCTTTGATTAAAAATAGCATCGTAAGTTGCAGAGGGTGTTTTGAGTGAGTCAGCACATGAGGTCAGACCAGGTAGTAAGTTCATAAACTTAATTTATGTTGAATTGATGAACCGCAGTGGGCTCCCTGGTATAAGCTCCGCTCTCATAGCGGCTGTTTTATAAGCAGGTCTGTCCCAAACTTCTGCTGCTTGACATTACAGTTCTAATTAAATGGAAAAGTAGCCGACTAAGCGCCCCAGTGTCTCCAAACTACTTTTCTGAAAGGTTGCCTTCCCGAACTTCCACAGCTCTCAGTGAGGGCTCAAACATCCTGCCCTTGAAATCAATAATGAATTAACCTAGTAGACAAAATAAATCTTATGCCAGGAATTCTATCAATAAATTAGAGCCAAACATAAACTTTGCATTCCTTTGAAGTAACTGTGATGCGTCATATTCAGTTTTTCCACGCAGAGATCATAAGACGCAGATTCTTTCATATTTCTGTGTCCTGAGACCCTTGTGTTGCCAGGTCGGTGCTTAAAATCAGGTAGTGCAAACTTTGCATTGGGCTGAGTTTGTTGTCGAGACTGGACTTGGATGCTGGGAACTTTGATCCAGGACTGCTGGACCTGTTCTCACCCAGCAGAGCAGCAGTGGCGCCTGTTTGGAGATAATTACCCAGTTCCTCCCCCTTCCCTCAGGCTTAATCAGTTCTGCCTTTAAAATACACTTATCGTGCTGTATGAAATCCCTCTTAATTCTCACATTCTAATTTGTGTGAGGAATGTGTGAGGCTAAAGTCATCTGCCACATGAATGCCAATGAAATCATTGCCTATGAATGCTAAGAGGGCTCCCAGCTACTTAGCAATTTATGCTCAATGATTGATGCCAAAATATTTGTACAGTGATTTTTATGGTAATTTCCTTGAATGCCACCATGAGAGCGCGGGATATATATACAGGATATTTATTTCTCTGTTATCAGTATCCAGGTTGCAATACAGTGGAGGAGGACATTTAAACAATAAATCTCCTGTGGTTTAGTGGGCTACCATTTTGAATTACAAGTAATCACAAATTAAAGAGGATTAGGCTCTTTAAAGCAGAGCTCGCAATTGGCTGTGCTGAGAGTCATATTGTAACAGTTATTTAGGCACAGGAAACAAAAGCCACTGCAAACATGATTCAGAATTGCAAAGTCATTGTGAACAGCGTTTTTTTTTTTTTTTAAAGTGCGACAATTAAGCCTCAGTAGTTCTTGCAGCAAAATGGATTTTGGCACATCAGGCTGAGCTGCACATTTACACACTTAAGACACAGAAAAAATGGACCCAACACTGTGGATTGTGGCTGCATCTACCTTCATCTGTCGGGTTCAGAAAATTCAGAAAAGTACATTTAATCGATTTGAAGACACGACAGCGTCTGAACCAAAGATTCTGTCTTGAAGTTCAGGGCAAATTTTGGATCCTTCTGTGGTGTTGAAACATTTAGTTGATTAATTGATTATCTGATTAACAAGAGAATGAATACATTTTTATTTGACGTTTGGCGTCATTATGTAATACTGGGTTGGTCTGGCTGAGGATTGGCTGCTTTTCTTTTTCATGTTGAACATAGAACATATTTGGGTTGTAACTATATGATGGTTCACTTTTAATTTTAGTGATCATTAACAACAAAACATCTTTTCATGACGGTACAACTTCCTGAAAACAGTCAGAAATGTAGTCCCCAGACGTGATAAACTAAAGACCATGTTGGATTAATTGATAATGATGGAAACTCCTGGTCTTAGAAACACTGACATGCTGTCTCCTTAACTATGTTTGGTCCAGTCCAGCTCTAACGCCTGATTTTAACATAAACCTTCTGAAAGGAGGTCATCGGCTTGGCCAGCATGCTATTACCAATGCACACGTCCTCCCTCACCCTCCCTAAGTCCTACGGCGGGTGGGTAAATAAATAAATAAGAAAGTGAAGGGAAACGTGGACACAGCCTGTCCTTGTGGCCAGATTATCCACTCATGCTTGAGCGCCGGGTAAAGGCCCTGCATTATTCAGCCTAAGACACAGAGACAGGGGGAAAAACTGTGGAAAAGCTGGCTCTTGCTGCTGGAGTACATGCGTTTATTTTTGGGGTGAGCTGCACTTTGGGTAGAAGAGTAGCTGAAATGCAGTGGGTGGGCAAGATGATGTTTTTTGCTTAATTATCAACTTAACTCGTTGCCTCTCTCCTTCTTCTTCTTCTTCATGCCCTCTGTGCGTCTCTCCCTCGCCCCCTCCTGTCAGGCTTCTTCGGGGCTGCTGTCCATGGTGCTGAAAGTTTCATCACACATTTTGTGCATGTCTTTTTAGAATTCCAGGCTCCGGTCCCTGCCCGGCCCTCGTCGCTCTTCAAAAGCAATGTATTCACTTTGTCTCGACAAAAAGCGTTCCAGCAGCTTGGCAGTCCACCTCACAGGGGCAAAGCCTGTCATTCAAGACGTTTCAAAAAAGCTGCAGGTAACACAGCGTGCTCTCAGAAGCAGTAAGGACTAATACGCTGTTTTTTTTTTTGTTTTTTTTTAAAGCGTCTGCTTCTGCCTACAGCACGTTTCATCACAGCAAGGCTCGAGCTATGTTACTACCCGCTCAGTGGCTTGGTCAAATGAAAGCTCCTTTGTGTACACAGTGTACGGTATTTGATCCCCTGCAAGTCGCTTCTTTTTCTGTGTAATGAGTCCGTAGCCCGGACGGTTAGAGGAGGAATGCTGGACAGCAAGCAAGAGCAGGTTTTGGAGTTTGACTCGTCTTTCGAGGCTGAGAGTTAGACGTGTTCTTGCTTTTGACTGTAGAATGATGTGCTCCACGTTGATCGACACAAGGATTTTTAGTTTCGTTGTCTTATTTTGACGTTTTGTCTTCTCTGTCCCCTTACACGGTTATTTTTGTTCCGGTTTCCACGCCCAGCCTCTTACAGATTGAAGATGTCACCTTAGACTCGGTGGACACTGGTTTCTGTGTCTTTGGGATCAGCTTGGTGAATCAACCATGGGAATAGTTAGCTGCAGCCTCTCAGCACTTGGGCCGTTCGCTCTTCCAATAAAGCTGCTGTTGTTTGTAAATGGGAATCTGATAAGGGATCAACAACAACAACAACAGTGGGTGTGTCTGACTTCATCTACTATTCAGCGTGTAGTCGGCTGTTTATCACGTCGTTTGTTGAGTTGACCTAAGTGACAGGTGATGGATCGGTTTTTAACTTGTGTATCAGCAGCATACACAAGTCGTGGAAGGCTGCCAACACTTTCCATTTTAAGTCCTGCACTCAAACTTGTACTTGACGAAATGTTGAATTAGGAGCAAAATGTACTTTTAGTATAAAAGACAATCCTACTCGTTTATAGATAATAGTCCTGTTCAGATGATCATTTTAACTAGATAATTATTTTTGATGAATTTAACATGCAAGTGGTACTTTTATTGGTGGAGCTGAATGAGGCAAAACTAATTTGAAGTACTTCAGGTAGTTTAACTGATAACAGTACAGTTTATAGATTGATCATGTCTTCTCTGTGTGAAAGCCTCATCTGAAGAATTGCATCACACACTGGAAAGTACAAGCAGAGCAAAGTTGTCCCTGGCTAATTTCCCACCCTCTTTAGAGCGACGCTCGTCTTCCTGTAAACGCAGCACTGACAGTGTGAGATCAAATGGTCATTCCAGGTAGGCTTAAAAAGGTTTTAATGGAAAACGTGAAGACGCCTTATTACCTGTTCCAGAAACTGACTGTGTTTGTCATGGTTTCAGTCCACGGTCTGCTTTGTGTACACAGGATTACTCCCACATCTTATAACTATCCTCAGAGGAGTAGATCTAATTTCCTCGTTGGCACATCCTTCTTCTTTTTTTTTTTTTATCAACAAGTGTGTGCCTTCAGAACACCTTGCTTTTTGATAGCAGCCCACAGGAGCAGGGCCTGTCTGCAGTTTAATGAGAAGCGTGTTGTTCCCTTGCAACATATTGCCTAGATATGGATGGGTAATTATCTAATCAAGATTTTGTGAACGTTCTGCCACTTACTCATTGCTGACCTGCTAACCGTCTGCCAGAGTTTTTGCTGCAAGATGTTTGCACTCTCAATTGATCATATAGTTAGTTTGGCACTTGTAGGGCATTGTTTATTGGTTTAAACCGATGCACGGGACCATTACTGTATGTAATACGTACAAAGACATAAAAAAGGAAACTCGTATAGACAAGTGCAATAGGGATTTATCAAGCAATGTGAATTTGGCAGACAGTTTTTAAATAATTTAATCGGCAACGTGGAGCTTTGTACTTATTTATATCCTGACGTGCCAATGCCCAAGAGTGGTGTTATCCTCAGCTGTAACTGCTCTGTCTCTGCGGCCATTTTTAAAGATTTAACAATGCAGTTGGTGCAGAGAGGAAATGAGATGGACTAAAGCAGAGACTAAAGCAGGTTTAGTGGTCACGTCTTAACCATAAATCTTCCCCTAAGCACACTTGCATTCCAGAGGGAGAGGTAAACCACCAGAGGGAGCAACGAGCTTTGATTCCCCATGGAAGGGTAAAATTAGTCATGTCATTAGTCAAATCTGATGGAAAGAAAAGCTTTTTTTTTTTTTTTCTTATTTCATGACTGAATATATGCAAAAAAACAAAAAAAACAAAAAAAAACTGGTGTTGATGCACTTTGATGGAGCGTCTTTGAGCTAATTTTCAGTATTTACCATGTCTCTTTAGGCTGTTTGTTTCACAGATAAATTAATATCATCACAATATTAGTTTCCTGAAATATTAATCTGGTCTTCTAGCCTTCTCGCTCTGTGCCATCTGAATCTGTGTTGTAGCGAGGGGAATGCAGGCACTCCAGACTGCGTTCTTTGATTATGTGTGAGAAAATGTCTTCCTCACCATTGACAATCTGTTGATACCTCGCAAAATCTGAGATGAAAGGAAATGCAGCTTAGACTGTGAAAAATCCTTGCCTTCTCACCGGGAGGTAAAAGTACTCACAAACATTGAATTGTACATCTGAAGTGTTATCACATCCACCTGAAACGGAGGGTCCCGGTGGCAGAGCCCTACCCCTGTGCTTTTGATCACACCACCAGTGCCTGTAAACAAGTATTTTCCCATCTCCCTTGCTGTCTCTCTCCCCACGTCTCTTGCTTTTCTCTGTCCTCCTCCCCCCACCAAGGTGTCTGGAGGGGGAGGTTCCTTTGATTATCTCCGCTGCAGATTAATTGCTTTTCTTAACCTCTGCACAGACGTGCTTCCACACCGCCCCGGAGCTCGCTGCACGTGCCCAGATGGACCCCTGCCAGGAGGAAAACAAACCATACCCTGGCTCTATCTCCACACCTTCTCCCAATTACTGACCTTCATCCTTTTATTTTGGCTTAGATGTTATCATCTGCATTATCAGTGTATTTACTCTGTTTGTTTAGCTGGTTACTTGCTGCACTGCAGCATTCCTGGCTGTTTTAAGGCTGACTGAGCATGTGTGAGGTGTCTTAATTTCTGGGAATAGTTATTGCAGTGGATGAGATGAATGTTTGTCAGGTAGAGGTATTGTGTGTCATAAAGTATCTGTGGGTCACAGACTGAGGCAGGGGGCAGGTTTTATGCAGCGATATTACACTGCACCCCCCCCCCCCCGACTGTCCTTATTCCATGATTAAATAGATTTTGGCCTTGAGTTGTGCTGCCCAAGCAATTCCAGTCTTTTTTTTTTGTGTTCATTTCCATCTCACTTTGCCTTTGAGACATGCATGTACATCACATGTCTGTACATCAGCCCCTGCCTCCGAACACCGTCATGCAGCAGAAACAGACCTTGGCCTTTTTTTTTTTTTTTTTAATAATTTTTTTTTTTTTTTTATTTTCTTAAGGACATCCTGAAAGTGCGTCCAGGTAATCTCGCTGATTTATGCCCTACATCTCACATGCAGACAGTCCACCTACTGTACCTTCGTTGTTTCGATAACACTCTGAAATTGTCCTCAGGGTGATTTGGAGTTTGATTGCTACAGGAGAAAAAGAACAAGTTGTAATCACTTTTATTTTTTTTCTCTCTTGTTGGAGACTTTCTTGAATCTTTAGTGTTGACAGAGTTCAACATTAAGACATGAAGTTTCTTTCTTAGCCCAGAGTTGTTGGCAGAAAAGTGTTGGAATATAACCTTTGTAGACTCTGGCAGGAGCTTCATAATCCATAACTCAGACTTTTTGGTTTTTTGGTCTCTCTCCAGTTCTTTTTTTTTTTTTATCTGAATAAGTGAATCCAGAAAAACTTATAAATTAAGTTTTGCATGACTGTTTATGTTACTATAAGTCGCTATAGGGTTTTTATTTTTTATTTTTTTTATCCTAATTGGTTCAGGTGTGTGATACAGAGAGCACCATGGGGCTCCAGTCGAACAGAGGTGAGACAGCCCACACGTATCTGCACACTCTGATACACACAAATGCAAATCTGCATGTTAGACATGAACAGACAAAGAATGTGTCTACACTGACTCACACTCATTCACTCACTAACAGGCTGGGCTCCCTGGACTGGATGGTACAGTATGGTGCCGCTGATTTCTTTTTTTTTTTTTTTTCCCCCCCTCAGCAAAAAGCCGGGATGAGCTGAGCTAATTGAGCTGGGAGGCCCGGCAGGGGAACAGGGCCCCTTCATGCACGGCTCGTCACTTCCTTTCTTTATCCATCGACCCCTGTGTCTTCAGTCCCGTATCCCCAAACCACTCTGAGCTACACAAAAGGAAAAAAAAACAAACGAACTTTAATGCATATTTGAATGTTTCAGTAAAGTTAGATGCGTATCGACGTGATCTAAAGTATGATTTATAAACACTGCGGCTTCTGTGCTTGACGGTAATTGATAGCGCTGCTCTGTGTTGCTTTTTGATGGTTAACCTAGAGTAACAGTTTGTATTACTGCAAATGAATAATCCATAACATCTCACATCTTTACCTGAGCTGACAGGGAGATGTTTTGTTTTGTTTTTTTTTTTTTTTTACTTCTGTGTTGCACCTTAAGCAGAGCTACAGGCCAGAATGTACCAACTGTTTTCTGTATCACTAGCCAACAAGGAAGATTACCTGTTCTATTTGAGGGGTATTAAGATGTTACATGCCATTCGATGGGCCCTGGGAGGCCAGTCATAAAAGCCACAGCAAGCTGTTGAGACGGAGACTCAGTTGTTTCCATCTTTTAGTTGCACTTGGGGACTGATTATGGTCAGACAAACGGCCTTTACCTGGAAAGTCACTTTCACTTTCTCATCCACCATTTGTTAGTATGGCTAATGTCTTATTAAGTCTCACAGAGGGGAAATGATGTGCTCTTTGGGTGAAGGTTAGGCTCTCAGCTTATCATGAGACAAAAGAGAGTGATTATTGCAGCACAGGCGTGCCTTATCCTGTGTCTTTCACTACAAGTGCTATTTGTGTTATTGCTGGAGCTGCTTCATTACCCATAATCTATTAGCCCTCCCTCCACCTCCCCCAAATAAGTTCAAACATTCGGCCTGAATGATGAATGCTTGATCACTTGTGCATGGTCTTCTCCGGAAAGGAGTGGACGGAAAAGGGGGGTGGAGGGGTTGAATTTTACATTATCAAGGAGATGATTACAAAGCAATGATAAGCTGTTTCTGGTAAAGTGGTAAACAAGCCAAGGGCTTGTGCTCTTTCCCCAAGAATAATTAAAAGTCGCTTTGCATTCTGTGCATCAGTGTCCTTTCCTCCACCCAGTGGCCACCTCTTGGCATAATAAAGCTGACTGAATCTCACCACAGGGACGGTTCCTTGGCTCGCAAGTTATTTGGCATTTTCTGGAGCTTTTTCTGTCTTGTATCTTTTCAGAATTTGTAGTTGCACACTATTGGCAGATGTGTTAATGCTCATTTTATCGGCAATAAAAAACTCTTCAGTACTCCTCTGCCTTTCCTTTAATAGATTTCATCACTTTTTTTTTTTTCCCCCCCAGGTGCCGAAAGGTAGTTCTAAACAAGTGTGTCACAAATGGGAAGGTTTCCAAATATGGCTTTGCTTTTAATGCTGGAGTAAAAAGCTGATTCATTGATTTGATCTAAGCTGAGAGCTTTGAGACCTGCTGGAGGTGGTGTAGGAATATGAGAAGCTGGATTCTCAACTGCAAGACGTCCAATAAACCTTTCCTCCAAGTGTCAGTACATAAATACTGTGTAAATGTGTAATCGTGATTGTTTTAGTGGCTCCAGTTTGTGGATTTCACCCACAAAATACGTTCTTAGGATCTTCTGCCACGGTCTGCCTGCACTGAACTCCTAACACTGTTCAACACAGGAGAAAGCAGTGAGGATAATTTCCTTTCCCATTTATCAACCTCCTCTTTGTTTCAAAGCCATGTGTGTGAGTTCAGATGCCTCAGGACCGCATTACATCATGGCACTGACATGCATCTGCTAGTCCACTTGTAGCAACACTGGAATCAGTCAATTATCCGTGGAATCGATCGGCAAAACCCACTAAAACTCATTTAAAAGAAGCAATCAGTCTGAATGGGCCTTTCTCTTTTGTCTCTGTGGTGTGTGTGTGTGTGTGTCAATAAATAAATAACTAAATAAAGGTTGGCCTGTGGTGATCTACTGGATTGACAGTTTGTCTTCTGAGTTGCATGATTGCTTGCTGGCTATTTCAGCATAAGCATGACCACCTGAGTTTTACATGCTTGTGCTCCAAAGCACTTACCTCTGGCTAAACTCTTCCTGTGTTTGGTGTGTGTGTGCTGGCTGCACTCGCCAACTCCTTGGTGACTTCATTACTAAAAGAAGCAGCCCATAATTCCACATCCCAGCGTGGATAAATGCTGCAGCGGCAGCCTGTGAGTGGGGTGAGGGACACCTTGTCCTCCCAAATGCAAGGTTTATCTCGTTGAGCAGAAACATGGTCACCTTACCCCGGGCTTCGTTGTGACAGCCAGCAAGTCACTTGAGAGCACCATTGGAAATCAATAAACCTCCGCTCTTGAATTGTTGGAAAAAAACTTCCCTGTTTACAGCATCACATCATCACACAGGACAACCTGACTTTCAGTTATTTTTGCCTTTTCCTCTCCATTTCCTCTTCCTCCTAGCAGTGCAGGCTGGCTGATTGTTTGGTAGCTTACATAACCGGAGCTGGCTGGATTTTTTATTTTGGAAGACCTGTTTGATATGCACACGGGAGCTTTTCTGGTTAACTTCAGGCTGCTTAAGGCGCTTGTGCATCTTATCTCGGTGAATATTTGCCTCAGTGTGAGCTCCTCCGCTGTTGTCTCGTACTAATGGAGGAAATGTGCTCTGTTGACTTTAAGATGCAGCTGCTTCAGTGTGCTTGCTGTGTGCTAATTCCAATCATAGAGCAGGCCCTTGCATCACTGGTTCCCATTCTGCCTGAAACCCTTTGGTTTGTCACAGGTTGGATTCCAGTAGCTGTACTGTTTTCTAACAAGTAACAATATGGGGCAGTGTTTTTATGACTGGGTTCGTGCCGTTTGTACACGCTCGTGGTCCACAGGATTTCTGAAAGATTAATGGCAGCAACAAGTAAAGAAAATATAGCAAAGGTAGGAAAACGCAGACTGGGGGTCTAGCAAACATGGGTCTAAACAATACACAGTTTAAAAGATTCAGAATCATTTGACTCTGCAAATGTTTCGTGAGAAAGGAAATGCTTTCAGCCAAGTTTCTTCACACAGGCCGGTGCAGGTTGTTTTGCTGTTTCTTATGAGAAGCCAGTAGCTAACCTCTTTCCACACTCTTTCCTCCATCTGTGGCTCCACAAGCTTCTATTAGTGTGTTACCTGGGGAGACCACAGCTCCACAACTCTGATTAGGCCCTCTCTGGCTAATTAACTGCTTGGGCCACAGTTGGCCATTTGCAGCATTTAATGGAGCTACGATGCTGCAGCTGTCCTTGGTCTGTCATTCATCTGATTTCTGCCCTTTATGCCACAATTTGTGCCATGAAATTTATAAATGGGCAAAGGTAGCACAGCATTTATCGCTCTCATTAAAGTGACATCGAATATGGTCCATGGTGCATGTTTATGTTAGCTGCAGTTGAGGAGGGGGCGGGGTAACGTTACAAGGCTTTTGTAGGAGAAGTTTCTGGTGCTTCCTAGAGAGAGGACCTAATTATGACAGTGTTGTGGTACTTTAAAAGGCTCAAGTGGGGCTGATTGCCGTTTAAGTTTCCTCTGTCCTCCCTCTTGTCTTCTACTCAGGGTACCAGGCTGTGCAATTATTTATACCTTTCTGTTATGCTATGAAAATTGGGAGGCCGCTAACATCCGTACAACAGAAAGAATCTAAGATTTCCCTCCTTTAGGTGTGTAGTTCACGCTTCGGCTCAACTTCAGATCCTTCAGTTTGTTTAGTAACAGCGATAAGGGAAATGGTAGCATTCAGTTGAATCCTGAACAGATGGCTTATTTTGTATTCTACCAGCTTACACCTACACAGCATGAACATATTCCAATAAAAAAACACACACACACAAAGCGACAGTATATACTTTCATTTACCCACCCACTTGCTCACAAACCTCAGGTGCTATACTGTCTAGTTGTTGTGATCGTTAGACAGGCAGCGTGTCAGCCCACTCTGCCCTCCCGCGTGTGCAGAAAGAGTTAAATCCTTCCTGATTTCTTGAGTAGTGCTGCTGGATTATTTTTGAAATTCAGTTTCAGTTCTACTTCTGGCTATGGTTTAAATTCCACCTGTGTGAAATTCTGTGGAAGCATGTTTGCAAGTTTATTCATTTGCACAGGCAGAAATAAATGTAATATATGTAGCAGTGTTTCTGAACAGGCTTAGTAGCCAGACCTCATACTAGTTTCAGCCTTTTATTCAGCCTCTCTGAATGTTTATTTTCCACGCTCCTTGTGCGTCTCTGACTGGCCTGCACATTTCTTTCTCTCCAGTCCTTCCCGGGGGAAGGTGGATAGCACATGTGAGCGGATCACTTCTGATTAGTGGGGATGTTTTAAAAAGACGCCTGTAGTGTTTTTCTCCAGAAACAAACAGTGGTGTGGCCTCCCCAGGGAAGAATGCCATTTTCTTAGCACAGCACAACCCTTGAAGTTGCTTTATCTCCCAAGTGCTGTTAACTTTGGCCTTTAAACCGTGTACTTGCCGATGCCTTGTTTTTCACCTCACGAGCTGATGGTATCATGCAGGATGGCAAACTCATTTATAAAAGAAAACAAAAAAAAAAAAAAAACAAAAGCCGTTGGATTGAGCCTCATCTGGCCTGCACAGAGGATGACTTTTTAAAGCAAAGCAACAGCCTCACGACGTAAACTTTTTCACTCAGTTCTCACTGCAAATTTACATATAAAGTGTCTGATAAGCATGTTTGCATGTTGACAGCGCACGTTTGAACAGTTTGAGTCAAATCATATAGGTTGAAAGAAATTCGACTTTGTTTTGAATATATTTGAATCATGTGGCATTTTGCGTGAGACGAGACGGAGTGAGGGAAGATAGGGGAGGTAGGTAAATGGTGCTGGGAGGTGGGGGAGCAGTAGCAGGCCACTGATTTGTCTCCGTTCTGTCAGGAGGATTTACGGTGCAAGTGTGTTGAGCCATCAATCAATTGTGGTGCACTCCAAGGACAACTTTGTCTCTTTATGCAATTTGTAACACTGTCCAGTCAAATTGATTCCTTAACCAGGAGCCATCCAGCTCCCAGCAAAGAATAAACCTCCCTTGAAAAGAACATCAACTTCTGTTTGCTATAAACCAGACGATAAATGATGCAACTGTTGACTACCGCTGGCCCAAATCCAACTGCAAAACAAAGTGGGTGAGGGAAAAAACAAGATTAAAAGTGATTGCAGAAGTGATTGATTAAATGGAACAACTAAGGACTGATGCTGTTCAGTCCCTGTGACAAATGGCTCTGGCATTATTATTGTTTTACTATCAGTCCCCAGATCTAAAGCACATTAAATTTACAACCAAAAACAGACATTTATACCCAAAATTCAATAATGCGCACACTCGCCTGTGAAGTATGGAAATATCACTCGTTCAGTTTGGTCCTGGTGTTTATCATTTTTGGGGAAATTGGTATGAGCTTGTCAGATTTTTCATCTTTGAGGCCATGCTAACGTTTTAGGAAGATGATAAACATGGTGAACCTTATATACCTGCTGTATGTTCATGCCGTTGGTATACTTCTTATTAAAATAGGATAGTATCCTTTCATTTTACTTCATGTACTTTAGACATTCAATTATAATGAAGTACACTTGGCTTATGCTGACAAAAATACAGTAAAATAAAAGTATATTTGGCCTGTTCTTTATTTTATTATGTTGAGAGATACTTAGTATAATAAAGTATTCTTGACTTTTAAATGTACTGCTCTCACACATCATGTGTATGTACATTTTATAATAACTATTCCCAGAAATTAGTCCCAAGAATTCTTGAAATAGTACACTTTTAATTGTACTAGTAGTACATTGATATTATTATGCTTATTACATGAAGTACACCTGGGAAATATATTTGAATTTAATAAAATAAACTTTTAAGTATACTTGTTTTTGTAAGGCATATGTTGTTTGCTGACTCTTACACACAAACACACACACCAAAATATTTCATTTATGTACAAACACCTAGGATCAGCCGCGGTGACTCGCTCTCAGCACAGTCATCACATTAATGCGGAAATAATAAAGTCCAGCATTAATAGCATGTGATGAATCGTGCTGCTGAGTTACTGCCTTAGCATTGCTTTTAATTCGGTCTTTAAGATTTTAGATTAGCGTCACCTCATTCTTCTTCTGTGAGCATCAAATCCAAAGGAACGTTTTCCTTCCATTCTGCTGACTGAAATGACTACAAACATAAATATAGAAACAAATTGAGTCGAGGATTATCTAATGGAGCGTGCGTCAGTGCAGTTTGTCACGAGCTTTATATAAGTGTGCGTTTCTCAATGGCCACAGTTCTTTAAGTACTCAAACACTTTTATTTACCAAATCAGACCAGTTGTGAGCGGTTGCAGTGCACTTTATCATTCATTTATGATGTGAAATCATTCTGCCTTTGACAGCTGGCACAAGACGCGTCCCATCCATGTGAAGAATAGATGAATTTGTGACAACAAATAGCCTGAAAATATAGTTTCATTTCAGTTTGATCAGGGGGGGAAAAAACGTTGCATGTGACAGACGGCACCATGACATGTCAGCCTCGCTGCACATTTTGTGTGTGATAAGAAGAATCTAGAGGGAGGAAGATCCAATATTAACAAACACCGGTTTCTTTAACAAAAGAGATGAGATGTGACATCTGTGGCAGCCATAGCAAGATGTGAAATATCAGTCAACATGGCTTGCTGTCTGGGACCCTGGACCAAGATTACCCCAGCAAGGTCCTCAAGTTGTCCTTTACCTTCATTGTGAAATATTGATCCACAATGATTTTGTGACAAATGCCAAGTAAAACAGAAATGAATTAGGCAGCAGAGCAACCTAATCGTTTCAGTCAACATGTGGCAGGGTACCAGGTTTTTTCACACTAATCAAAGTAGTAATTTAACATTTTGTATGTTAAATTACCACGTCACACAGCATGCAATAAAATAAACCAACATAATTAAACCTTAAACCGACATATAGTCACTCACATTTTTTTTTCTTTCTTCCTGTTTGGTGCTTAGTTGTGAATGAAGTTATCTGAAGAGGACAGCCCCATTTTTAATTCTCCCTATTTCTCTAAAGGAGGGGGGGGCAGCTGTTAGTGGGTGCATTAGGTGCGGACCAGGACCAGGCTCGACTGCTGATGGTGTCAGAAGAAAAAGGTAGAAACAAACCGTTCTTACTAATGGTGGTGGTTTTGTTGCGTCCCTGTTAGTGGCACAGGCTGGAATGTGTTCACCTGGTGTGATGTGACCAAACAGCTCCACCTTGTGGAAAATATGCAGCCTGTTGATTGTTAATGAGAGGTTTTAAGTGACTTGCATTTAAAATAATCAAATACGTTAAACAGGACTGAGAGTTTATTAGTTATTATTTGAATAAAAGCCATGTGACTCTGTCAGAGCAAATATGGGCCAGGAGAGACTTGACCATAGTAATGGGACTCACTAATTAAAAGGCTAATCAGTGACTTTGCTGCAGGTCAGGCCTGGTGTTTATTGCTCAGATGGCAGCTGGAGTTTGATGTAGAACTATTTTATTTTTATTGGAGTATTGGTTTCCCTGTGTTGCAGAAAAATGCTGAGGGATAATTTTGCCCAGGGTTTGACAAATACTCATAGCATCCATGTGGAAAGGAGCTCAAATGGGATGGAAACCTGTGGATGGAGTGATTTAAAATGATTCATGCTGTTCTCTGTTAAAAAGCCTGAGACATGTTGTTTGTGATTTTTCTGTAATTAGCCTCTATGGGCAGATTCGATCAGTGGCTACCTGTGTGTCCTGTAGCCTTGTTTTTTTTTTTTTTTTTTTTCTACCAACTAGTTCTAAACTCTGTCCAGGGCCAGGGGACTTCAGGGGGGACAAATGAACAACTCATGGACCCAGCTGTGCTCAGGTTTCAGTCAACGGCTCCCTGCTCCAAACCCCTGGCAGGAAATGACAAAAAACAAGAGATTTTGATCAAAAAAGGCTCCATCCAGTCAATTGGGAGCAGAGGTGCCATTCCACCCTGTGCCTGTTTGAGGGCTGTAGACTTGGCTAAAGTGTGATGTCCAACTGTTTGGCTCAGAATAGCTTTTTGTGGCTCCTGTCTAAAGCCCTGGACATCACAGCTAGTCCTGCCACTTCTGGCTCCATTAGAAAGTTGGTCTTTGTTCAGCTCGGCATCTTGCTGCTTATTTGACATTCTGCTCACCTGTGCGTTTGCCAAGCAAGGCTTTGTGCTGCTATTGATTGGCCAAGACCTGGTCAGTCAGGAAGTGTGTGTGTGTGTGTGTGCCCACCAGGTTATCAGTGACATCACTTCTCAGAAAAGCAGCGTTGGCCTCTCCTTCCCTTATCGATAGTTTGGGGAGTGCATTAAGAGTGGCTCCTCAGCCTGATTTATTGAGACATGCCAGTGCCTCTCTGCGCACCCAAAGGGCACTAGGTAACAATTCAGTCTCACTTCCTTTGCCTGCAAACAGTGTTTATTTACTCACTCTCAGGGAGGCAATGAAGGCGGCTCTGACTGACAAACAATCTTATGATGCAGCCTTCATGTCAGGACTGGATTTTTTTTTTTTGGTCTCTCTCTCTCTCTCTCCTGTGTTTCTCTCTCTCTCTCTCCCTCTCTCTGTCAGTTGTCAGTCCTTTCTCCCCAGCCATGGGCCCTGTTGACACAGGAATCCGTCACTCCTCACACGGGGGAGAATGGGAGATGTTGGCGGCCATTACTATTCATGAGGCAATGTGATCCACTCTGTCATCCGTTGTCAGCAAGAGGTGTCTGACTGAACTGCCGCTCCCTTTACTCTCTTTATCAGCCAGGGGTGGCTAATGAGAAGCACCGGGTTAATACCACCAGTAGAACAGCAATGGCTTTAAACCTCTTAATTCATTTAGACACTGCTAATTGAAACCCATGTGAACTACGCTCTGGACACCATCCATTTTTTTTTTTTTTTCCTGTTGAAAATGAAATGTGGATTTGATCTGAATTTTGCAGCTGATGCCCAGATGAACTCACCTTGAACCAGATCATTTTCTCTTAATTTCACATGTTTTTAAAAACAAGCCTTGTACATGATTGACATTAAGCAAAGTCTTACTGGCAAATAGCAGGAGACAGCACCATCCAGATTTACTTAGAAGCAGCGTTGACAAGCAACAGCAGAAATAACCAGCTTTGGATAGTCGCAAACCTCTTAGTCCAATTACAGTGAGTAAAAACAGCACCCATGACTAAGGCTAGACAACCTCCCGGATGTGGCAAAGTGTAAATTAAAAACTGTTATTCACCCCACACTTGTCAGACATGACTTAGTCATCCTGCAATTGAGTGTTAAATCAGCATGCAGTGAACAGGATGGGCTCGTTGACTCAAAGCAGAAGTCCTTCCTCTTCCTTTCACCTCGTTCTGCCTTCATGTGTATTTATCCTTGCAGTTTTCGTCAGTGTGGATGGAAATGACTATTGACAGGAGTGAGAGGACATTGTCCACGTGTGCATGTGGCATCTTGGGGCCTTTCTTCCCCTCAGTGTGTGTGTGCGTGTGTGATATCTGAGCACAGTGCATACCTTCTCTTCGTTGCATTTACTGCTATCTTTGATGCATCTTTATGCTGCACTGAAGGGCTGAGGCCTAATGAAAGGAGATCATTCTCCCTACCTTAGATGCAGCTGTAAATATTCAAATGAGCCATCATCAGTCGATGGTGTGAGAGATAACGGGTCCATCTTTTACCTGCCCCTTCTTGTGTGTGACAGCAGGATATATTTAGTTGATGGCATCATTGTCCCCAAAAGCGCTTGATTTGCGGGCATAAATTTCAGCAGACACACATCCCTCCCTGCGCCTGCAGAGGCAAATGCTTATTCATTTACCCGTTTGTCATTTTAGTAGTTATTTTATGGTGGTGCCGTATTAATTGAACTGCTTCTACTGCACAACAATTCAAGGCCCAGTACATCTATTACAAAGGGGAGTGTGCCGGAACCATTGCTGAACTGGCTCACAAATCAGCCTAAGCTGAGAGGGGAACCTGACAATAATGTAACGCAATCGCACTAATCTTTCATTTGCAATGTGCTCCTTCCTCAGCCATGCAAGGAAAATGTCTTAAAAGCCTGAAGTGGCTGTGCTGGAAAAAATCCCGATTGGTTGCATGGGAGTTCGCCGACATGACTATGCGTTTGGCGTTGTTGTTGCTTCAATGGAAAGAAATGTCCTATTTACTGGAAGATTACAGGGGAGGTCATTTCTGCTGATTTGAACTGTCACCTTGGAGAATTGTGCAGGATTTGTTTTAAAGTCGTCCCATCTCATTTGATGGGGACTACAGATAGTAATATTACTGTCAGCAATAGATGCAGAAATAGACACTGTACATACTGAATGTGTTAAAGCTTCATGCACACGTCACCTCACGCTAATGGGAGAATCGGCAGATTGATAACTCGGGATCTGAGCCCATGTTGGAGCTTTATTTTTGATTGTCTAGAGGAATTAAAGTTCTTTGACTTTGTTAAGCTTCTTCAGTGAAGTTTCATGAAATACAAAACAGAATTTACTTTTTGACGTGATCCCAGGGAAGTTCACTCATATACCTGTTCATATTGTATTTAATTTGTAGAAATCCAATAGCAATATCAACCGTGTAAATATACAAACACAGAAGAGATTAAGTAAGAGAGGTGCAGAAATATCTGAAAACAAAACATGCACAAAAAATTGCTAGTTTTTTTTTTTAGAAATGTTGTATAGTTGTTTGGCAAATATAAAAACTTAGAAACATATGTCAGTATAACTACAAAAAATGGCCTGGGCTGTAGGTGTCATTGTAAATGACCTCTGTCCCTTGTTAGTAGTCACCTGATCCATTATAACTTATGATTTCCCCCAGAAAAACCAGTGTGTCTGCAGGGTCCATCTCCTGCCTGGTATCACATGTACAAGATCTATAAATGAGCCTTACAACATCTTTACTAACCAAAAATAATTGGAAAAGCACTAATTTCTTTTCACTGTGTTTTGATTTTTCGTTTTCTTAATAAAGCTGGTGGGGGGAAAGAAAGACAGAAACCTCTTGCCTGCTTTGTCACTTTAATTCATCTGTTATCTTCTGAAAGACTTAATAATACTTCTGTGACTCAGCATCCCATTCTCTAAAACAAACAACATGCTCCAGAGCTGATGGGGACATCCAATTTAACTGCCATCTTAATGGAATCTATAATAAGCACAGGGGCACAATAATGGCAAAGCACTGCATCTTCTGATAACACAGCAAGCATCAAAACCCCTGTGATCACCAAACAAGCCCAGTTTTTTTTCCTCTGAGGAGCGAAGAACAAAATGTCCAGATGTCATTGTCAAGTTCCTGGTAACATATTCCCCATGGGCTCCTCACAGGGGGCTGCCTCAGCTCTCCAGCGGCCCTCACGCCGCATCGAGGTAATCTGCGGTCTGTGGCACAGGGGCTTCTCTGCATTTCCTTCCACACTTCTGAAAACTGCCCCGACTTTAATTTCACGGGCCCCTGTTCCCTAGTGCTCGTGGCGGAGGAGTCAAATCACAGACTTTCATATGAGCACTGGGACCGAGCCAGAGACTTGTGATTCAGGAAGAGAAAGAAATGCGTTTGCCGCAGGAACATGCTGTATGATGAGCTCGTCTGGTGCTGACGTGGAGCTTTGTTTCACAAAGACAAATTTGTGTCACTGTTTGTCATCTGAAGTGGCCGCCCCAGTGTGTTGGTTTGATGTGCGGGTGTGACATGAATATGATAAAACAAACATGAGCGCGAGTTGAGCCGGGGCCCATTATGGGAGCTACAGGGACCACAGATGGGGTTGATGAGGTTGAAATATGGTGGAGGAGTGTGTGTACGTTCTCCTCCGGTCTCCTGGAGGTCAAATGTGGCAAAAAGCTAAAGGAGAAAAGTTTCCAAACGTTTTTGAAACCACCCAAAAGATGGCTGTGGCCATCAGACAGACTGGGCAAACACAGTCCGAGCTGTGGAGCGTGCATGAGACAGCCTGATGAAACGATAGCAACTTTGGCTCCGCAACAAATATTCAAATGAGATTACATGAAAGCCAGAAGAATGACAGACCGATGGACATAAATCTGGTTTCATTTGTTTACTCTTCTGCAATTGTGTTAGGCACCCCCTCCTGGCTCCAGAGGTAATGATTGTGGTGGGACCAGCTTAAAGGCTGTAGTCAGCTGTTTAGTGGGGCTCTGCTAACAGAGATTAGCGGCAGCTGCTTGGCGACAGACCTGATGAGAGAAAGGAAACATCTCGGCCGTGGGTCTAATTGTCTCAGACCACATCTACCTTGTTGAGTGAGACTCTCGACAACAGGAGGCAGTATGAGCAAGGAGGATTGGCAGGCTTTGTTTTTGTCAAGCCACATCAAAACTGAGCCTTTCTGCCTCTCTCTCCCCCCCCTCACTTTCCTCGCTCTCCTCATGTCTTGGCGGTGTACGCATGGCAGGTCGTTGCAGATGTTGCCTGTAATGATGCAGACGGCACACACAGTCATACAGAATGGAAGCAGAGCTAGCTGAAATTAGTAAAAATTACTTTCTCATTACCTCCCTCATTGCTTCTGTAAGTAGTCTGAGTTTCCGCACGATTAGGAGAACGAGCCGTGGAGCACCGGGTCTTACCGCACACAAACACACACACACACACACACACACAAAACCCCAAAACTAGGTTAGCCTTACTTCAGCCATTCCTGCAACCCACCCAAACACTCACCACCTCAAGTCGCCTTTGCACTAATTGCTGAACAAACAATGTGTCAGAGGCAGGAGACTGTTAGACGACATGCAGCTGTTTCATTCTCCACACTTGAGCCTCACATTTTATTTATTTTCCCTCCTCCTCAAAACGTAACGTTGGAGCGACTCAACCGTCAACCTTTCTTGGGCCTGACGGGAGCTAATTATTGCACAAGCTTCAGTGAATGCAGTGTGCCCATTTGTCCTTGTCTGAGAACAGTCAAGACTCTCCATTGGCTTAGTTCTACAAAGCCTGGGGCTAAATACATTTAAATAAATTCACATAGTGAAATTACTTGTTTTGCTTGCGGGTTATTATGAGTGATATACAGGGGTCCATAGTCTTGGATGGCACCTTACAATGATTTAATAGTGAGGAGGGGTTTAAACAGGTATGTGAGTACACAGAAAGAAGAAAGTCATGCACTGCAGGAAGCACCAGGGATGAAATTTGATTGTGTGCCTGTTCTATAAGATGCATATGCTGGAAGACCTAAAATGGTGCAGCAGGCCTGGCTGAGTAATGGATCGCTCAAGATGATCCGGAACAGTGGTGTGCCAGGATCGCTTTACACGAAACCCAGGAACAGAGAAAATGCAAAGTCTGCACTATGCACTGAAACGGGAAACCCAGAAACCAGTTGGTTGTAAAAACACTGGAAAAAACAGTTGGCGCCTTTTTATAGGAATCTTCTAATTTTGAGTGTTGAAGGTGTGCTGTGTAAAGCTCTGACATAACACACCCAGGAAGACGCCGAGAACGTTTTTAGTCTCTGAAAATGGCATCACAAAAAAAATGTTAATTGGAAAGTAAAGAAAAGTCCATCTGCATTTGAAGTGTGTGTGTGTGTGTGTGTGTGTGTCTTCCTGAGCCAATATTTCACATTTCACCCCATTTTTTTTTTTTTTTTTATTGCTGCATAAATAAGCAAATACCCAGGTATGATCTAAATCAGTATAAATAGTGCAAATATAGTCTCCTTATTACAACACTGGAGGTCTGTAATGTGATGCTACTATCAAGGATGGCTCTGGAAGAGTTTGACGTGCCTGAAGCTGTAAAATGGATCTGTTTTTAGGAGCAGGGAACAATATTACACCCACAAAATTAGACGTGCTCTCCAGCCAAAAAGCTTGGCTGTGACTATATGTAGGATACAAGCATTTTAGCACCTATCGCAGGCTGCAGGACTCATACAGCATCGGATGTGTCATGCGCCTGTTTCTTCCAACTGTGTGGTGTGTCTTTCTGCTGTGCCTGGTGCCTTGTAAAGCATCACCCCAAAATAACTTCTCCGCTGGAATAGGAAGGAATCGTGTTCATCCAGTTAAAATTACCTTCTCTCTAGGAACCCACGCACATGAGCCCAAAATACTCCTGCCTTGCGTCACGGCTGGACTTTTACATAGGTTTAGAGGGGGAAACTGATGCCAGCTCCAACAAATGTGTGAAGCTCCAGCAGCCCGTGCCAAGGTGTCATGCTGTGCAAATGGTGCCAGCTGACATCCCTCCCCCCTATGTAAATCAGTGTTTTTTGTTTTTTTTAAATTTTATATTGTAGGTCATAGTGTCAAGTCGAGCGAACTGGAATGTTGATCTGTAAAAAGCCATATCCCATGGGATCATGTGGCCAGCTGTACGTGTTCTGCTGCGGCACGTGTTCCACATGAATGATAATAATGTAATGGAGCCCTGCTACTGTACATCGCTGAAACATAACGCACACAGGACACGGCATGGATTTATTCTTAGGATACATTAATCACCACAGCCTTTTGTTTTTTAGTGGTGGAGAAAAGAAATTGTCCCAAAATAATGAAACATACTCCAAATCTGAGAATTTGCTGCTTTACTCAAACTAAAAGGTTGAAATATGGTCAATTCAGAGTGTTTCCCTGGACTTTAGACTATTTTCTGTTGTCTAGGCCACAATAAATAAATAAATAAATAAATAAAAAAATTCTCTAGATTAATGATGAAAATCATTCCTTTCCATCATGGAGGACGTAATGGTGGCAAAATATTTAGTGTAAATATATTCATGAATTCATACATTAATTTCAGGCTACATGGTTGTGGACATGTTTATACAGTATATGCTGTGTGTAGTATTATGCTATACATAGTCCAGCTTGGTGCCAGGTTCATTGTTCTATTTAGATGTATGGGAAAATACATATTTTACTATATTTTTTTTAAAGTTCGCCTTAATTTGCAAAGGGACCAGGAAAATAAAAACAGCAATGTGACCGCAAACCAATAGGTCAACTTTTAAATTGTGCTTAGTAGAGAAAATAAATGTTAAACTTTATTCTTCTCATGTTTCACAGCAGCAGACATACAGAAAGATATGCATAGCATTGAGAAGTACCTAGACAAAACTACAATACTCTTCAGACTAAGAATACCTACAACACACAGAGTGAAGCATTGTGTATTTTTGGAAATATATTTCCCCCAGTCAAGTGGTTTTCCTAAGAAAAGCAAGAGCTGTTATCTTGGTGTGGCTGGGAGCCTGTGAGGACGTGGGCCCAAACAGGCTGGGGACCAGCTATCTGGCTTCTGCCCTGGCACCTGGTGTCAAGCGGTGACCAATAAGTGATGGCCATTGTTTCGTTTGCAGTAGTCTTTCATTGGGTTGGCTGTGGGGCTATTGCAGAACAGCCGATGATTTAAGGCCGTCTTTGATTACCCAATTGCTCCCCCAGCATTCACTACATTCACTCACCCAGGCCTAATTAATTTAGTATAGATCAGATTGTTTTTTTTCTCTTTTCTTTTTTTTGTAATTAGTACAGCTCTAAAGTCTGAATTAGACTATTTGCAAATTGTTCTCAGTGGATGGATATGCTTGGATACTCACTGCAAGCTCAAGTGTAGGTGTTTTTATTTATTTATTTTTTTATTTTTTTAAACCATCTAATGGCAGATGTACAATCACAGTGAATGAACGCAATTATAGCGCATGTGATCTAATCAAGATGGAAAACAGTGGAGAGGCAGGTCTTGCTGATTACTAGGGAACAGTGATTGAATAAACTGCAGCCTGAAATGTGTAAACTGTACACAGAGATGGGACTTTTCCACAACTGCTGGAGGAATTTATCTGATTTAAGGACTGTATGTCAGCATGTTGCACCCTGAAACTGATCAGATCTCGGTGCCAGTTAAACTGCTATTTTAGCACTGCTGTCAGGCATGCCAGTGCACGTTCTGACTTTTGTAAAGGGTTGTCCAGCCTAATGGATCTGTGAATGGGCCTACAAGCTCAAATAATCTTAACCTGCAGGATTAGTCAATCCTGTCTAAACGGCAGGTTATGTCAGTATTAATCTGCATTATGAGGTTACTCAAACAAGGGTGACATTTCGCCTGCCTGGATCGCCTCCCTGTCGCTTTGTGTTTGTGATACAGGCCTATGTAAATAAGGGAGCTCTGCTCTTCTGTTCCGCTTTGCCTCAGAATTTGTTTAGGATTAGAAATCTCATTTTGCCCCGAGCCCTGCTTGCTTTAGATCAGTCAGCTCATCTGCAGATCTCGGAGCAGATAAACACTGCCGTTCTCTGGGCCTCAGCGTTTTTTGTATTCTGCAATTTGCAGAGAACCAGTATGCTTTGTTCTTGTCACATCACAGGCCGAATGGGGGGACGAGTAGGGGGGAGTGAAGAGGCGTTGGCACACCTGCAGGTCGTGACAAGTGTGCGAGGCATGGCAGAAAGAGTAAGCGCTCCAGGGGTTATCTACCTAATTTCAAATCCATTCTGGGAGGAAAGCCTGGGCGCTGTTCCCATCTTTACAGAAAGATTTAGAGTGAGTCAGTTGACAGGGCAAAAAGGCAAGGACAGCCTTTGTGTGGGAGATGAGTGACAAAATGAGTCATGGCCATCAGTTGGGTTATGGAGTGTGATGAGGAACAAAGAAACTATAGGCCTGTCAAAGAGACAAAGCTATTAGACCAAATCTCACACTACCTATCTTTGCCACTGGGCCTGGGTTTCAGATTTTTATTTTTTTTATTTTTTTTTTGGTGACAAATGGAGGATGATCTTTAAGCAGTAAAACATGTGAGAACAAGACTGGATTTTTGCCATAGTTTTTAAATATCAAGGGGGGAAAAACACAGTGATCTAAAATCTTATCAACAAAAAACCCCCAGAAAAATAGGAGACAGATTTTAAAGCCAAAACTGAATGATGGCTCCTGCAGCTTTTGTTTTGTCACATTTCTTTGGTGCTGTCATGCATGGCTCCCCAACTCTGTGCCAGGCCCTTGTTGATATTTCTGGGTGCAAAATATGGAGGTTACATAATTTCTTTCTGTGAACAAGTTGTACAGGTTGTACTCGGGCCTTTTACCTTGCCACCATGCAGAAACTGAACTGGAAGGGGCCTGGGCAGAGCACTGAATGTACTCACTGTGTACGGCACACCAATCTGTTGGGGTTGAGTCAGAACGGCCACCCACGAACAACTTCCTCTGTATCGACGCAAGCTGGCCGCTTGCTGCGAGACGTCACTCGCTAATCTAGCATAACAGGGAGTGAAAATGAAGCGGACCAGAGAGTGCCGAGGTATTAGCATTTGAGCATAGCGTGCAGGAGGAAAAGCTTTTTACCAGCCCACTGCACCCATATGGCATTAGCACATAAAATGCCACTGTTGACATTTTGGTGGCTCCGTGCCTCTGTAAGTGCAGGGCATCGATATTAGTCATTAGAGAGGGTACTTGATTCCCCATTGATGGTGAAACAGTCAAGCGCCACCTATCCAAAAAAAAACTCAGGGGTTCTGGTAGAACTGCTGCTGTGCCAGGGCTGAGGTTTGGCACTGCGGGATTGATGCAGCTTTTCAAAAGGACCAAGTTGAACCTGAGCTGTGAGAAAATAAATTAGCAGACAGGCTGAAACCCACGTACCCTCAAACACCCAGCATCGCTCTACCTCAACTTAAAAGAGTTCTCATTTATGTGCAGTTTAAATGTGAGCATTGCAGGATTATACCACTGCAGTGATGTCCTCCTAGCTGTTTTGATACTTGTCATCCTGTTGCAAATCCCACTCTTGATAGAAGCAACAAATTAAAGGCCAGTTAAAGGTGAAAGGCACTTACCAGCAGCTCCCTGGGGCCTAGTATGTATGCTTTGTATTGATTTTAGTTTTTTTAGTGTGAGCTTTTGGCCTGAGGCTGTATGTGCCTTGTTTTTTATAGATATATTGTGGTGATCTGGAAATGAGCATATGCAAATTTTTCTTTTCAATCATAAAAATGACTTACATTGGTAAAAGAGGTTAGAGCTGCCAGGAAGGAGGCCTAGAGGAAGACCAAAGAGGAGGTTCTTGGATGTAGTGAAGGAGGACATGAGGATAGTTGGTGTGGGTGAGGAGGATACAGAGGATAGGGTTGAATGGAGGCAGATGATTGGCTGAAGGGAGCAGCCCAAAGGAGAAGAAGAAAAAAAGTCATATAATGTCTTAAAACCTGATAATGGAGAGGCTGTTTACCCCAAATCAACTTATGATTCTTGATTATGGATGTTTCTCTATATCAAACACCCTGGTTTAAGAGTCTTGACCTGACCGTTGGCTGAACCTGCTGAAAGTGGGTTAAACCACACCTGACACTTTTCCCCTCCTGCCTCTCAGCCCCTCCCCTTCTAAATAATCTCCTGATAAGAAATAACACTGCTGATGATTAATTGTAGTCATTGTGCTTGTGGACTGATATACTCCCTCTTCACATCCATCTTTAACCCCCTTCTACCCCCCCACCCTCAGTCTCCTCCATGTGACCATGTGGCTCTGAGGGTGGTTTTCAGAGGGACATAAAAACTAGTCAGCTGTAAAGCTAAATGAAAGTCATTTGCTCTTCACATACTCTACTAATGTAACGTGCAGCTTTAGGGACTATTGGTCTTTGTGTAGTTATAAAGTAAGTCATTCTTAAAGGCGATGTTTGATAATTGAAAGTGATGGAAGGGAACAAAATTAGAATGGGCATAATTTAATGATTGTGTTCATTTCTTTCTTCTTCTTGCTCTTCCCTCCGTTCATTCATATCCAGTATAGAACCTGTGCTCAGATAGATGGTGACTGTAATTTAGTTTTCCATTTGTGTATCATTCTTCATTCAGAGTGTTTTTTGGTGGCTGTTGGCAGTGTTTGTCAGTGTGCATTGTCTGTTTCGCTCAATTGATTAAAAAAAGATGTTGTCTCATGCATTGTGACGGAGTATTTCCTCCAGAGATTGCAGAGTTATTACAGAGCGGCGGTCTGGACATCCGTTGATGTATTGTGCTGGGCTTTGGGACAGAGCGAGGTGAGGAGGAGGAAAAGCGCAGCAGGGAGAGAACGGGAGGGTGTTCTCGGGTAGGAGTTAAAGACGGAAAGAAAAACAAGTCGCTCACAGACACACAACTTCATCACACACCTCTCAGAGTGACAGCGACTAGAACTGCACGTCTTTTGCCATGTTCCATCCCCTCAATCATCTTTCCATCAAACACCCTCTTACTGGTGTTCAGACTCGCACATTACCTTACTAACAGGTTGTCATAGCACTGCCACATGGTTGTCAGTGTCAAGGAATCTCCGCATGTCTGGAGCGGAGGATGTGGAGAGGATAGTTTGTGTTGTCGGTGACAACACCTTGTCTGAGTTTTCCCAGGGTGTGAGGCTGAACATTATTGCACGAGCAGAGAGTCCGTACACAGCCCTGGTTGGGAGGACGGTGATCGGTGCGACGGCATACCCGAAAACCGCCATTTCAACGTAAACATGGCAGATTTAAGTTAATAAATGACTAACATTATATTGTTAAATAAACTGTATCTTGATATAAATTATAGACATGATAAATCTGTTTGCTACATCAAACTGCTACAGTCCTTTGCATGTGTTCAACAGAAGCAAAACCCTACAGTTATTTAAAGCCATTAACACATACACAACCTGTAATGTGCTGTCATTAAATATGTGTGCGTTCATTCATAATTTCCATATTTGAAAATCGCCTTCTACCCTTAGGACTCGGGTTAGAATTAAGAACATTTCCCAGATGAGCTTTATATGTATTCAGCATTTCAAAGAGCCACACTTGTAAATTCAACCCTGAAAACACAGATTGATCCAGAATCCAGGTGCACAGGGGGAACAGGAAATGCAGGTCAGTGGGCAGAGAGAGCCTGAAGTGCATTTGTTTTACTGGCACTGTTCTCCTCTCTGACTGTGGTGCAGCAGCAACTGTTTACTGCAGCCTACTTTTTCCTACATACCCTTATGCTGGCACAAGATGAAAGGTTTCTGGGAGCTGTCTTGCAAATTGTGGATTTTAAAAACTTTGCATTCACTCCATAGGATGTTGATTTTGAAAAGTTTTATCTACAGTTACTAAATTGATCCAATTTTATAAAAGAGCTGCATTTTAAAGACTCATTTACAGATGACTTTTTTTTTTTTTTTTTTAACTCAAATTCAGGTACATGACAAAATATACTACATAAAGTAAAATTGTCAGCTCAGGCTTGAATTGTACTGGAGAACACCAAATAAATTATAGTGGCACTACTTCTGCATCAGAATAGTGATTGGGTGAAGACGTTGTGAGCATAAAATGCAAATGCAGCATCGCAACAAAACAGGCTCAGGTGGCTGGTTTAATATGGACAGGTACAATTTGTCTCAATCAATCTTTCAGTGACAAAAAGGATGGCGACAACCAGCTGTGATTGCTCCTTAACTGTCGTAGATGTCAAGTTAAACTTTAACATATGGAAATTTAAAACAGCTTTGCTGCTGCTAATAGGTGACCCAGTGACTTTTGTTTTGTGTTTTACTTTTATTTTGCACCTTGATTTCTTTCAGACTTCCCTCTTAATTTTCTTCATTTCATTGTTCCTGATTGTGCCATGTTATATATGCTTGAAAAATGTCTCGGACACCATCTCCATTTAGATGAGTTGATTGTTCCTGCCTCTTTGATCATTTTCAAATTGTAGTTTAAATAACTCCTTCCCAGACTGATGTAGTACGATCTCCCCAATGATTTCACACCATAGGACAAAAGAATTTGGAGACACGTTTGCAGAGCTATCCAAATATTCAGTCCATTCATTGTCCCTCTCCTCGATTTCAGTGCTACAGTAATGAGTTGAGGCAAGAGGACAGAGTCAGGCAATCAGGACGTTGAATCTCCAATGTGCATGACAATGGGAAGTGTCCAGGTGACCTTTAATTGAACAGCCATCCATTCATCCTCGCCGTACCATTCTTAAGCCATCACTGATGCAGGTTCCATTCATCTGCACCTCCCTCTTGCACCTGTATCAGCAGCAGATGTTTGATCAGATAAGCACACAGGTCAATGTCGACCTCATCACAACAGACCTGGCTTCGCCCGTCATGCCAATAACTGCCAGGGGATGAGTCCTCCCTTTCCCTGTGTTCTGACTGACAGCTTACCTTTGACAAGGTTTATGGGGGTCAGAACCTTCCTATCTGTAACCTCTAATTAGAGCATTGTGCCATTAACTGGTGCACCCAGACCTTGGCTGGCAATGACTGGACAGGTACCCTCCTCTGCGTGAAAGACAATTGAATCTCCCCGATGAATTATCTGCTTTTTTTTATTTTTTATTTTTTTTGGAGTAATCACCATCTACTCAGTAAGCACACAGGTGTGTTCAGTCAGTCGTTGAGAGAAAACTACCTTGTGTGGGCCCTTTAGAGGGCAACTATTCAAGTATGTCAAGGCTAGCCTTGATAAAGCCGCAGCAGTCAGCCCTAAACAAACAAATGAGGCAGAATAATTGACCTTCAGGCAACGTTACTATTAACCTGTCCTGCTGGGAGTTAAACCCCCACTGTGATTTCTGTGGAGATTTAACCTGCAGAAATCACCCCCGTCACCTCACACACAAAGACTGCAGGTAGGCTGAACACATTTGCATAAGTCTTTGTAACTCTGTACCTGCAGGTGTGAAGGGACACCACAAACTCAAATGTAGGGAACGTACAATACGTAAGGGAGCAGCGCCATGTTTGCAGGAGTGTAGTGTGGAGATGTGTTCTGCATCAACTCTACTGTGACAGTCACAGGTGGCAAAATGTGTTATCAAAACAAAATGCCAAAAAAAATTCAATTTATTGTGTTGTGAGGCTGGATTCTGTGGATCTCATGATTAATCACCAAAAGTCTTGCCAGACTCAGCAGGATGTAGCCAGTTTATTCGTTCGGTCTGTTGTACATTAAGTTGGCCAGACAGATTTTAGAAGTCTCTTATTGTGAAAGTCATGTCCTAAGATCCTTGATTAACAAACAACAAACCCTGGTCATTATGTTTCCTGCACTGAAGTCTTTAACACAGAGTATTTCATTAAATACTCTGATAGCTCTGATAGCATTGGTTACTTGTGCACTCTCCAGGCTGGAAATGCTGCACTGAGCTCCACTGGGTCTTCACTAGTATCACTGTTGGTCATTGTTACATTAGGGAGTGCTCAGTCCCTGCAGCCACCACGGCCATTAGGCAGGAACAGTCCTACTCATGAATGCAGTTATTAAAAGTAACTTTGACCACTTTAGTTGACTGGATTCTGACTGAGCTGTTGATGTGTTGCTTGGCTCTCAGTAGTTATTTGTGAGTAGAAATACTGTAACTCATAGGAATGATGATGCCATAGGTTAATGTACATTCATGTAGTGTCACAATTTTAATTCACCCACTGTCCTAATAAGATGTTTTTTTTTTTGTTTTTGTTTTTTTTTTTTTGTTCTTAGGAGAAATTTATTTGACAATATAACAAAACAAAAAACATTGTTTTTGCTCTGTGTGGCCTGTAAAGTGAGTAAAAGGTGGAGTTTCTGATATTGTGGGTGCATTTGTTATTTTTCAAATGCAGTATGCTGCAATAAGAACTTTTAATTTGAAATTGGACTTGATAAATATTTATACACTCTTGTTTGGTCATATCAAAGTTTGGCAGAGTTATGATAAACCTGAGGTGAAAATTAGCCGTGTAATCATAAATGGATTATGCAAATTAAAGATCAATTGCTTCCCCTCTTGTTTTCCAGAAAATATAGAGACTTTGTTTCTGAAAAAAAGGCTTTTGCCCATCAAGGTGAGTTTGCCGAGAGCCAGCGGGGATCCTCATCTCCCTCCAGTGGGTAACGAGCTTATTTTCCATACGTAGCCAGGTGCATGTTTTAAGATAGAGCCTTAACAGCGTGGCGTGGTGGTGAATTCCAAGTGAGCCAAGCCCAGGTACAATAAGTGTTATGAATGCAGCCCGTGATGTTGATGGCATCCATATCACACTGAGGGAGTGGGGGGAAAAAAACAGCCAGACATCTGTTTCAAGCACACTCCAGCCTTTACATCTCCCCACAAAGTCATGGGTTGGGAGGTGCACGTCTGGCTTTGCTAGATTACAGTGTGTCAACAGGCTTAACTGCTAACTTTGAAACTGGCCTCTCTCTTTTTGTAATTCCCCTGATGATTTGTTTATTTAGCTTTTCTTAAGCATACGCTCAGCACAAGCAGATGATTGGTTTTATGAAAATAACACCTGATTGATTCATGTGATTATTACACTCGATAATGGTTACTTTTGGACGACTGCGGTGCAGGAGCGCTGCTGAGCGTTGCTATTCAGAAAATATTAAGTGATGTTAGTTTCTGTGTGTATAATAATCCCCGTACAGTGGCCTTGAAGAAAGAAGGCTTGTTGTTTGCCATCAAGCCAGTGCTTTGGCTACCTCTTCCTACTGGACTTATACTGTTCTTTTTTATTTTGGTTTAGCTATGGGGATTACTCTTTTGGATGAGCTTTAAAGACTACAGTGGGAGAGGGAAGTGCAGCTGGGCTTAAGGATAGGATAAAACAGGGGGGTTGTTACAGTGGATACAAGAGGGGGAAACATACAGAGGCGTTGATTTGTTTAGGAAGCATTGTCTTTCTGTTGTCTTCTCATCTTTTCACGGTTGAAGGTCAGGATAAATAATCGATAACATTAAAAAGAGCTCCCGGTCTGTTATAGCAGAGACTTGGTTCCCACTGACAATTAAAGGCTCCTGAGTCATTAATGTTCAAGTAGCCTGGAACCCCCTGAGCAGTGTTCTTTCTGAGAGAGAGGAAATCCAATGCAGGCTTGAGGTTTGCCACGGTGGGGTCATGACTTTGACAGGAGGGGAAAGGCTGGATGATTTGCTGCCACGCTGTCACTGTTCACTCTCAATAAGAAGAGGACACCACCTTCTCATACACCCTCTTCACTGCTTGACTGTACAGATATTTTTACAACGGAGAGAAAACAATTACATCGGCCTCTGCAGAAGAAGTGGAAGCAAAAGCTGGAGCGGCAGAGACGGAGGGAGCAAAAAACAAAATGTGAAGGCTGGCTCCTTTTCAGCATGCTGTGTCACTATCAATAGTGACACCTTGAACAGTTCAGTCAGTGATATTGAAAGTGCTGTGTGTCAGCAACCCTGGCTGTGACACTCCCAGGAGGCACCAGCTCCCCTGGTGGCAGGTCACACTATAAAAAGAGCAATCAGAGTGGCCTGATGGAACTAATTTCATCCGGCCTTTAGTATTCCCATTCCTCCCTTCTTTTACCCATCTCAGTGCCCCCACGCACATGCATGTAGACATATTTATACCTTCTTGTCCGTACTCCTGCTCCCTCTTATGCTCTCTCTGTCTCTCTCTCTCTCTCTCCCTCTCTCTCTCCCATCTGTGTCACCTCTCCGTACCCTCCTCTCTCGCTCTGTCTCATCTCCTCGCTCCTCTGCTCTCGTCAGGCTTTCCTTACCTTTTGCTTTGCGGTCACGTTTCATCTCTGTGCATGACTCATTCTGCTCAATAAGCTCCAAAGTAAGCAGATTTGTCCATCCTCTCCTCTCTCTCTCTTCTTGCCCTCCTCCTTCCTAAGAAGGCTATTGTGATTCACGGAGGAAACCCTTCAGAGCAAATACTCTCTGGGCATTTCATGTATAAACATGTCTGACTTTCTATCACCGGAGGGAGAAAAAATGAAAATGCAAAAAAGCTTTGTGTAACACAGTGATTCAATATGTAACAACCAACAAATGTTTTGATGCATTGGTCTGAGCCATTCGGTCAAGTTAATGCCAAGTGTGATAAATAGATTAGTCTCTAGATGGTGGCCTCAAACGAGTTTCCTCCAACGCTTAAGGCAGAGTTGTCATTCCAGCTAATTTGTTGGGATTTGGCCTGCCAAGAGTCCAACTGGTGATGAAAGGAGTCAGCCCCTTTAGCATTTAGACAGAAATAAACAAATTCATACTCTATATTAATATATATGTATTTTAACTGGATTTGAAATCCTCTTTCCGAGTGCCATTGTCAGGATTAAGGGTCAGAAAATGCAATCTGAGTTGAATTAAGGAGAGAGACCTCAGTGTCACACACACACACACACACATGCACAGAACACACTCAAAAAAAAAAAAAGAAAAGCATTAGCTTTCTCACATTTGCATAACGTTTCCTATATATAAATCAAGTGTTGTGGAGAGCTTTTGGAGTGACTAACATGTACAGAAATGCATGAGAATGAGTGGGTAGGTTCAAAGCAAAGGGGGTCTAGTTGCTGTAATCACCCAGCAACATGGCAGACGGGGAAAAACAGATTTTTGCACCTTTTTCTTCCATCTTTCATCAGCAGCCTGACTCCTAAATTATAAGGGGAACTCATTAGGAATGTTGACAATACAATATAACATGACTGTGGCACCACTCAGCAGAAAGTGCCTCACTAAGCAATGCAAACAACAACTTCAATTATGTTTTTTTTTTTTTTCTTCTTCTTCTCTTCCCTCTTCTGTCACACAGCCATTTATTGCCTCAGATGATGTACAGTATGCTGCACTGGGGCATATATATGGAATGGTTTGAGGACTTTAGATTAAAATTGATTTTCCTCCCCTTGGGAAGTGGAAAAAGTCAGAAATTGTTACTTGCACATTTATGAAACAGATTTAGTCTGTTGACATTGAAGGCTATTTGATAAGTAATTAAATAGCCTTTACCCAAGACAAGGTGACAGGTAACTCTTTGTCATTCCCCCCTGTGTACAGTAATAATGATATACAGTGCAGCGCTTGTTGTTGTGTACCTTATACCATAAAGGGAACAGATGATATTTTGTGGTTGCAGCAGAGAATTGCATTACTATCTGTCAGTTGTGGTCATTTGTGCCAATTATCGAAGAGTTTCAGGCAGGCGTCTTGACAGAAAAGAACTGGAAATGTATGCAGCATGTCAATTAATATACAGTATGCATTGCAGGCCCTAATGTATTTATGTCTGTGAGCTGTGGCAGTAGTTTGCTGGAAATCACTTGGCGGCAGTAGCACCCTCCGGCTGGCAGGGTCCTCTGATTAATGAGGTATCCCAGCCTCGTAGCCTCGGACAGGCAAGAGGCCACACATCTGTGTGTCACTCAGGCCCAACACCTTCTCCCAGCCCGGCTGCCAGCCCCTCGCCAAGGGATTTTCCAGATGTTTCAAGGTTTCTGTACGCAGCACAGAGGCCACTGTCCTCAAATCACTATTCTGACATTGTGTTTGTTCGTGCCTGACTTTGTATAACTTTCCTGTAAAATTCAGTGCATATTAAAGCAGTTCTGCTTGTAGCTTCTGCAATGAAATGCTTTATCAGTTTCGTTCCAGATGTTGATTTGGCTCGCAGGTGTTTAAGGTGTTTGTGATAAAGGCAGCTGCCTGTGATGACATGTTTGGTTTGAGATTAATTTGTGTTGTTAGCCTCCTCAGTTTGGTTGCTTACACCGTAGAGAAAGATGTAATTTCAGCTTATTTTCCCGCTCTACACAGCCTCTCTGTCTCATGTGAAGCATCGGGACCTGAGTTTAAAATAGGATCAAGTATCAATAGCCCATGATAAAAGTTCAGCAAGCAAAGCTGATATATTGTTGCTGTCCCCAAAGGGAGGATAATTTATAAAACCTTGTCTTCGGCTACCTTTTGTGCACATAGTAGCTTTTACACTGGAGCCACCGCTTCCAAGCAGCTACTGTATGTTGATGCCATTTTTATCATCTCAGTTTTCCCTTATTTCCCACAAATAAAGCAGGGGAAAAACTCATAATGGAATTCAGCCAAGGCATTGGATTATAAATGAGGTCTGCGCCAGGCTTCATAACATTATTTAGATTCCTGTGTACAGAGACTCGTGTTCCAACTCCCATCAGCACCACAACAGAATCAAATGTGAATATAAGCTGATATAGGGAAATTGGTTTGTAATGTGCTGATGCTTTGGAGACCCTGTGCAGAGGCAAAAAAAGAGAAACAGCAGTTCTTTGGCACATGCAGAGTGATGTTTTAATTACTTGAATTGGAGTGATAACAACCACCCCTCCCATCCCCGAATGAAACAAATTAAAAGGGTTACACTGAAAGTCACCTCATTTCTTTTTGCAAGGAATGCCTCATTTTGTTGTCATACCATGTTGCATATCTGCCTCTATTTGTTCAGTCAGTCTAAATGTATACGTGTTTCATGTGGCATTTATGAACAGACTGCTCCGTGTTGGTGACTGATAAAGCTGATGGAGGGAAAAAGTGAGTATATACAGTGTGTGTGTGTGTATATACAGTCTGTTTGCAGACAGCGGTCCTCTTTACCTCTTTATGTCCTGCTGCACATCTCCATTTTGCATCAACACCCAAATGACGAAAAATACCTTACTTCATTACCCAGCCTTTTAATATTTTCCATGTGATGTACAAAAATGTTGCTATGCTTTGATCATATGCTGCTGAAGTAACGTCAGTTTCTTACTCAGTTTTCTGCAGGTTGTAGACATCAGTTATTAGTGCCAGTAAACAAATTGATGTATTCGTATAGTTTTACTGCTTTTGCATGACTGAGCATTGTTGTGCCTTTGTCTCTCTTTTTATTACATACTGCTATTTGCATTTCCAAAGATATCTCATAGAGCTAGTTGTCCAGCAGGGGAATGACTCAGGCACTGCAGTGACACACAACTGCTCACATATACATGTACTGAGGACAAAGTGTGTAATTAGCAGTGGAGGGTTCCAGCACCAAGAAAAGTATCCCACCTGCTGAGTTTATCTGGGTAATGCACTTATTCACTTTCTTGCCCAGAGTCACAGGGGATGACACCATCCTGATGGCTGTTTTATAGGCAGTTCTATGTGAGACTGTCCTGACTGCAAACGGGGCGCTAGTGAAGTCCGGTAGTGTCGGTCAGCCCTAGTATAATGGTGATGGGCTGTGATAAAAGCTAAGTGGAAAACCAATCTGGCGACTTTAATCATTCAGTTGTTGTTGTAGGTCACATGATGAACACAGCGGTCAAAATGTAATGTTTGACCCACAGCAATAAATAATGCAGCCGTCTCAGGGTATTAATTAGACCATATAAAACTGGGGCTTTCGTGTTGGGCATTGAAGCTAAACAAATAATATAGCGTTTGAGACTGTTGTTGGAAAGGGAGACAGTCTTTCACCCTCAGGCACAAAAGGACTCATAACAACACTTTGCCAATGTGGCCTCTTTGTATATTTCACTTTAAAACGCTAAGAACATGGAAGCAGGGAGAAGCCCTGTGACATGTCTTCAGCTGTTGTGCAGAAATGAAGACACGTCTGTTTTTCCACCTTACTTGCCACAGGGTTAACTTTGGGGAATTTTGATGGAAGCGGACATCGCCTGTTTTGGCAGCCAGACATAGTGCACCTCAGAGGCTGGTCCAAGCAGAAACAAGCAGTATTCCCCTGCAGTTCCAACCCAGTTTACATGCTCAACTGCATGCCATGCAAACTGACTAGGCTAGATGTCTAATCCATCCATTAAATGTAACTGAGACTGAAAGGCTGGATTAGAGCCAGTCTGCAGGAATGAGCTCCCAGACAAAAATTGTAGGGATTAGAAAAATTTCAAATACATTACATAGATATTTTTTTGCGCTAAGGAAAATACTGCAAAATGTGTCTCAGTGGTGCAGCTGAAATTACCTTGTCAATCGTCTTCCAGCTAGTTTTAGTGCTCGTCCCACTGGCTCACGAAGAAAAGTGATATAAAAAGGTCAACGCAAGCTCTGTGTGAATGGCTTTCAGGGCGATGTGTCTAATGGATAGTTTTTAATGAGAAGAGGCTATGACGCCTGATTTAGAACTGCAGTGACAGCCAGTCAGAGGGTAAAACAACCCTCCACCCTCCCCCACCTCCACAAACACCAAAAACTGCACTGCTATCATTTGTTGTTATGATGCAGACAAGGTTCCAGCTAAAATAGCAGCAGAAAACTGCAAACAAAGTCCCTCCCATTTCTCTTTTTTAAAGGTTGTCAGCTTTCTGTCAGCGGTGTGCTTGCGACTTCCTTACAAGCTTAGCAAATGTAAATATGGACCTCCGGTTGTCAGTGAGCTTTGAGAATAACAAAAGAACAATTTGTCAGAGAAGTACCTTCCTCTGTGTATTTAATGTGGCAAAATTAGCACAGCAGAGGGAAATGCTGCTAAAAATTCAAGGCAATCCACAGAATGGTCACAGTGAAATGACAAAATGAGATGGTGTAAAGATAAATCATATTATGGATCTCCAGGGTAATACACATTGCAAATGGACAGCCTACTTTTGATACTTATACAGTATATTCCCCAGGAAACACAGTCATAATGTGACTAGTTTTATGATGCTTTTCCACTGTGGAATGTCCAAATACATTTGCATCATCTAGCCAACTTACATTTGCCAGCACAGCTGTCACAGTGAAATGCGTACAACTGTGTTTGTGTATTGCTGTGGAACAAGTGGTACAGTACATACTAATGTTGAGATCAGACAAATGTTAATCACAACACAAAGGTAAATCAGCTGATTATCGAAAGAGCTCCAGCTTTAACACTGATCGCTGTTGCAGATGACTTCAGTGAATTTGCAGCAATCATATTTCTGGCTAAGGGGGGGGCTGATGGAGTCGTCAGCCCAAACTGTGATCTCATCAGACGGGGTCACAAGTGAGGAAAGGCAGAGGGACCTCACCTATTTACACAGAAGCAGTCTGTCTTTATCTCATCATATATTTCAATCACAAGAGACAGCTTTTAGAAATTTTATTTCCTGTGCTGCTACAAATGCTTGACCCTCATCAGTGCAGTCAAAGCTTCTGTCTTCATCAAAAAGCTGCTACATCTACTGGCTTTTTTTTTTTTTTTTTTTTTTTTTTTTTTTTTGTACTGATGAGCTGCCAAATTTTATTCTCAATAGGGGAAATTCGCCAGAGTTTAGAGAAAAATACAGACTTTGCACTAGTTCAGTCTCTGTATTAAAGCGTGCTGCTAACTGGTGCTTTGTAACAACATAGTCGGCCGACTCCTCACAGAAGTGAAGGGAGCATAATGGGGATCTCCCTTTCTATTTAGCACAAACATGCCACCCTGTTAGACAATCTGGTAACCCAATGATCATTATTACAAGTCCAAACCTTCTCAGCCTGGTGTTTGCACACCTCAGCACATGCACACACACATACCCATCCCGGATAAATACGCCAGGGGTAATTATAGCGGGGAAGCATGTCTTCGTGGAGCTGTCAGAACTGTAATTGCTAGAGGGATGGTGGGCTATCAAGAAGCCAATCGCTCTGCAACTGCAATGCAACGCAGTGGCGAGTGACCGTGATTATAAGGAAACGGGTGAGAGATGGAGGTTATCTCCCAACCCCTTCTCATATCTTGCATGTTATAAACAAGGCTGTCTATTTAACACAAGATAAGCAGGATGCTTTAGAAAAGTGGCACAGTAGATAGTCGCATGCATTACCATGACTGAAGTGACTGCCCTTTGCCCCTTTTCCATCATTTCCTCTTACTCCGTCCATAGGACGGCCATGCTGCCGTGTTCAGTCTAGAGGCACATTACACTTCACTAGTCTGGGCTAAGAAAGGTGACATCCATATCTGTATCACATCAAACATGTAAAGTAAAACACCTCTCATCTTGTTGGATGCAAGTGCCAAGGGTAAATCTGTAGACGAGCGTGCTCCCTCTTTGCTTTGCTGTCATGAATTGCCCATTTCTGTGCCAGAAGCTTTGGGGGAGAAGAAAAAAGAGAAATGGATTGAACTCGAGCCAAAAATGGGATTTTAATTTCTAAGAAATTCCCATCTGTTTGTGTATGTGTGCATTGGGGAGCGTGAGGATGGAAGGGGGAGGAGAGCAAAGGATGAGAGAACAGGAAGAAAGAATACTATATGCCCAGGGTGAAGGAGAGAACTGAAATCATGACTTTAAAATGAACAGCAAGCTTCTTCTCATGGAGATTGCTTGTGAAAATTACAAGTCATAATGTCATCAGGAAATCAATGGGGACGATAAAGGTAATCATAACAGTACTGCGTGTACGAGCTGGGGCCAAATTGCCACTCTGTTCGCCACTTTCCCCTCAGCAGATAATTGCACTGGACAACCTGAATCAAGTCTATTCATGCCGAAACACTTTACATACATCTCCCCATGCCATGAAGCTAATTAAATTTCAAAAAGCTATTGTGCCACAACACCAAATATTGATTGAATGCTAAATATATGTGAGAGTACACATCTAAGCCAAAAGCTAATTTGATTTCAATCTTCACCGCGTGGAGAGTACGGGTGAACTAACCTCTCCTGTCACAACCCAGGTTGGATCAAGATACGAGAGTCGGTGCATGATTAGCTTTAAAGTCTGTCAAAATATCTCAATTGAGAGCTTTTATGAGGAGAAAATGAACTTAATTGAAAGTGGCATACAATTGGCCAGCATTAACCTAGCGTGAAATTTGTCTTGGGCAGTAGCAAACACCAACTTTGCTGGGTTATCTTCAAGTGATAGCAGGATTTGTAATTAGTTATGATCATTATGGCATGAGATGGCCGCTTAATACCACCCAGATGTCACAGTCGCTCTGATATCAGCTCAGAAGGTTTAATAAATTAGCAAATGAGTTGATAAAAATATAAATCTATTTTAAAATACACAAGTCAGCAGTGACAGGCCAAGGAGGGGAGCGGATTCATGTGACTGATTAGTGTTTGTTAGATCGAGCATTGATGCTCTTGCAGTATTGTTCATTAGAGAACAGTGTTGTACTAATTTGTTTGCCTCTTTGGCTGATTCTTTGAGGCTAAATCTGAGTTGATTCATTGCGTTTTGCTAGAGCAACAAAATAAAAACCCTTGTCTTGCATGTTGCTTCGCTGCATTTAAGAGTCTGATTTTAAAAACAAACTCAAATGAGCTGAAAACAAACACACCTGAAACAGATTCCACCCATTTACACACAATAGATCTTACACTTTAGTTGTCTATTGAAGCTAATTGTGCCACCATCACAGTATCCATGGTAACACAATCATTTTTACATACGCTCGGTGTTCTCTGATTATATTTCATTTGCAAGTAATATTTTGTTTGCAGGATGTAGATTCCACAGCGTTTCCTATATGCCTGACAGCGTGAATGAATTGCAGTGGACGTGATGTTTGAGACGGGTATTCTGTCGCTGTCCTAAAGTAAATGCACGACTAAAACTAACGTTAGTTAAAGTCAGGGGGGGGATTAATCCCTGACATTTTCCCTCTGCATGTCGCTCCATTTGTGCAGTCGGAGCACAACATCTTAAAATATTCAGATGGTGAAAACTCCTGTGAAGTGTTTCTATATTGACCACACTGAGGCATTAAGGTTGTCTGCAGCTGAAACTAACATTGGAAAATAAGCATGCATGTATAAATTTCAAATTGTCCAAAAAGTAATTTACATCAAATAGAGGATCTCAGATGGTTAGTTTGCTTGCGAGCTACTTCCTGCTGTGTGTTTGGTATTTCATCATAGATAACTTTGTTTACTCAAGCAGCACCGCTCTCTTTCTGCCACATGCCAACTTATTACTGGAGACACTTGTAGCAGCTCTCAACAAACATCATATTGTCACACATGGACGCCAGTAATTGTGAACTTCACAAAGTATGTGTGTGCTGTTGAGGCAGGGCCTCGCGAAATCACAGCTGCCACCGCCTCCTGCCACGCGGAAGACGGACTTTGTTTGCACAGGATGAGATGAAGGGATGCCTCGCTGTCACGGGAACCTAACGTTTCTGATTGCATTCCACAAATGATGTGTTTTCATTTGCTGTTGTTTTGAACAGATGTGTTGTTTGGAAAAGATAAGAGCCAAAGCGTGATGTGTACATGCATGTACCCTGATTTTTAATGTTCTGTCTGGATCTGTCTCCTTCTCCCGTCCTCCCTTCTCCGACTTTCTTACACACCAGGTATCATGTGCTGTGTTTATACTGTTACAGCAGCTCCTTTTGAAATGGAAACTTCGTGCTCTGCTCCTTCCAGACTTCCTTCAAGCAGACTTTTGTTCAATCTCAAGGCATCATTCTCATTTCATGATAATCAAGCAGTACACAAGTTCTTCTGTGATTCCCTCCATGGAGCTACAGGAAGTAATCTAATGCACAGGCCCTAATGGTGCTATAAATATTGCACATTCAACAAAGCTGGGCCAATGTGTAATATACTCATGAGGGATTTGTCAGTTGCTTGACTGATGGATCCCGTTAGAAGGTAAACAGGACAAGAAACGATAGTCTGGTGCAGTTTTTTTTTTTTTTTTTTTTTTTTTTTTTTCTTCCCCTCTTCTGAAAGTGCCGTCTTCCCACTGTGCACGCCACTCTTCATTTCCTTCCCCATTCAACTACCAGGGGGCAACAGACGGCATTCAATCATCACAGGACCTGATAGCTGTAAATTGTATTCGTGCACGGAAAATGCGCAATCAACAGTGGTACTTTCTTATTCATAATCTTCCCTGACTCCTTTTGCTTATTGCATTTATATTCAGGTGTCTGGATAGGAGGTATCACTGTGATTACAGATGATGCTTTGAAGCTCTGAAATGCAGTCATGTAGCCCCCCCCCCCCCCTTTTTTCTTTTTCTCTCCTCCCTGTTTTTCTTCTGTTTGGTCAGTGTTCAATATTAATGGATTGGCATACTCTGTCATCTTTCAGTATAGATCCTGCTTCTCCATGTTTCTCTGGCTGCCTCTGCAAGTCTATGTAGCTCAGTCCTCCTGGTTTGACTGTTGTGTGGTCAGGCTGTGTGTTCGTAAGACATGTCAGCTTTTTATAGTTGTTCCTTCAACACAGTTTACCTGCCTCGATGTCTGAGAGAGTAGTCCTTTTCAGCAACTGGCCCTTGCGGCAGCATTGGAATTCAGTTAGTGGAAGCTGCATGTGGATATGCATGACACCCTGCTGGGAGACATTAGAAGGCTGTCGTGCCTCCTCCTGGCCACAACAAACATTTTGGAATATGTCAGGGAGCAGAATTTCTGTGTTTATGTGAAACTGAGTGCACTAATCGTGTCACAGCAGACCTATAAAAAAGGCTTGATTATGCATGCTGCTGTGCATCCCAATTATGCATAACACAGCACAATTTTGTTCCTGATGGTAACTATTGGAGACATGCATATTGTAAGGCTTTGCATGTTTTCCATTTCACTGGTGATTATGAGTGTTCATACTGTACTTTTGTGTATGGAGCAATGCAGTCGCATTATTTCTTTTGTTCCCAATCTAGAAATGTTTATTGAAAGTCGTTTAACTTGTGGTGCTTACTAATAACTGAAAATTGCCTGTGTGCATTTTCTAAAATGGTGCCTCATCGATGAAATATGTCTGCACCGTGTTATGCTTGCTCTAAATATTAACCTCACCTTGCCAGAGTGTCCTCTGACCACTCTTCTGTTCGCTCATGCTGGATGTAGCGTTGAGCTCGCTTTAACAGAGACTCTGTCTTGGTATGGGGCCAAATGTGAGGACTCATAATCAGTCCTGGGTAGGTCATGATGATACTAATAGTTGTAGAGACTTTTCATTTCCTTTGTGGACTAAGGGGGTGAACTTCTAAACCAACATTTCCACCTCTAGAGTCATGCCTGTAGCATCAAGACAGAGACTTGGATTTACCCGGACTTACCGAGCAGAAGAGGCAAAACATGTTCTCTGCTGGGATTTAAAAAACCAGAAGTCCTTCCTGTGCAGTAGATGAGAGCGAATGCAAACTGTGGTCACTTCGACTGTTGTGGTCTTCACAGCTTTCTGTAAAATCCCTACACTGACTCTAGTGATTTGACCGTCCTCATCACAGTCCTGTCCTGCTCCTCTTCCTGCCATCTGCTCCGCTGTCCTCTTGACCTCTCGTCTTTCTGATAGCTTTTACCTTATTCCTTCCCCCTTGCTTTGCTCGAGCCTGCTCTCGTTTTTATAGTCCTTTTTTTTTTCTTCTCCTCCTCGATATCCTCCTTGGAGAGGTCATCTCTTTGCTCTTTGCCAGGCATTCACTCCTGAGATTACCTCTTCATTTACACTCCCATGCAGACACCCACCCACCCACACACGGACACACACCCACACCCACACATACTCAACGCTACTATTCCCCAGAGCTCTAGCAGGCAATTTGTCCTTCAAACCAGCATCTCGTATTTCAGCTTTACTCAATCATCATCACCGAATGCCATGTGCATAAACACTGACTAGGCTTAGAAGTTGATAATATCAGGCCTGCTCATTCCCTCATCATAATAACCTCAAAAAAGCCTTTGATTCAAATTTGTTTCACGATAACACAGATTTGGCAGAAAGGTTTTATGCCACTGAATTATTTTCCTGCGTCTTCACCTGCCTTGTGATACATTAGGTCCAGTCGATATATCATGCTTAAAACGATAAGTCAGAGCTTGGTCAGACTGCAGCCACAAAGGAAACACTTGAAATGTTAATGTGCATCTATGAAACACACCTTCAACACTGGGTAGGTGACCTCAAAACCAGCTGTTTTTTTTTTTTTTCTTCTTCATTGTACAACACAAGCACAATGTGGAATAGCAGTAATTAGTACCCCAGCATCACCTCATTGAACCATACAGCACAGTGTATTACATTGCCAGTGTAATCACACTATGCTGCACACTCTTATGGGCCAGGCTTAATGCTGAGTGTGTGTCATTTGAGAGCCTGCTGCCACACTAAGAGGTTCTGGCTGCTTTGCAAAGGTGTGTGTTTATTGTATCATGCATTGTGGCCATTAGCCTCAGTGCGTGTAGCTGAATCCAGTTGGTAACCAGGGTCATTCCTCAATGTGAAACTGAACTGCATGACATGACCAAAATTAACTCGTCTCAGGATACTCAGGAGAATAATGGGCATCTCAATAACTGACATCAATACCTGGGAACAAGCTGGTTGTGCCGGCTGAAGATAAAACAGTCAGCAGCCATCAGAAATGCTATTTTAGTCTTCTTATCTTCTGTTTGGTTCATACCAACATGTGTCCAGGAGGTTAAGGAGGAAGGGTTGTTGGTTCTGCCAAAGCATCATTTTCACCAGTAGTCATAGAGTACAAAGTACTGGCGAGTAAAAGTTAGTGGTTAGACGTTTGTCCAAGATTTCAGTGGTGCAACAATGCACGAGCCTGTTATGCTAATAATGAGCAGGCTTCCTGAATAATCTGAGAACGTTGCTAAAAGTCCTGTGACCCAGCTGGGAGTTGAAAACTCTCGAGGTTGCTGCAAGAGGCCTACGTTGCTGATGCACTATTAATGCTTATGGAGCCCATCAACTCTAATTACGCCTGCCTTGCTTGATCCTACCAAGAGTACTACTGAATATTAATGTTAAGCAACTCTTAACAGCAACATCACTTCATCAGTGAAATAACAGTGGTGCATGTCTGAATAGTGATTGATCCTGGGGTTTGGCAGGGTTCAAGGGTAGCTGAGTATGCCTGTTGAGGGACGGTGCTTTGGTCTTCCATTAGATCAGGACGAGGGAGATTTGTTGTCTTGAAGGTGTGTAACCATCATACCAGTTCTTTCTCCTGATGGGCCAAATGTAATCAGTACTTGTATGTTTTCCTTAATTTATCCACACAGAGGAGGCAGCTTGCCATTATCATGCAGGGAAACATTTGTTGTCGCTTGATTACGCTAATGGGAAAGCACACACGAATATGAAATGTTGAACGTTACTGAAATTAGGCTTAATTGCTGATGGCATCTCAGGTTAATTTGTATTCCCCTGGTATGAAATGTGTCTGTGTGTGCTGTTTGTTTCTGTGTGCTGAGCTGCGTCTAAGTGACTGTAGATGTACAGTATGCTCTTGGTGAATTGTTGGTTTTTGCTGTTCAGAAAATGCTTAATTCGTGTGGGGATGGTGGCACAGATAACCAAATATCATTCATGGTAAATAGTGTTCTCCTTGTGAATCCTCATTTTTCAGCCCTTCAGTTCGTAGTGATGTTGGGTCATCAGGGTACGCTGACGGGTAGGCAGAGCCGGAGGAAAGCACGTTCAGCTACTTCACTGGGGGATAGTGATTAAAAAGCACTTCAGTGTGGAGACTCGCACAATCCAGATGAGGTTTGTCTGCACTGAAGGCCTCTTTAACCAGCCAAGGAAAAGAAAAAAAAAAAAAAGTAGTCTGAAAATTTTAAGTAGCTTCTTGATCACTCCATCTTACCATTATGCTTTTGTCTTTTGCTTCTTAATTATTGATGTTGATGGGTTTCACTTCCCGCCAAGTTCTCCATTAAAGACTTGCTCTTAATTGATAAAAGAAATTCAATTTACTCCCAGCGTTCCTGATGGACTCCTGATGTGCAGTGGTGGAAATTACGAAAGTACATTTACTCAACTAGTCCTAAATTTGGAAGTGCCTACATTTAACTTGACAAATTGCTTTTTATACTAGGGAAATACTGTGTTCTGTATTTGAGGATTTAATGGCTTAGATGATTAAAACCTTTGTCAACAAACACTGGCACAAATATTTGTTGCTGACATTTTCTTTGTCTAAAAATAAGGTTTTTAAAGAGAAATCCCACTCGTTGTTGTTTAGAACCTAAATAACATGAAAGACGTGAAAGAACTTAAAGTAATTACTGTGTTCATGCAGACTCTTACATGACACTAAGATAAAAATAGTTTCCACTGCTGCTCAAATTATCTCCTGTTTTTTCTTGGGGGGGAAAAAAAACCTGAATTCATCTACAAACCACTGAGAATTAAATAAGAATAGAGACGCAAACAAACAAACAACCACACTAGAGTATATAGGCAATGTTCCTTCCCGTCAGAGATCTGTTGCTTTCAAGTGGAATAAGCATGTTGTGGGAAAAATATCAGCAGTCAAACATCTAACTCTTTCTTTAGATGTGTGACTGCTGAGTTAATGTCTGGTAGTTTAGCTTCTCCTCTTAAGCTGAACCCAGTGAACAGGATTTCATTCAAAATGTATAAAGACTGAATAATGGTGCTGTAATGTTTTAATTAACTTTTTTTTAAATTTTATTGTGGAATTGTTTCTTTTTTCCCCTAATTAAAGGCCATTTTCCACAATTACTCATGTGTCCTTAGACAGCAGCAGGATGGTAAACCACATGTTCCATATTAAACAATAATAATGTAGTCCATACTAAAGCCTTTGTTTAAATGCATTTATGACTCCCATGTAGTGTGGCAGTAGCAACCCATCATCATTTCATAAAATACAGTGTTTCATGGCAATTATGCAGGAAATGTAGGTCTGGGCAGCCATGTGGAAGAGAAGGCCAGGCTGAAATATGCAGAAGGGGAGAATTTAGCCTATCTATGGCAATTATCCAATGTGGGACAGGTCAGGAACTTCATAATGGCTTAAAGCAGAACGGAGTTATAAAGCATGAATCCGTGTGGCATGAGGAAGCTCTGCCTCCTCATGTGAGATTATTAAGGGATCTGTATACAGAGCATGCAACAATTTTTATATGCCCATCTAATTTTGAATAAAGATACTGTTGAGGTCTCAGTTTTGTTCCTCTTGCTGAAACTAGCACTCATGGGTGTATTATAATGGTTACACTGATGTACTGCTGTTCTTTACAAAAGCACTTTTTTCTCCACAGAGATGAAGCAATCGACCCTCCCTCTCTTCTTTTTCTCCCTCGTCTTCCTGGATGTTCATTTATTATTGTTGGGGATGTTTTGGGGTCTTCAAACAAATACCTCATATGTTCACAGGACACTCTTTAATGTTGAAGCTGACTTTTATGTTACGTTGGCCCATTTCTAGGAGCCGATGTTAGGACTCCTGGGATATCTCCCTAAACCTCTGGTCCCAGCCGACTGCCTTCGTCATCTCGGAGAAGGTCTCTGAAAGGATGTTTGTACATTGAGGCTGTGTACACAGTCCTCAGTGCTTCTCTTTTCAAAGGATTCTTTTTTTCCCAGCTTGCACTGGGCTTTGGCCTGTAAGGGCAGACAGATAGACGTGTGGGCACTGACCCGTCGGCTTTTCTGAGGAGTCTGAAACGTCCAGACTTCATCCAGCTGAAACCACGGGGAGGGCGACAGAGGGATGGACTCAGACTGGGAGTGGGGTTCTAAGTTCAGGCTTTAATTCATAAATCTTTTTGGATGTCTCTCAGCATGTAGCTGCGAACAGAGGGGTTCTAAGGATCATGCAAGAAAGGGAGAGAGAAAGTTACTTTGTGTGACATGGACAGACGTGTCCTGAGCGCCTGCTGGATTTGTCCAGCCTGTCTACTCCTGGGGATGAGAGGACGACCTCAGAATAATTCATTTTACACCTTCTCCATAGTGGTCTGCTCCTCTAGTCTGATTGTGCCTTCCTTTTTGGGAAAGCATTAAGTGTGTGTGAAAGGCAGATGGATCACCTGAGTGAACTAAAAGCACCTAAAACTGTCAGCAGTCTTACCCTGCAATGATCCGCAAGCGGGCAGCTTCTGTTGCATCTCAAGACAAACCGTACCAGTACGTTATAAATTCGAACTTAATCCTGATTTTTATGCTTTCTTCTTAATTCTTCTAATATTTTCTGATATTGCTGACCTTTTCTCAAGAAAAGGTTTAAGCTGCCATTTGCGGTGGAATTGAGTTAAAATGGTAATTTGTAATGGCACTGTTTTCTGCAGGGATTACGATGGGACTGTAGACAAAAATAGCAAGGGATACATGAGGGTTGAGAATGGGAGGGGATGAGAGAGAGAGAGAGAGAGTAGTAACGACTGAAAGCTCCACAATAACACATAATCTGCATCTCTGCCACTTTTTGAGAGGCAGCTGCTCTACCTTGCTGTTCCCAGGTGGTTTTGATGGATTCTTCCCATCAGAAGAGGCAATGACTCCTTGGCTTTAACACAGCGTGCAGTAAGTCGAGGCCCAGCAGCATTTACACAGGAAAGAGTCTGGGAGATATACTATTGAAGGTGAAATGCATTCAGCAGAGCCAGGGGAAAAAAAAGGTTTTCTATGTAAGTCAGTTGAGTTTGATTTTAATACAACATGGGTGGTGGAAAATATTCTAATTCATCTGAAATGCTGAACAAATTGAAATTAAGTAGATAGTCAGTGTGTTTGAGGTATAGTGAGTGAAATTTAGGTTGGAGAGTCTCGACACATTAACTTGGGTGGAAACTGAATTGGAAATGTCCCCATATGAGCTGATGTTGACCTCGCTATCTGCAGGAATTTGAAGTAAAAACGTCAATTCAACATCTACACTTCAAAAGAAAAGCTCAAACACATTGAATGATTTTATGCAAATATTCCGAGACAAAATTAGACTGAAACACACTAAACCAAAGCCTTTTTCCATGTCTATCAACTGTTTGGCAACTTTGCAGAAAACAACAGATCTTTTTTATTTATTTTTGGTTTCCACCCAAAGAAAGAGAAAGCAAACTGTGAATTATTTAGGCCACCCTTGCAATATTGTAGCAGAATTTGAGTAATTCAAAGAAAGACGGTAAGGCAAACCGCAGTATTTTTCTAGAAGAACTCCCAAGCATTTGTTGAATAATGTATGCTACAGCATAAGACAGGCAGCCGCTGACACAGGGACTGAGACTTGAGATTACACTGGACCATATGACCTTTCCTTTCATAAAAAATTAACTGATCTGATATTGAGCAGATGAGGTTTTATTTAGTGCTAACCTCCAGTGAGAACTGAGAAACACTTGCCATCAACTCGTCTTATCGTGAAAAGCTAAAAGACGTTTTAAAACAGTTTTTATTATTGTCAGCTAGTGGCACGAATCCTGTTTGTTTTTGGATAATAACATTTACGTCATTCTAAACACGTTTTAATAGCATAGCTGACTGGAATAACAGTAAACGTCTTGACTCCTGTCTTATCTCTTAGTTTTATTTTGTTGAATACAGATGCATTATAAAGGTTTCCATGTGCCATTGTGCTTTCTTTCTCCACTGAGAACTTGTCCATAGATGTATAATACAAAAAAGGGAGGTTGGTGAGTAAACAGTCTGCCAGTGCTATCCTGTAGGTGCCAATCTGCTTGCTAGTTTGATGTTGGAAAACCTAAGACGCTCTCCAAAGCATCAAAATACTGTATTTCGACTTGAAATCCAAAATTCACTCTGCTTACTGTATGCTTGTTTTTCAAAGCACACAACACCTTTAAAAAATTCCAAACTTCCCCCAACTACTTCTGCTGCTCAGGCAGGTATAAAATCAGCAGCGCTTTGATGTCATAAAAAAGTTAGTCCCTGCTCCCGCCGTCATTTTCCTTTGCCAAATGAGTCACAGATGAAAAATACCATATTATACAGCAGGACTGTCAAGCTGTCACTTAGGTAATGAAGTTGGTCCAAACCATTTGTCTTATTTTGTCATGCTTTTTCCCCATTAGTCATACTGCGCTAACCATTAGCTCCTCAGGAGCCCCCTTCACCCAAGGACACTTAGACTCTCTCTCCGAGTGCAGCTGGCTGATGCATCATGGAAGACAACACAGAGGGAAAGCGAGGGACATAGGGAGTCGAGACTAACACCTAAAGAAGAGAAAAGCAGTAAAGGAGGCTTGAGCCCTGTCCAACAACAGCGCAGCGCCTCACATATACAGCTGGATTCATCTCTGTGAAACCTTCACAGTATATAATGTTATATTTCTTTGCTAAGCAGTGAACTACTGATAAAAAAAAAATTCCACCATTTTATGTGGACATGAAATGAATAAGTAAAGGGAAAGGGATGGCGTGTGAGTACCCTGGATTTGAGCTACAGAGGCTACAGGCAGATAAGTGAGTAAGTCCATGTAAGGTACTCTGAATTAGAGTGTATTGTATAAGTAATACGGTGAAATCAGGAGGAAGAGGGGAGTGGGAAGGAAGGGACATACGGAGACTTGACCAGCACAAGATTTCTGGAGTTATATCTTCAGGGTGCAGTTGTGTTTGTCCTATGACAGGGTTATTACTCAGCCAAGTGTGGTAAACACTAACTGCTTTGTGAAAGCCAGAGGCAGGCCACACAAAGTGCAGTAACAGTAAAGTGCTTTTGTTGTCTTATAGCATGTTTTACAGCAAATCCATATATAGGTATTGATTCTGCATAGCATCCTTTTCATTTAGAGGACTTTGTAAAGCCCTTGTGAGGAATGGAGTCCAGGGTAAAGCATTTTTTTCTTGTTTGGTGAAGTTAAATGTTGTGGTAGGAAATGCTCGGTACAAGCTCAGGCACCGCTTTGAGCGTACATACTGTGCAGCTCAGTATGAAGAGCATGGAACAAGCAATCTTGAACTCCCACAGGAGCTATTCATAATGAGAAGGTGCTATATGAGAGTTGAAGCCCTTGTCCCACATGGCTTATATTTAGAAACTTGGTCAGACTGTGGAGAGAAGAAGAGGTTGTGCAAGCACACTTTGACAGGTTTCATACCATTTTTAGTTCGACACACATGTATCACACAACTTGACCAGGTGTGAGTTTAACTGCAGGTGTATGTAGTTAAATAAAGCCTAATGGTTCTAAGTGAACTGCCTCCTCAGAGCTGGATGTGGGCCATGTGCACTGTTATCCACTGCTCCGACAGATGCCAGGAGGCAAGCACAAGGGAGGGGACTAATTACCGGACAGCTGCCCAGCAGACCCTCACCTGCCCTGGGGACAGCCATCTATCTCACTCCCCCGTCCTCCAACCCTGGCCCTGAGACCTGGCACCATAGTTGCCAATTCTAGTCCGTCTCCATCACAGGAGGCTGGCAGTGAAGCCTCAGGAGTATTTTGGTGGTTGGCTCCAGCTGTCAGTCAAGGGAACAGGTTGATGAAACTAATATGTAGCCAAACAGGCACCCCATGACAAATAAGTAACTATGATTTTTGGGTAAAGTTGATTCTCACCATGTGCTCTCTGACCTATAAAGTTGCCTAAAACCCCAGGGTTTGTCTAATAAATACTAAAAACTCAACTCAGCAGACTCATGGAACCATGGAACGCAATAAATCCCCCAAATGGTGGTTGGTTTTCTGCCACTGCATCGGGAACAAATTTAGCATTTGACCACTCACTTCTCACTGTGGATGTAAATATTTCACAGCATGGTGCCACAGCAGACTAATAATATTCCAATTGATACTTTGAGTAGATGATGTCCTTCACCCTTCACTAGGATGGGTAAAAAAGGTATTTATAAGAAAATTGAGGTCATCACTGAGAGGGAGGCTGGCTGTAGGCCCAAAACATGTAGTGTATTGGAGAGGTTCAGGCAGACTCATTTTGTTGGAATTGGGGGGCTACTGAGCAGACTGCTCATCTTGCTGTTGGCATAAGTATGAGAAGAGAAGCTAAAGGTTGAAATTATGCACCCAGAAAGCATTTGGCTCCGGTGAGGAAAAAGTGCAATGCAATAATTAAACGGCACAATAAAAATGATTAGAACTGCTTTTGACATTCTCATCGCGAATAACTTGTGTTTAATTGCAATCACAAATTTTAAATGCCAGTTTTATGTTCTATGGCCATAAGCTGTTTAAAGTTCAATAGCTATACTCTTTAAATCTCCTTGCAATTTCTGCTCAGAGGCAGCAAGAGGGAATGGCTACAGACAGAACGAGAAAGAAGTATGTACAATTAGTATCCAAAAAAGGGAGGAAGTGGAGAGAGTGAATGTCTTTGACCATTAAGTGCTGGGTACTGTGGCTTGCTGGCCTGGAGGAGGACCCGCGTGGCTCAGCTCGAGGCTAGTTAGCTATTCAGCCACAGCATCTGTTGCAGGCTAATGGATGTTATAACCTCATAAACGTCATGAAATTGGACATTATCCCTTAATTAAAAGAACAGAGATGCATTACAATGATTAGAGTGGCACTCTAGTGGACCTGCTGCACACTCCAATAATGTTTCTAGAGGACGTGCAGCTCCTGAGCAAGGTGTTGGCGTGGAAGGGGGCCGTGTAGTATTTTTAATGAGCCTATTGCTGTTCTGAGCCGCAAACTTTTGAGAGTTGCAGGAGGATCCCATCAAGTTTGCACTGCACACAAAATTTTGTCCGAGATATTATCTGCACCTTTACCTCAAGCCTTTAGTGATAGAAAAACAGCTTCTCTCATTTGTTGTCGTTTTTTCTCTTCCTTTTTTTGTTTTAATTGCGTTTTATTTGGGGCTTTTGATGGTGATTTGAGTGCCTTCGCAGTGATTATGTGTGCAGAGCTGGCTCAACAGAAACAGCTGTGCTATAAAGCAGATATAAAAACAAAGCTTGATGCTTGCGATCCACAGCACCTGGGCCATCAGTGCCCAATAAATACCAGCAGCCAATCAATCTCACTGCCTTTGCCACTAAGGAGTTTAATGAAACCTTGGGTGGGGAGCACAGGCTTTGGACAGTATGGCCTGTATGCAAAGATATGGGACATATTAACTCCCACTCAAGGCTCCTGTTATAGTCAAAATTCTTGGAGCGAGTGTTTGGGTGAACTGTAAAGGTCACGCGAGGTCTGTACTCACATATGTCATTGCTCGTCAAGTGGCCTCTGCATGAAAATGTCACACGTCTGAGGAAGTTGTATGTGGCCACAGGTGTGAGTTGACCTCCTCGGTGCTCCCCTTGGTATCATCTCATGCCCATGTCAAGTGGCCCTCAATGCACTTTAAATGACTTTCTCTATTATCTGCCTTATGAATGGCTTGCATTGTGTCAGTAACCTTGTATTATGTGAAATCATAGAAAAACACTCCCTTAATGCAGCATTTTGGTGGAACCAATTACATGCTAACATTCACAAGACATGTCACTGATATTACACGAGCTCTGCGAGAACAATCTCAATGCCACTCTTGTCTCCGTGGGAATCCATGTGAAAAGTAATTGTGCATTTCTCATTTATGTATTAGGCAGTCTGTCTTCTCTATGATCTATTTTCTATCGAGACAGACACAATAATATAACACCGAGCATGGCCTGATAAAGAGTCTATTTTTGCTTAAAGCTCCTTCTCCTGAATGAAAATGAATGAAGGCGTGTTGCAGTGGTAATGTATCAACATAAAATATTGAAATAACCCAACCAAGGGCAAACTGCATGTAATTGAAACTCTCTCTGTACTGAGAACAAGGAACCGGTGTCCCCACAACTGAGATTTGGCAGAATGGCTTTCAGGAGGCATTTGTTTCAGGTTTCTCCTCTTTCTTCTTCTCTTTTTTTTGTATTGTGTATTTGGTTTCTGCTGCCGTATTATTTATAACCCTTATTTTCTGACAGGAAAAGTACTTTTTCCCCCTTCCACACCAGCTAAGATGATTGATTTGTCCCATTTAACCTTGATAAGGGAGGAAATAGAAAAAAACAAATTGCAGTATTGACACTGTGCTGTGATGGCATGTTGTTTGCTCAGGTGACCTGAAGGTGAGTCGGAGGTGAGTCTAAAGAGCAAGAGAGACAGTGCCCTGCTTTGCTGAATGACTCCTATGTACTTTCTCACTCTTTTGCTAAATTTGTTTGATATCTTGGCCTCTAATGATTTCCCTTGCGCTAAAGCCAGCTGTGACAATGCTGGGCTTTTTGGTAGTTCCATCACATTCAGGCTGTGTCACACAGCTTTAGTGAAATGAGGTGTGGAATAGAAGTCAATCTGTAAAATATGTTTTGCATTACTGGCAAGGTGTCATCAGTGCCAGGTGATTCATTATTTAAGGATTATTGTGTGTATTGTAGAGATTTAGACATGGCGTTTAAGGTGTCGTTACCAGCAAAAAACATTATTATTAGAACCTCTGCACACCGTCAGCTTGTCATCTCTGCCAATTTTTTGTTCGTTGCCGTCATGTAATCTTACACTCTGCATGCACTGATGAATCAACACCCCTGCCTGTGTCTGTCCCATGCTCCTTTGATGGCGGCTTTGTCCTCTTCCAGCATGGTGAGGAGAACCAAAGGCTGGTCACCCTCTCCAGAGTCCCTACATCTGGCAGCACCATTAATCTTCCACAGCAGCTGTGCCCCTGTACCTGTCTCTCTTTGTGTAAGGGAGATGGAGAAATTTTTACTCATTATCTTCCCCCTGGCATATGCTCATTTCGCTTATGGCACTTAAACCTACACCTTGATGTCGAGACTCAACTGCTTGTCTGGATTCGCTCGCACAGTAGCTGACCGGCATGCTGTCCCACATAAAAGCTTTATTGTTGTAATTTCATTTTCACTGAAGTTGCAAAGTTATGAATGTGTATTCAGCCCACACAGTTAGGGGTGTTTGTGAATTAATGTTTGAGAGGGAGAGACTGAGGCAGACCTGCTCAGTCCTCAGGGGGGCAGCAGGTCTTTAGGAATCCCTAAGAAGTGGACAGCTAAAGGACCACAGCAGGGTCAAGGCCTGAGAGGGGACATACTCGCCTCTACATGGTGTCGACTTTGGCAGGGAGCTGCATTAGCAGGATAAACACATGGGCATTAAAGTTGCCGTCTTGTTGAACTGCCCCTTTGATGTGCTCTCATCTGTCTCTGGGCAGACTGTGTGTTAACCACTAATTAACTGCTAACACAGAGGATTGAGAAATATAGTGTTTGTGAAGTTTTGCAAAGACTCAAAGACTTTTGATGGAGCCTGGGCTGAGAAATGATTAAAACTAGGATAAATGGTGGCTGGAATTATGCTGTAGCTCTTGTTGGCAGCTCACCCTCAGAATTTTAACAGCATATTGAGTTGACTTCAGAGATTTAACATCCTCGGTTTTTGAGGAAGGTGCAGACTCAGATCTTTAACATCTTCATCTAAATGCTAACTGCCCTGCTCTGTGTTGCCATACAGACTGGAAATCCTCCACCGTGAAAACCAAATCATTCACTGATCAACATGGATGCATTTGGCCTCTGCTGCTGTTATACTGAGCCTGTCAACTGCCTGCCTCACGTGTTTATATGGCACAACTGCCAGGCTTGGCTTTACATATTTACCATATGTATGGGGTCTCAGTGGTGAGTGAACTGGAAGCACAATCCCTCATAAAATCCAGAGGGATCAACTTTAATCAATGCACAAAGTTTAGGTGGCAGCCCACCTCCTGGCCTCTGCCCGGGCTGGCTGCTGTTGGTGGCTTGAGTGGCCAAGGGGATTGCCCGGGTTGAGTTAGCTTAGTTGGCAGCTAATTAGATCAGGGAATGGAAAGATTCCCGTGGCACCCCCTCACAGGCTGAAGGGTTATTGACATGGCCACAACAGCAATATCTGCTAATGTCAATCCAATCTTACTAGCTTTAAACATGAACACAGTGATACTCCAGCAGTGTTGAATTGATTTAGCTGAACTGTGAAGACTTTACTGTGAGGTCCTTTCATCCAGTACACATTCTTTGAGTGCATGATGGGAATGATTTTTTTTTTTTATTTAAATAAAAAATTCTTTAGCATTGCTTTTTAGGGAGGACTGCGTACAGTATTGGGGAAAAGATATACGAGGATTATCTTAATGACTTCAGTGATCCTCTGACTGTTCCTCCAGTACCACTAATCATTGACATTTCTAGTGCAGAGTAAAACATATTGACAGCTGCTGGATGGATGACCATGCTATTTGGTGCAGATGTTCATGGTCTTTGTGAGCTCTGGTCAATCTGCAGACTTACTGTCTCACTTCATCACCATATCAAAATGAAAAATTACCCAATAATGTTGGCTCTTTAAAAAGTCTGATTTAACTTACATTATCACAACTTCACAGCAAATGAATATCTACATTAGACATCAGTGGTCTTTCTCTTCATACAGTCTCTTTCTTTGCTCTGTGGAGGCATCGGTACATTTAGAAACTTCACATCTCTTAGACATGTCATTTCACTTTTGAAATACTATTGCGATCCCTGTGTGGAGGTAAGCGAACAGTCTCAGTACAATCATGAAACAAGTTTATGATGTTGTCTTATCCCACTGAGACAGCAGGCCACAGTGGTTATTTCTGAGTCAAGACAACAGAGGATGTGACCCAGGTGAACTACCTCTTAAAAGTTAGATATCAAATGATTTGTTGTGGTGACCAGTGCTGTGCACAGAGTATTATAATTACTTATGGAATTCACCAGGATCTTCTGCAACACACTTCCTGTGCATGCCCATATGCATGTTTGAGCTCATCAGCATTTAGACTTCTCTAGTACACCAAGACCAGATTGCTCCTCCTAATAAGAAATAAGAAATAAAATGTGTGAGCATGACATCAACATGCTACATCTCTACAGACAACTAAAGCATTTGATAAACAGTACTGGTGATTAGGTCAGAGGGTCCACCCCAGGTGCTGATGGGAAGCCCAGTCATCTGCAATCTGGATCGCCTGCTCTGTCAGCCGATACCACCTGATAATGTCTAATGAGAAAAACGCGATGGCGCTGTCTCCATTCACTTTGCTCCCTAGCCATCCGACAAGCGTGCAATCTGATCATGTTGTCTGACCAGTCTGATACTGATGCTCTCCTTGCCTGAGTTAGAGCAGACCATTATCAGATAACAGCTTCCAATGCACACTCCATGGTTTTTATAGCTGCTTTTTTTTTTCAATGTACTGTTTGTCGTCGATCATAATGTAGAAAATGCACAGATTGTTAATGATGGTCCCTTCTGCTTGCATATGTTCTTCGGTATATTTTAAAGTGAGATTTGTGAATGTCTTTGTTTATTGAATATATAATATCAATTATGCAGCACATTTTATTAACTAACAACTCATTTGTGGGAGACGTTTCGTGTGATGAATGATGCGGTCAAAATACATTTGTCAGCTATCTGCTATAATGGGATGTTAATAATGTATTCCGTGTTAAAGGTTTTCCTGTTTAATACTTACATCTTTCATATGAATGAAACAGCTTATTCATTGTTCTACTACTTTAGAAGTTTATGACGTTCCATAACAAGCATGATAACATAGACACAGCAAGGAGAACAGAAAAGAACAAAGAGACATAATCTCATTTATATGAAAGTGTTTGGACACTAGGATTCTTAATAAGTGCACATGTATAATTACACTTTGATAAGGAATGTAATGCTTCCTATTTCTAAGCCAAAGCACCGTTCACTGGAATTCTCTCTTATAAAGGTACACAACACAGAGGTCAGCCCTGTGCTTTTCTGCTCCCAGAGATGATGCTCACTTGATGAACAGAGGCTTGGAAACTCATAATCCCTATCAATCCCCTTTCTTCCTCAAGGTTCCCATTATAATCATACGCCTGAAACAGATCAAGGCCCAACCTAACTTGCTTTCTCCTTCAAGTCGATAAATCAGACGTGCCTTACCGGCCAGTGGTCCCTTAAAGGCAGTTTGTGGACAAGAAGGGAAAAGGACTAGAACGGTGTGGTGTGTCCTGCAGACCATTCAGCCAGAATGCAGTGCCTAAGCAATGAAGTGTGGCGAGCGACACACCCGAGGAGTTGGATATCCACCGTGTGAAAACATAATTGCCTGGCAAAGGAAAGGACTATGGCTGGAGTGTGGCTTGAAGAAAAAACAAAAGAAAAACTGAATGCTGAGCCACAAGATTGAAGAGGGACCCAAAGAAATGAACAGCTCTCGGGGGCAGCATGGTGTGGTGGTGAACACTGTTGCCTCATAGCAAGAAGGTTCCTGGGCCTTCTCTGTGTGGAGTTTCTATATTCTTCTTGTGGCTGCAGGGGTTTTCTCCAGACACTTTGGTTTCAGACGCTAAGGGGATATCATTTCACTTAGTCTTCCCTCACTTCCACCCTCATCTGAGATGGTATCTTCCAGATTCTATTGGACTGAACAATGCCTGATCCCGGCATTGGCAGTGGGTAGGGCGGGGATAGTTGGAAAACAAGCAAGACAGTGGCCCTTGAGGACCAGGATTGGACATGCCTGGGCTAATTGGTAACTCTAAATTACCTGTAGGAGTTAATGTGGGCCCTGTGTTAGACTGGTGGCTTGTCCAGGGTGTACCCCGTTTCTCACCCAGTGTCAGCTGGAATTGGCCCCTGAAACCCTGCACTGGACTAAGCATTATACAGAATGGAGGGATAGATGGATGAACCACTCTCGCTCGTAAAGTTGCTATAATTAAATTAAAATTTTTGATGGGAGAAGTTCAGCAGTGCAGCAGCGTTTACATCAGGCCGAAGAACAATTCAAACTGTTGTGTTACCTGCATCCTATCAAAACAGGGAAGTTTGTTTTGTTCCAGTGATTTCAGTGCTTTTAAAACTGCCAAGAGGTTAGTTAGGCTGTTACACAGCATGCATCTGTTGTCTGTGCTCAATCTCCCCATAAGCATAAATACAGATGAAGTTGTTTTATGAGCTCACCAAGTGAGAGGCACCCATTGTCTCCGTATGAGGCTGATTCAAAATGGCCGCCCTCAGCACTCAAATTGATCATAATTGTATTCCCAAACTCTTGCTCAGCAGGGCATTACATTTTGTGTTAGTGACTTTAAAAACACATTCAGCGATTCTACTTGCAATTTCATTACACCGCTGTCAATTACCACTCTGTGAACAAAGCATACCCGCAAATAAAATGTATGAGGTAATTTTCCAAATGCCACTTAGGAGGCACCGCTGTCTGAGCGATGGGCATGCTTAATATGTGCAGTTACTTCCTGCAAATGTGGTTATACATAGGTAACTGTGCACATTTCATTAAAAAAAAAACACAGGAGACTTGGGGTGATTGCCCCAGCGTTTTCACATCAACACATAAACTGCCGGCCAGGCCCAGGTAATTAAGCATTATAAACATTTCAAAATAGGAAATTCTTTTCCACTTTCTTTGTGTTCAGAGGGAATGCCGGGTGAGAGGAGAATTTATGAATCATAAATCATGCTAACAAGAACAATTACCTTGCACATTGGCTTCCTCGCTTCTGTTTAAAGTGTGTTGGTCTCCTCTCTCCAGGGCGTCTTCTCCACTGCCTTAAATGGGAGGTAAACGGCACCACAGTGGCTAATTTGGCAACCTCAGTGTCACCGCTTTTCCATTTTATACTGTTGCCCCCCTACTGTGGTTAAATCTCTCCCTTCTTGAATTTCTTTTTAAGGAAGGGGATCAGAGTGTGATGTGACTCCAGTTCCACCTATGGCATCTCTTTTATTCTTGCAGAGAGATTTGCTCATATCGCCTGTCTTTTGGCTAAAATGAAGAGATTGTGTGTGTTGATGACAGTGTTAGAGAGTGTTGAGCTGCTGGGGGTCACTGATAAGAGCTTCAGAGACACAGATGGAAACAATAACCTTCTACACCCAACACCCCCACTACTACTGGTCTCCTTCTCCAGCCAATTACAGTAAGAAAAGAAAATTGGGAGGCATCTACAGTAGAATGTGACTTGTAGCTGTAAACCCACTGGCAGCCACCGAGCCTGAAGTGATTACCGTGTCTATCTGTGTATATGCTGTCTGCACATTTGATGACTTTGAAGGATACAGTGTTGGTCTGAGTGTGCTCTTCATAAAGAACAGAGCGACAACAAGGGCTTTCTGTTCCTGTGCCTGGCAAAAAGTGCTGAAATGGGCTGTATTGATTGTCCGCGAGGGGAGTCAAAACAATCACCATGAATTAAACAGCTCAAGGTCTTAGGCAAAGGGGAGTAACAAAATTATCTGCCCTCTATTCTGGACATTTGCTGCTGGTGCTGCTGTTGACAAAAGCCTGGTAAGGCAGCAAAAGCAGCGTCAGATGAGGCAGGGGGCAGAGCGGCGGTAATGAGGGAAGCGTTCTTGATGAGAAACTAACAACAGTGTAAACAAAGCAGATAAGTGCTTTCTTGGCCTGGCAGTATCGATCATGAATAGGCTTGATGCTCAACTTTACAGGGTGAATTGTATTTTCCTGCTGGGTTTTGATAGCCAGCTGTTAACACACTGTGCAATTACTGGCTGCGAAGACTGCTTTTTTGGTTTTGTTTGTTGTGAAGAGAGGAGGGAGGCTACAGTTAAATGTGTAGCCTCATTAGAAAATGCGTGTAAGTAGATGTGAAGCACAATTAAAAAGTGAAACAAAGCCTTTGTTTCAAATCATCAGCAATGAAACCCGAAATTATCATTAGCGCCACGGGTGTGTTTGGTTGCAAAACGTTCTTGAATCAAATGGCTTTGCTCTGCCTTTAGAGATTTGGCCTTTTTCTCCTCCCTCTCTACTCTTACCCGTGGACTTGACTTGCAGCTAATTAATTTGCTAATTTTATTCTCAATAAAGTGCTTACAAAAAGATAATTGTGACTTTATTAACAGTTTCTTGGGCAGCAGATGGTGTTCTGCAGGCCTGCCATGTTGAATTAGTGATGACGCTGTCGTTTTATGCGCTCTCTACTGTGGCAACCCATAAAACTCGTAATTAAGACTACAAATTAATACTACTCCTTCCCAACATTATACCCAGCCATTTCACCCTAAATTAGGGTAAACAAATGCAAATATACAGGTAGGTCCTCCATTAGTATGCTCCTTTTCTCTGTTTACAGTAGCTGCATTTATGTAAGGAATCCCTGTTATTACAATCATTTGTTCTATATTAAGAGCAATTAAATGCCTATTAAAGATGCCAAAGCATTTGTTGGCTTGTTTGTGCTTAGCATTTACAAGACATGCATTTCCTTGGAGCCCAATCTCAGTAAACTCCATCGACTTAATCCCTCCGATGTTTTATTAAAAACAAATTATGTCCGACTCCACCGCCGGTAATCCAGCACATCAAGTATTGGTAACCGCCTGAAGGAGAAGTGCTTGCATTTTAATTAAGAGCCCAAGTAACAAGGCAGCAAAGTGTGCGGATTAGTGTGTTTACTTGGGAGGAGCAGAAGAAAAAAAGATCTTCATTTCATTTTTTAATCTGCTCTTGGATCAGCTCCAAGTGTACAGTGACTTGACATATTTCAGGAATTGAGACACATTTTATTTGGCAGAGAACACAGACCTGCTAGGTGTTGGAACATTTTTTTTTTTTTTTTTAGGGCCCACGCCATTTTTGTGGCATTCCCATTTAAGATGGCTTTATTTTTGTTTACCTCGTTGGATTTATTCATTTTAGATACTTTTTTTTTTTTTTTTTTTTTTTTTTTACACAAATGTTTTATAGAACTTTCTTTAGACTTGACAAGTTTGAAAACAAAACTTGGAATTTGTGTGTTGAGGCAAATATCCTCCAAGGCTCCTGTCCTTAAATGACAGCTAGGATTCATCATTTTGGACCAAAAAAAAAACCGAATGAATTATTAAAATATATTTTTAATGGCTCTGATTTTTCTATTGCAAAACTTGGCATGAAATATAAATCGTGTACACATTCACATTGTCTATATTTTAGTTTAGTTTTGACATTTGGCTGAGGTGGTTAAAGGCCAAATGTAGCAAAGTGCAATGGAAACAGAAGTTGTGAATGAATCATGATGTGCTGTAGATGAAATACACAATGGAAGAGATGAAATACAACAGCAGATGAGGACACTGTAACATTCCTCACTTTAATACATGAAACAAACAAATTAAAGCCACTTTAGCATAATGTTTTTGTGATTTTAGGTCATTTTGTTGCACCTTCTTCTTCTGCTGTGCTTTAAGAGCACCAGACAAAAGACAATTCACATTTTTTTTTTTTTTTTTTTTTTTTTTTATTGCCAGTTTTCTTGAAGTCAGGGTAAAATTGCAATTTGATGAAACCCCACCACAGTTTTTATCAGTGAAAGTTTCAGTTGGTTCAGTTGTTAAAGACCCTGATAGAACTTAAGCACTGAACTTGTACCGATTTTAGGAAGTGTCTTAATGTGAATCTGTAGTTTTTAATAGAATTTAGTAAAATAGAAGATGGGCGTTAATAGTCATAAGTGTTTATATATTGACACATTAAAAACCTAGAAAACCATTACAGCCTGTTTTAATTTAAATATGTGCTAATACAATTAACTGAAAATGTTTCCACTTGGCATCCTCTACTACACTATATATATACATCATACTGGTAATTTAGCACCACAGGGCCTGAAATGTTGGATTAAGCAGTATTTTACAATCAATGTGTGCTCTAAATGATTTGTTGTTGTTTTATATTGTGGTTTTTGGCACAGACACAACTGAACCTTCTATTTTAAACCAAGGTGGGGGCCAGAAAGCTGCAGAGATTGGCAGATCCTACCCTGGAGTAGCTTTGCGTACATACTATAATTGACATACTCAGACATAATCCCGTGTGGGACTTCCACACTGTTCCCAGACTTCAGTGGGAGATTGCTGCTTCTTGAAGAAGTCATGACCACTGTTTGATCAAAGGGGCTCTGCTTCCAGCGCCCACTGCTTTCTGCCTGTGCTTGATCTGGATCGATGCAGGGGTTAGTGTACAAAATCCCCAGCTTCCTCGAGTTCTGCAAACCCACTTTTGCCATTCTGAAAGTGAAGTCATGTTAAGTTCATGTGCATGCTCACTTTCAAGTATTTCTTGGCTGTGTGGTGCCTTTTTGAAGTGTTTGTCTTGGTGTGGCATCCATGGCAGTGAGGCAGATTTGTTCTGGAAAACCGTTAGGATTTACCCTTAGAAATATCAAATGTGTTATAACAAAGCAGGATTTTTTATTTTTTTTTCTCCACGTGTAAAGACATCACTGAAATGTCTGTGGAAAATATTGGTCTAATGAATCAATCCTGAGTTTATTTTGCCTCCAGCTGTGGGATGTTTGATACCACTGTATATGAGCATCCGCATGCAATTACAAACCAAAAGAGTTCTAACAGGCATTTTCATTGTTTGTCTTAACTTTTCTAATAGCAGGCACAAAGCCAGACTTTGAGTTCATATAAATGCTTCCTATTACTGTTAAAAATCTGTCTTTAGCCCAAGAACGCCAAACCAGCTCAGCTCGTTTCTTTATCAGCTTACACCCAGAGTTCTGTGGGTGCTTATAAATCCAGTGAATATTGTTCATTGTGAGTTTCCCATCTTACCAAACAAGAATAACAAGAAAAGGCTCATAATTACAGAATTTACTGCAGTTTTAGAACTTCACCCAAAACTTTTCTGTTCCATTAATGGAAAATATGGTAATTAGTTTTTTATATTCCCTCATACATTGGAGGTTGATATAACTTATTCATGACAGCGCAAACAAGAATTGCTGTTGTCTGTCCATTTTCTTTTAGCAGTGCTAGATGGAAGTAGCGGCTCCACTGATTTGAACAGCATTCGAGTCTTTGCCTCGCTCTCCTTTCCGTGCTCTACCCACTGGATATGAATCAACAGCGTCATTAAGCAGGGCGCCGTCATTAAAGCGCGAGTCAAACCGAAAAGATTCTGAGGGGAACATGATCAGTTTGAGGGACAAAGGTTTATTTATTCCAAACAAAATGAAATTACACCGCCTCTTCCGTGACATTTGAGTGAGCTACCTGCAGTGCTGATATGTTTTACAAAGCGAATAAGTTTGTTCTGGCGACGTTATAGACACACAGTACAGCACTGACCTTATTATGATCAACAAATGCCATAAAAAGATCAACCCCCCCCCCCAAAAAAAAACAGCCTTCTTAGTGTAGCCAAAGCTTAGCAGGTATTTCTGTTGTCTCTACTGCTGTCCAAAAACTATTGACACACCGTTACACTAGAAGACACATCCCTCCGTTAGGATATATGAAGTTGTGCATGGGTTGCACATGTTGTCAGTAAAGTTGGGATGAGTAATTAAACGGCGACTATTTTTATTTAAATCCCAAATACGATTAAAATTCATTTTACATATAATAATAAAACGATTGCTCTGATAAAATGATTGTGATGTGTTGCCTAATTAAATTTTTATTTTAAGCGTGATGGGAGATTTGAAGACAAATTGAAACTAGTGTCAACTGACTCAAAGAAAATGAACATTGTTATCTGATGCTGAGAGGCCTGACACATGCAGTGCTTCTCCCTCTGTTCAGGAAACTGCATTGCCCAGCTCTACTAGCATATGTGATGAAACTGGATATTTGTGGCCTGTTGTGAAAGATTTCTGTTTTCAGTGGGAATGGATGGGCTGTAGTGTAGGAATGCCAGAAAGTGCGAAGAGACTAATGCGTTAGTTTTTGGTTGCCAGTGGGATTTGTTGACAATAAAAAAAAAAAAAAAAAAAAAGAACATAAACTAGCTTTATGCTTTAAAGGACCTGTACAGTACATATATCTACTGGGTACGTGCCAAATGGTGATTGCATGGATTTATATAGTGTAGAATTTCCTTTCATTAATTTGCTTCACCTCTCTCATCCGTTTGTGCCATCTTGATGTCACAGCTTGAAGTAAATTGTCTGATGTTGTTAACAGACTGTTGCTCATTGTCTACCACTCCCTGAGCCAATTCTTGGGTGTTATTTCTCAATTAAATGTCTTTTCGCCTCTTACCCGAGGAGATGAGGCCCTGGTTTGAACCTGCCTGAATGAGAGAAAGAGCAAATTCCTCTGCATGGTATCCGCATAAAACCAAAAAAAAAGGCTATTTCTTGAAGTGTGAAAAAACCCAGGCAGGCGTTCTATAAATTACTGTTAAATATCATGACTCTGTTAGCTCCGAAGAAGAAGTGCCAGTAGCATTCCTGCCGCTACAGGCGTAGAGGGTGAATATGGGGGCTTCCTTACTAATGAAGAGGTGGGTAGGAGTTGGTCACGGGCGACGTGCCGCAGCGAACAATGTGCCATTGTCACAGGTGAGACTAGGCTGTCACACGGTGCTCTGATCATTACTTACCCACAGACGTCCAATGTCACGCACAATATCCCCAGGTTTGCCCTTCATAGGTTGTTGTGCATCCTTAGATCGCTTGAGCAATTACACTCACATGCCTGCGCACAAACAAGCCTGCTCAGAGCACTGTACTGCAGGAAAACAAACACACTCTCCACCCGCCTGCTTGCCTTCTCCCTTGGCCTTTTTGTTTAGGAAGGAAGATAAATATCCCCATAATAGAAAAAGCCTGCTCCCGATGTGTTTGCAGCAGTCCACTGCTTCAATTACATGTATTTACTTACAAGTCTGAATTTATTATCTGCCTGCTGCAGTCTGATTTGTTTTGAATGGTAAATGAAAAGGTCTCCACTGCTATTGTGACAATAATATAACGCTTTGCTTTGCCAGCACACCTACCAGTGAACTTTATATGTGTGAATTGTTTAATAAATCAGCTGAGGGGATGATGTTGGTGTCGGTGTGCAGCTAGAACGCCACAATGGGGGGGGAAAAAAAAACAAACAAAAAAAAAAAACAGTTTATAAATTGCAGCCTTGTCGGTATGAAAGACCCCTACAATACGATCCTGTGCTGAGGGGAAGGGATTAGAGGAGAGGCCAGGACATTATTCACCCAGAGTGTGTGAGTTGAGTGTACGAGTTGACACTGTGCTGCAGGAGTCAGCAAAGGAGTCACAGCAATGCTTTCCCAACTGGAAATGCCGGCAGTACGCAAAGCAATTTTTTGAGCCACAGTTAGACTTTGTGTCCACATGCATATGATTTCAGAGTACTGTATGGTTATCAGGGGACAGGACTGAGCTGGTGTGCTGGTAGGGTGGCACGCTTATTGAGATCATGATTATAGCTGTGTCTAAACTCCGGTCCCTTTGTGACAGAGCCATTAGCAGGCTGTCACACTCTTCACCGCGCTCTATGTATGTGACCGCTAATTCTAATACACTGACTGTAGCTCACATTCACATGCTAGATTATACCCAGCACTGTGGCATTGACCCTGGACTTTTGGATACATTTAGGAGAAGTGCAAGTCGCATGAAATCACTTTATAGTTTAATTAGCTGCCATTTTTGGCATACGTATCGTTGCTCATTGATGGATCAGTTGTCATCGGCTTGTGTTTCCACCGCGCCTTAGCATGCTTGCTCTTTCCCTACTGTACATCACTGGTTTATACAAGCAGGGCTGAGCAACACCAGGCTGCAAAGTCACATTGCCAAATTGATTGCCTATTTAAAAGCACTGTGGCTTTTACAAGGTTTGGCCTCCTTCAGTTGAGTGCAAATCAAGTGCCACTATATTAAGTGGTAAAACCAGAGTGCTGATAGATTACCTTTGGCCACTCTGTTTAATTGTTGGACTTTGGTGGCAAACCTGTTAAAAGGGGAAAAAAGGAGAGTTTGTGGTGGGGGCAGAGCGAGCTAAATCGAGAATGTTAAATATTGAAGTGGTTGCCAGAGGGCTAATGAAATTAACAACGCAGCTAAACAGCCTCCTGGAAGTGCCATTTCCATATCCTCCTCCAGCTCTGCCTTGCATTGTCCCTCACCCTCATTGGTTTGTTGTGAGGACAGCTTCAGGGCTGTGTATGTATGGCAGGGTGGGGGGAGTGTGTGTGTGTGTGTGTGTGTGTGTGTGTTTTGTGTGTGCTCACAGGTATCCATGCATGGAGGGTTTAGAGGGGGTGATCCAAGGTCAGAAACCACAGTATTAGCTCCATCTCCATCCCACCAGACCCTCCTCCACGCCAAAGTCTATCTCCTCCATGCTGCATCAGCTCTATAATATTGTTAACCATAATCCGCTTCCCTGCCTTCACCTCAGGCCAAACAGCACATCGGAGCTTTAATGTTTCATAACAAAGCTGAAATGATGTATTAATCTTTTTCATTCTGAATAGTAGTTTTCATGCTTTTTGCTTAGATATCTCTGTTTCACTGAAAATCATGAACAATTATGAAGTTACCTATAAAACTAAGTGTGCTATTTACCAAAGGGTAACACAGCATGCTGTATATTAAAAAAAAAAAAAAGAAAAAAAAGGTGACTTTGCACAACTTAGATGGAAACTGTTTCTTTAATAACTTGTTGTGGTGGAGAGATGAAACACAGCTCTGTTTCTTATCTGTGTTAAGGCTGTGATTGAGCAGTGGGAGAGCTTTGACAATTGTGTTTCAACTTGAAATGGCTCAGTGTGACATAATTATGTCAGTGCAGACTTATTGCTGCTGTTTTTTTGTTTTTTTCCTCAGAAAGATGATGTTAGCTGTTGGGCATCTAGCTGGGGGGTTGGCTTTGCTATACTTTTTTTCTTTTTATTTTGGGATGATGCACAGGCCACACACGGACGTACACACACACACACCTGGAACCTGTAGTAAAACTGCTGGAATCCAGTGGAAAGAGCTTATCCCCATTACACATTGCTGCTGCGGGCTTTGGACATCTGGCACATATACTGTACATGTGCACAGTGACACATATACATATGTGCAGTGTACAAACAGACATGACTACATATAAATACACATTGTACACATTCTGTAATTGATTAGGTTACATGCATGCGTAGTCATGTTGGTGCATGTTTTCCTCTGTTAATGCTGATTAACTAGAAACACACACACACACACACACACACACACACAGACATGAACCCGGTTAGCACACCGTGAACGTGTCCAGTTCGCTGGTAGTTGGCTTTGGAAACCCTGGGCACCCTGTGGAGCCTGGGTTTGCAGGTTCCCCTTCGTCCTAAAGAGTACAGGCTCCGAGCAGATGTGCATCTCGGGGGCTTGTGTGTAAATCCTGTTCGACTGCTGCACCAGTGAAAAGAGAGCAGCTTATCAAATCAATTCCTCCCAGATTAATCTGCTTTTGGATTCTTGTCTTTTTTTTTTTTTTTTTTTTTTTTTTTTTTTTTTTTTTTTGTCCTTCCTATTTTTGTCTTTGCTAACACTTTACATTAAGATGCACAAACCCCTCAGGGGTCACCAGTAAATAAGTAACACAACAGGAACTAACCTTCAATTAATCTGTGAAAATAGTACCTCGATAACTTCCCATCAAGGACCTCGCATTAGTTTATACATTAGCAGGACAGACCACGTGGTGTTAATGGATCAGTATGTAATTAACTATCTTTGAATGAATCCTCCATCCATTTGTAAATATTCTCTCAAGAGTGAAGTGGTGCATCATCTTGAGTCATCCTGAGTTCTGTTATTGCGCCTATAAAAGTGTCTCCCCATGGTGAATCACAGTGGATCTAATTAGAGTTCTTGACACCTATCAACAGAAAACAAATCTATTATTGTACAAGCTGATTTAAGCCAAGCACAATTGCAAAACATAAAATAACTGATCAAATAAAAGTTCAGGCTTCAGTGTTTGGCATCTCTTCGATTACTGCATGTGCAGAGGTCTGGATCTGCTATGGCCATCTGGATGCTGCAGGTTTATTTTTTTATTATTCTCGCATGTGGAAGTGTTCTCAAGAAACTTATCATGATTTACTACGTGGAAAATAACTTTATATCAGGTATAATAGCCCTTGATTTAGACTTACTCAGGGAGTACTAGTACTTACTGTAAGAATTTATTATTTAGAAGTGGTTTAAACATTATGCGGTAAGTAATAGTACTTCTGTGCAAAATGCTTCTCTTGTCTACAGCCTGTAAAGTCTGGCCTGCTCTAGAAGATTTATAACTGTCCATTATTTCTCTGTTTTCTTCACACGTAACAACATTAAATTCACACTTGGGAAGATTAAATGTACTGTGTCACTTCAGTGCTGCAATTAACGGCTACCAAACATGATGGCTTTTTACTGACCCACTGTTGATGCTTGAACACAGAGCTTGGAAAACATTTATTTATTTATTTATTTATTTTTGTCTCACCAGTCTTTTTTTTTTTAGAGGCATTCACCACCACTGGTCAACTAAAAACACACTTGTTCTCTAGTGAAGTTCAACTAGTACGCTTTAAGGCTGTCTCCTCAATACAGAGCTTGCATGCTGCATATTTTCCTTTGCACCTGCTTGAAGGCGGTGATGGATTTTTCACCGCATCTGTGTGTGTCGCTCACATGCAACGTTTGTCTTTGCAGAATTTGAAGTGATGGTGGACAGGAACACACAGTAAAGTCCTTCTGTGTTCATCCTTTCCAAAAGAATGAACAAAGGACATAGCAGGCTTAAAATTGTTGCAGAGTAAGAATTTCTGGCGCAGCTTCATGCCAAGGTGCATGGAGAAGGGATGAAAATGTGGAGAGGTCAAAACTTCAGCAACACTTTGAGGCCATCGTCAGGCATAAAATCATGACAGAATGTACTTCTAACTGGTTGAAACACTTCATGGTGATGTTTCATCTATTTTATGCACACCTCTGTAACCCCCTGCTCGCTCACCTCCTCTGCTAGCTGTCTAGCTCTGCATTACCTTCAGCTGTTTTTAGTCTAGGATTAACATAGCATTAACAGCTTACACTGTTTTCCTCTGTTGGTCTTGCAATCTTTGTTTTTCTTTTTTCTTTTTTTTTTTCACTCCTTCCCAAACCTTTTACTTTTCAGAGCTAAAACAGAGGATTTGATTTTTCATGCAACATCAGAGAAAAGCCAAACCGAAGATGCCAGTTACATTAAGAGATATTCCACAGGGGGGCTAGAGGCGAAGCGCACTGCTTTGACTGAGAAACAGTGAGGCAGACACTAGGCTGGTCCCCAGAGGACCAGCCTAGTGTCTGATGTTGATTTTAGCAGTGGAAGGCTAGTTATTCCCGCACGCCACCTAGTTCTAACTGTGTTGAATTAATTTGTCAGGCCTTTAAAAAGAACCAGTGCAACAGAGGAAGTAAAGTTTTATTTAGACATGAAGTAGAGGAGAAGCCATCAAACTTGAGTTTGAATGGTTTTTAAGATACACTTTCCTGCACAGCTTTATGCAGTGTCTTCTTCAGAGGTATATCTGTATTTCAGCCCCCTATAACAAATCACAGTCTAAGTAATACCCAGTGCTGCTCTGCCCAGCCTGCAGCAAACTTATTTGCTTACTGTAATGCTAATGCCCAGCTATTTCACAATACTGTTTTTCCTTATAGCACAGGACAGGCAGGTATGCATCTGTCCAAAAGCAGCTGGATACTCTTGTTACTGTAGATTTGCTTCACAAAACAAAATGTTGGATTATTTTTGTTCCCCAGCATTTACTTGATTTGGAACAACTCTTGCCTGTGGCACTGTAGTTTCTTCCATCCGTCCTGTCCTTTAATGTTGCTTGCGTGTGCGTATCCTTTTTACGGCCTGTTTGCGTCAGTGAACTCCAGCATGAGCCATGTTTAATTGGTCTTGATGCACAGCGGGTAGAGATCCCCCTGGGCCAGACTTGTATGCATGGCTGCCCAGAAAAGGCATCTGCCCCATCGACCACCTCAGTGCCACCAACCCCACATCCCACCCGTCTCCTTCAGCCACACAGAGGGGTCCTGGGTCACGTGTCGGGGTTCCCCACAGAATCTGCAATCATCTCTGTCACATACAAGTTAAACACTTGAATTACTCAACCTGGGAGTTTTATAGTGATTAAGTGCAATTAGAAGGTGTAATTAATGGTGTTGAATTCTTAATTGTATGTCAGCCACTTTCTTACTGTTCCTAAAACCCTGCTGTTTTACCCTCTTCAATAACATTTTCTCTTGTTCATGTGTGCAGGCAGTAGGAGATGATGGTTAAGCAACATTTGTTCAATATGTTATGGTTTTTAAAATACTTTTTAAATACACACAGCATCTAACAGTGTGTGCAGGTTCAAACCTGAAACTTTGTGCACACCAGGTTCCTGCTCTCTGAGCTGGAGCATGATTCTAGTAGTGCGTGGCTTTAATTAATAGAGATGCATTTATAATTTAGGATTGAATAAAGGGACGTCAGATACACAGTGTGTGTGTGTGTGTGTGTGTGCATGTGTGTAAGGTTTTAAAAACATGGCATGGAATGAAGCATCTGTCTTTCTCCCTGCATTGCTCCAGGGTCTAAGGAGACTTTTATAGCAAGCGGCAAAGCAGCGGTTTCGTTTGTCATGTAAGTTACAAGAACCACGCGATAAAGTCATTACTTCAGGGCACCCCCATCTTGTCAAAAGCTACACTATGTCCCTGTAAGCACAGTGGTACTTTATGGCATATACAGGAAATAAACGGCAATCATCGCACCAGCAATGTACCCACCAGGAATAGGTTTCAGATTCATTATCACAAGATGGACCTTTTTTTTTTTTTTTTTTTTTTTTTCCTTTTTCTTCCTACATCTTTGTGTTCGAATGGTAAGTCAATTTGTTGGCTTTTTCAATCCCAGGGGACCTTTTGATTGTGTCACATCAGTGTTAATTGCCATAGACATATGAAACAGCAGCCCCCTCCTTGCTGCTCAGCTGCATGACAGCCCCCTCCCCAACGGCAATGATGCTAAGTGCACCCCTGTGTTCCTCTCTGCACGGCTCCTTTGAGGATGTGTTCTAAACAGGCTTTGACAAGGCGACTTATGTTATAGACCATGATGATCACTTCCTTCTCTTTTCAGACAAAAACAACATTTTGTCAGTAAAAAAAGTGGAAAGAAGTGCCCTTGCATTATCTGATCCTGTGGAGTTCAGCATATTACAGGGGCACTGAAAGATGGACAGTTTCTTGGCGACAGCACAAAGGTCAAGGAAACTTTCCAGTCATGGTAAAGTGGCTTAAAGTTGAAGGGATGTGTGTAGGTGCAGTCCTTCGGCTGGAGGTATGAGCGAGGAGTTTTTGGGTTGGCAGGGAAAGAATCATGTGCCCAAGCCATCATCACAAGACATAGGACTTTCTTCACCTTTTAATTAAACATGGAGGAAACAGAGTGGCGCCAGAGGCCCGGTGCCCTTAATCAAGCACTGTAAGGTCAATGGAGAATGCTGGACTACTACTAAAATGGAGTCTGTCTCGATGGTAGACAAAGTGAGAATAAATGAGTAAGGGAGGAATGTGCAGAGCTTTTAAGAGCTCAGATTACTGCAGGTTGCTCGTGGATAACGGCTGCATCCAGCACACAACAGAGACAGTGTGAAGAAAACAGATGCAAAAGAACAAGCTGAATATTTATGTATACAGGATGGGGAAAAAAAAAAAAAACCCTTCAGTCAAAAAGTGGCTCTTGTCCAAAGGTAAAGAGGGGCTTCACAAAATAAACACTTTGGCCATATTAGAAAAAAGACAAAGGTTTTTTCATTGATTGCTCATGAACATCCACCGTGAGCTGTGTGCTGATACAGCCAAGCACGCCGCTTGTAGAGACAGAAGAGATTGCACTCTGATGAACAAAGTGTGAAGTATCCTGCCATAAAACATACAGAGATGGTATCTGGAATGGTGTACAGGAATAGGCTGATGGTGCTGACTAGTGTATGTGTTCCTCTGTGTGAGAGTGTATGTGTTTGGGAGGGGTGCGTGGTGATTTATTACCATTGCAGGGCTCAGCAACAAGTCAGCTGTTAGTGTTTTGACCAGGTGGCAAGGGACAAAGAGGGCATTCCCCCTTCAGAACAGGCTAGGATTCAAACTGTGTGCATGTGTATGTGGTCGCCTGTGTGCATGTGCAAATCTGTCTAATTTAGCTGTCTCCACAAGGACACATGGAATCAAGCTGCTCTTTTGCAGCCGTTGGTGACAGTTGCACCACAGTGCTGTGCCTACACAGGGAACTGCATGTGGCGGCCATTTCCTCTAAATGTGTCAACAGGATGCTGCTCTCACATTTTGCCTCCCAGAAGATTGATAATGAATGATTGGCTCATTAACAGAGACTATTAGCCATGTCCACATGTGCAGTCCCATGAGTGGGTAGAACACTCGCTGAATGGACACACTACAATATGAAGACTAATTGCCTTTGAAGACAGAGTCTGTATTTTCTCCTCTAATTCTCCTAGGGCCCACAGGCGGACCTTAAGTCCGCAATAATTGCTGCAATTTTCAGTGTCATTTACTCATTTCCAGAGTGACATAAGCATTCCAGGACTTGTTCCTTCACAACATGTCAGGTTGCCACTTCGCTTAAGTCTTGATCTGAGACCAGTGCACCTGGTCCTTTGCTCAACTTTGAAACCCGCAATGCACCAAATGTCTTATTTACAGACTTGAAGCTCTTGGCCAGAGAAACATGTTTAATTATTTTCAGAGGGACACAGACTAAAGTAATCTCAAATAACTACATCTTGAAGAAAAGGTTGTTGGACTCATTGCTGCTGTGAAGCTCCACTTGTCTGTTGAAGAGATTCACCATTGTCTAGGGCTGCTCGATTATGGAAAAAAATCATAATGACTTTGGAAGTATGTTGCATTTATTGAACAAAACAATGAATTCTCCTTAAAACAAATAATATGAAATATATTCAAATGTATAAATAGCAGTGCTGACACCACCATCTTGCACGTTTCTGATCCATGTTCACTTCTTTGAATCCAAAGTGTTCCCAAACAACAGAACTTCTTCTACCTCTTTTGTTGACTAAAGACTTCTGACTGCTCTTTCCACCATTTTCACTGATTGTTAAATGCCACCAGATACCACATACCCGACCACATACCTGAGAGAGTTTGGGCGAAAAGTACATCCGAAAAACAGAATAAGTTTTTTTTTCGATTACATAGTTTTTGTGATCGTTGAGACCTGAAATTTGAATAATTGCACAGCCCCCATCGTCTCTAAAGGATCAAAAACATGCTATGATGTTTTAATCTTTACCTCATGGAGATAAGGACTCACTGTTTAGTCAGTGCTCCCTCTGACCGCCCATCAGAGAAACATCACCCAATGAATCTCAAAAAGCAGTACCCCACTTTAAACGCATTTGTACACGAGTCATCAGCTCTAAACATGTTCATGTCCTAAAATGCAAAAAAAAAAAAAAAAAAAAAGTCTGGAAAGTTGAGACATAATAAAATGTCAAATCTGAAATGCAACTTCAGTCAACACATCTTAATTGCATATCAACTTTGCGTCCACCATGTCTCATGACCTTTACATCAGTCTCTCACCTGAAAAATTCTCCAATACTTTAATTCCATGGACATGTCAGAGGAGATCGAGCATTTGTGTTTGTGCGGAGCTTGCTTACATTCAACCTCTGTCAGCTGACCTCAGGAGGGTTGGGTGCTACAATGCAGACCGATCAGCAGCACCCAGACAGGAGAAAGAAAAGGCGGAGATTAGAAACGTCTCTGTGCTTACAGGCTTTGTGTTTGGGTGGCTGGCACTGCCATAAGAACATATGCCCAACAAGCTGTAGATTCACTGAGCTTGAATGTGCATTTGGTTGGTCAATATTCCCTCAGATGATATTGGCAGTTTTATTGTGTGAGGAATTAACCAATTTGTAGAGCTGAGAATCAGGCTGTTGCCCAGTAGTTTGCTGTGACGTCTCTGAACAGAGGCAGTCTGAGGGGTTTGAGCAGGTGCTCAGTGTTGGAGTGAGTCATTCTTATTTATTTCAGATTAAGTGATGATGTACACCTACTGGTTCAGTGTGGCAGTAATGATGAAAAAGGTTAATACAAAGCATTAATGTCTTATTTTTAAGTCTAGTTAGAAGTAGAATGAACCACCATGATGTTTGGATGTGGCTTCTACACCAAATTAAATGGTGGTTTAACAGTAATACCAGTCCCCCCCCCCCCCCCCCCCCCGCCTCTTCCTGGCTTCTGAACTGGGGAGTTGTGTTTGTAATTATTTGTAACCAGCAGTCTGACATTCATGTCCATAGCAAGCAGAGGTTGCCCTGGTGTGCAGAGATGGGAAAGACAGCGCAGCAATGCTGTGATGAATGTTAAGCTCATTGTTTTGAGCATACCCCCAGTATCAGCTTTAGGGGACTCTTTAGGAATCCACAGGTGGATTTAGAAAACTCAGCAGAGGGGAAAAAAAACCAACTGGACCACATCATGCTCAAATATCAGAAATGTTAAAAAGAGCCTAGTGGTTATAGTGACTGTTCTTGATCCGAACCTCCCCCATCCTCCACATCCTTGCTCCCAAGACAGTAAAGTGTCAAAACAGGGCTTAAGCTTGCATCTTTCTTTTTTTTTTTTTCCCTACTGTGACAGGTATAATAAATAACAAGCCATGTCTTGCCAGTATAATATCAAGTCTTTAGAGAAAAAAGGGCATGTCCCTCCTTTCTTGTCTGGAAATGACTGAAAGTTAGAAAAGGCAACTCTGATTTTTCCTGTCCGAATATTGAGCAACGGGTTGGACACATGAAAAGACATCTTGCTGCGTGAGTGCAGGAGTGAGACGAGACCTTGTCGTCTTGAAGCCCCCCTGTGGTAATTTATGATGTCCGTTTGGGGCCTGTCATTACCTCTTCACCACTGCTTTCTTCTGCTGTCCATGAAGAGAAATGGTGAGATAATTAATGCATTTGTGAGTCCTTGCACTTTCCTGACACACTTGACTCAGTTTAATAAATGATGTCCCATATTTTCCCATTCATTATAATGTCATTAAGACATATTAATTCCCCCTGCTGCTTTAACCTTTAGCCCCTGTTACCACAGTAGCCACTCTCCATGGATAGCCCCAGTTCCTTGTTCTACACTCCTCACATGCTGTACCAGTTAAATTACAGGGCCCTCCATGGGCTGTTAAGCAATAAGCCCATTTAGAAATAAACGAGGACAACACTCGGCAGCAAACACAAGCACTCGCGCAGAAAGCAAGCATTTTCAGATGTTTTACAGAGTACATGAAAGTCGAACTTCAGAGAACGTGTTAAGCACTTTCAGCCTGCAGGTAAAAGAAGCGACTCCTTGACAAGAAAAAAAATAAAAAATAAAAAACTACCAGTCTGACCCAGTCTGAGGCTCACATTTTTATGGAGCAGATGTAAGAGATCCTCTAAAATGTACAGAAATGCCTTTGGCAACACTGGGTCTGGTGGTTATGAAGAACATGAAGATTTGTGATTCATTACCCTGGACGAGGAGTCTGTAGGAAAAAAAGAAATGCTTTAAAGAGTCATTTGCTACCACTTATGCATTTAGCAGTCAGTCTGCTATACTGTCGATGTAATAGAGCAGATCTGTTCATTTTCTCACAGTGATAAATGTCCTTTTTTGGAGTTTCTTTTGGATTTCATACAAAGGGAAACCATACCATGACCTGCCAAGCATACAGCACTGCCCTGCTCTCACTTGCAGCAGCAGAGTGTGTGGAAAGAGGTGGGATGGTGAGAGAAGTAGAGAACTGATGTTAGTGAGTGTGTGTAGCTAGCTCATGCCCTTGAATTGGTCTGGGACCACCAACACTTGACTTGTTTAAGTGCTCATTTATAACAGGTGGGCAGCATTATACACTGCAGGTCCAAAGTCTGATCGCCCATTCCCTATTCATGCCTTAATCATAGCTGACTAAAAACCCAATCTGTCTCCAGATCAGTGGCCAGGGACCTATTTTATCTAGCCCCACTAAACATATTGTGCAAAAGCCCATTTGCTGTAAATTGCAGCTATTAATCGTCAACTCAAAAAGGCACATGCATTGTATTTGGGCATAAGAATTCATGGAAAGTTCACCGCGTATAGTTATGAAGTACTAAAAAGGGCTGGTGTAGTACATTTAAAAAATGTTTGCCCATGATTCTTCACAAGGTGGCAATAAACAATTAATCACACACATGCTGAGTTTGTGTGTATAGCTGGAGGCCAAACATTTCCCCAGCTACTTTCAGACTCTTATCTCATGCATATTCCCTACTTTTGGTCTTTTGCATATCAGGAGAAAGTTGTCGTCTAGCCTGCACCCCATGATCTGAAATGTTCCCAGATACATTCAAGGACTGCAGTTACTCTGAAAAGCTAAAATAAGTACAGTGAAATTGTCCACTACCTAAAGTCTGCCAATCTCCAGCCTGCCCGGCATAAGATACTGCACCTTTTCCATCGCCACAATGAGGGTGAAAACAAAACAGCTCTTGGACACCTTCAATTAGAATCTAGCCATACCAGGTCTCCAACTCATAAATCATTCTGTGTTAGATATAGTGCCAAATCTCATTTTACACCCTCTGATAGAGTACTGTGGGATTTGAATATTGTCTTTCTCTTGTGTTCTGGCACTACATTGGTTCCTCCAAAGGCACTAACATGAGTTTTCATCTGCAGTGGTTGCCCTAAATAGACACAAGGCTGCCTTGTTTTCTTTTTAGTTCCTATATCATAATAAAACCAACAGCGTTCTTGACAAAGCTTGAGTGTCAGGTTATTTCTGTCTTATCTCATTCTGCTTGTGTGCAGAGTTAATTGTTCAATTAGACTCTTTATCTGTCCCTTTTGAGAACTTTGTCAGAAAAGTTTAATTGGAAATTGGTGAATGTGGCCAAACTTGGGATTGTATAACTTGACTAATACAAACTAAATAATTTCCCAGTTAAAGAAACTCTTGAAACATTTCTAGACCAGACTTAACCCAAACACTAAAAAAGTTATTTCAAAAATGAGCTTATAAACTCTGTCGTTTCCATTAAGTACTACTTGAAAAGTACGTTTGTACTTTTTATAAAGTATTCTAAGAAGTCAGCTAGCATGCTTGAAAGCAAGTAGGTCAATTTAGCTCCAGAGAATATTTCAAAGTAACGTAGTAAGATGGCTGACTTATTGTGTTCAGGTGTTCTTTAATGCTTCTTTTCCACAGGACACACTAGCTTTTCTATAATCTTTACACTGTTGTTACTTTTGACCATAAACTGAGGCCTGTACTGTCCTAGAAATTGAAGAGTTGACTAAAAAAGTGCTTCATGTTTCTTGCAATGCTTTTCACTCCAGCTCTGACAAAATGGCACCCCCTTTGTGACCTAGTTTCAGTAGAAACTCAACGCCTCTCAAACACCTCAACAGCTTTTTCACCCCCAGTCAACATTTCTTGTTTCGCCTTTTCCAGGATGAGACGTTTTTGTGGGAGTTCTGCACAGTCACAAGCATGATTTCAAATCTGCTTCTTGCTTACTCAGAGATAACCCCATATGTCAGATGCATTGTTTGGATCGCCAAGGTGGCATTTGGCGCCGTTCAGTGAATTTACTTCAGCCAGATTTTAGAGTGGATGTGTATTACCCACCGTCAGTTTGGCAGAGGGGTCCTCCCTGCATTTTTATGCCTCACTGTCCATATGGGGGTCTGATGCAGTATTTGGTTCCACTCCACTGTATCTAATTTATAATTTATCCAAAGTAAACTTGTGTCATACATCACCAAGGCTAATATGTTTTTCTCGGCTGTGATGGTAAATATGCTGATGTGTGTAAACAGCCTCACACCTGGTAGGAGAGTAGGCCGATCTCTGGATTTCCTGTTGAACCGATGCCTCTGTGTTTTTAGCCCAAGCACGTTAATCCTGGCGTGACGTTTTTTTTTTCTTTCTATTCTTCGTAACATTGACTCTAGCATCAAACTGCTTGTACGACATTCTCAGATTACAATTGACTCAGGCATGAGCAAGCTGCGGTTCCTTTTGGTATCCGGCACAAAAGCTTTGTGCCACCTTCACCCTGAATGCTCTGTGTGTGTGTGTGTGTGTGTGTAAGCACATGTGCATATGTGCACATGCTGCATCCAGTTTCAGGGGATCATTGACAGTATCACGCAGCCAATAAAAGACCACCTGTTCCAGTGTGCTAATCTAATCCAGCCTTGCACAGACTTGAAGGTATTTCTTGCGGTGTCACATTCCACTGGGGCCCCCTGCATCACTTCATGGCAAAAGCTGGACTGCGTTGTTAACAGAGCGCCACTGACAACACAGTATGACAATTTCACGCCCAGCCCTTAATCCAGCTGACATGGCTATCAACGCTTCTTTAATTGCCTTGTAAGTTTTTGCTTTTTTGAACACGTTGAGGAATAGAAGGCACCATCAAATCTGTTGCCGTGCTTCTGGTTGTCTTGTCAGGCTGGCTGTCACTTTGTTATGATTAATGTATTCCAAGGCATGCACATTTTTATTCTGGGAAAACACACCTTTTCTCCAGACGAAGGCTGTTGTGAAGTCCTATCACGTTTTCTCCCACAGAGAAGCCCAATATTGCACATGGCAAATACATATTTCAGAAACAACTACTTAAATTCATCTTTCAGGCTGTTGAATCAGCTTGTCTCAGTTTAATTCAGTTTTCTCTCAGGGCACTTTTGGAGTGGAGTTGAAGTGTACCAAATTGAGATATAGATTTTTCTGTCTCTTTGAGCTAGAAATAAGATCACTTGAAGAGTTTGTGAGAGGTAGGTTAGGGATCATATGTGTTAAGTTGGGGAATTTAATTTTGTCCACCTCTCGTTCAGTCGAGTATGCACGTAGTACCTCATGAATATACTGCTTAGATCATACATAAATAATATGAAGGAGCTGGATGCTTGAATGACAGATTTATTTTTTTAGTGTGCGTTCACTGTGTTCCCTCAACTGAAATAAGATCATGAATGTTAGACTCTGTTGTGGATATAATCTGTGCAATATATTACTTTTTTTTTTTTTTCCTGATGCTGCCATTGTACAAAATTCTCATTTCTGTATAGCAAACAGCCATATCGTTATAGCTACATACGATCACAAGATGAAAAACAGTGTATGCTTGTGTGTGTGTGTGTTTGTGTGTGGTGGACCATTTCAGCAGCATTCATTTCACATCCGCCAAGAAAAAAAACCACACACACACACATTTGAAATGAAGCTTGTATGTGGTGAAACAAGAAACAGAACCTCAGATGGCTTCTTCACCAATCTCAATCTCACTGGGGGTCTTACAGGGGTGGCTAGCTACTCCTCCCTGAGCCTGCTATAGCAGATCAATACCAGGAATCAGGCCATTATGCTCCTTTGAAAGCGGTACGTGAACAATCGATATGTTATTATTTTTCATCTGCTGGCTGTATTTAATACTCTCATTATTATTTCCCCTCACTGAACAGGGAGGAAGCTATTCCCGTCGCAACCTGAATCGTTTTTTTGGATGTGTGGTACAGGTCCTCATTTACGTGGTTGTATGTGTAGCAGCATATTTGAGTTTTGTTTGGAGTCCTTCAGGAGTGTGTGGTCTCTTTAGATCTAACTGGTGTTTTCTCTTCCTGAATACTTCCAGAGGAACTGGAGGATTGTGGGATGATGGAGTCAGCTCTGAAGAGTTAACTAGTTCACTTATTTTCATAAATTCAGTTTTTTGAAATGCACTGTTGTTTTTCCTCCTTTACTTTAAGCAAACGATCGTCATTGTTTTCGACTGGTTAAGATAGCTGACTTAGAAAATGAGATTACACATATACAGTAAATGGCCCTTTATTGCTATATCTTTAATTCTGTGCAAAATGTTTAATGGCCTCGTAGACTTATCGTTTCATCAAGGACAGCATGGAATCATGATATATGTGTTACAGTCGATGTTTTGCTTTAATCTTTATGGGAAATTGCTGCGGGATGAAATGTGCATTAACTCTCCAGCAATAAAGCACTTGATGTATGCGAAAGCTGCTGCGAAGCAGGTGTGATCCAACGCTCATGTATGACACACGCTGTGTCCAAAATGTATGGAGTGAATTAACCGGTAATACTCATTTTAATATAAATGAGCTCGCTCATAACGATGTGAAGGTTCCCTCAACACAGCGGGACAGTGGTGTGGAGAGTGGGAACGGAAGGGCCCAGTTAGCGAGCGACAGTTTGGTGATAAATCATCTGTAATTAAACACTTTGGAAATATACGGACCGCGGCAGAGGTTGGGGCTGGGGGGCTGTTAGCTGCCAGGTGGGTGGCATGGTTGTCCATCCATGAACAATGAAGGTGATGATTGGAGGAGTTTACTTTTGAATGGGGAAGCTTTCTGATCAGATAGCCTCGAGCTACACCTTGGTGTTCATTAATCACAGCTCAGTCTGATAGATCTTTCATGTTTCACCTAATAAAACAGCCTTTCTATATGTTTAAAATTTGACTGTGCCTGAGCCGAGGCCTTTGCCATGCTTTTCACATGCTTCTCACTCCTGGTGAAAGATTAATTGCTCTTGATCAAAGTTGTCAAGCAGAAGCCGCACTGGGCGTAATAGACTCTGAGGAGAATGGCTTTCTTTATATGGGTGTGCAGGGAGCTCCAGGCTCCTATTATCTTGTCTTTCTGTTCCTGTTGCGGGAAATTTAATTCCTACCATGCTTTTTACTTTCCACTGGTTTGGAGAACAAGCCTTCAATGTCAACCGGCGGTGCAGACGAAGGTTGAACATGAAGTGCTATCACAAAGTAGCAATTGAAGTGGAGGCCGTAGACTGGCTTATTGGGAAAGAGTATAAATCAGAGAGGACAAGTGACAGAGATTAATACCAGGCAAGCCCACGAAATAACCCTTCCATCCCAGTCCAGCCTCACCCTACAACAATTTCCTGATAAAGCCACCAATGTGACACTACACAAGGTACAATAATAGAAAAGCATTACTCAAAAGCCCTTTGAGACATGTAGATAGAACCGTGCCAAAGGAGAGATGTAGAAGACTACCTGGAGAAAATAATATTTTTATGTCCTTCATAGGACAAACGGTGTTCCTTCAGATAGTATGAATGAGTTTAGAGGGTTTATGGCCCCTATCACAGTCATTCTCAGAGCGGATGTTCATTATGTGGTCATATTTATGGTGTCCCTTAGTAGAGGCCAATTTCTGTGATATATTTTTAAGTATCTGGGGTAGTTGGACTTTTGGTGAATTATCTTTAGGAAGATGTAGCTTTGTGCAAAGGCACAACAATTCTGGGTTATTTGCTGCCAGTTGTTCATTTTAACCATTAGTTAATTGAAACCTTTGACTTGACTGAGGTTTATTTAATTGTGTTTTAATAATTCTTGATTTTTTTGTCTTGAGGGCAAACAAACACTCATCATTCTACGTTTTGTTCCAGCTCAAAATCGTTTCCTTTACAGTTTGTGCACAAACTTAAATGCATCTTATTTTGTTGCATAGCATTACATTACTGACTGACTCAGTGTAACCACCACTTTTCAGCAACCAGCCTCTAATTTTTCTGTGTGTTATTTTGTGTGATTAACATATTTTCCTCTTCCTCTGCTGGATTTAGACAAATCCCCTGAGAAGGTCTGCACAATTGTTTACAGCCAAGTGTAAAATATAATGTGCAGGCAGGGTTCTCTCTAGTCTCACTGCTTTTGGGGTTTTGCTTCAAAGTCCCCTCACCTCTGTATTTTTTTTATATCATTCACTTGAATCTCTACTGATCATAATCTGATTTTGCGGCTGATTTATTTGCAGCAGAAAAGGAGAGGAAGTGAGTGGAAGCTTTGCACAGAGCAGCCAGGCAGTGGGCAGCACGCAATCAGCTCGTAAATGAAGTGCCATGTACTCTCCTCATGCTCAACACACACACACACACACACTTTCCATTCCCTGTAGTAACATTACATTGACTTAAATTCTTTTCCTGCAGACTTATTCAAACCTTAACCATCGGGTTGAGTGTGTACAGATGTACTTCGGTTTTGGCCACAGATACACAAACTTTGATCCAGCAAACCTCCCAACTTCCACTCTCTTCCCATTCTCTCTATTATTTTCAATCCAGATCCATCCATTATGTTCTGTCGCTGTTTCATTCGGTGGGCAAATTTAATTTCCAAATATATACTATGCCATTTTAATGCAAGCCACATGGGAAAAAATGTCACTTGTACTGTACATGTTAGATTGCTGTCTGTAAAGAAGCAGCTGTTTTGTGCTGAGAGGCTGACAGATTGACCCGTTAGGCTTAAGACGCAGTGAGTTGTTACCGACGTGTCAGACCTGCCCAAATCAGAGGCTGCCTGTGTTCTTATTCTGACATCAGGTGTGACCTCACACACCCATTGAAAGTAGTTTTTACAACCTATTAAACTTTATTTTTATTGCACATACAAACAAATAATCAAAAACAATCCTACACTTGAATCAACTCTTCTCTGAAACAGCTTGGACAAAAACCAGATGTTATAACCCTCATGAAGGAGGATTTAACTTTTGTGTTAGGCCGCCTTTAGTTTACCTTGGTGAACCTAATCATCGTCCAACTGTGTACAGTTTATATGAGACTCTATGTTCATGTTTGTATAATGACTTGCCACTGATCACAGAAGTATCATGTACCTGTATGTGGTTATGACTTGGGACTGGAATATTTTTATTTTTATTTTCCTCTTGAGTTTTCTGGGCCCATTGCCAGAGTGCCAGAGAGATTAATTTATCTTGTTTGATGAACTGCAATTGTTGATAGAGTACAGAGTGAAAATGGTTTTTAAAAAAATCTCCAAGGTGTAACTTTCTAAGAGTGCTGTAACAAAGCGAGGCGAACAGAGACATAGGGGAGGCCCAGCGCGCTCTGATCATGTTGGCGTCGGCAGGATTGTGAAAAGGCATTAATTGGGGAGCATCAGGTTATCGGGCTGAGGAAAAAATCTTCACAGAAGTAATCAAACCTTGATGAATTAAAGGAACGTGCTAAGCCCCCGTGTCCGGCGGTGATAGAGCTGACCCTCAAGCTTAGCTGATAGCTTTGTTGTGATACAGAAGTGAACAAAAAAAAACACAACACAAATCCAGGCTTTATTAGCATCAGCATATTAAGCATTGTCAAAAGAGGATGAAAATGCAGATTGTGCCAAAGACGGGAGAAGGAACTTGAGTGGAATGAAAATGTAATCACTCAAAAACTCAAAAGGTTTTGGAGAGGATGCTTATGTAGCACACATGCTGATCTTCTTTTGGTAAATTACGTTTGTCAGACTTTAAACATCTTAGTGGCTGATTTGATGGCTTGATTGACTCGATGAAAACAATACAATCTTGGATAATGGAAGTCGAAAACATTTTTGGCAAATACATCCCACTAGTTAAGAAAATGTTTGCATCTAATTTGTGTTTGTGCTGATGCTGATTGATGCACACTTAAAATGCATCATGTTGTTGACTTTATACAGCTGGCTTGATGGATATCATCTAAAGTGAATTGAAATTCAGAGTAATGAATGCAAGGTTGTTTTTTTTTTTTTTTCTGCTTGGATTTTCCTCCTTTTTCTCCCCAGCGACTAACTCTGCTGCCGGCTTACACTGTTCGCTGTGATTGATGTGACGGTTCTCGACAGATAAACAGAACAGAAGCATGGCAATTTTATACATCAGTGTTTACAGGTCTTGGAGTGTTAATACATGTTTAAGAAAAGTTGTGACTGTAGATGTGAGAAAAGTCTGATCATTTCCCTCAAATGACGTCATATCAGTAAAGATGCATTGTGGGTCTTTGACAATGCCTTGGCTGTGTGTCTCCAGGCTGATATTTCTGCATTGGTCCTTTTGAAACAAAACCGTGTATGTTGTTGTTTAGGTTTGAGGATGTGTGTTTAGGGTGACTGGCCCTGTCAGAAGACTACTGTCAAGGACTGACCTGGTCAAGTGCCTTGTTTTTCCTTCACCCTGGCACCCTTGTTAACAGAAGTCAGACTTTAATTGGCTGTAGAATCTAATTACCAAGGTTCAGAGGTCACATTTTACAAGGAGAAAAGACCAGGTGTTCTGCAGTCGATGCACTCATTTGTTACGACACTTTAACCTTTCCTTATCGCACATATTCAATTATTCAGTCAGTCCTCACTTGTAGATTTCCTCAAGTACACGCGTGGTTGCATAGCACAGAAATACCAACCAAACAACCTACTCATATCTGTTTTTGCATCTTTAATATGTGAGGAAACCTTGGGATTTGCATATTGTTTTCCGCTTTCCTTTTTTTGGCAACACTAACACCAGCGAGTATTGAAAGTATGTCTTGATATCAGCCTCATATTCTCACTGCACGTGTCTGAACATGAACAAAGAAAGTGAAGGACATCCAGCAGCTGAAATCACCCCTTTTTTAATCTAATCTCTTCATCCAATCTACCTATCAGGAGTGCTGCAATCACTGGAGGCAGCATTTCATTTAAAAACAAAATGCTTTAATTTAATTTTAAGCTCTTACAGGGAGATGATGCCCTAATACATATGCCGTCCGTCTGTGCGTGGCATTTTCTTTTTTTCTCTGGGATGTGATGCTATTTCCTTTTCCTATAGAGGTTTGGGAAATGTTGGAGAAACGAGGTGTTCTGAGAGGAGGAGGGAGGCAGGAAGTTAGCGAGTGGGTTGTGGTGTCCTTGCTGCGCAGGGCTGATATCATTAAGGACTCTCCATGCGTTGTGCCTTTACTGAGCTCAAAGGGCATGTTAGCCCCAGGTTCATCAGCTAGCTATTGTGTCGCTGGATGAGAAAAGGCTGCACAAGTGACTCGGAGGAGGAAGAGGAGGTTGTAGTTGTGGAGTGTTCAGGCTGTGTTTCCCATTTACCAGCAGTGAGGGGGGTACACAAACAATTCAGCCTGCTTTCCCACACATGTTCATACAGCCCTCTCTCCCATGCTGCCTTATTCTCTCGTTTCTGTTCTGTCTCACACTCTCCCTGGCAGTTTAACACTCAGTATATTTCTGTCACCCACTCAATATCTCTGTCTTTCTCACTCCTGCTGTTTTCTTCCAGTCTCTACTTTCCTGCTTTACCTGTCTTCTAAACAACCCTCATGCTCTTTTCCTACAATTTCTTTGCTGTACCGTCTCCTTTCGTGCTGTGTCTTCATCCCCCGATTAGATTTGGCCTCGGCGCTATCTCATTTGGCCCAGTCTGTGGCAGTGCGCTGCCTTTGCTCGGCGAGCGTCCTGGGAAAGGCTGTTCGTCTGTGTCGCTGCGGCGGTAACCACGTTAGCCGTGCTTAGGATGTCACCCATGGTTTGCCTTACAGACATGCGTTCTCCTGTGGCCACTCTTAGTGCTATAACAGTCTAATGGCAACAACAGCAGAACCGCTTTCAGAAGCGCACATCATAATGGACACACACACGGACACCCACAGAGGTGGTGTTCTGTGTTTTAGTTTTTATCTAATCTGTGTGGGTGTGTTTATGAGTGGATATGAGTACAGATAATTATAACTGTCTGTGTAGATCAGTAAGGAATAAAACTTTTCTAAAAAGACATCAACAAAAAAAAAAAAGCCATCTGTTGGAAAAGTGGTGTAAAAACCTTTAGTCATGCAGATCAAAATAATAATAATAAAAGCAGCAAAACCCAAACTCTGCAATCAGGGAGTGTTTGACACATTTTTCTTGCTAAATGAATAATAAGAATTGGTTCTGTGTTTTATTAAATGTCTAAGTATTTTACATTTGTCAGTCTGTGTATGTGTTTGCCTTTTAGTTGGTGAGAGTGGGCTTGAATTAGCAGAAACATGTGTTGTCTGCTACTTGGTCTTGAGGCTCTGTCAGTAATTAAAGCCCCACCTGAGGTGGTGAAGTGCTGATTTGATGAGGGTTGCCAAAGATGAGAGAATGGGCTTGATACAGCAAAAACGACCTTTATTTCACCAGCTTATTGCACTATTGTGCATCCCTCCTACGGGAGCTGGGCTTGTGTTTTTTTTTTTTCTTCTCCTTTATCACACACTCTATCTCTCCCTTTTTTCTCTTCCATGCCCGTTTGCTCCCTCGCTTTCTGTTGTACCCCGTTTCAACCTCTACTTCAGCAATAGAGCATGTCAGCGCTTTTTACACTCTCTTTAGTTGTCAATGTGTTTTCTATTTATTTCCATTTCCTACAGCACAGTTGATATATCAAGTAACCTTACAACAGTTCACAGGAGCTAATTTATGTCGTCTTAGTGTTGGCAGAAGTACAGTGAGGACTGGGGTTTGTTTTTGTTATTGCTTTTGTCTTTTCGTCGAGCTTGAATTTAATGCGGGGATGACACTGACTCAGTGTTTAAATTTCACTGCGTCAGCGTGCAAAATTTTGTACATTCTTTTATCGTTATCATTAAATAGGTCTCTCCAGCCTAGGCAAGAATATATATTTGTAGATGTAATGGCCATTTCATCTCTTCACTGTACCGGAACTCGTCCTTGCAGCAGTCTTTTTACTGTACACTTTCTGCAGTTCGCTATCACCTTTTTTATCTAGTCGATATCTTTGCTTGTGCAAAGATATGTTTAATTCACTTGCCTGCTCTTTCACTCCAACTTTCATGTTGGTTGCACCTCTGCCAAACTCATCATTTCAGATTCCTCCTCCGCTCCTACCGCCATGTCTCCATTTCCTGTGAGCTGTTTTTTGACTTCCTAATTCTCTTCTTCCTCTTGTGCCCCTCTCTCCATCCAGTTGTCTATTCCGTCTGTCAACTCCTCCTCCAGCTCTCTCCGCCTCGCTCTCTTTGTCTGTGCTGGTGTGTATGTCCTGGCTCTGGCTTCTGTAGATATTAGGCTGTAACAGGCAATGTGGTGTGTTTGTCTCTGATGTATGTGTGACCTGTTTTCCACCAGACCAAATCTCCAGCAGCCAGCCTGCTGCCTGCTCGTTTTTTCTGGGTTAGTCCCTGCCAAGAGTAGCGCTAGTCTTAGCCTGTATCCTGCATCCAGGCTCATGGTATCGGGGGAAACAACCCTGAACTGATGGTGTTCCACCAATACAGCTTTCATCCACCTATTTGAACAGGTTGCTGTAAAAGCAAGGACAAATCTTTGTATGCATTTATAGTCACAAAATGTTAAACTGTGATGATGCCACATGTGTTATTTGCTGTGTATTAATGAAGTTGAGTGGAGAGTAAAGCATATGGTTTGCTTAGAAGAGCAAAAGTACACAAAATTGTTTGATTTCTCCTTTGAAGGGCTCATTCTTCAATCCATAATAGTCCCTTTGTATCCTGCCCCCTCCTCACTGTCTTTGTTATATATCCTCTAATCTTTTATTTGCAAAGAAGAAAAAAGGCTTTTCCTGTCCCCAGAACTTTTTGCTGTTGCTTCCTTGCATCTGTTCGAATGAGCAGACTACGCAGTCCTCATAAGTCAACCACTTTGTAGTACACACAAAGTGAAAGCCCCAATCTGGTACTTGGGGCACACCATGCACAAAAACATGCCCACAGTTAGTTAATTAGTGTGAACTGAATACATTATTTCCCCTCATGATGATCTGCTCATGCCTTCTCAAAGTGGGATCCACAGTCAGAGGTATTGTGTCCTACCCTACCGTCCTGCCAGTAGGGGGCTCACCATGAGGACACCCTGCTTGTACCCCAGTGGGATCCCATGGGATCTGATGTTGGGTTTTTTCTCGCTGTGTTTCTCTGAGCAGCTAGAACTTGTCCATGGTTTCACCTCCTTGTTGTTCCTCTAGTATCGCACCCTGCTTGCACTGCTGCGCTAAAGAAAACAATGTGATCACCCAGGGCGATCAATGAGGCAAACAGGACCGTTCACAAGAGGCGTACACTCACATGTTTGGTGTCTGGGAATTGGGGATAGTGCTTCATTGCATTGCAGGTATTACAGAAGCTTATAGAACATATACTCATATACTTAAAATCTCACATGCAAAACAGTGACAGTGCTCTGCTGCGTTAAATCTGCCTTTCAGTACACAGACGTTGTGGTGAATAAATCTGCAGAGAACAGATGATGTTCCTCTTGTGCTTAATTTTGTTTCCGATTGGAATGTATAATGGAAGGAGTCTCAAACTGTGCTCTCCATTAACCCCGCACCTACTGATCCAGCTGCTTCATTCTCTAACCCCACCCCCAGCGTGGGGTTGATGCCCATTTTGTATGACGTTATCTTTTATTGCCAATGGAGATCTCCAACTACTTATTTTGGAAGACAAATAAATATGAAGACAAGGTAGGAGAGCCAGAGGAGCTGTGGAACTGAGGCATATGTTTCTAATGCTGCTTTTAATTCCCATTTGTTTCATAAGCAAAGGTAATAAAAGAATCTATACAAGTTACTTGACATGTTTATTGCTCTTACTACAAACTAAGCAATTACACATCTTTAACAATGATAACACTAATGCACATGCACTGTCTGAGTGTGTGTCTGTACACAGGTCCATGATGCTCCTCTATGGGTTATATCTCTTTTGATGCGGCTTGCAAAGAAGATCCAAAGTATTGGGTCCCATTGTGTTTTGTAGAGGTGTAGTGCACTGATTCAGGAACTGTGGGGTCAGATGCTGGTCATCTGGCACTTGACCAACACCATTTCCCATGTCTGTTTTTTCTGTCTGTGATCTGTGGCCGTTTGGGGCATAAATTCCATCCCGCTGCTCCGTGCTGGTGGCACCTTCTTACCTCTAAATGGTTTCAGGGTCAAGTATTGTAAAACACAATCCTGATAAGAGATGGCCTGAAATGTGAGGTGTGTGTGGCTGTACTGGGATTTTGCTGATCAAAAGCTCTGATGGATTTACATTTATAGGAGGAGGAAGTGGTTTCCTCAGTGGTCGGTGGCTAGCATGTGGCTCTTTGCATCATCTGTATTTTTTTTGTCCTGCCCTTGTTCATGGTTGTATTTACCTATTTGGTGCTTGAGAACTCCATTTTTCTTTGAGTCAGGCATCAGTGTCTTATTTTGTCAGGATGATTGCCCATTGGGTGAATGAAAGTGAGTCTTTTTGCATCATGTGGGCTTTGCATGCCAATCCTAAAATCAGCACCTGGCAGCAGCATAAACACGTCTCAGATGCTCGTCTGGCATTCGCAACACGCCTCTGCGGTGTGTATGACAGTAGATTCAGTTTTAGTGACCACTTTTCTTAGGGGGTTCCTAACATGATCTGTTCCCCAACACAGTCCTGCTGGATTTCTGGAAACCTTGCTCAGGTGGGTGGTGAGAATCAGGTGAGGTGTGGGGCGGTGGGGATCCACATGAACCCTCTTGTGGGCCTTGTCTGGTTGGAGGAGGGCTGAGCTGCTTCATGACACACCCCGAGCAGTTTGGACAAAATGGAAGTAACACATCAACGTTATTTATGGTGTACAGGAAGATCATTATGGCTGCTACAGTCTTAGCCTGATGGATGTCTCAGAGTGCCTCCTCTCTTGATCTTTAATGGTATCTTGTAATCAATGGAATACCTGACCCCCTCTGCCCCCTCAACTTATCCTCCTGCCATCTTATTTTGTTAAAGAGGGGTCCATGTGGATTGAGTTTTAAAAGGAGGTAATTAAACCAGTGGCAGCTCAGAACTTATTATGCTGGTGAAAGAGGGGATGCCTATATGTTGGCCCACTGATCGTTCAGAAGTTATCTTTAATCCCCCATAACATTAAAGGCTGGCCATTCATCAAGTCACAGGGCAGCTTTGTGCACTGAAAGGCTCCTGCCGCTGTCTTTTTTCCAGGAACATAATTGAAATTTTTCTTTTTTTTTTCCCCCCTCTCTTTCAGCAACACACTCTGGAGTGCTTCACCTCAAATCGAAAACAAACTGGTATCAATAAATTAAGGCAGCATCTCAGGATACAGTAAATTAACTGTTGCTTCGGGGCTCTATTTCAAACTCTTTCCTCTGCCCTTACAAAATAAAATTGTGAATATTAAAGCTTATTGTTTTTTAGTGGTTATAGGCCCTGTAGACACATTTATCCAACTCGCCATAATTATAATTTTGTAATTAAAACAGCGGTCAAGTTTGGAGATCATGCAGAGGTTGCTGCTGTTGTTTAGCTGGATTTCTGCTGGCGTACAATCACAGCTGAACTGCCAACAGCCACTAAAGGATGTTTTTGCTTTTTAAATTGGAATATTAATAAGATGTGAAAATGGGTAGCATGGAAGAGTATTGTGCTCTGTAATAGGAGGATAAAGGGCATCATTCATTGCGGTGTTTTGCTGTGAAGCTTAAATAAAACAAAACAGTATATGATAACTATTTAAATTGTTTGTTGGGAGACCTTGATGACTAAAAACCGTCAGCTTTGGCCCTTAGCCTTTTATTCATTTTCAGTTAATAAGTAAGTTTTCAACATATTTTTCAGCGTTGGGTGTTTTGTGACCTGGCAGCCCACCATCTCCCATTAAGCATGCAGAGCAGTGCTACCATTATCACTGTTATTTATTCACATGAGAATGCTAATGTGGGAGACAGATCTGGTTCAGGCGAGGTCTGATAGAGCATGACTAGCCTGAAGCTATATCTACAGTCAGATGGGGATTGGGACTATGGAGTGCTGCCATGTTCCCTTTGTAGTGAGTAACAAATGTTTCTGCTGCTGATGTGGTAAAAGCTTTTCCTCCTTTGTCACCTTCGCTCTTGGTTGAGCCCTGGCATCCCAGTGCTCCATCACGATACAGTTTGGCCTGGGAACCGGTGACCCATGTTATTGGTTGGCCAGGCTACTTCTCACGAATGGGGCTGGGCTTTTTTCCAGCCTTCTCCTCTAATCTGGCAGCCTTTTCTGTGTTTATCAGTGACTCATGAAAAAGAAAAAGACCCATAGGTATCGGCGAGCTGTAGGTGTTGTAGCAGAGAGAGGTTGATGTATTGTGAAAGCAGCCTCTTCTTCTCAGTCTTTTTTGTATTCTCACCACTTGCCAAAAAGTTTTAGACAACATGCTCTTTCACTCTTCATCAAAGTGGAATTGGTCCAGAGAAGAAGAGAGTGAGTAAGGGAATGAGAAAGAGACAGAATGTAAGTGAGAGAAGTTTGGCAGCTGAACAGCCATGAAATATAGCCCCCCAACGGTTATTGCTGCAGTAAAGGCAGATACATAAAATCCAAAACAGAGACTGCTGTGTCTATTTATGGACCAGATTATCGGTGCATTAATCAGGACTGCTATTTGGCACATGGTATGCCAACCCCCAGAATCCTGGACTACCGAAGTCTGAGGCTGTTTTATGGGCTGTTTCGGATCGATGGTTGGCTCACATACCAACAACATTCGGGTTACCTATCGATAACCTTTTCCAAAACCACAAAACAACACAGCTGGAAAGATGTCAAGCTACAATCGACTTCTTACACTGGGGAAGTGAAATTATTTAAAGGTAAATTTGTAGTTGTGGTCATCATTTCTGAGATCTGCACAGTGTGGTCCGGAAAATAATGAATCCAAAAATTAAGACTTTTCTATTTATTTTAAATGATTATTGTTTCTAAATGATTACTGGCTGATTAAACAGTAGAAGGTAGAAGGTGACTATGCACTTTCCATAATTTATTACACTTTTATTATATTTTACACATTAATACGATATTGGGGGCCACTTTGAGGCCTTAATCCAAAGGGTTGATTTACTCCTACAGTTTGGTTGGACAAAATTCAACACAGCTTACTAGCATTAACCCCCAGTGGAGCCTTGTTCAGTTGTTTTTATTAAGAAATACAGGTTTTCTTCTCAGTGTAGAGTCCACAAGAGAAATGCCCTTTTTCTACCTTTGTCTTACACAGGGGCCTTAATAAGGCCCCACCGAGGATATAATATTTTATGACATTTCCAAGCAAGCCTCTAAGTAAAAATAATGACATAATAAATCTAAGGGGTCACAAGATGATTATCAGAATGGATATTAGAACAATATAAAAACTTTCGCTTTTCAAGATTAAAAGTTGAACCAGGACGTCGGTCTGTAAACTGTGAAAAATGACAGTTTGAGTAGTTTAACCATTTCCCTTCGTTGTCTGGTCTCACATTTAAGGAGCAATCTCTGATCTCGGCAACTAGTTTTGTGAATACATTATTATTAGTACTGACAGCCGTGATGGCCAAAAGTAGGACACCATAAACTAGTAATAAATAAATTCCGAGGTTCGTCGGGATCAGAGAATGGGATGTGTGAGTTAGTAGGTTTTAAGATGTGAAACGGTTAATTTCCTTGTGAAAGTAACTTTGAGGCCTTCTCCATTATGTGGCATTGTTTAGGCTCTGTCAGTCTCACAACAGTCTCCTCTTTCTCCCTCCCTCTTTCTCCTTTTCAGCTCTCTCCCAGCCTCTATAATATTATCTCTCTGTAAGGCTTTAGGCTCTATCTCTACTAATTAGAATTTAATGGACCAAAAGTGATTGGTGTACTTCCAGAAATAAAGTGGGCTATTCATATGTAAAGCAAACAAACAGTACTTGGTATAGAAGTATTGTTTGGGTGCGTCTCTTGGCAGAGTCACAGTGACGCAGAGACTGGGGAAACATACTAGGCTAAGAAGCATATTTAAATGCATGAGTTTTTTTCTGTTCTTTTATCACACTTATTAGGGAGCAAACACATAATCTTTGCAATTGAATGTCCTGTAAATTTTCTCCAGCATATTTTGCACTTCCTGCCATGTTTGCTTGACTTTGCTCTTTTTTTTTTTTTTTCCTATGGCCCCTGAGTGGGTTCTCATTCCAGAGACCCTGAGTAATCATCATTATAAAATGATAAGAACCGTACCCTGACTGCTCCTTGTGGAATTAAGCATTAGAGACATTTGTTCTTTAGGTCTGCCCACACAGTGTCACTGTCTCACACACTCATTAACACTGTCTTTCTCACTCTCATTTTTATTTTCCCTCCCCCTTTTCTCTCTCTGCAGTTTGTCTAATTTTCTCCCTGTGACTCTCACACTGTTCTCTGCCTCGGTAACATTCCCCCACTGCTTCCCTCTCCTTGTTTCACATACTAGCATAACTGATGGCCCTAATTTGTGTACTTTAAAGGGCCAATTCATAGAAGGTACTTAGGCCTGATAAGGAAATTGAAATGAATGACGGCAGCCTTATCAAAACACCCTCCTTCCCTTCCTCACGTCCCAGGGCAAGTGAGAGGTTTCGTTGCTTTAAAAGAACCACTGCAGCAAGAATATAAATGCAAATCTGAATGTTTTGACACTATTGCAGAAGCCCTCTTCATAGAATCGATAATCATATGCATACATGCGGTAGAGAGACTAGGAATTACTACAGGGAATTGATATACACAAGGTTGTTTACATGTTGCTGTAAGGAGTGTGTGCACCAGGGACCAGAGAACAAGACTGATGACACACTGTGGCACCGAAAGATGAAAAGATTGTGCATGAACATAATTTTGTAAAAGGGTTTGCAGAAAATATAGATTGCCACTTGCTTTAATTCAACCATTAACAAGATACAGCTGGGTTGTTCTCAGAGTGTAAATGATGCTGTCCAATTTTCCATTAGCTTGAGTACATGAAGCAAGATACATTTACTGTCATGTTTATGATGCATAGGTGTTTTGTATTCTCTGCACTGCAAAAAAAAAAAAACATCTCCCTTTTACAAAAGAGCAAAAATATTGTATTTAAAAAAAGCTCAGCAAAGATCATGTTGTTTGAAACTAGAAAAACCAGACAACTGCAAAACACTTTCTGGCCCGAAAACGAAAGACTAAAATCAAATTCAACACTAATATTGGAATCGTGGCAAATGGCATTTCCAGTGTTGTTTGGTCTGATTATTGACAAAAGCAAATGCATCTAGTATTAACAGAACCGTGTTATATTTTCAGATATATTTCTCAGCTTTAAATTAAGATTGCATTATCTTATAATATCTAAGACCAGTCAAGATGAGTTATTAAGCTGATGCAAATACGGCTTGACTATATTGTTGTTTTCCTTGATTTGATTTGATTATTTCAAAATGAAGATATGACTTTGTTGAGCTGCTGTTGATTCAGTGGATGTAAAGATGCTGCCATCTGCAAACAAACCCCTGTAAATGTGGAGAAGCATTGTCAGAGCATATACAGTAGGTCTCAGCACATATCTTTATACAGCAGTGTCTAGTGGAGTGCAACAGCATGTTTTGACGCCCAGGCCCGGCTCAGCACGGCCCAGTGCCCAGTAATCACTCTGCTATTGGAGGGCTGGCATCAGCGGCTGCGCCCTCCTCACCCCCACCCACAGCCCAAACAACAGTCAGAGAGCTCTTGACAAATTGGAGCGAGTTAGCCACTCCTCAGTTCATTGCACAGCCCTGAACGCTAGCGAAACAACAACAAAATATAAAGGCACATAAAAGAAAAAGAGAGCATAGTCAGTTTCTGTCTCTGCTGGCTGTCTCCTCTCCCCCCCCTCGTCTATTTCTTTCACTCTCTTGTTCTTGATCCCCCTAACCCTTAAGTCTTGTCTCCCTCTCTCTCTCTCTACCTCGCACACACAGTCATCAGAAGAGGTGTTTGTGCTACATCTCGTCTCTCTCGCTGTGTCATGCTCAGAAATCAATCAGGGGTTAAGCTCACACCTTCTAACGAGCTCTTCTGAGGTACGTCTCAGCCATGGGCTCGTGGCAGCATCACCGAAAGTTACAGGCGCTGAGGAAACGTGGTGCAGAGCCGGGGAGACATGCGGAATGAAGAAAGAGCAAACTGAAGTTAACGTCTGATGGATATGGAAACAAAGAGAGTTTGTTCAGGCAGAACAAAAGGAAGGAGGGATGGAGACAGATGGAAAAGAGGGAAACAGGGGTGAGGGCATTAGTCAAGGTGCTGGGCCTCCCGCCTCCTTCCTGCAGCACACAGGTGTGTGGTTCAGCAGCCTCTCATTAGCTATGCACCTGGGCCCTAATGAAGAAAAGGTGTCGAGATGATCTGGGGCAGCATGGGTGCAGAGAACGCCTTCACCCACGGAAAGACACAAAGGAAAACCCATCCTGTGATGTGATGTGCATCGTGCAGCAGCCATTTTGTTTTTAAAAACACCCTCACCCCAAGAAAGTCGGGGGAGCTGCTTCTTTTACCTGGGGTTTATTTCCTTGTAATTCGTTTTATCGTTGTTGTTCTGTACCTCAGCCCAGCTGTTCTCATCGAGACTGGCAATTAATGTAATTTATTCTTTTGTGAGTTTAATGGCCTTAGGTGAGACCGAGACACAACAGCAGCAGAATGAAAAATGTTGGCTGCTTGACAAAGGGCTTTTCCAGGCTGGGGCTGAGGCCTGCACAGGAGTTTCTCTGACAAATACCGAGCCCTGGGAGCCTTACTTTCACAGCTGGAAAGGATTTCTCCCAGTAAATAGACAACAGCCCTGCTCCACTAAAAGATGAGAAGAATTCAAGGTGAAACGCAGGTAACACCTCAGACAGCGAAGTATGTGTCTGCTTCCACTTGGCCCTTCTTTCTTTCTACTTCCGTCTCTTTTCTCTGTCACGTTCATATTGTTTTTATCTGTGGAAGATTGACAGAAGCTGTCAACATTTAGACCAGGTTAAAACTTTGACAAAGAAACTCTTCATGCTCCCTTCATATACTCGTTTATCCCTTCAGTTGTTCCTTACTTGGCACCCGCCTCGTCCCCTGATTTAAAAAGAACTAGTTATTTATGTCATTATTGGGTGGTTTTCAGTCAGGGTAACTACAGGTGTCAACTGAATAGTATTGCTATTGACAGGCTGATATTGCATACAGCATGTGGTATAACTAATCTGTATGATAATTGACAGTATATGGCTACTGACTGTCCCATGATCATTGAATCACTGTCACGCTCTTCAGAGTTGTTGTGTTACTGTAATTGCTGCCTGGATGATCGTGGCGCTGTCACCCTGAAAGAGACCTGTCCTATCACCAACGAAATGCATCATGGGATGAAAGTGATTGCTCTGAATTGTAAGTGATTAGAGTTTGTCTAGACGTCTCAGGGGGTGATTGGATTGATTCGATGCCAGGGAGTAAATCGGACACTGGAGCCGAATCATTTTAACTCTTTGTTGTGTCAGGACTTCATACTTTGATGCCAGTTATTCCATGGTTTTCTGTATTTTCAGTCTTTATTCAGTGTTTGGTCATTATTATTACTATTATCATTCTTGTCATTAGTATTGTTTTATTGCTAGTGGTACACAGTGAATTTATTTGTCCCAAAGGGCTGCACATTAGGTGAAAAACACAGAAACTGTCAGAGAGGGCATGTCGGGTCAGCTTATGAGTTAAAAAAAAAAAAAAAAAAAAAAAAAAAAAAGATTTTGAGACAGTAGCTTGTGCAGTATCTTCATGAAGGATTATTTTATTATTTTTTTGTGTATGTAACCATAGTGACTACAGGGAGTCACAGACAGTACCAGCACACAAATGGGGAAAAAAAAAAGTTTTACACCAGGGTTTATGAACACAGAGACCTACACCACAACTACCTACGTCATTAAATGCACTACGTGTAATGTGGCCCTAAATAATCTGCTGCCAGGTCTCACAATCCTTCCTGCCAAGCTATGGTGCCTCCAAATCCATGTTGGTAGTGCACAGACAATAAACATTTTAAAGTTGGAGCTACCCTTCTCCTTTAAGCTGCACATGATGTGTCTAAGAATCAACTGTGTTTTGCAGGTTGTAAACATGTCAGATATGAAATTGTCTGTTTGCCCTTAGATACGTCTTGACTGATCTGTTTCTTTACTTATAACATTATTGTTGTTCTTTGCTAATGGTGCTGTGTCGTGCACAGACTCGACAAAGTGCCTTTGGCATGTCCAAGTGTCTATAAGATTGTGTCTGGACAGCAGAGAAAGCTGCCAAGTGGCTCACGTCCAGCAGCTGAAAGACACTGGATGTCACAAAGTGTACCATACTTTAGGTTGAAGTATCTTAACACACATCATTTCACTATTTCTGTTAACGTTAATTTGATCCTGTCCCACTTCTGACACCATGTTCAACCACGAGCTAAAATGTAGCTGACATCCCTTTTATAGGTTAAAGGGATAATTTACCTGATGCACACGTCAGAGGACTCTATTAGGCCACATTTAAAGCTATTCATCTGTTTGGGAATGACTCATTTCCCTTCTTGTGCAACTATAAATTTCACTTCTTGCCAATCAAGCATATGTTCCACTTTAGTCAGCGTGTGGCTTTCATTTTACCTTAGAGTACATTTTGTGATTTGCCTATAAGAAAACTGGTGCTGTTTGATTCTTCCAAATGTTCTAATCAGGTTTGTCAAATTGCTTTTTAGTGTCAGGGAGTGATTACTGAAAAATCTGTGAAACAAGGCAAAATCTGCACTGGAAAAACACACACAAACACTCACACACACACACACACACACACACACAATAGACATTTTCTTCCACTTAGCTCATTTGTCATGCATGGAACAAAAGCAGAGAGAGGTTTCAAGGACGAGGTTTTAGACACGTCTGCTCTATTGATTGGTTAACGAGCCTGCATTCAGACCACTTCCACATTGAAGGGTGAGCACCGCACAGACACAATGGTGCACATTTCCTCTGCTCACAATGCCGGCTTACAGCGGTCGGCTGCCTGCTGAGGAAACAGGCCCACACTCAGGCCTTCTGCCATGGGGGTGCTGCCAGGGGAGTGGGTGGAGGCAGGAAAGGGGACAGAAGTTGAAGGGAGAATGATGCACAGAGTCTTTGTAGTGGAGGGAGATGTTATTAAATAGGAAGAAGGTGTGTTGAACATGAAACACTGCCAGGTGTATGAGGGACTGGATGGAGGAAGAGGTAGTGAAGTATTAAAAGAGGTGAGGGCTGATTAGGACAAGTGGAGAAAGTGATTAAATATTAAAGTATTAAGACAGTAAGTTGACAGATGATTCGTTTGGCCAATGATATCATATTAGGGAGGCAATACTGCAGATTTAGAGATGAGAATGGTGCTAAAGGCAGAAAAGAGCTAAAGTAAATGATGCATAAGTTGAAAATGTACAATGTGATGTGCCTTCCAGAAGAGAGGACACAGACAGGAGTTTATTATGAGTCTTTGACCAGATTATTCAGTGGTGGAAGAACTTTTCAGGCTCTTTACTCAAGTTAAAAAAAAAAAGAAAAAAGAAACTTGCAATATGAAATGAAATAATCTACCATGAGTACAGTAAAGGTTTTGCATTTAAAATGTTAGATACATAAGTACCAACTATTTAAAGTTTACTTTACTTCAGAATGCTGCTTTTATATTCACTACATATTGAATGATCGATGATTATTTAGATAATGCCTTTATATGCTGGTTGTGTTTCCTGAACCTAGTTTAAGTTTAAGTTTTCAATACTAAGTTATTAACACTTAAATAGCCTTTAATTGTTGTATGAAAAAAAGTACTTTATGCTGTTAAAAACATCCAGTGAAGTTAAAGCAGCAACAAAACAAAAACAGAATTTGATAGAAGTATTTTCATTTCCCCACTCTCTGCAGTGTTTTTTCCTCCACCCTAACCCATCCTAGCCCACACTGCCTGCTGTCCTTAAGGTCTTTAAAAATACAGTCCATCTTGTGTGCTTGCCTTCATTGCATGTGACACACTCCTGTTTCTGGCTCTCGTTGGTTAGCTGCACTGTGTCCTCCCTCCGCTTGACAAAACCTTCCTGCCCCTCTCCTTCCCGTCTGTCTGTCTTGGTGTCAACTTGTCCCACCTGTCTTTTTCTGTATGTATCATTGTCTTTTTCTTCAGCTTTGCCTTTAACCACTTGTCTCTGTCCATTTCTCCACCCTGAATGTCTGGTTTTATTGTCTTTCACTTGCTGTCTTGCGTCTTCTTTCCTTTGACTCTTCTGATTGTTCTTTTTTTTTCTTGATTTGTCTCAGGTTGAATCGAGCGCAGACCCTCATCACTGATGCTTTTTGTTATTTGAAGTGAAAAGTGTTTTATTAAAGTGCACTGAATTAGTAGCACGTACCCCCATGTCTCTATAGGAGTGGGTTGTTTTTATATTTATTTTATTTATTTATTTATTGACTTGAACGTTCATCAAACCAGAGGTACCTTAAATGTTATAATAAATAATTGATTTTTCTTAACTACACTTAAAAATAATGTTGGATGCAGCGGAGGTTTAATCAACAAATGTGGAAGAAAACAAAAAACATGCACGTTTGACACGGAGAAAAGACTCGTGCACTTGGGGTGAAGCATACTTTAGTCCTGGGGAGGAGGTTATGAGTGCAGCACAACAGTGGGCGGCTGACCTCCTTATTTTTTGTTGTTGTTTGCCGGCGGTTTTGTGCACATGTGTATGGACCACACAGTGAGTTCCCAGCACCCCCATCCCCTCTCCTGTACTCAGATCTCATTTTCATGGGCCGTAAAACATTGAGTTGTTAAATTTCTTTATGCGTCCTGCTCCCCTTGCGCCCCAAGGGCTCCTGGTGCGTTTTAAATTGAATGATTGCCTGCAGCTCTCAGATTGTTTAACCTCTGCAGTGGCACAAACTCCTCTATAGGACTGTATTTTTAGAAGTTTTGCTCACGTTTCCCCTCTTTCCTCCTGAGGTAACCTGAAAAAAAATGAATGATGGCCGTTTCTGGGAAGGTCCTCATTTGTAGCTTGCTGTGCTCAACATTGTGCACAGGTGTGTGTGTGTGTGTCTTCTGTGTGCAGATCTACAGAGAGAATGGAGGAAAGGTCTCTACAGCCATACACGCATGTGAGAAGGTGCGTCCTCTGTGTGCGCATACGGCACGTGCATGTGAGAATGGCTACAGTTTTCTTTATTTATGACCCTCACCTCCGTCCAGGCTGCCAATTTGTTGGAGGAGCGAAGGGAGGGAACGCACGAGGGGAAAAAAGGGGGGGAAAAAAAGCAATTGGGCGATTCTGAGGTGAGCGCTGTTCTGGGCCCGTTAGCTTTTATAGCTCACTAAAGAAGAAGAAGAGAGAGAATGAACATCCTTCCTGTCTTGATTGACTCCTCCTCTGCTTCTCCAGATCTGCCACAAGCTCCTTTTCTCCACTCTCTTAAGTAGCAATAATGGACATTCTCATATCTACCCTGGAAGCATTTCTCCAGGCTATAGGAAACAAGGGAAAATAAGTATGACAAAATTACCCCATAATCATACCTGCTCTGTGAGGTTATTATTGTAGATTTAAACAGCTATATTTGAATGTCACTCATGGGGAGACGGCCTCTTGGGCCTTATCGGGTAAGCCAGATATGTAATAAAAAGCAAGTAAGTGGTAATTACACACTGATAACTTTGGCAAGGACACAAAGAGGTTTTGATGTGAAGTTGTAAATGTGACGGTGATGTTGTACAACACCAGAGGAATCTCTTTCTCCGGTCTGGTAACCATCTGAAACCTCGTTTGTTTGGTCACGTCACACTTTTTATATTTGCGACAAGTCCTACAATCTAGGCGTGTACCAGCAGCAGCCATATCACCTGTTGTCATGATAGCAGTAATAATCATGTGACAGATTTTGTTTTTAATGCATTGGTTAAATTCAGGAAATGACTTAGATTTAAGGTTGTTTAGCTCTTCGTCATAGTTAATAATAAACATGGCAAAGTCTGTGGAGCCGTCATCGATAAATGAAACGAAATAGGCTGTTTGAAACAGTTGTTGGTCTGTCCACTAGAGGTCACCTAACAATATAATGGAGCTGTGGTTCGTAATAGGTAGCTTGCACTAATGACCTGTGGCTTTTACAGGATCGTCTCCTTATAGTTTCTGATGATGGAGGTTGTTATGGTGATAACGGAGATGTGTTTCTGTGTGTGCGCCATATCCAAGTATAGTCTAAATTTCTGTCACTTGTTGTGTGTGTTTTATGCCAGGTACGCACATCTCTGTGCCACTGTTTATTTGTATTTGTTGGCAGTTTTAGACAGCATGTTGGGGGTTTGCGGCTTATGAGTTGCCCTCCCTTTCTACGCTCTGCCATATATGAGTGTGTGGGGGAAAGAGCCGGGGCCAGGCTCAATACGCACACCCCCCATGGACCAAGGCTTAGGGGAGTGCATGTGCTGATGAAAAAGTAATGTACTGTGTCTGCAAGGTACTGCTTGCTTTTCCCTCTTGCTTCTCTGAAAACCTCGTCTTCCATACCGACCTGGGACCTCTTTAGCTAAAAACAGCTCCTCAGAATGCTTTCATGTCAGTCTTTCTCTTTCACGCTATATTTCTGAGGGAGAAGCCTGTTTAAGATATTACTGCGTATACAGTATTTATACTATAAAAAGCACTTATTGGAACCATGCAGGTTACAGTTTTTTAAAAAACAAAGTTTTATTTTTGTAGCTAGGCCCATGATTATGGTGCCGTTGCATAGATTTGTGTGTTTTCGGAGTACAGTAACATTGCTAACATGTTCAGGGGGATGTAATCTGTTGTTTTTGACTCCCAAACAAATTGCCAGAGCTATAAAAATAACACTAATTGCAATGAACCATAGTTTGGACTTTGAAGCCATTAGTGAAGAATCATCACCTAAATGTTAAATGTTTATAACCAGGTTTTGCTGCTGATAGACTGCAGCCCTTTCCCAGAACCGATTCTTGAGGATCCTCTGTATGAATTATAGAGCTACCTGAAAACACCGAGATGTCCCAGTTATATTTGAGGTTTCTTGTGATACCAAGTTACTAAAAACGAAACTAACTCTACAGTTTTCAAAAAGATCCTTCTCTGTCTGGCTCCCTCATTCAGCTCTATCCACATACTGGGATAAATGACAGCTCTAATTATTTATTTAAAGGGTCAATTCACAGAAAGCACTTCTAGCTGAATCAAAAAAGTGAAATGAATGGTGACAACCTCATCAGTGCTGTTTGCATTTCACTTACACTCTGTCACACCCGCATTTTCTCTAATATCAAAGAGCCCTGGTGAGGAGAAGCAGTAGCCCCATCTAAGTGTATCACAAGTGAGTCACTTACAGTAGCAGCAGGCCTGTGATTGATGTCCTCAGTGGGTTTCTGTGTCTGCTGGAGGTGGGGGGAGGTGTAGGAGAGCAAGGAAAGAAGGCAGAGGCCGGATGAACGATTGATATCGCGTATGAGAGTCATGAGCCAGGTGAAAAAGAAGCAGAGGAGTGGGTGGTGGCAAGGGAAGTGTCCCGCAGCAAGTAAAATCTATCTTCCTCTGTACCTCTTCAACCACGGCCCTCTATCCTTGGGCGCTGAGTGCTGACTAAGCAGGGTTTGTCTTTGTCCCCCTCCAAAAAGTACCAAGACGGCAACCTTATTACAAAAGTTTATCCAAGGACTTAGTGTTTATGAGAAACTTTCTTATTCAGACCGTCCGCTCTGTGTGGAGAAAGTGCTTGATGAAAATGCTGATTACAATCAAAAATCCCGAACTCGTGTCAGAACAGGAGTTTGGGATTTATGTTTTGGTAAAAAGTGTGATATCAAAAAAAGACAGCAGTACTTAGCCTTCAGAGGTTGCATCGTCTACAAGATTTGTGCTTAACGCTGCTGCGTCATTTGTTTCCATTTTCTTCGTTTAATATCACCATCAGTTAATCTGCATTGTTCTGTAAACATTATTATTTCCTTACATTCATCCAACAAACCAAGTTGCTTGCCAATTTCCCTAAACATACAAAGTGTGGAGCTGTCTTGAATTCAGATTCTGTGCTATGTATACTCAGCATAGCGTTTCCTCTGTGGGGAGCCCAAGCCCATTTGCTGGTCGGGCTTATTTGGCAGTCGTGTCTCCAAAACATACAGAACAACGCATTAGCATAACATTGGGCACATGCGTGTGGCAAAGCCAGCCAAAAGAGACATAATTGCCATTGACAGAATGAACAAACACATTAAATCCCCACATTAATTAGAAAGTCAAATGTAAAAACTGTCAGGAGTGGCAGACAGCTGTCATCCATCATCCCTCTTATTGGAGTTCTATGGTAATTCATTTTCCGACGCTTAATTTGCTTCATTTTGCAGTGGACTTAAATCATAGGATGTTATAATTATAGTTGCCCAGTACAAAGTGGTCATACCCATGGTTACTGTGGCTCAAACATGGTGGTGTGGTCGGGTCCTGTGATGACCAGATTAACTTATCAAGGCACTTTATCCTGCAGCGGATTGATTGTTTTTGGGTTTTTTTTTTTTTTAGGGAATAAAACCCACATGGTTTCCAAAACAAATGAATGTCTGCATGAAACAGTGGTGATAACGTTTAATATACGATCAAATAATTTATCACTAACAGAACAGAGACCACTGCCTTTTCCTCCTTTTTAATATTGTATGTATTAATTAATATTTTTTCCTGTTATCTCTTTCCAATGTTCCTGGTTGGCACCAGTGGACATTTCCTTCCCTTATCAGGTTTCTCTTATGTTAAGACTTAAAATATTAAAGTAAAGATATCCATGCAAAACTACAATTGTTAAATTTAAAAATTTACTCAGAAACAAGTAAACCATAGAATTGGTCAAACATGGTTTTTGATGCCTCTCTATATGCAGATGTTAATCACCTGTTACTACTTTATCTTGTTAGGCTTACGTGTGCAGCTCCCCCAACACCTAGGGAACTGTAGTCCTTAGCCCTTTTCCCACATGGTCCACACAGACAACATTTCCCCTCCAATGAGCTGTAGTGCAGAAGTGAAATCCTTACACTTGCCATGGGAACAGTATTTCTCCTCATAATTACTGCCTCTAAATCTGTGATCCCCTACCAATATCAAGTGAAAAGCCTGTAGTGCAGGATGAGTAAAAGCTGGGGCAGTGACTGTTGTACACTATGTACAGTGAGTACGCGTGTGTGTGATTACATTTTTATAGTGAATATGAAGGTTTGTGCTTGGTTTGGCGTTCTGTGCCGGAAGAGCCATCTCATCCACGCGACGAGCGTTCCCTTAGGTCGACGGTGCCTCTGTCCACATTACACAAATAGTCCAGGACACATGGTCACCCACAACAACACTCAGTATTGAATGTCTGCATGTACACCTGTGCTCACTCTCTCTGCTTCCTTTCCTCTCTCTCTCTCTCTCTCCAGCCTCTTTTCCTGCTGACCTTACACAGCGTCCCTCTGTCTGTGTAGTTATAGGAGTGGCAGCTGCACATTGATCTCTGTGTACACAGAGTGTCGCGCCGGGCATGCTAGCACACTCCTTCTGTCAAGGAGGTTAAGATCACATGTTTGTCGGGGCTGAACCTCGGTGCAAACCCCCCCCCACCCCCATAGAGGAGCACGTACGTAGAAACAGGGCTGACCTCAGACAACGTGCCTGTTAGCCCCACAGAAAGCTGAGCTGTCAACCATGCGATTGTACAAAAGGCATTCGGTTTGATGATAAAAATATACTTCGTGGTTTTAGTGTGGTGTGCAGAATATTAAATATCTGGGGTTGTTTTTTTTTTTTTATCTCTTTGCAGTATCTCTTGTGTGCAAAGCTGTTTCCATGGGGCTAAGTCACTAGTAACGTAGAAAAATGGCTGACAAGATGGTGGTTGAAGTGTCATAAAAGATGCTACTAGGATACAGTGACATAAACGGGATGAGTGTTTGAGCCATTAATCGAACTTGGGTGACCAAATGGACATGATGTAGTCATTACATTGTGCAAATATTCCTCTGTTCATCCCTTTCTATATTAAACCACAGTATGATTGATTCTGCTCTGTGTAAAACTCCTATTGGTCGCTGCCAATGATGAAGTGACCATGTTTCTCATTTGAAGACTCCCCAGACGTTCGCCCTTTGAGAGAAAAGGTGAAAAGAAAAAAAAAAAAAAAATCTCGCCCTCTCGGACTAACCCTCCCTTTTCATCCTCTCTCTCTCTTTACATGTCCAATCGTTTATCTACCCGCCACCAAATTCATTTCAATTAGAGCTTGTGCTGGCTTGCTCCCTGTCCTTATCGATCGCTGCCCCCAACAACTTGGGGCACAAGCGCTTCAGGACCACCGCTGCTATCTTCAGCACACACAAGCATGAGCTGCACGTGCACGTGGGTGCCTATGGGCTTCGCTCTGGCCTGAGACACAGCGGGCACCTTCTCCACTGTGATCCACAATAAATATGAGCAGTGGCAAACAATTACCCCCTTAACGAGGGATTAATTGTGTCAAGATGGAGTGAGGTCAACACAGAGGTCGATTAACGCCGTACATTCTTAATGTGTTTATTTTCATGAGCTAGGAACATTAGTCTTTCCCTGAGTAGCACCACTGTCCATTGACCCCCCCCCCCCCCCCCCCCCCCCCCCCGCCCCACACACACACACACACACCCACCCACACACACACCCACCCCCTTTGTTTTTTAGAGCCTGTGTGTGTGTGTGCATCTTTGTATGTATTTATGCGCATACAAGTGTACACACAGCTCAAAGTAATATTATGAGTGCCTGAGCATAGCACTAGCTATTGACTCTTGCCAGATCAATATTATAAATGCCTTTAACGGTGGCAGTTAAACTCATTTGTCATTTATTGGTGGTGGTAGTGGGGGTGAGAGTCCTCAGAGAAGCGACAAATGTATCAATCTATTGAAGCGCTAACTTCCCTTGCCACCCTCTAAGTGTGTCATCATCCAGGAGTCATAACTTGAGGCAAAGCTCTGTCATGTTCACCGACGACAAGTGATTAGGTGGGACAGTGTTGTGGCGGGGCGGGGAAATGAAAGGACTGGTCATTTGTTTCTGGGTGCTAAAAGTGAGGCGGTGCACACTGAGCTGCTGCCGCCTGTCCCCTGTGGCTGATGGAGACGCACCGTCTGCATGTTTACATTTGATTTGTGTATGTGTGTATTGCAGGGAGAGGGAGGCAGGGGGTCTGAAGGCTCGCTGCGAGGGGAAGAGAGTAAAGTGGGTCTTAACCTGAATCACTTACAGCTTGATGTACTGTAGTTGACATTGTTTAGGCTGTGTCATTGGCAGCTTGTTGTAAAGCTACAGTGAGGTAGGATGGATGCTGGCCCTCCAGGCCTGTACCTTATTGCACGCTGGGTAATTTTCTGGCAGATGTGATAGAAACAGCAGCCATGCAGGACAGAACTCAAGGTTTCTTTGGATTATACTTTATTGATTCAACTCGAACAAAATTCAGGGGCAGTAAAAAGCTTTTCAGTCAAATTTAAATTGATTTAGTTCAAGTTCCAACAGTCATTATGAATATTATTTAAAACCAAGAAAGTTGCGTTCAAGTCATCTGAAGTCCAGTGCCTCTCTGCATATTTTCTGATTCATTCTCTTCATCCTTTACCATTATGGTTAATGATTTTTTTTACACACATGACAGCATACAGTACTAGATGATGAAACACAGTACACACACACACCTGCTGAGATAAGGTAGACCAATGATTCACGAGTTACCGTGCAGCACGTAGTGGCAACTAGCAGAACAGCAATTAGCAGCAGGAGTAGCTTAAACACAAGTGAAGGTTATACTGAAAATGCATTTGAACAGTCACAAACATAATATTCTTTTTAGCTTTAATTTGTTCTGGTTTGCCTTTTCACAAGTGTACTGAAAGAATATGAGTGTGAGTGTCTTATATCCAACACACAAAATACGGTTTCTGCTTATTGACCTTGAAGTTTACACTTTAAAAATATTCTGAGTTTTGAAGTTAATGGACTTAAACATTTGAAGCCACGGGTATAGTCCTTTTTAAAGACGGTGCCGCCACATGCTGTCATAGTGATAGTGCCATAAGGAACCTGACCTCTACTGTGCAACCTGCCCCAACCACCTAAACATCTTTCCATCCACATGCATAAGTGTTTTCATTTATGTATTTTGGTGTGTGTCGTGTACATGCTTTTATTTTGGTGTGGCAGCACTTTAAGTTGTAAACATTTTCAGGTGTTTGTTCAGTAAGGACTGGCAGTCAAAGATGTCATATTGTTCTACATGCATGTGTATGTGTGAAGCAATATGCACAAAATGTTATCTCCAGCGATCTCTCATCTCCTCCTTCTCACTTCCTCCTCCTCCTGGCACTCACTTCACTTTCCCCTAAAGCTCTGGCTTGCTATTTATAGAGTGAGGAAGGGGGAGCCCATCAAAGCTAGTTCCATATATCAAAGTCGATCGGATCGTCTCCATTCTCCCTCCTCCATGTTGTCCTTCCCGGCTCTGTTGTTCTAAAACGGGAAGTCGGAGAAAGCCCCAGAAGCGCTTCTGCCCCCTCTGCCCACCGGAGAGCTACCGGTGGGGTAAAAGCTCAGGAGGGGTGGGAAGAGTGTGGGAATGTGAGTCAGAGTGCAAAAAAGTGTGTTTCTGTGTTTACGGTGCACAAATGTAAGCCTCCGTGTTTATGTGCATGCATGCTGTGACTCGTGGGTATCAGCGGGTTTGATGCGACACTGCACTGATTGTTGCCGTGGCAGCTAATGAAATTACAATGAGGTGTGGGAGGCCCAGGGTGGGCAGGCCTGCAAGGCGCCAGCGCCTGAATCCATACTAAACGAACAGTTTCCCCTCCAGCACGCACTGCCTCTTCTGTCCTCGTCCTTGTACAAACATACTGGGGGGAAAAAACAGGAGTAGTGCTCCACAGAGACAAAGCATCTAATGCTGAGAATTTAATGTGGCTTTAATAGGAGTGCAGCCTGAGTTCATCCACAGATGTTATTGAGGTGCCTGTTGTGCTGAGAGCTTCTGTGTTTTTTGTTGTTTTTTTTTTCGTGCCTACTACTATTGACATCATGAGATCCAAATGAAGCAATCCAGAGTGAATGACGCCTGGAAATTTAAATGCTGCAGTTTAATGGTGGTTGAATGTCGCTTTTAAAAGACAGTGCGCAACCTATGCATTTTTGATACTTTTATTTTGAGGAACGTTCAGAGAGAGATAAAAAGGAAGTAATTTTGGAACCAACCAATAAAAGGTCTTTTTCTTCACCCACTGGGGATGTGAGAATGGGGGTGTATTTGTTTTGTTTTGTTCTGTTTGTTATCAAGAGAGCCCTGCAACAACAATGAAGTGTACCTTAGGAGAGAAGGAAGAAAGTTAAAAAACACCCTGATTAAACAAATGTTAAAGCATCCTGTTGATCAAAGGGTAAAACACCCAGAAAAGGGCTGTTTGTTAGGAAGTGATCAGAAACTAGTCACAGTTAGAGCCACTTTTCTTAATCCTAAATGGAGAGTAAAAAAAATATATATTTTTGTAGATTTCTTCTGTTATTGCCACAGGCTTAATTTCAAATCCAACTGACTTGTATTTCATCTTTTTTAAATTATCTGTGGAAACACCAGAGAATAAAGTTCAGCCAAATCTGCCATTTTGAAAAACAACAAAAAGCCAAGTGCTGTGCAGCAGGCGTGGTTGATTGGCATTCTAGAGGGTGATGAAAATACATGCTGAGGCGAGGATTGACCAGAATATTAGTTCCTGGTCACCTAACCCCTATCTAGTCTATTGATTAAAACATGAGGATGTGGAGTGTCAAATACGGAGATAGAGCAGATTTTCCTTAAATCCTTGGTCTTTATTTACATAAGGTCATGTTGGAAATTCAAAACGGTCAGCACAGAGAAGGAGAATCATAGCTATAGAAGGCCATTTCACCTCAAGATCTCTAAAGGCAGGGGTCTGATACAGCAAGCGCTGGCTTTTGAGTCATAAACCAGACATTTAGTGTTTCTTTGAGACTTACCAATGAAAAAAGCAGGAAGTGCAATCACAGGAAGGCTCAGTTTCATCCCAGTTAATTTGATTTTGACAAGTGCTTCATGTTGACTCTCACATTAGATGAATTGGGTTGACTTCAAACTGCATTTTCTCTCATCACTGAATGCGGTTTTTAACTTTGCAGTATGAAAATGGTTGCATTTGGTATATTGTATTATAATAATATCATATTTGGCAAGCACATGCATATAAGATGGACAACACCAAATGAATTAAAAAAAAAAAAATTATGTAAGTTTGTAAATGAAATTATACTTTTTTTTTCTCTCTCTCTAGCTCATCACACTGCCATTATTATTCCTTGTACTGAAACCAATATGGACTTCCATTTGCAAGTTATTAAATGACTAGCCAGCTGAAGAGCTGCAGCACCTATTGGCTTGCAGAGGGGGATGCTAACAGTACAGGTCATTTTAGGTTACCTGAATTCCAGATACAAAACCCATTATTTTGTCTCTCTCATGGTGTGCAGAAATATGCCTAGAATATAAGTAGTGTATGTTTTGCAGGTGTGTGCCTCTGAGTGTGTGTGTGTGTGTGTGTGTGTTGGGCTCATGTACCATGCAGTATCTTACGGTAATTAGATGTCGTGTTTATCTTATAGCTGTACCTGTCTTTGTTGTACCTCAGCTTACTGAGCAGCACAGAAATGCCATAATGGTTTTCCCAGTCTTCACTTCTGACAGAGAGAGATATTCCATCACAGTGCAAACCACCATGTGTGTTTTTGTGGCTTTCCCTTATTGTCAAATGCATATGTCAGTGTGCTAAATATCTTTTAAACCACAAATGTGAGTCTGGCTTCAGGTTCAGATATGCTTACTGTGTATTCTATAAAATAAATGAACCCCAACTTGTATAGAGTGACAAAATGCTATGTGAGACCAGGCGAAGCTTTTTGGGGAATCACGTGATGGATTGAATCTAGCTGGTTTTTGCTTTTGGAGATCACACTGAGATTGTAATTCTGCTTTTGAAGCTTGTCTCTAGAGATTGACTGATTTTGATACCCTCAGAAGTCCTTGCACATGCAAAAGAAAAATGCTATGTGATGTGATTTTTAGAAGTTGAAGTGACTGATGTAGACATTTATGAGCTTTTGTGGGGAAATTGCTCTGAAATAGGATTTTCTGAAAGAACCAGAGAGCTGATAACAAGGAAAAACAGCAGGGGAAAGACTTAAAATTAGGAAACCTAGGAACAACAAGGCTATGTGTAACCTGTCTAACACACATCTACACACACAGGAAAAGCTTTTTTTTGCTTAATTTAGCTGCTAGTTAGAGCCCCCCAGATAGAGATGTCACTATTAGGGATGTGTGTGTGTGTGTGTGCGTGCGTGCGTGCGTGCCTGGCATTACTCACACTGTGGAGACTGCACTCTGTCTACACACTAAATGCTGGTCCTCACCATATAAACTGAGTAACGGTTATAGTTAAAGTTAGGACTAGTCACCAGGAAATGAAAGTAAGTGTGTGTGTATGTGTGTGCGTGCATGTGTGTGTGTGTGTGGGATCAAGAACGCCTTTTCTAAATACAGGGCCAATTAGTGTTATTGTTAAGGTTAGGATTCATTAACAGGTCTGAGGCAGGAAAAAATAAGTCAATAACAGAGTGTCCTCAACAACATTAGGATCTCAGGTTGTGTATGTGCACCACTGTCTGCAAAAGAAATAGGCGTTATGGCCCTTGATGCAATTAAGAGCCTGTCAAGCTGGTGTCAAAGGTGCGATGCACAGACGCACAGACACACGTGCACCTTACGTTTGCAGACTGTCAGTGTGCTTTCTCTGAATTGTGTGCTGTGTGTGGGAGGTGTCGCCATGCTTGTATACGTGTGTGTGCGCGCATCTCTGCGTGTGCATGTGCAGCCTCACACATGGTGAAATATGGCTCCCATATTTCACAGCACCCACAGCATTTGTAAATGCCAACTGCTTTCCTGCATCCCCCACCCCATCCCTCTCCTGTGATTGGACCATCCCACTGAGGCTTGGGCTTTTAAGAAATTGAAGGAATAATCCACCAGGAATGGGGGGGTGATGGGCAGTGAAACACTATGAAATGGCTGCAGCGCAAAAGACCCCCTGCCTCCAAATATCAGGGAGATATTGTAAACAAAGACACATGCTTGAAGCAAAGGTCGTTTTTTTTCCTGTGTGAACACCTTCCTGTTTTTGAGCCAGCTAGAATCCCTGAATTGTCCAGACTGAGACAGCAGCTATCTGTAGGTTTTAAAGGGTTTATGTTGCGTCTGTGGGTGCACTGAGGGGGTTGTCTGTTGGTGGCACCCATCAAAGCACTTTTATCACAGAGGATGATGGGAGACAAAGATCAGAAAGGTGGCCCATCCCCCACCACCTTCATCTTCCTCCCTCTGTCTCTCCTTCCACACCCCATGCCACACTCACTCAATCTCTCAAACCGTCACAGTAAATGGCTATCCTGGAGTAAATTTATAACTGCCACTTCAGCTGACAATCAAACGCTATCACTAGATTCTCACTGTCTATCACTTTGGCCCCTGTGAGCGGTGCAGAGGGAAGGGTGAGGAGGAGGGGAGGGTGTAATCGGGGCCAGAGAAGGCTGAGAAGAGGTGAGGCCAGTGCAGCCAATCTAACTGTACCCAATCGATGTGGGCTCTTTCTGCGCCTTGTCCTTCTCTCTACCTGCCCCACTCATTATTCCAAATGCTCCTTCGTCCCTCTCATCATCTTGTTTACATTGCTTTTGTCCATCCTTCGTAAGCTCCCCCTTCTCTCCTCATCTGTAACTGCCTTCTTTGCCTTTTTTTACATCCCTATTTCTATCTATTCCCCTGCCTCCCCCCCGACCCTCCCTGCCTCTCCCTGTGTGGGCTGGCCCATGTCGAGGCCTGTGTCTCTTGCCCTCATTTGACATGCTGGTCATAATGGCTAGATGGGGGAATACCACTCTGCTTGTCTCTCTCCATCTTGTCCCTGCTCTATTCTTCTGCTCACCCTCTTCCCTGTCAGAATGTCATGCTGTTACAAAATGGAGAAAATCAATTGAACGTGAGCTCTGTGAAGGCTGTCTGTATAGATACAGTGAGCAAATTTTTCAAGCATAGATATATACATTTAGCTGATTCTGTGTGTGTGCGCACATGTATGTGGAGCCAGGGAGGAGAGGAGCCAAAGAAAAGGGGGTTACTGACAGACTCAAGCTGGGGACGCTTGATGCCGCTCGTCACTTTTCTCATCAGCCAGTGGACATGACAGCCAAGGCAGTGAGAGGCGAGTGGCGGGCTCTCAGGACCCAGGCAGGAATGAGAACAGAATGACAGATGGCTCCTTCATGCTCAGGCCATCATGATGGGACCGGGAGAGGAGTGAGTCGAGCAGTGGACAAAGAGGAATGGTGGAAATGGAAAGAAAAGATGTCTTGTGACAGTATCAAAACCCACCCAGACGTTGTGGACACATTTCCCTCTGTCTGTCTGTCAGGTTTTCTTAACACAGCCACTGGGTTCGCACCGGCTGAACACAGGTAAAACAGTCCTGATAGAGGGTAGTGAAATTCTTAAGTCCCCAGTTATGTTTGCTATGAAATAGCTGATTCGTGTGACTGCAAAATCTGAAAGAGGGAGAAATCTAATGTTTTTCATCATCACATCAGATTTTTCACCCTCTGCTGCTGAGAGTGGACACGTTGTTTGCATGCCTTAGCTGTTTTAAGCATCTGAATATAAATGACCATTACAGCTGTTTTTCTGGTAAGGACTGTCAAATGATTCCCCGTGTTTTTACAGCAGGTACAGAAGTTGGTTTTATGACCCGAGTCACCAAGTCTGCTCTACGTGGACAACAAATCATTCAGCTGTGTATGTGCTAAGACACTATGGTCACAAATGCAGCGTTATCAGTGTTACAAATATATTTCTACAGGAATGTCTGCGGAGAAGAGATTATAGATTTATTTCATGATTTGCTGTGTCTCTGTGTGAATTAGGATACTGGGCTGGAACTAAATGTTGGGATGGACCAGATTGAGAGATTAAACGTAGTTGAGACAAAATGGACACTGACAGTTGCCTTTGAGGATCACTCACCTCCTCCATCACTTCCAATTATAAGTAGAGAAGGACGAAAGGAAAGGACGTTCTTAAACTGGCATGAAGCCACATGTTTGAGCCTTTGCCAGGCAAGTGAGGTGTTGGTGACAGCACGAACTGAGGCCTACGTCTATACCTCAGTTCTATGAGCCTGCTGCTGGTAGGCTGAGAGCTGATGTGAATTGGGTTTTGTACATGCACCTGACTGTAGAATGAGTCAAAACTCTTCTCTTTACAGGTGGTGAAACAGATGGGTAGTTTATTTGACATGTGATGATAGATAGCAGAATTATAAAGCCATCAAATCAAGTTAAACAGCTGAAAATAACTTACTTTTCTGACTGAGTTACTGAAATCTGACCATTAGAGTGGTAATGGGTGGTAAACAAACCAACGTTCCAGTAATTTAAGTCTATATTTTAGATATAGGTGGCACAAAGAGAAGTCCTATACAAGCCAGTCCCTCACAGAAAGAAGTACATTTGTATGACTACCAGGCAAAAGGGCAAAACTTAAGACACACCATGAAAGCCTCTTCTATTTTCATTCAGGTCACTGAAAGTGAAGCAGAAACAAAACAGACACACACAACCTTGTAAGACAAATAGGTTTTGTCATCCCCACAGAAGGCCCCCTTTTTGTCACCCAGAGGCTGCAGCTACGATGAATTGTGACATAGCCTAATTCCTTTGAAAATTGCAGTACAGTCGATAAAAGAGCAAACGGTCTGGCAATGACCTCCAGGATAGTGTTATTGACCTATTTTGCATACACACAGGGTGCAAGAATGGACAGCCGCTTTATTTGTGCCGTTATTTATTGGCCCGCAACATGACTGTAATGCCTGTCCAGGGACTCGGCTGGAGTGCAGTTATAGATTATCATGATTGCTAGTTATTAGCGTGTGAGAGTGTGCATTTGTGTGAGTGAGGCACATACACACGGGGGATGAGAGAGATTATTCAGAGCTTTTCTGTTTGAATAAAGAAGACAGAGGCAGTCTTGTGTAAATTGTTATTGAAATAGTTTAATGCCAGTCCAAGTTAACTTCAAGGACAATTCTGGCTGCAGTTGATGGTGAATATGTAAATATAACATGTATGTATGCACTGTGTCTGTACTGTCTCAAGACATAATTACAGTGAAAAGTGGCAAACATTTACCTTGACATTCAGTTCTTACTGTGAATCAATATTTTGCGAGAGCTAGATGGAGCTGAAATCTGGTCACACACAGCTCTTTTCTCTTTTCTCTGTTTTTTTTTTTTTCCCCCCCTGTATCTCTGAGAGACACAAGACGAGGGATGGAGAACCATTTATTCAGCTACATGTCACTATGCCAGACACTTAAGCCATGCACTTGTCTGTGGCACTGGGATGAACCCTTTCCTCACGCATCACAAAGAGAGAAAAAAGACAAGGGCCACCCCTTCCATCTCTTCCCTTTTTCATCGCCTACGTTCAGCTCTGAATTAGCATCAGTGTCGCACTTTAGAATACTTCTTGGCACTGGCTCAAGGTCCTTTTTGCCTCTGTTGTCCATGGAAAGTCGCCTCTATATTGGGCCATGTAATATACGTTGACAGTGGTATTGACTATATTCAACAGACTGATGAATGGCAAAAATAAATAAGACTTCCAGGAGAGCCCTGTGGTCCTCCACTGCAATATATTACAATTAGGCCTTCAGAGAATGAAAAGGCTAAAGTCGTCCACAGGCAATTAGCCTGAACCTTCAAAGGGAAAATGGCAGAACGTAGCTCAAAAATATGACTAAAAGTGTTTCCTGTGTGCAGGCATTTGTGCGGTTTGCTGGAGTTCCTTCAGTTTAGAAATGTTAATGTTCATCATACTGAGTAAATCTAAAACTGTTTGCATCATTAAGAAAAGGTAAAATGGTAATTTGCTTCTTTTTCTGCTCTGTTCTTTTCACTTCTTCCATCTAAGTTTTTGTAGGTATATGGTATCTCTGTGGGATTAATTGCTCATTTAGCAACGCTTTTTCATATTTCACGGTTGAGAGAATATCCAAATTAGCTTTGCCATCAGAGTTCACTTCTTCCACTGGGGCTTGAGTGACCACAATATAGGACAGCACACCGAGCCAATCGGGCACTTGTAGCTCATCACCTGGGTGGGACAGCAGAAGACGATGTCCACTTTTTGGATGTATATAGTTAGTTGCATTGGCATGAATTGTTGTGGGTGGCTGAGACAGAATCATTAAGACTGGGCCTTGCAGGCCCTTGTTATTATGGAGACCATTTATTTCTTTGTAAATTAGAGTTTGGCTGAAAGCGTCACAGGGTACCAAATGGACCCTGTCAATGCTGGTCTGGTGGACTGAGGGAAGGGCAGCAGGGTGGTAGGGTTGTGACTGAGCAGCAGTTATTATTCAGATATGGACGGCACAGTGGCGGGTGTGCTGGAATCGGCCTAATGGGGTGGGAAGGCGCTGTCGATGACTTTCTCTGACGCTCGGCTGCGCTGATATCGCTCCTGCTTTTCTCTTCATTCAGTCCCCCTCCAACCGCCTATCCATCCACACTGACGTCTTCTGATGGCTTGTGTCATTAAAGCTAACATCCGCTGAGGAGGTAATTAGCCAAAGTGTGGCATTAATCAGCAACCAGAGCCCCTTGTGTCTGCCAGGGTGTCTGAGACATGCTTTTTGCAGCCACATTTGGCCCCCTGTGGCCCCCTGTTCCCCACATGGTGGGCATTAACCTTCAGAGGCTTGGTCATTTGTCTATGACTGGCTCATGCTCTCTTGTTCACCAGCTTCCTTTCTGTTTCTCTGGTACTGGATGGACCCTGTAAATACCAGAGCTCCATGGTCACCTATGGTGGGAGTGGTGGAGCATTGAAAAAAGACAAAGTACTGTAGCAGAGAATATATCTGAGTGACTTCTCAGCAGTTATTTCACACAAAACTAAAATATTCCCTGCTTTGAGTCGTGACAGTGTTGAATCTATCAGTCATCTCTCACCTGTCGCAGTCTTGAGTAGGTTATAGGAAAGCCTGAACACACGGAGTGGATCGTGTGTGTCTCAAACACAGCAATTTTGGAGCCTTCTGTTAGAACAACTAAATGAAGTCTGTTTAGTGTTGACCAATGTGCTGTTTTTTTCTGTGCTCCTGCTCATCAGTGTTCTCCCAGACAAACAAATGACCGCTGCTTTGCCAAAACAAAATGGCCTCCATCAGTGCACGCACAGTGACATCTCCATCTGCTGTCAGACAAACCATTAAAAGTGCAGGGCAAAATTTCAGCCCTGTCACTGCATATAAAGTCTCTCATTTCTCTACATCAGCACAGTCTACCAGTTCTGCACAGCAGAGATAGACTCAATCTGAAAACGGACTCCCATACTGAACATTTTGATTTCATTACCACCCACCACTGAATATTCATATACTTTTTTTAACTGCTGTGTCAAGTCATACCTGAAACCAGCAGGGTGTCATACATTATTCATTAGTGAAAGGCGATGGGGTGTGGTCTAATAGACTTTACTGGGGTGCCGACCAGCTCAGACTCCACTTTCCGATTCATTAATGATGCATCTTCTCCCACCAGTGGTGTCGAGCTCAACTCCTACAGACAAGGCCCTAGGGTCCTGGAGGGACCGCTTGGCTCTCCTCATTTAATTGTCTCTGCACTGACCCAACCAGGAGATTAGCGCAAAGAACACGAGGCAGAAAGGGAATACTGCCAGCCCTGGATTTCGCTTTTCTAACCTCAGTCAGTACAAATCCACTGCTCACCAGGGAGTGTTGTTCTGAAGGTGATGCCTATCCCGATATAACACGCCACACAAAACCTGAGCTCAGAAAACACACAAAAATGAAAGGCAAATGTGAGGCAGAAATATAAAAATAAAAACAGTACACAGACTGAGAACGTACCTGCACTGAGATACTTTGAACATTTATCTGCTGTCATAAATCATATGTGGTGAGACTTGCATGGATCCTTTCATAAATCTCTAATCAAAGCTTAATGATTTTATAGTCAGTGGAGAGGATACAAAAGTAATTTTGGCTTGAAGAAATTCCATCAGTACAATAAATCAAGGGAAAACATAAAAGCACTGTAACTGGCAACAGAAGGTTTCAGCATTTAAACCTGTATGAGCATGGGATAATCTTAGAGCTGTCACCTGGTATAAAATAAGTCCTCTCCCATTCCCGGAGTTAGACAAGGGAACAATATGTAGCTGGTGACTGAGGCAATGAGAGCAACTAACAGGTGATCAGCCAGCTGTGTCAACACTTAATACCTGTAAATATTCTCAGCAATAGAGCATATACAGAGCAATTGATATGATTTGGCCTGCACCAAACGTTCTCTGTGAAATTTGCACCTTCTGTCACCGCCTGTCTGGCAGGCAGTGATCTTATACTTTCCAACTCATTATGGTTAACTATGCTATAATTCTGCTTTAGGTGTAGACATTTTAATTGGCTCAGGCATGTGAGGCATGACACATTTTTCTCTGAAATCCATTGCCTCAGATTTTGTCTCCTGTTTGCCCATTGCCCTGCCAGATTCTGCTCAGGCCCAGCTCTGGAGAGAGAGTGATCCCCTCACGCTAGATGGTAGAAAACATCAGGTCGCTGCCTCCCTCTCTCCTTATCCCTTCTGGTCACCTGGCGTTATAAGTGTCTGACACACAGAGAGGTGTCAGGGTCATGGGCACATACCATCATCTGTTATGAGCTCCTGCTCCTGACCTTTTGTTGCTGAGTGACAGCTTGCACTGTGCATCACTAACATGGGTATTAAAGCTTTGTCAAAACTCTTGAGACACTGTACAGTTGGACAGTGGTGCAATATCTACATCCTATGTCAGATTCTTTTTGTTCCACTGCTGGCAAAAGTCAGTTCAGAACTCACCTGTTACTGTGGACCCTCATGCATATCACTTGTTTTTCTTCTAAAAAGTACAAGCTGCCATTTTGCTTCTGTTTAAGTCTGCTGAGAGTAAACAGACAGTACAATATCACCTATTTGCTAACAAGTGAATAAAGTAATGTACATTTCCTTTTTTTTTTCCATTTTCCTAACCTGTCTGTGACAGTAGAGAGTGACCTGTGTCCTCTTATCCTATCTGAAGTGGAAGTGGAGAGGGATGTGTAGGCATCTGAGGGGCTGGGACGCTAACTTGGTGTCTGTCCTCTGCTTCCTCTTGAGACTGGGCTTTGTTTGAGCTGCAGCTGTCTACTCAATCAAACCCTGACCTTTTCCTTCCTTGGCCATCTAACATCAGGGCCACCAAATGCACCAGTTTTCTTCTCTCTATTAGCCACAGTGTTTGTACTGTATGTCATATCACACATTCTCTCTTTGAGCACAGAACCGTTGTCTATACAGAGGACGAAAAGTAAAAAATGACTTTCAATTATTGTGGTATTGTATGAGACAGGAGGACTGGCTTTGCGCGTTTGACAGCAGCATTTTTGCAGCCAAGTATAGAGACCGAGAGAAAGAAATGAATAGATGAATGGATAGAGGAGGAGGGGGCAGTATTGATCATGTTTTATGAGCTCACCAATCTGACTAGTGAGGCGACGGCGAGAAGCTGCCACTTGTGTTTTTGTCTCAAGATCCTCCATCACAATGCTCATGTCCAAGGTAACAATCAATCTATCGATAAAAAGCAAAACAAACAAAAGGCAGAAAATGATGCATCACGCTAACAGCGTCCTCCCCTCTGGTTGCCACAAACAAAAACAATGACAACCAAATAGATTTGAGTAAGTGCACACAGGCTTTACTGCAACCAGGCGTGCAGGGGTTGGGGGGTGGTGACACTAAACACAATTCAGCCTTATCGCGTCTCGTAGGCTTCCCACCCTGAAATGATTGTTTCACTCAAATAAACAGATTGAATATATCATGCATCCTTGGTGTAGATAGAAATAAATCTTTCAAATCTGCTTTTTCTTTTTTTGTTTGCAACAAAGCAATTTCTTAGCCGGCGTCCCTCTGACTGAGGAGGCCGTCTCATAAATTCACTCAGGCAAGTGCATAAATCTCTCTTACAGATAACATCAGGTGTGGATTGACGAGAGCTAGAGAGCACCAGGGACATGGAAAAGTCTATGCATGTTTTGCACATGATTCTTTCCAGGTGCATACACATTTCCTTAAGCATCTGAGACTATTTACTGTGCATGTGCATTTTGTTGTGAGAGCTTATAGCAGCATCTGCTGTCTGTCATTTGTTTTCTGCTTTACACACATTTGCAATCAATGTAGATAATTTATACAGTTGACAGTTAACAGGTGATTATCCACCTGCCACTGTGCTGTCCTGTCTTAGAGTGGACAACTTGGCCTTATCAGTCTGTTTCCCCAATTATACATTCAACCACACTAAACTTTTGTCTCTGATTGTCTTGCCCCATTTCTCATTTTAATCCCTGTCATCTCTCCCACACAGTCGTTCTCAAACTTATGTCTACTTTTCTCCCCCTCCAGCATCCTTGTCCTTCTCCTCCCCTCATCTTGTCCTTTTTTTCCTCTTTTATTCTGCCTCTCTTCCACCATGATGCCCTGCAGTTACTTTCTGACTTGTGTGTAGTTTAATAATCATTAGGACCAGGCCCCTAATGAATAAAGTCACTCAGACTAATTGCTTGCAGCGTTTCAAGATACGAGAACACAAGTAAGGGAATGAGAAAAAAAAAAAAAAAGAGAAAGTGGACATTTAATAACTTGTTGGCAAAATTTTAAAGACGTAATTATGGGCACTTAGGGTAAACACACACTGCATGTTTGTGTTGTTTTTTTTTGTTGTTTTTTTTTTTGCAGGACATGATAAATATTTTGCTTGATGGAGCGAGACAGTGCAAAGCCTTTTAAAAAAAAAAAAAAAAAAAAAAGGTGGTTGGAAAAGGTGAGAAAAAGAATTTCAAGATCATTCGGGTAGAAAATGAGACCAACAGGGAATGGGAGGAGATGCAGTTTTTACTATGATCTCGACATTTGACTGAGGTTAGATATGACAGGCGCTCGTAGAAATGTGGATTTAACATGTCTATGGGCAGAAAAAGACACAAGTGTGCTATTTAGTGAATCGTAAATGTCAATTAAATTTCAACCTCTAACGGCTGTCTGGTCTTGTTGAGAGTGACTGGTCCAGAGACTTTCATGCTGTTCTCATTTATGAAATTATCATGGGATTATATGCCATGGTCTGGCACATACACAATAACAGCCACACTCAGTCACACCTCAGTAAAACCAAGAATTGAAAGTTGTGTCCCCACAACATAAAATTGTAAGCGTTGTGAGGTGAGGACCTTGTCGCTCTGGATCAAACATATTAGTGGCCACCTAAGTGCAGGTGGACAGGTGTAGCTTAGCCCTGGGGCAACACAGCGACCTGAGGAGAGTGCATGCTAGTGTGTGTACGATTGTGTATTCTTGTTGTTTTCAAACACTCTCAAAGGAAAATGCAGACGTATTGATTTCAGCACTAGCCAGAGAAGGGAGCCAGATATTGGCATTAAACCTTTTTGACATGTAGTGACGAAAACCACATTGTACACTTGATGTGACCCACAAGCAAAAGACTTGTGGACATCGTATGCAGTGAAGACATATTGTGTGTGCACACATTGGGTAGCATCTGTGCAGGAGTTTCTCTCCGGGCTCACACAAACACATCAGCTAATCACATGGACTTAAATAAATAAATAAAAATACCCACCCCCAAACATTTCTATTTATCACCCCTGTACCCCGTGGACAGGCATGCCCCTGCACCTGATGAGCTGGACATACGAAATGGGCTACCTCCTTACACACAGCCCCTCCCACCAAACACACACACACACACACACAGCCTGGTTTCCATCATTTTAGGGGACATTACATTGACTTATATTACATTTCTGGGGACTTAACCTAACCTTAACCCTAACCACAACATCCCCTTACCCTAACCTTAACCTACCAGAAACCTTACTCTAGCCCTGACCCAGGTCATCACTCTGAAATTTGATGATTTCCTCAGAGAAGGACTGCAATCCAATTCCAAGTCCCCACAGTGTGAGTAATACCTTGTACAAACCCACTAACACTCACTCTGTTGCTGTATACATCTTCAAGTGCTATCAAGGAATTCCCAGTTGGATGAAACTGATGTTTCCTCTTGGTCCACATCCTGGCTAAATTTCTTGGCTTTTGATGTTTCTTCCTTGAGTGGTGACCCATATCCCTTCGCCAGGAACGTCCATGACAAATACACATGGATTTCAAGTCACTTTGTTACCTAGCAACAGACGATGGTTTTGTACCCCCCATCTTTGTGTGAGCATCCTCAGTTTCCCTAATGGTCTCGTCCAAGTAATGCTGTCCATGTGGAGATTGTTTCTGAGTCTGACAGGGAGTGAAAGTGGGGGAGGTGGGGTTACTGCTGAGTGAGTGTCCATCAGGGAGATGATGGAAGAGGACAATGGAGTCAGGGAGTTGAGGTTATGGGTACTACTTCATGGCCTTCGCTAAAGGAAACAGTTATATCAGGAGCTACAGTATATCAGTCCACTGACCACCCTTTATCCTCTGGTGCTTTTTCTTTCCTGACTGTACCCAATTTACAAAAACACACATTGTTCCTTTTCACTCGTGTGTAGGTTATTTTTGTGTTATTTCGTACGTTTTTTAGATATTTAACTGGCATTTATTAGGAATTCTTTACCAAAGAAATACTGTAATCAATATAAAGAAGTATTTTATCCAGAGTAAAGTGTATAGTGACTCAGTAATGGACTGATAATGGTGTGTTTTGTAAACATGTTTATTTAATGCTTTAAACACTATGAATAAAATTGTTTCACCTATATCGAGGTGTCAGCAACAACCACCTCCTCACTGCATGAAATGAAGCACTGAGACCCTACATTAACACAGATGAGTCGCTGTTCTTTTTAATGCACACACACACACACACAGTAAGAAAAACAACTACACACTTGGACAAACAAATCACTAGATATATTTGCATAGCTTTACATTTTTTTTTCTTAGCCCTGTTTCATGCCCTGAGAAAAAGCACAGGCCATATGTATGAACATCAGGGCAAGTGTTGTTTGCTCAGCCCCTGTGGTGGGACTCCTTTCACTAAGACTCTTTGCAATGGATGGATAGCTGCCATTCTTTAGCCCCAGGAGCAAAGCTGTGGAAGATGCAGAAGGTACAAACAAACCTTTGATAGCTGTTTTCTCCTGCTTGCTGCTCAGTGTGAAGACTCGCTGTAATTCAGTGAGAGCCAGATGTCAAGAAGCAGACCACCTCAAATACAGATGGGTGTTTGTGTTTAAGATTGTCATTTGTCATCATGGGTGGTGTTAGTGAGTAATTACAGATTAAGCATTTGTTTAAGGGTATTGATCTCGTAAATGTGGTTTGTGTGCTTTGAGTAGGGGAGGAGGGGGTGACATGTTTGTGCTCCATTACAGATTTGTAGTAGAGGCAGTGTCAAAAGATGAAGATGGTCTGCAGGATAGTCCATCTTAAAGGCCCAGGGTTCTGTCCTGTGACTCAGGTTTTAGTCCTGCAGACACAGACGAGCAAGTTTGACTTGTCAAGTACACCAGAGCCTCAGTATCACAGTTCTCAGTCGGCATTGTCGTCACATTTCCCTATGCTGTTGTTAATGGTTTGATTGTAATCAATACATGTAATTTTCAGGTGCACTGATCGAGAGTGTGTATTTTTATCTATCCAGGATATTTATCCGAAAGGTTGTTAATCTTCAGACAAACTGCTACACATCGATGCGAATCATCTGTAAGAGTCACTAACACCTGAGGTTTCTGTAACATTTCTATCTAAGGGTTTCAGTCAAAGGGTAAAACGGCATGTGATTGGTTGCTTCAACTTCAGACCATAAAATGGGATCTTGTTTGAGCAGTTGTACAGCTTTAATTCTATTGCCCTGAACACTAGTTGATAAATTGAGCTTGTTGCCTTAGAGACAAGTGGCAGTAAAAGGAACAAAAAAAAAAAAAAAAGCATTTCTAATGTTTTCGTGGCAAAAGGAGGCCTGGCTGCGAGAGCCTTGAAATAAAACCAAACCTCCCTTTGTTGATATCAATTACCAGGTGACTGTTAATCAATTGCAGTGACGGCATAATGATTTGTTGTCAGATGTTTGAGGAATGAGCAACGCCGCCTCAAGTTGATTTTCTCCATTTCTCCTTTTCTTTCTCTTTTTCCTTTTGGGTTCCAGTTGACATTTTCTTCTCAGGACAAAGACAATGTGAGGTAAACAGTCCTCTTTTGGGTTGGTTTCATCTACATTCGGACCCCCCTGTTGTTGGGTAACTCTTTCTTTTTAAGTAACAGAGAAGAAACTGATTGTTCTTTTGCTCTGTAATTTTCTACTGATGGGTTCTGCCAGCTCTGTCTGCAGCCACAAAAGCCTGCTTGACAACTTGACAATTACCGCCACTCATTCAGGATGGAAATGCTGCTGCTGGTGCTTGTTGTTGTTGCATTGCTTTTGTAGCTTTCCAAATCGCACAACATTAGATGTTTCACACTGGATGCAGATCCAGGTGCAATTCAGCATACTTTTTCTAAAAATGGCTTTTGGCTTTTGCAATTGATTCACTCATTGAGGCACGATAATCAATGGGATAAAAGGCACTTCAGAAATGCATCTTTTGTAGAGTGTAACGAAGTTGGAAGAATCTCCTGTTGCTGATATGTTTGCTGAGTAGTTTCCTTCATTTCCTGTTCCCTGATACACAGATAAAGAGTCTTATTTTACGGTTAGTTAGTCTTGATTAAGAATTAATGGGGCTTTCAAACATAGTCTCATGATGAGGTAAAAACTGTTGATCAAAACCCCGACATGCATATAACATGTGTTGGTAAGAGCTCTGCCTCTCTGTCGCAGCGGAATGCACAGTTTAGTTGTCATTATCATCCCACAACACACATGTATGACTTTTGAAAGTGCAGTACCAGTGGTTTTCTATGACAGACCTCAGGTTTGACTGGTCCTCTGCCTTCACACTGTTTTATTATGCTGCTGTCTCCAGAGCAGCAGCATAGTTCTATTTGGAGCCCAGCAAAGCTCCCAGCTAATGCCCCCAGGGATGCAGCATCATATCTGGCCAGGAGCGATGCAGAGACGTCTAGTGGTGGAGGCTTTGTGGTTTGCCTTTTACCAGCACATCTGGCTCCAGAAGATTAGTGTGCTACTGGACCCCAGGAAAATACACATCACGTGTACTTAGAGAAACACAAAAACAACAAGCCTCGGAAATGCTTTCCAACGCGGTTTGCCAGAGAAGAAATAAAGCACTGCCATAAACAGATTTGAGTAGGCCAGAAAATGAATGCAAATATAAATGTAAATGTGCTGAAATTAGATTTTTCAGAGAACAGGGAGTTAATCAAGTGGAAGTTGCTTTTAAAACACGCCATCAGTCGGGGTTCCTCGATCGTCTCACTTGCCCTCTAATGTCTCTCAGCACTTTAGGCTTTTAATGTGTGTCTTTGAAAAATGCTTGCCTGACCAGCACATCAATTTTTCCTTTCCTCCTTAATGACAATTGTGTATTTATCTGTCCCTGGCGTTGGTAAATAATACACTCTAGAATGATGAACAATCCATCGTTGGACATGTTACGGCAGCCTTGTAATGAACTGAAGTCATTTGTGTGGCAGTAATTATACACTTCTCTGATTAAAGATGGCTGTGCTGGATAGTATTTGGGTAATTATTCCCTTTTGCTTTATGTGATAAGCTCATAATGTCCAGTCAGGGGGGTTGATAGGATAGGGAGAAAGTTAATGACATGCTAAGGCTGGTTCGACTGAATATCCAGTTGCTTTTGCTCAATCACTCACTCCCTTCGCCTCTGTCACCCCTGCAGCATGAGTGACTATCTTTATGTGTAGTGTCCCAGCATGTCGGCTAAAGTAATTGCTACCAAAATGGCCTGGTTGTACTGAGCCTCTGCTATATGAATGCTAATGACAGCTGGCCTTAGCTCTTTGGGGTTAACAGTAACACGTGACAGCCCCTTCAACAATGCTAATTAAAGTCTGTTTTTTTTTTTCTCTCATTTTCTACTAATTCCATGCTCCATGGTTGACCTAATCCCTCTCCTTATCCCTACTTGCTGTTTGTAATTAACACTTGCCTCCCTCATCTCTCTATTTAGCCACCGTCAGCTCTGTTGGCTCTCCCATCAGCCAAGCGCCTGCCTCTCCTCCAGCAGTGCATACCTTGATCTTCCCCCCAGAGTGGCATCCTCTCATCTCAGCAGACATTATATGTTCCTGAGCCCCTGCAGCTACCTTTATCCAGTTCATGCACACACATATAAACATCCATTCAGTACAACAACATAATGGTAACGACCCAGAAGTTACAGTCGAGGGTCAGGGATGTTGGGAGCTAGTGATGTCAGTGATCAATCAGCTTCATTTTGAGTTTTCTGGACTGTGAGGGTGTGTAGAGTTGACGTGTGGCGGCGGCACCAGCAGTTTCCTCAGTGTGGAGGTCGCAATGTTGTTTTTTTGTGTCGGGCACGTTTGTCATCTTCATGTTCTATATAGGGGTTGAGGTAAGGGTTTGACTGTTGAAAAATCTCGAGCCAGGGATGAAATGAGAGAAGGTTGCCCTTTGTGATTGCGGCACATCTCTTTCTCTAACATTTTCAAAACCCACTGCTGGAAACATTGTGGGATTTCCAGTGAAATAATTAAACAGAATTAGCAGTGGTGAGGTGTCCACACCAGAAAACCATACAGTAGCAGCTACAGTGGGCGTGTCCACTTGACACATATGTCTCAGATGTAATATATAGAAAGCATGTTATTTTAATTGGGCTGGGCATGATGAACACCATGCTTTCTGTTCATCAGTGGCCATTAAATGCAGGAGTAGTTTGAGCTCTGGAATGGTGAACTGAGCAAATTGTTTGTCTGCTTCTGGCTTATGAAGCTGTACTCAGTGCTTTAGCTGCACCGTCGATGCCTGAGTGAAATCCATTGAAAAGTACAAAAACCAGGTTCAAATGCAGTTTCGTATGGTTGCCCTTTAAGACCTGGAACAGTGACAAGCTCTACCATTTTAACTCAAAAAACAAAGTACAAAGAGAAAAAAGCCAGAGTAAAGACCAAGACACAAACAGACTGCTGCCAACAGACCAGTGCCCAGTGCCCACAGTGGGGTGCTGTGGGGCATCATCTCAGACAGAGAGTGGCACAGGGAAAAGCAGAAGAAAGCAAAGCGAATGGGCAGTGAGAGGTGGCCCCGGTTTATCGGCTGCAGCAGGCTTGGCGCAGCCTCCCAACGCTCTGGGGGAGCCCATTGCTACCGTTTTAATGAATGTAAACGGGGACGGAGGGGACTTCCGTTAATGCTTAGCAACTCTTCAGAAGATGCCAGGAACAGGGGCTCCACAAGCCATGGCGGACCTGGCAGCGGCTGTGGCACATGCCCAAGAGACGGGCGCCAGGAGCCGTTTGTTTGACAAGGCCCAGAGATGGAGCTCATGCTAAGAACAGAGGGACTTTGTAGTCAGGGCCAGATATACTGGAGCACATGCGAGCACACAGACTCACACATATGGAGAGAGACACAAATACAGATTTGTTACACATATTTGATCGACTCACAAGCTCTCAGTACAGATAACGCACTCACATGTTTTTGTATCTGAATTCTCACATAAGCGTGCACACTTTATGTTGCATGAACGCCCCAATTTACATCTACACAGTCACATCACGTGGTTAGAAGACGTCAGCAATAAACCCTGCAGGCCAGCATGGTTTGTTGGTTCCTCTGTGCACATACAAACACACACACTCCCTTCAAGCTGTGGTCATCTTCCTGTCATGATTTAAACAGTTGTTCCAAGGCCTCTTCCAGCCGCCCATCCACTACCCCTCCCCAGCCCCTTCCCTCAAATTCTTCTCTCTCTCATCTTGCCAAGAATGAAAGTGACATTTTTGAGCCTGCATCCCTCAACGCACGCTCTGCCTCGCTCCAGCTTGACAGCGGCACATTCAAGGCAGTGTCAGGCTGAAATTATACTGTCTGTGAAGCTCAGTAACGAGGCGAGCGATACAGACGTGGTGAAGAACAAGCATACCCTGGAGCTGTGAGAGTCAACCTTGGCTTTTGAAGAGTGATGAGGAGTAGTGGGAAGAATCAAGTGGATGAAATGAAAAGGAGTGTTTGTTTTCCTGCCACAGTTTATGGAGTCTGTTTCATCTGATATTTGAAGATTGTAGGTTCAATACAAAGTGCGTGCAGTCTTTTAATTTCCCTTTAGTGGAAACACTTTAAACCAAAAGTAACTGATGTGATTTTGATATTGTGTCACTAAAAACAAAACTCATTTCAAAGTAAAAGACGGTAAAAGCAGGTGCACCCAGCATTAAATGTACACTCGTGACACCTGCAGTCTCCCAGAGAGCAGCTCTGTTAACTATGTAAATGAGCCCGAGGATGACATCACAGTTAGCAAAAGGTCAAAATACTCGACTGAATCTCCAGCTTCACATCACTGACAGCTGACACTGTACAGCCCTCCAACAGCAGGAGCACTGTTTTGTTAGTGTGGTGGCTGCACGGTGCCGACTGTCACTCTCAGCAGTGCCGCTGTTACTAATGCAACCAGGGTATGTTGTCTAGCACAGGGTTCAGATTACTGCTACCCCATTGACCTTAGTCTGATTAGGAGCTGTTTCAAATATATAAATAGTAAAATATATGCTATAAATAAATATGTGGCTGAAGCTGATTTTCAAATGTGTCAGAAATCTATAAAAGCTCACAGATGGAAAATTAAAAAGTGGGGCTCCTCTTTCTCATGACAGGGCAGTAGTATTATCCTAAGCCTGGGTCGTGTATGTTGCTTTTCCTTATCTGGCAGTGAATGTGCTGTTGAGTCATTCCCTTCTACTCTGACTCAAAATCATGTGCTACATCCTGCAGGCTAACCTTAATGGAAGATTCTTACTCAATCCTCTGCCCATGACGAGCACTCTCCCCGGCCAAGCTGCAAATGCTGCAGACACAACTCGTGACTCTGCCCAAGAGGGATCCAAATGTAGACACGGTGAGGGAGATAGGGGCAGAGAGAGAGGAGGAGCCAGTGGATGCCATGCATTTAGCACTAAAAAAAAAAAAATCACTGGTGTATCAACTGCAGCCATGGAAACATACCTTGTGATAGTACCTGCATCCTACGTAAGCTGACCTGGCCGTGACCTGCAGCATTCCACATCAAGTCTGAAGCACCAGAGGGAACAGGCTAGATGAGACGCCAACCGAGAGAGACAGGAACATGAGAGAGATTATGCAGCCTGGGATGAGGCTAGAGTTACAGTCAGCTGGGTTGGGATGAAAGGGTTTGTGCTGATGGTGAGTTTGGGAAGGTGATAGAGAAAAAATAATGGGGGATACTTGAGTCTAAAGTTTCCACGGATGAAATAGTCGGCTGGTGTAAAGGACATGTTAATGTTCAACACTAAAATCTGCAGTGTTAAAACCGTTACCAGGGCCATTGCTTCAGGGGGATGAGTTATGTTTCCATAGAGGTTTAACATAACATAGGTGGCAAAAGTAACTATGCAGGGGCCTACCAGCTCCAAAGTAGCCACCTGACTTCTCCTGTATAAAAACAAGTTTCTAAGCCATATATATTCCAGTTATTTAAAATGTTTCTGGGGCAGATAATATCTAGAAATAATTTATCTATAGCCAGACCTGATACTTCCTAGATCTTTTACTGCATTCAGTCATTAATCGGTTACTTGTCAGTGTTGTTGATGACGTATTCACTCTCAAACACATCAAGCTCCCCCTGAGAGGATGGAATTTCAGTCCCATGACTGAGCTGCCTGTGTGGAAATGGACAGCATGCTAACACTGGTTGAGTCCCCACCCATTTCTCCCTCAGACAGTTGTCTTCATGGGGGGTATCAGTTTCTGCTCTCCTCTACATGTAGACATGCAACACTGGACCTCCCCTCCTCCTCACACATCACTCCTGTCTGCACTCTGATGTATCCTACTCCACTGCTGCAAAGCGAGACCATGAATGGGCTGGAAAAGTGGGGCCCCAGAGAAGGGTGTTCATGACGTAGGCAGCGCACAGGAAACTTCAATGCTGCAGATGCAGGAAGACACTAAAGGACTGAACTTTAAGACAAAGGAAGATGATCTTATATATGAGGGCTGAGGTTTCTTGAATGTGGCCTTGTCTGACAGGGAGCATTTGCATTTTATCCAGTCAAGAAAGATTCTAGTGCATTTAATAATTAACTCTACTAAACCTTCTGTGTGTGTCTGCCTGAGGGTGTAATTGATTGCAACTTTTAAACACTCATAAGTTAGTGTCATACCAATGCTCAGTGGGCAAGAAAGACAACATGTTCAATCAGTATGTCTCTAAAATTGACACCGAGATGCAGTGCACTCTCCTGTTTTTGACGGAGTGCTCCTGACTAGCAGCACAAGTCAACAGAGTAGGAACTGGAAAAGCTTCGGTGTTAGCGTTGGGGATCTGCCCTTGCCCTTGGTGGACGTGTGTTTAAGACAGGCGGGCAGCTGTTGGTACCGGCTGGAGGAGCTGCTTTAGAGGCAGGGGTCCATCCTGTAAATGGAGCCGTGCAGTTCTGATGGATCAGCACATCAGTTCCCCCTCCTGCCGGGTCAAACAAATGGAGGGTAGCACTGAGCCTATATCACTCATGATGAAGGGAGCGGGGGGGGGGGGGGGGGGGCTGGAAAGCGCTGAAATGAGGAGAATTCACAGAATTATCCTGAGTCATTCACAGGATTTGATCCACGTGATCTTTAATAACTGTTGGTCACAACACCAATTATCAAAGGTTAAAAGATGAAAATTGCTGCAACAACAAAGTCAAAGACAAAGCTGTGAATTATTAATCTAAAAGTATGTGAGCCCTCAGTTCTGAAACGTCATGCAGTTCAAGAAAAAAAAAAAACGTCATTTACATAACACATTAAAACAGTCACGACTGCACCGCTATTTTTCATTGAAGCTGTTGAAATCCGACATTCACTCGTCAATCATTGGAGAATTGTTTTTACCATAGCAGTAAATCATTGGCAGGAGTGAACTTTGCATTTTCAAACTTAACACTGGGTGTACAGTATGAGCTTGTTAAGTGTAGCAATGCAAGAATTTGTGCGTGCTGTTAAATATTAGCTTGCGTTTAAAGTTTGGTAGAGCCTCAATCACCGATCAACTTGACATACATGTTTTTGGACTGTGGGAGGAAACCAGAGTACATGGAGAAAACCCCCGCAAGCACAGGGAGAACATGCAGACTCCACACAGAAAGGCCCCTGATGGGTTTCAAACCAGGAACCTTCTTTCTGTGAGGCAACACAGCATATTACTCCCATATTACTTTCATGTTTTTGTTTTTTTTTATGGTGGTAGAAATTACAAAAAAATGAGTCAAAGACAATTTGATCAAAAAATTATTTTTTCTCAAAGTTCACCTCAAGATTGAACACTGAACAGTGAGTCATTATTAATTAATTAATTAATTTATTTATTTATTTTGACATCTTATTGTAATCAGATCATGTTGAAATTCATGAAATCACAATCTCACTTTTAGACCCAGTGTTGTGTTTGGTTTTAATAAGGCGGTTCAGCTCATGGTGCTCCCCCTGTGCTGCCAGTGAGAGATTCTTTTTTCCAACCCCCTGCTCTGCTGCTTCGTTCCTCCATCCCTCTATTCTAACCAGCCAGTAATTCACGTTGCTTCATAGGGCCCCTGTCTATATAAATCAAGAGCCCCATCTATGAAACATATCTTTTTCATAAACCTGCCTCTTCATCAAGGTCCTTTGATGCTCAGCTTCTAACCATATTGACTGATTATTTTCAGCCACGTGGGTGTTTCTATTTCTTCCTTCCTCTTTTGTTGTGCTTTTTGTTTTGTGTTTTTTCTTTTTTTCTTTTGAAAGCATGACAGAAATGGATCTATGGTAATCATATTCCATCTGTGACATTGCTTTCGGTCCATTACTATACACTATCCTTGCTTAACCCAGAGAATCTCTCTCCCCCTCTCTGCCCAATCGTACCTTAATTGTGCTGTTAGGGAAGCAGAATCTAATTCCGAAAAAAGCATCTACACTCTTACCCTCCCTACTATCTCTCTTTCCATTCTCCAGCCTCCCAGCTCGCTCACACACACACACACACACACACACACACACACACACACACACACACACACACACACACACACAAACTTTGGTTGACGGCAGCTCCTAGAAAGCAAACAGGCCTTTCGCTGGAGAAGCCAGATAGGAGCTGGTTGACTCCTAACAATCCTTTATCTGAGCTTGTGCTGCACATCAATAACACAAACACCACCATTCCCACTGTTCCTGCTCCCTCTATCCTCAGTCACCAAACACCCTCCCTCCTCCTCCAGCTTGTACTCCTCCACTTTTAATCTTTCAAAACAAAACGGCAAAGCCCCCTAACAGCAACTGTATCAAGCTGAGAAAGTGATAAAGTAGTTTTTTTGTGAGAGGTGGGGTTAGGCTGGTGGAATTATTTCCCCCATTTCAGTGTGCTTTTTTTTTTTTTTTTTAGGTACCTTGCAGGGCTTATGCTAATAACCTGTTGATCTGTGCTCCTGCTTTGTGTGGCTTCTGTCAACTCCGACTTGACTGTGCAGAACTGGGCAGACAGGCATAAACAAGCTGCCCAAAAGTCTGTCACGCAAATACTTTGGAAATGCCATCGTGTTACTCAGATGAATGCTTTTGTTGTGGTGTGTGATTCTCGCTTTGATTTTGTCACATTTTGTGTCCGGTACGGGCTTTAATGATGAAGTGGACGAAGAAGATGAAGTGGTGTGTTTCATCCATCAAAATGGAGGTGTGATAAAACAGCATGTTCACCTTGAAATCATCTAGATGCATGCAGCTCTACTTGCATTCAGGTTGTTTTATCTCCGTACCATGTAACCAATGAAACTCCTGTAATTGGGAAGATTTTGCATGTGTACACACACACACACACACACACACACACACACACACACAAACAGAAGAGTCCTGATGAAAAAGGGCATCTTGCTGACCTGCAGAGCACAATCGGATCATTTCCTACTACTTTACATTTCCCAATACACATTTGTGTTATGATTTCATCTCACTTAAAGTGCCATTCCTTACAATGGTGTGTACCCGTGTGTGTTCATGTAGCTTTGGGGTGTTTTGGGGGAGGGGTAAACACTGCAAGGCTTCCTGCAGAATCCTTGCACTTACAAAACGTCATGTCCCAGTCAAATATGCAGCAACACTCCAAAAAAGCCTCTGAGCAAAAATGTAAAAGTGTATTGCACAAATTGAGCATAAAAGCATATCTATATACTTTATGCAAGACCTTAAAAGCAGGCAACATGCCACTGAAGGGCACAAGGTCTTGCTGTAACTCTGCTGAATCAATAGTGCAGGAAAATGGCACACTAATCAACATTCCATTATTGCTATTTGCATATTTGATCCAGGATTTGTTCAATGGATTATACATATTACCTGCATGATGTTTAATTGCCTTTTTAATAGACTTTGTGATTAAACAAGGAAGTCAGTGTAGGCTGGTGAAAGATGCAAAATGAAGGGGGGGAAGAAAAAAAAAAAACTGCAGAAAAAAAACTTATTAAAACAAGTTGCTTGCATCGCCTGAAAAAGCTCCTGAAGTTGCTGGAATGAAATAAAGCAGAGATGTGTTTTGTGATAGAGGCAGCAGTGGCTGTTCAAAATTCATTCATTTGCCTGGTATTTGTTTAAGGAGATTGAAGAGGAGGCTGCTTGTTTCCGTCACTGCAGAGTTTTATATCTTATCATGTTTTGACAGATGAAGGGCGTGAGGTGGTAGAAGGCACACATGGAGAATCGTTGTGCTGTGAGTGTGCAGATGAATGTCTTAAATGCAACATTTTCTGGGACTTTTATTTGACATAGGGTGAAAGCACATGGTTGCAAGGAGTCCTACCTGTAAACACACACACATAACTACTGTACATAGTTGCATGTTAGCAGGACATGTTTGGCAACTGGCTTAAAACTACAGCCTCTTTGTGAACTAAACATCCAGTCTCATATGTATCATTTGAGTATTACCAGCTTGATATAAAGGCTAAAGATACACATGCACACGTTGGTTAATTTTGATTACATGTAGGCACAACGTGCTCCATTGTGGCATCGTCTAATTACAGAAAGTTTAAATTAAAAAAAAAAAAAAAAGTCTGTGAGGTCACCCTCACCTACAGTTAGCGGCCAGTCACCTGCTCTCATTAATAAGGAAATTAATGTTGCATTCGGTTTCAATTAACCTTCTCGGGCTACAGGAGCAAGACTGGGAGAGAGGCCCAGGCACCCGCCGAGGTCAAGGTAATTGAATCAGCGGAACAACGATGACAAGGCCAAGGAGTTGTTGCTATGGCGTTGGGGACAACTGTTAACCCGCCATTAGGTTGGAGGTTGAGGCTGCCGTGTGTTAGGTTGTGTTGTTGCATGTGACGGTCATCATCAGTGAGATCAGGTGGCAAACAAGGTGACGGTCTGACTTGACTGTTGATCTGCATACCGTAATGTGTGATGGTTGTTCGTAGTGCATGAAATGTTCAGCAACACAATGGTCATTATTGTTTAGCCTCAGCAGAATATGCTTGATGGGATGGTGAAAACGTAAACTATGGTAATCAGAAATGTTTTTTTATGTTTAACACATTACAGCCTCCACTAACACACATTAGTAAATCACATAAAAGTGGGAATGGAACCAAATTAGGATGTGTTTCTTTGTGAAGGTGTAAGTGTGGAAATTGTGTAGGGATGCCAGTTCCCAGAATTACATCTGTAACAATTTCCACTTTCAGCATGTACGTCTGGTGCCCATACACTGCTAATATTGGAGGTAGTGTGCAGTGTATGTAATAAAGTGCAATCAACATTTGCATTTTTATACACCTTAACTATGCCATAACATTTTAGTGCCTAACTCCATTTCTTTACCATATTGAAAAACTGTTACAAAGCATGAGACAAAATGTTGTCTTTAAGCAAACCCACAATCTTCCTCTCACCTTCAGAGCTTTAGTTGTCAGAATCTAACGTGCAGCTCAAAGATACTAACCTTGGTCTCTGGCATGAAGCCCCCACCACTCACCTGGAGATGATCCTGATGGCTTCTGAGCACTGCAGGGTGGTGACATGGATGTGTAAAAAAGCAAATAATGTATTTGGCAAAACAAATTAGCAGCCTTTAAACATATTCTGTGTGTTTTTCATGCTAATGTTATGAAGCAGACAGCAACATAGTACTTTACTGCTTGCAGTAATAGTATATTACTGTATATTGCTGGTCTCATTTTGCACAGAATTTATCTCTGTGTAATTTTCATAGCACTAATTATTTTTTTAGAGGTCTACTGTCATTTTGTTACTGTAAGACCCCCCATCCCTTATCCAGCCCTGTGTTTCTCTCTCTATCTCTCCTCCACTGTGTTTCCAACGATGGTTGTCTGCTCCTCGAATGCGCTGCTGAGCATTGCCCAAACGTAAAACACACCTGGGTGTGTCCATTCATCTGATGAATGACCCTGCAGCTGGTGGTGGGATCAATACGGAGTGTGTGTGTGTGTGTGTGTGTGTGTGTGTTAGTGTGTGCGTGTGCCCTGAACATGTTGGGGTGTGAGACAAACAGGCGCGTTCTGCTGAGCTGGAAATCCCATTAAATCCCTGCTACCCCACACACACACACACACACCCTCACACACACGCGCACACACACACACACACACACACACACACACACTCACTCACTCTACAGCCTTCACTAACACACATTAGCAAACACACCCACTAGCTATGCCTTTACTGACACACATCAGCCCACATAGAGCACCTTTCACAACTGTGCACTGTACCTACACATACAATACAGGTTGTCCAGTAGGTCTAAGAGGCCAGCTGTAACTCACTGCTCTCCTGTACTGTACCAACTAGAGCGATGCAAAGCTGCTGCTCTCCTCTTCCTCCTCTCTCCTCTTTGCAGTCTCCTCAGATTTTTCTCCTCTTTTTTTTTTTTTTTTACAAAGAAGTGTCACAATGCCTGTGATGGCGGTACTCAAGCAGCACAATATGGTTGTTTGTATGTGTTGTGGTGTGGTGATATGGATACCATGACTCATGTCTCTGCAGGGGCCCAGCAGGTCTTTTTTGGCAACATGTAGCTGTGTGTGTGTGTGTGTGTTTGTGTGTTGTATTAGCAGCCACCTTGCTGCCCTTATGCCTGCGCTGGGTGTATGCAGTATTGGCATTCGAAATAATCTTTCTATCTGTCTCTGTGTGCTTATTCCACTCTCACTTGATCCCTCCTTTTTATCCTTTTCTTTCCTTCTGCCTAACACTTTCCATCCACCCGTTTCCCTCCTTCCGTCTTTTGTGTACTGTTCTCTTATGTCGATCTTGATTTATTTGTCCCTCTTTCATCTCTCTCTCCATCCAGAGGCCCCTAGCGTGACATTCTATCTCTGACACATCATGCATGCCCTGCACCGATGATGCCAATGCACTGACAGATCAGCCACAATGTGTGTCATCTGGCTAGAGGAGGGAGAGAAGGAAAGGAGAGCTGGGGAGAGCAGACATGTCGCCCACTCCCTCTTTGCTGCAGACGGCTGGTAGAACCAGAAATGGATGTTTTGCTGTCCAAACTATCAGAGGTGGGCTTTAGTTGTGACTAGAGTACTTTGAATATTACAGAGGTGCATTTGTGTGCTTTGTTTTCTGATAGGGATTCTCTCATGTGTTGGATGTAATCTTACTTATTTCATGATGAGCAGTGAAACATCACATCTATGGGGAGTTTGGGTGGGAAAGAGGTTATATGACAGAAAAACATCCCTTGTGTAATGGATCCGTACAGTATTCTTCACTGTTTCTAATCTTTATTGCTGCCTCTCTCTTTCTCTGGTAATCACCCTCATCTTTGCTATCACTGTTTCCGTACGGCTGCTCACACACTGAGCCTGTATAAAAACGCTTCAAAGTAATTTTTCACTGAATCCCAAATCGTGCCTAAAAATGAAGAAGTGATCCTGGCAATGAAACTGGCAATTTTGCCATGTGTGTGAAAGGAAAGAACAGGTTTGCATATATAATGTCTCAACTATCTGGATTAGATTGAGAAAATGTTTGTGCAATGTTGACATTTTGGTCCAAAGGTTACTGAAGAGCAGTAGGAAATCTCGTGTCATGTCAAAAATGGAAAAGGTTCCTACTCCATGGATCATAGATGTATGCAATATTTGTTTTTGTTTTTTGAGATTACTATTTTCTGTACACTTGAAAATGAAAATCTGCCCATTAAGGGGATGCCCTGGCATCATCTTAAGAGTTGCTCATGTAGAAATGTTTGGCCTGATGGTGGCATTTCATGAAATGTCAGAGGGCAGCAAAGTTTCATAATCAACCACAGGATCATAGATATCCACGTTAAATTTTGTGATAATCTACTCAATAATTGTCCAGATGCAGGAAATAATCCCGGTTTTTAATGAATGGATAAATATTATAGCAGCAGAATATTTAAATAGACTGTATTTCTAGTGTGAGTATTTTGAAAAGAAAGCCCAAAGAACAAAATGAATCACGTTAACTCCAGCTATCCAATTTAAAAGGATGAACCCTGCCTAATGCGATTACTGAGGCAGTTTGATCACATCACTATCCCCAGTCAGCACTTGAAATACGGTGGCTGTGCTGTTTGTCCCATCTCTGCTTCCTCTCACTATTGTTCAGTGTTGTCATATGTGTTTATGTACATGGAATTTTTTTTATCAATTTTTTAAAAATCCATTATTTACTTATATTGATACAGATGCAGCTAATGATTGATTAAAGCAGTTAGTATACTGTCAACTAAGGGACAGAAATATGTTGTGATGAATTGTGTGTAATATGTGTGAATGCATTATTAGTCAGAAACCAAACATGAAGATTAATAATAATAACTTTCTTTCAGGGGTACCTCAAAGAATTATCTTTCCCCCTCTTGTATATAGAACCAGTTAATATAGGAGTTGATTCCCACAACGTCTCATAGACTCTAACATCATTTTATATTATGGATTAATATTTCGTGTGAACCACTTTATTTTGTTTAGCATTACATTTCAGAGACACAACGCACTGCGCATATTAGCACAGACACCCAAATGCACCACTCTTTAGTTGCTTCAGCCTTGTGAAAATGTAGATCCAAAAATTCATTGTTTTTGTGTGTAACACTGCACTTTGACCGTGACCTGAAGTGACTGCTGCTTTCTTTCTGCTTCTTCCCCCTCCCTTTCTGTCTTTCCCCGCTATCAGTCTTACTCTCGCTACCCCTGGAGCTTCTCCAGTAGTAGCCCAGACCTCTTCCCTTACTTTAAACGGACTGGATTTGTGGCTTTATAATGAACACAGTCAGTGCAAGAGAATGAGCAGGATTAATCCAGCCAACGGCAACGAAAGGATTTGATGATGTCATCTGTATGAATGAACCAGTTAGTGGATTATTCCCTTTGAGGTGGAAGCGATCCAGATAAATGCATATGAAGCCAGAAGCCAGAAGAGTTGGCGAAGGAATGTTGAAAAGGCAAATGTCGATCGTACTCTGGAAACAGAAAGGTGGATATGATAAAGAGAAAGAGTCGAGGAAGGAAAAGGCAGAAGGGTGGGATGGAGATGATAGAGACGTAAATAAATGAGGGTGAAAGTGATTGCATGGACAAGCCAGGGGAGACAAAAGAAAGGACAAATCAGTGGAAGAAGATATAGGTTGGTTTCTTTCCATCTGTCAGGACAAATGGCATGGGGAGAGGTTGGTCTGGGCAGACAGTGCTTAGTGGGAGGTGTCAGCTTTGAGCTATGGGAGCGCCAGAGGAATCTGTCCCAGAGGCCCCAGCTGTGGCAATCACTGCTCAGTGGGCCGCTGGGCCAGAGCAATCAGGCCACCAGCAAGCCATCAGCTGAGCTCTCTGCCTTCTGTGTGCGTCACACACCTCTCCCATCATCCCGGTCATAGACATGTAGTCCTGCAACTGTGCAACATTGCAGGTGAATTACACACCTGCCATTACAATGCATGTTTTTGAAAACAGAGTAGAGATTTTAGTTTCCAAATCATCTCTTCAAACAAAAGTTATGTCCTCACGACACATCACAGTCAGGTTGATAGTGAGGAAGTAGGCAAATATTCAAAAAGTAGAGGCACCGGAGCAGTACATTTTATTTTTTATTTATTTATTTATTTTGTGGCCGAAAGTGCCGCATCATTTATCACAGAAGTTCCATCACAGGCACAGACAGTAATGGGCCCTCCTGAGACCAGATGTGTACATTCAGTGTCAAAAGGGTAGTTTCTGATTCTTCAAAGACAGTTAGCGATATTTGCTAGTCGGAAGCCAATAAGGGATTATGGTCCTATACTGCACTGGTAACTCTATGAGGTGGGGAAATATAAATATGATCTGTTGTGCATATAGCATGAACTTCAGTGTGCTCCTAGCAAATTCCCCCCATTGGATTTTGCATTTAAACTTTTTTTTTTTTTTTTTTAATCGCAGATATGCAGCTACATTTTAAGGATGCTTTCCTGCTCTTACCCTCTGTCCCTCTCCCTTTCTTCCTCCTCTCCCTCGTTCTAAAGTTCCTAATGAGTTGTTGGCGGAGCTGAGGCAAGACATTCGTAATGTGCCATGAAATATGTAAGCCAGGCCTTTTGGAAAGTGTGTCCGTTTCACGGCTTCTATCTCTCTCTCTCACTTGGAGAAGGAGAGGAGATTCCTCTTCCCTGATTAATGTGCACAGAAATGGCAGCAGGGGCAGGTAAGGGGGCGCGGCACAGCCCGACGTATGAATCCACCCCGACAGTCTCCCCCCTTCCCCATAATTAGATTATTGGACTGATGAGGTAGCACCAGAGATTAAGTCCTTCATCAGTTCTGAGAAGCAAGAGAGGGAGACAAGGGGTGGTGACCATCCACTCTTCTCTGTCCTCACTACATCCATCCCCCCACTCATTCCAGTTTTGCTATTCCACCACTGTAAAAATCTACAAAGTGTGGTCTTCAGTAATCCATCATAGCAGTATTGTTGAAATGGAGCATCTTCAGTAAAGAATCACAGTATGTACCAACCCAAAGCCCTGCCATCATCTCTGTATGTCTATGCGTTTTACTCACGCCCTCCCCTCATATCAGCAGAGGCTATAGACTCCCCAAGAGTCTTCCAACAATGAGGGGTCATCAAACACCTTGCAATAAAGGGTCCTCCTTTCATGCGCTTGCACTGCATCTACCCCTTGGCCTTAATTTACGGGATAGACCTTTCTGGTTCTTTTTATATATGCCCCATATTCGTTCACCTTGTGCAAACGGACATAAATCCCCTCCCACCCTTCCCTCTCTCCCTCCTTGGGCCGGTGGTATTTTAAGGCCTTGTTTTCAAAGTTGGAATGGCAAGCTCAGGGGCCAAGCCAGGAACCCAGCTCCTGCACTTTCATGTTTTATGACTCTAAGCTATTTCTTTTTCAGTATCTCAGCAACTGCTGAAAGGTTTTGATGCATATGATTAATATCTGTATGGACAGATAGAATATGCAGAGGCTTGAAATTATGTGTCACGAGCAGATCTTGAGTCATGTACTCAATGTGAGAAATCTTGTCTATGGAGGGATACCATGTATCACTGCTGTTTGATGCTATGCGCTGAATCCAGCACAGTGTGTCACCAGTTTGGGCCAGTGTCCTTTGCCCTAACTTTTCCGATTACCCAGCAGGCTTATAAACTACCACTGGGTTCATGGTGGAATTTTGGCCTCAGGTGCGGAGTGAAGCAGCCACCATTTTGCAACTTGCATAAATTTAAGTGGACAAATGTGTCCACCGGCTTAGTACAACTAAGGCTGTGACCCTCTCTGTTGGATGCAGGCCCCAGCCTCTGTGGTTGAGGCTACTGGAGTGGTGGGGTTAGGGCTAGTACCTATAGATTGTGGCTGTTTATTTGTCTTCAGACTGTACTGTGCTTGTTCAGGTAACCAAGCGTACACCAGAATGCTTTTGTTTAGCAACTTTTTACCCTCTTACCCTCTTCACCTGCATAAGTTGAATTGACAACAGTGAAGTCTTTATCCACAGTGAGTCATGCAGCCCTCTTTCAGCCCAGGTTGTTTTTCAATCCAGCAGTGACACGCTGTTGTCTCTTTGAGGCTGCAACTTATTTATGACCACTGTCATCATGATACATAGTGTTTGTGTGTATGTTGATGTGTAGTCATACAGTTGAATGTAATGTATGTGTGTGTGTCCTCGTTTGTTAGGGATGTTATTGTCCGTTTTTAGATACATAGCATAGACGGCGTGCACGAGTTCAAGGCCAGTGGACCATTTTAGAAGCAGGTTTGAGTTTACGTGGGTTACAAGCAGGTGTGTATGGACATGTTGTGTCCTCTGATAGAAATAATAATAATATACCTTGTAGTACATGCCCCAAAAAACTTTTCTAGCATTTTTTTTTCTTTCTTACACTGGCCTTTTGCCAGCAATCAATTGGCTTATTGGTGTGCTAATTTGTCTGTATCACCTTTTAATGATTGTTTTTCACTTGTAGGCACCTCTGAAAAAACAAATTCAGACTTTTGTAAAGTTGAGGGTTATGTCCTGTCATTTTTTTGCCAGAATAATGTCAGCCAGTCCTCAGCACTCTCAGAGGCTGAAGTACAGAAAAAGTTAGCAATTTGCTCAGAGGAAATGCAGCTTACATGAAAAGCAGGTCTTTGAAAACTGTAATTTAATGTAAACTAAAACAGTTTGGAAATTGTGTAGTTTTGGGGAAATAAGCATTAACATTGTTATTAGCTTTCAGTATTTGTTCATTCACATCACTTACTGCAGCCTCTGCAAATCTAATGTGTTTCCTGGTGGGTGTGTTTCTGTGTGTGTGTGTTTCTGTGTGTGTGTGTGTGTGTGTGTGTGTGTGTGTGGGTGTGTGTGTGTGTGTGTGTGTGTGTGCACGCCTATGTTTTTGTAGGCTGTTAGACCGGAGGGGATGGTAGTTTTGTAACAAATGGAGCTTCCTTGGAAGATTTCCAGGAGTGTGTGTTTGTGCATGTGCACATGCATGGTCATTCCTGTGACTGCACTATGTTTGGTGATTAGGTTTTTTTTTTTTTTTTTTTTTTCGTTTACCTGCATTGATCATATTCTATCTGTGGCAAGTATGTAGCAACCACACAAATACCATTAATAGCTTAAACTATAAATAATCACTTACAGTTTTCTATGTCTATCCAGCCACTGAAATTTGTGTGTGTGTGTGTGAGAGAAGATGAGAAGCATCTTGGATGTCATCATACAAGGCCGTGAGTTTATTACCTAGTGACAGCATAACACCTCTCTCTCCTGTAGCAAATAGTAGTGGATCTAAATATGGCCGGGGTCAAGTAAACTGAGTTGTGGCTGATATAGTACCAAGCTGATATAGCACATCAGCTGAATTTGCCTCATTGGGAACAACATTCTGTACATACTGGATAAACAAACAGCGAGAGAGCGAACTGTACGGACCAGGAAAGGTGTAGCAAGATCTTCTTACTCCTAAACTGCAATGCTGTGGATTTATGTTTTATAAGAACTCCAAGTCCCATGAGTGTCAGCTGGAGTCCAGTTAGTGGCACAAGTCGGAGCTGTTGTGATTCAGAACCCTTCATTGTTGCAATTGGTACCAAAGCACCATAGTTCATGATTACATCCTGAATTGAACCAAAATCCAAACGTGAACTGATTCCTGAGAAATAATCTTCAGAGTAGTTGAAGAAAATTGAATGGAAAGACTTTTTAAAATTGGGTAATTGAAATAAACGTTAACTCTATATTAATATTTCCACATCCCCTATGTACAGTTTACAGAAACAGTGGTGTGTATACCAAGTGCAGACTGACATTTAAACAATAAAAAAGTTTTTGGTTCATGCAAATCCAAATCAGGCCCTGTGTCATTCACTCATACCATGTGTTTTCTAGTGTAACTGCACAACATGAAATGTGTGAAAAGAAAAAGGCAGAGAAAGACAGCACTCTCCCCTCCGGCTGTGTCTCTTGGGGAAACATGCTGCCTAGTTCCGTGGTGAAAATAACGGAGTACAGGGAGTATGTTTTTCCGTTTGCTGCAACCCCCCCTCCTCCTTCCATTTCCGTCTCCTGCTCTCCCCAGGGTTTCAATTACTGTCTCCTTTCACCTCTCATTAGCACGAGCAGGCCGCTCATTCTTAATGCTCAGGCACACACACACACACACACACACACACACACACACACGCACGCACGCACGCACAAAGACGCACACAAACATAGAGCAGAACACACATTTAAAGTCAAATGGTGCATCGTCAAATATGCCACACACCCTGCTAATTCTCATACGTTTCATGTTGAGCTCTGTAAACACAGACCTCCACACTGCCGTGCCTGTGTGTAAAAGGTGCCACTAAGAAACACCTGTTCCTGTCCATCATTCATATTCATCATTTTCTCAAATTCTTGAGCCTCATACCCAAAACCATGGAGCATATTGCATGAATGATGATGTTAATTATCCAAAGCTGATGTTTCACTTTTTTTTCCTCAAGGCAGATAAAGTTCCAGCGAAATGGTGAAAGACCTCCCTGATGACGTGCTTTATGTTGTTGCCGTCAAACTCAGAATTATGTCGGTGTCACATAATGTCCCTTTTTCTCAATATTTTATTGATTTCCCATTTTCCTATTTAAGTAGGCCATTTTTCCCACATGACAGACATTCTGTAGCTCATTGAGCAGTTTTCTGTAGTTCTCCAGAAGTGTAGTTACTGTACAGGGCACATAGGGATATAGAGGGTTTAGCCACTGAAACTCACTTTAATGTAGTAACAGCAGTCTCAGGTTGATGCACAGTAAAACTTGATATGTGAGGTAGATACAGTAATTCATTTGGCCATGTTTCTGTTTATGTCTATGTTACAATAGATGACCCCTCACAGAGCTCAGTCAGTGGTCCCACATCCCAGCGTCGGTCTGGTGGACGAGGAGAAGGAAGGAGCCTTCTGGTTGAGACATCTGAGTTAGCCAGCAGGTTAATTCTGCTAATACAGATTAGCTCCCATGGGGACTGCTGTATTGATTGGACAACAAAGGCTTGGAGAAAAACACTCCAACATTCAATTATCCACACCGCTAGACATAATGCCATTCTACTCTTCTCTCTTTCCCTCCCTCTCTCTGTCCCTCTATCTTGCCCCCCATCTTTTCCTCATCCCTTTTTCTCTACTGGAAGAATCAGTGAGGTCAAAGGATAAACGTGTGTGTGTGTGTTTGTGTGTGAGTGTTCTGATTATGATCCTATCATTGAGTGAGAGTTGAGGAGTGTTTGGGTGTTTTTATGAAATTGGGCTAACTGTCTGTTTTTTTTTTTTTTTTGTTTTTTTTTAAAATTGAAATTTCCATTGTTTGGTTATTTAAGCATTTGCATATGTGATTTCAAATGTTCAGGTGAAATTGTGTTAATTCCACTGCTGTGCATCAAATAATGACAAGGATGTAATATCAACATATTCCGAAAGGCCTGATTTCCCTTGAGGAAGCAGTCGTAATGGACTGTTTGTACACATGTACGTATGAAAATGTTAAATTGGAGAATGAGGGAATGAGTGACCTGTTTATTGCACTCAATCAGCAGAATATGACGGGGTGTGGCCAATCCATGAAATTAAGAACATTTTGAAGATATTTCAGCACTTGATGAATTTTATTGAACATTTTATCTTCCTCCTCGCTGTTTCTCCACCTAAATGCCAATATGATGCAAATAGGTCATCTGTTTCCAGTGTGTGTACATGTATGTGTGCAATGCGTCAAAATCAACTGAGCATGTTTGCATTAGCTGTGGCTCTGAACCCACTTTACACAGTCACAGTGCTAGTCCTCTCTCATTAGCTCCCACCGTTAAAGCTAACTCTGATTGCCTCCGGTCAGAGCTGTGCGCCATTCACCTCCTATTTCTTGGTATGGGAGGCTTCTCATTTCCCGCAGCCAATGACACGTGAAGGCAGTGCAGGTAACAGATGCATCTGCAGAGTGTGTATAGACACGCGCGCACAAAAGTTTCTGCCACGCACACGTCTGGGTCATCACCATTAGACGAGCATGGCAGTGCTTGAGTGAGTGAAGTAAACGACTCATGATCTGAGAGAATTATTAGCTAATGGCTGGAGCATGTGGACAGGGTGTGATCTCTCAGAGGGTGAGATGAAAAGGGGGGAAAAAGAGGAAGAAGTGGGGAAGGGTGAAACAGCCAGGCAGCTAGAGGAGCATAATCAAAGGAGTATCCTCACACTTGGATCAGCATGATTGGGTTATATTCATGTCTGTCACCTAATGTGAAACTTGATTGGTGAGCTAAAGGTCTGTCTTCTCTGAAATGTCAAGGCTTATGAACAGGTGAGAGAATATCCTTATACCAGAGGTTGCTTTATTGCTTATGCCTAATTTATTTCCCATTACAGAAAATGTTAACAAAGCATTAATGAGCTGCTGACTACATCATCTTCACTTTAAAGCACTATGCCAAGGGAACATCCAGTTTCACTTTGTATGCCATTGTAGTCTTCTGAGCAATAGTGTGCTTTCGCTGCAATATTTTCACAGAAAATCACTTTCGCTCAACACCTGTACTTCCGTGCTTCGTACACAACTTTAAAAGCTTGGAAACATAGTTGAAGTAGAACATTGGATAGAGCGACGTGTTTCTTTTAAGGGATCTCTGGTGTTAGCAAAGTCGGGCTCACCTTTGTTCATATTTGAAGAACAACCATTGGATGGATTACCATGACGTTTGGTACAGATGTTTATGGATCCTAGATAATGAATCACTTGACTTTTCATCCAGCACCATCATCATGTCAACAATTGCATTAGTCAAATAGCAATGTTCCACATTAGGGTTTGCATGGAACTAGTTTGTGAATGTTAACATGTCAGCATGTTAATGAGCATGCGGTTTGAGCCAAACAAAACTATTTCCAATGGACTAGTATCGGTCCAGCACGAAAGGATGGCAGCGTATCACACTAACGCATCACTCTTTTCACAACCACTCAAAAGTAATTTCAGGGTTAGGGCAAAGAAGCCAAAGTTGTCCAAATGAAAAGGCCCTCGATGAAGAGAGGAGGCCTTTTTCCTGAGAACCCGAATTGACTGTTGCAAACAAGAGGCATGACCGAGATGAAATTGCCTCACCTGAATCCATTCCTGGGAGGGAGGGGGGAATGGAGAGATGAGAGAAAGGTGAAAGCGTGACAGAGACTGGCAGAGAGCGACGCAAGAAGACAAATGAGACAATGAAAGAGAAAAAAGAATGAGTGTGGGTGTAGGTGCAGGTTCAGGGCCAGCAGAGAGGAATAGAGATGACAAGCGAGTAAAAAAGAGGAAGAGCTGATATTATATAGGTAGAGGATTGAAGACTGAACTTTCCCTTAGTGTCATCCATGGCCTTATCTTAACCAGAAAAGTAAGAGTAATATCCATTTTACAGTAAACTCCAAGCAAGTTAAGGACTGCTCCCCCTACATCATCAATAATAAAACCTCAGCCCAGAAATCAAAATGAAATATTTACAGCTCATCTGCTGTGTATACCCCGTCTAAATCTGTTCAACTTACATTATAAACATAATCCATTCAAGAGATTATGTTTCAAAAATGTTAGTATATTGAGATTTTGTGATTTGATGGTATAAATTGTGGATCTTTGTGCCAAACCCAGAAGTCATTATGGAGATGCAGCCATTGTGTCTCATTCTAATCACTTTTAATCTTGAAAGCTGCATATTTTAACAGATGCTAGCCTTGATATGACCAGAGATAAAAGCTGGTGTAAGTATGATGCAACTTCTTCCTCCATCTCACGATTATAATTACACATCATACTTCTGTAATGAATTTCTAAACTGGCGTCTCTTCTCAGCAACTTGGAAACTCAGTGAAACTTTTTGTTCGGCCAGTATCAGACTTTTATAGCCTAGCATAATTGGGACCATAAACCTGGTCTGAGCCTCATTCAATAATGATTCCCTGCTCCAAATACCTGCTGGCCTTTAGCAGAATATTACTTATTAAGCACTCCAAAATCTAGCGGAAGTATTATCTGTAAGGTCAAGCATGGAGAATTTTTCAGAGAGGCAAGGCTTTATGAGCTCGGCTTCTCTCACGCTTTGCAGATGGCATGCTAATGGACACTGGCTGCCACTTTTAGGCTGTTTGTCCCCTCAAAGTTGCTGCTGATAGCAGATGAATATGTTTTCTTGTCTTTTTTTTTAATTTGTAAAGTGCGTCTATTCTCATTTATTCATTTTCTTGTTTTGTGAAGTTGTTTGTACAGCCAGTTTATTAGTTTTACAGGTTTAACTATAACAGAATACCAGAAACCCATTTGTTTATGTCAAATTTTAATGTCATATTTTCACTACATCACATATGTGTGTTCCAACACCTCTAGTATATCAATGAACAAGATGCAGTTTCTAAAAAAACTGAGGCTAATTTGTATTTTTATATTGTGAAGCCTAATCTCCACTGGCCATTGCACAAATTAATCAGCTATATTATGTGAACATTTAACTGTGCAGTATATCCATTACCGCTGACGTTTTCCTGTATTCACGATGGCCACGTTTACTCCTTATCCATAACAATACAGTGCGGTGTCTTTCAGTCATGCATCCCTAACAGCTCTATGAATGCTGCTTTATGGTGAATGCTAACTTTTGACCTCCCTTTGGAGACAAATTCCCTTTGAGGATCAGTGAGCACTAAGACAAAATGGAACTGAATCTATAAAACACCTACACACATTTGCATTTTCAAGTCTGCTCCTTGTTTAAATGCAGTTCCTTTCAGTTTGTTTAATATCCTCAATGCGTTTTATTTGTTTGATTCAGCAGTACACAGAGAGAGACAGAGATAGTAGAATTTGTCTCTCAGATCCAATTCACTGAAGAATTGTTTGAGATAAATCATCCCTGGTGCAAGACAGGTTTTATGTTCAGAGGGTAATGCATGGTGGCCTGCCTTGTAACTGTTATACTATTTCCCTGATTGCCTCATGCTCTAAACAGTCATTTGACATGGTTGTGTTGTATCCTACCTCAAGCAGTGAAAGTGGATTTGCTTGATTTCTTTAAGACAAGAGTTCAATCATCCCTGCTATCCCACAGTGTCACATCAGATTTTATCACACAGGATATTCAAGGGTATGCTGTGTGATTATCCCCTGACAATACAGATAAAAGCTCTTTCTTTTGGTTTCAAAAAATACATTGATACACAAAGACACACTCACGATACACACTCTTAAAGGCTCCCACACACTTGTGTAAATGCACGAACACATCCACACTGAAAACGAAACCTTTGACGGTTTATAAAACATCCCCTCGGGTCAGCAGAGAATACAGGGAGCCCGTGGAGGAGCAGTTGTTTCAATGCAGAACCTGCAGTGTACCTATTGTGAGTCAAGGCCACCATCATCAGAGAGACAGAGGAGAGAATCATCCCCAAAAGAATGCCACAGATCGCTTCCCCTGCCTCAGTGCCTCTCCTGGGAGACTGGCAAAGAACAAGGCGAATCCATCCGATCGAGCGTCACGCAAATACACAGCCCCCACATCCAGCAATCCTGTGATTGCTGTTGGTATACCCTGGTTATTGACCTGTGCTGTGTGTGATGTGCAAGTTTCTGAGATTGTGTATGTTCAGGGGTGTGTGTGTTTATGTGCTGCTTGTATCAGAGGCGGATTGGAAGGCCATCATGCACTGAGCTGACCCTATCTCCAAGGCTCGCAGGCTGCATGAGGAGATCAGAGTGAAAGCCAAGCCCACTGTCTCCTACTGTGATGGAGGAAGGATCTGTGTGTGTGTGTGTGTGTGTGTGTGTGTGCGTGTTTTTGTTTGTGTGTGTGTGTGTGTGTGTGTGTATTTAGAGACAAGATGACATAGCCTGCAGCCCCTCTGCAGCCCAGTCCAAAAGATAAGAGAGAGAGAGAGATGGGCAGCTCCATAGATGGTGGCGTGCTCTGGTAAAACTGTTTGTATGTGTGAACAACAACATTTGGTCACATATATATGCACATATATATTTAAGCACATGAATTTTGACAGAAACATGCAGTTCAATGCAAAATAGAACATCTAGTAACTTCAGACTGACTTTAAAGCAGAATTATTTTAAACAATTTAGAGGATAAGGCTGGTTTTATTGTACGTATTTCTCATTGTTATTAAAACCTGTTAGAAAAACCAACCATCAATACTTCTGTACGTCTTCTAGCACTTTCTCTTTTCTCTGCGCTGTATGTGGCGCTCAGCCTTAAACCTATTTGTTCCACTGAAAGATGTGAACCTTTAAAACGGGTCACATAGGCAAAGTAATTTCCTAAAAGAACAGGACACTCAGTTTTCATCAAATGTTACCAAAACACAAGAAAGGTTTTCATTTGTTGGACTCTGTTTTCAGCTGCAGAAAGGTGCAGTAGTAGTTTAAAAGGTTATGTCTCTTATGGTTTTGTGCCAGTTTTGTGCAGCATCCTCAACTGGAAAAACCCGAATTTGCAACATGCAACCGCATCATAAACTAATCAGGCTGTAGGTACAGAGACAGCGTCTGTCAGTCAAATGAACTCACTTAGTCTTTTCATGAGACTTGTTCACACTAAGAGCAAGAAAATTATAAAATATTATGTCATGTCTTTTAAAGTTTTATTTTATGCACATACTCTGTGTAAAGTCGAAGGCTTATTACTGTATTTTATCAGTTGACTACAGCATTCACACTCACAAACATCTTGCAGTGAAAAGTGACTGGCACCCTGGGCAGCAGCTGCTGCAGGCCTGAGGCTCCCCTCACAGTGCTGTCTAATCCTTATGCAGGTTAATCCAACTCTGACCTCCTCTAGTCCTCACTGAGCGATCATATCTCTACCTCTTCCTCCCTCTCCCCACACACTCTGCTCATACAGTCATGTTCAGCCACCCTTGTCTCCCATTCTTCACAATCTCTTTCTCACTGTCCTCCCTCTATTCCTTATATAGTCTCTCTCTCTCTCTCTCTCCTTCCTTCCCTTTCCTTCTCTATCTCTTTTCTACTTTTGACCCCGCCTTTCCGCCTCTTCCTCTCCCCACCTCAGAGTTGCCTTAAGGAGATTTCAAAGCCCATTCGGCAGCAGTTCTAACTGCCAAACTGATGGCCAGATAAAGTCCCCATTTACCTTGTCCTCAGTTTCCCATTAAAGCCCATTTTTGGAGACCGTAACTTTAGAGGAAATGGGAAGGAGCGTGGAGAAAAAAGAAATCAGCCACTCAGCCACCCTTAAGCCCTTTTTGCTGTTTATTTGCAGAAGCATGGAGGAGGAAGGGAAGTTTTTAAAGGAGTAGCAGAAGGGGGGAGAACTAGAAATAGGGCTGGAAAAGGTGACTTGAAGTGTCAGTGGCTCTGTCCCCATAGGAAGGCATTGCACTGCGTAGCTGCACCCTCGGGCAAGGTAGCTTCATTGGCAGCAGAGATGGATGATCCGGAACACTGTACACTGTGTGCATATAGAAATTATAGTCTTTTTGCCTGCACAAGGGCAAAAGGCACATAAGTTGCTCAATTAAAATGTATATTTTCCTCATTTACTGCCCTCCTGGGTGAGCTGGAGAGATGACAGTGAGGTTTTCTAAAGGTTGCATGGAGCGTTGTGCATCAGGGCACTTTGGCAGGTGATCGCATTTAGGGGGGCATTTATTAGGGCAAAGTCAGCGGGTGAGTTGCTTGTTGGCACAGATATATAACTGGGCAATGATGTATGCCACATGTGGTCCCCAGAAGAGCTGGGAAAGGTGCCAGCCAAACTTGGTACCGTCACCCTCAATAACTTGGGCATCGCTCCGCCATGGGGGGGCCTTTTTTAACAATTTATGTGCTCGCAGGAGATTGACACATTTAAGTAATTAGGTATTGTAGTCAATTTTCTATGCCAATTAACAATTGCAACATAAATTTACACTTAAAATAGCTAATGTGAAAGCGTTGCAGAATCTGTATTCATTTGAACCATTTTTAAAATAACCCAAGCAGATAAGGTCGTGTACAGAGAGCAGTGCAACCTCTCAACTATCGTGTATGTTCTCCACCCTGAAACAATTAGTCCACATCACATAGTGTGAGTAGTGACCAAACATGGATGTCTTTATTTTGAAAGCTTACTCACCTCAAGCAAGGCTTGTTAAAAAATGTTTACACAAGCCAAATCTTACAGCTGATCTAGAGTCCAAACCTGTTGCTGTGTGTCCAGCATGCTAATGGACTTTTCTAAACATACAGGAGCTTTCCTTTCCTGCTGTCAAGACCAACACAGGTCAAGCACCTGAGGGTGGTCATTAATATTTGCAGTAAAGCTGCAAGGTCTCATGCTGAAAACTCCACACTAATTTCATGCATTTGTAAGAGTTTCCTTTTTATGTAACATGTATAAGGGCCCAATATAAGCTCATCCATTTTGTGTTGTTTGATAGGATTTTAGTTAATATTTGTTTGTCATGGATTTGCACAAATATATAAATCTTAGCTGGGTCATTTGGTATCAGAGGAACAATATATTTGGCCCCAAGAGCTGTTTTTCAGTGATGTGCAGCAATCAAGGGCCACAGAACTGGCTGTTAGTCCAGGATTAAAGTTAGTTCTCTCTATATATCCATCAGGGGATAAGGATACACATAGTTCTGCTACTCACAGAAAGCCTGACTCTCGCTCTGTCTTCGGACTCAGATTGATCCTCCCCACCAATTTTATAGATTGCTGGCAGTGGAGAACCGGCTTTTTGAAGGAATGCTACCCCTGCTGCTCAGTCCAAGAACAGAGATGGATTCAACTTCACCATTTTATTCTGGTGAAGTTGGCTGGAGACTTCATGAAGAGACACTGGCATATTGTTTCTAAGACATTGACAACTTGTATTACTACAGTATCTCATGTTCTTAATTGATATCTTAACAGACTTAAGCCACTAAGATGTTTGTCGAAAAGATGGAGATTAATTTGAAGTTTTACTTCATAAACTCAGTTTGCACTGAATTGCATCCACTTAATTAAAACATTCATGGGCAAATTTTTCCTTGCACCTTGTCAGCCCATATATCTGGTTATATCTTTTTCTTTCTTTGGCAGACTTTCTTCTTCTTTCATCTTTCTCCAGTGTCTTTCGCCATGCTATGGATCTGTCCCCTGTGGGCCTGGGAAAGGATTACCGCTTGTTGTCATTGAGCGCTCTGTGCTAACCTTAAACAAGCTTTCTTTATGATAGACCTCCCCCTTTTTCCCCTTCCCTCTCTGCATAGTGCCACATTGCCCCTTTCCAATAGAGGGTAAACCAAGCAGATAGCCTGGCCCTTATCTTATCCTCGTTGCCTCTCTCTCTCTGACAAGATGAAGAAAGAACAGAGGGATGTAGTGGGGGAGGGAGAGGAGTGCCTGATGCCTTAACACTCTTCTATAACGCCTATAATGGCACTGGTTATGTGATCATTGCTAATTTCACTTTGGGTTGAATGCCCAATGCATTATACATCGTGTGCATAGGTAGCATAGAAACTTTATACCTGAACTTGCATGTTTAAGGTGCATCATGACTATTCCATGTAACATCTACCCAACATGCAAGAAGCTGCTTCAGTGGAGAGATCTACACATCAGGTTGCTGAAAGCTGAACCTTCTTCCCCGATCTGCTCATCTTTCTGTTATCCTGCTCTTCCCTTGACTTTCTTGTGATACATGATTGATCTATGTGCTGCTGGACTCAGGTGGGCTGTTTTTATCCGAAGCATTTCTCAGAAAAGACTAGTGCTGTAAATGATTTATAGCTGCATGCCTTTTGAGTGTGGGCATCTCTGTGTGCATTTGTGTGTCTTGGTGTAGCTGCATGTTAGAAACACATTTGTATCATCAAACATCTAAAATGTTTAATGAAAACCAACATGACTGTTTAGCTTCAGAGACACATGTGTCAAATGTGGATAGAGGCAACACAATGGAGACTGTTTAGAATTTGAAATTCATTACTCTAATTCCAGTTAAGGGCTTAAGAAAGACACAAGGAATATGTGGAGTTCCCCAAGACTCAATTGCAGCCCCAATCACAAACCCAGAGAATCCAATTTCAGAAAAATAATAGGAGTTTCCTCCAGCTTGATGGGGCATGTTCACCAAGCTAAAAATTCAGAGTTGTCATTTGATATACTGCAAAGTTCCTGGTCCACACTGGAACACTATAATCCCTAAAAGGCCTTGTCAAAAAACCACTTGGTTCCCAAAAGAACTGGCCAAACTAGGGCATGATTCTCACTTATACTGACCACCCGCTTTTTGACAATGTGCCAGAGATAGTGAAAGACCTTTAATGTAGCCCCCCAAGCCCTGGGAATGAGGTCAATCCATTTCCTAGGTGTGTGTGTATGTGTGCATGTGTGAAGTGATGGAGGGAGGAGTGTATGGGGGAGGGTTTCCCCATAAGTGCCAATTAGTGGCTAAAGGCATAAGCATCAGTCACAGGAGAACAGGTGGAGTGCTTTCAGAAATGCCTGGGTTAGATTTGTGATTCACATTTTCAGCATTTCAGTGAATTCTGAGCTTATGAGATTCCATAACTACTTGATGATCTTTTTTAAGATTATTTTTATGGCATTGCTGCTTTATTGGGCAGTAGCGTAAAGAAATAGCAAATAGGGGAGAGTCAGGGAATGGCTTAGTGCGGAGAGTGATAGCTAGATTTTAACTTAAGATGCCAAACTCAGGCTCATAACTCTAGTATATTAGCCTTATTATCCATTGCGGCATGAAGCTTTCCCACTGTGATGATGTTTTCCTTGAGCCTCCAGTCCCTGTGTGCTTTTTCAAACTACATTATCTCTGTGACTCCCTCTTTCTGTCTGTTCCCGTCTGTCCGTACATGCTATGTGGAACATGGAGTCTCGCTGAGTATTCAATCTTTCATGGCACTGCTACACTTCAGTCCTGTTTTGACACCCCACTCACTCAGCATGAGAGAATAGCCGCTCACTCTCACTCTGTCATCTTTTCTTTGTTCCTTCTCTTCTTGCTTCCTTGCTTCCTCTCTGTTCTCTCCATCTCTCCCTGTCACTGTGACTCGGGTGTCTGCAAACACAGGCAACTCAAAATGCACCACAAATAGGGGTGTTGGTACTGTATTTGGTGTGTTAGAGGAAAAGCAGGAGAGGAAAACTAGAGAACATTATGATTAAGTAGACACTAAAGACACAAGCACGCACACACACACACACACACACACACACACACACACACACACACACACAGAACTACAATCCCAGTAAATGTCAGCCTCTTTTATATTCTGATGGTTCAACCTGATTTCTCTAAGCAGATGATGCGTGGCCACTGCAAATGAGAATATGTAGCGAGCACGTACTGTTTTCTCTCATATGTCCTGCTAATTCAGCGATGAGAGACGCAGAGCTTGTTGGGCCACTTAGCAGGCAGATGTGTCGGACCAGCACTGACGTTTAGAAATGCTGAACCCCTTTCGCAGAGATGTGGAAGCAAGAGCAAGTGCAGATATGAGGGGTGATTGTCAAAATTTAAACTATGTGAGAACCCTAGAATAATTCTTTTTCTCCTTTTACATTTTATGTGATGAGTTTAATAAGGATATGTTGGTTAAACAAGGATAAAATAGTCACACAGTGAGATTGTCGGCAACAGGTGACACTTTCTGTCTGAAACCACATTTCCCATAAGGCATTATGATTAATTTTTGCTATGGGGAAGTGGCTTCTTGTCCTTGCAGGTGTTTGTGGTTGGTATCAGTTTACTGAAAATGCTTTCTCTCTTTTGTTGGAAGAAATATTTCACCACTGTAACAAGCTCTAGCAACATTTACACTATAAGCTGAACTTCTGATGAACTTTGAATCTCAACTTTTAAGCCCAAACACGGATGAGGAATTTTTAAAGTAAAAATAGAAATGAATCATTTCTGTGAATCAGCTGGGCAGACTGTATCTACTGGTGAATATCATGTGGTGTGAATGAAAGCTCTAGAACAGCTAAATGGACCCTGACTGCTGTTGTTCCCAAGGTCAAGACTACAATTTGAATCTCAGCCTTGCTCCTGTTTTGTGCCATTAGGCAATCTCCTTTTGTGCTGGAAAACAATTTATCACATTTATTTTGAACTCAGATGTGTTGGCATGTAATTTAAAGCACTGTCAACCTGCCAGCCTTTAAGCCTGTTTACTGTTATTATAGAAATTATGTTAATATGCCATATAGAAGCACTGAAGCAGCATTACCCTAATTTGCCTGTTGACCACTGTAGCTAGTGTGATGCCTGTAGCCCTCTTTATCACAAGCAGTGTCAGTTACCTTTTATTGTTTGCTCAAAGCATTTTGATATTCACACCGCACACATAAATAATTCAAATATGACATGAAAATCAGACGGCACATTCTTTTTACTGTGACATTATGACACTGCATATTTTCTAATTTGAATGCACTAATTAATAATTAATATTCATTGTTAATATTCTGTTCCGGCATGTTTTGGTTTTAGAAATTCAAAGTCAGGTTATCTTTTAGTCTTCTATTATTGATGGCATTAAATTTGCAGCACAGTTTCACTAAAAATGCAGTGTAAGAGTGAAGAGAGAGAAAAGCTTTGCAGGAAGCTTCCACTACCAATATTAAGTCTGTATTTTTTTTTAATCTAACATGTACAATAAACGTGGTTAGTTTCTTACTTTACTTGCATGATATTTATCTGTTACCAGATAAAATATAAATAATTTGGCATAAACTCAACATCCTTTAATCTGAGTAACAACTGCAGCAGCCGTTATTTCACTTTTTTCCTTCAATAATCATTGAAAATCTCTGGAAATCGAGGATAAGGTTAGACTCCAGTTAGTTAATGTCCTGAGTGTAAATCCCAGTGTGCATGATCTCTGCTGTTACCAAAACATAATTGTTAATCTGCTTCCAATAACAGGAGTTCATGAACTGAGAGAGAAAGAGAAGAATCACAGCAGGAGACTGATAATGCCATTGGAACGTCTGCTTCCCTTTGCCCTGGTAGACTCTGCCAGACTGCTCTCTGCACTCCCCATATCCCCGTCCCCTGCCAAAGTGTCACATCATTCAGTCCGTATGTTGCCAAATATTTTAGTGCGTGTGTGACTGCATGGGGTGGGGGGGGGGTATTAATTCCAACACTGAGTGTCAGTCCTTTTGCTGCTTTTTTTCCTTCCTCGGTTTTTTCCCCACCTCTCATCTCCGTCTGGCCCAGCTCTGCTGAGCTCAACTGAGGCAAAGTTCAGCTGAAGGGCGAATTGACTTTACAGTAGTAGGCAAGAGAGTCATGTGTCTCACTGGTGCTGGCAGGATACACTCCTAATACACCCCCCCCCTTCTTACACACAAACACACATGCACCTAGTGATTTTTTTTTTTTTTTTTTTTTTTTTTTTTATCTGATTCCATTCCACCAAAGCTGGTGTTGACAGCACAGAGCAGTCTATGGGAACAGCACGTCCATTCTTTCTAACGCCTCCTAATCACTGGCACTCCTCCTCTCTGCTAAACTTGAGAGGGGAGAAATGAGGAGAGACAGAGGGCGAGAATCACAGAGTATGGAATGAGATAAAAAAAAAGAGGAAAAAGGTGAGGGCTGAGTGGCAGGGAATACTTGCAACGAAGAAACAGGAGATTGCAAGAGACAGAACAGATAAAGAGGAAAGGAAATGAACATGTCCCAATTGCTTTGGTGAGGGGTGTACATTGTTGAGTAATATTTGAGGGAGGGGGTAGCTTGGGTGATCAAGACTCTGTCTGTCTCTGTTATCTACCCCCACTTCTGCTATCCCATTCCCCATCCTGAAGCCAAGAGGTAAAGCCAAACCACCAGTCAATCTAAACAGATACAATAGCTGCAGGCCAAAACAATGCACAGAGGAAAACAAAAAAGAGCAGCGTAAGTAGGCAGAGACTGGGACAATGCGCGAGGGAGGTGGCTGTGAATTGCAAATGTGGCTTGGATGCTGTGATATGCACGTGCATCACACAAACACACAGAGACACAAACAATCTCGCACAATAATGATAGGAATAAGCTAATACTGAAGCTAAGCTCTGTGTGTGTGTTCACCGTTAGTTCACATTAATTAAATTCTACTTGCCCGCATAGAAAAATATACTTACTGATAAAACTAGTTGATGCAAAATCTATTGCCAACAGTTCTAATGTTGAGAGTAGGCATCCCAACATCATCCTACCATCATCTTTAAAACTCACTAATTAAAAAGTTATACATCATTTGTTCGATCATGCAAAAACCAACCCCAGTGAAACCTGCTGTAACTATGTTGCACTGTTTTTAGAAATTCACCAACACAGTGACATGCTAATTAGTGAGCTTCAGAGGTGCTGGTAGCTGGATTTTATTTTTACCTTTGACCATTAACTGCTTCTGTCCGTAGTTCTCTATCATGCATCCAAAAAACATGAAACTATTCTTTTCAGTCATTTGCATCCTGTGGTTTCTCAGTCTCAGGAATCATTGTCAATAGATAAATAAATCTGTGGATTTTGAAATGTTGCTTGGACTTAACAAGGCATTGTCTTGTCATGGGAAAAGGTTGAAATGTTCAAAACCGATTTCTTTTATAAAAAATTATGACACTTGTGACAGATTCATTAGTCTGTATACATGCACGCTGATATCATGCTGATGCCATGGCATGCAATCTGATGGTTTGCCGTTGCTAATCTGGCATTAGAAGCCAGGCAGCATATTCTGCAGTCCTGCAACGCAGCTTATGTTCTCTCATCAGGGAGTCTCAGGGTTCTGGCTGTGCTTCCTCTCTGCTTCTCTGTATCTTTGTCTCTCTCTGTTTCTGTCTCTCCTGCTCTCTGAATCACAGCAAAACAAACCAAGGCCAAAAAATGCTGCAGTCTTGCATTGTTCCTCTAACTAATTACAAGGCAGCGCATGCTCAACCTTAATTTATTAGCGACTAAAATAACACCAAGATAGAGAATCACAGTACTCGTTTGGAAAACATGGAGAGACAAAAGGGAGTTAATTAGGACATATGAAGAAATGAAGAAAAAGTGAATGCAACAAAAGGCACTCATCAAAACTATCCCTTCTCTTGACTGTGCAACATGAAAAGGACATGTCAGTGAATGAAGGGTTGTGTGGGAAATAAAGGAGTCTTGACTGATTTTAAGATTTTGACAGTTTTGACTGACTGAGCAGCCTTCACTAAATGGGGAGGTTGTTTTTTAATAGCTCATGATTTTAAAAGTGACAATGTGAGAAGTGAGCATATCATTAATGAAGCCTCTCTTTAAAAAAAAAACAGCAGACAAGAATCTCATCTTCTCCTCCCTAACAAGCTGCAGTTAATTTGACTGGCGATCTCTTCAATTTAATCTCCATTTGCGTGTATCTCCACTCATTTCTAAACGTCATGTAACTGATTAGTTGGCCTACTGGTACATGGATTTGTGTTTTTAGATGTTCATCTGAATGAAACTGAATGCATAATTCATAACATCACATGGAATTGCACATGAAAATTTGGTGCATAGAGCTTGGATAAAAAGAGAGAAATGCCTGCATTTAAATGTGAGCTAAAGTGCCAGAGTGTTTGCTAGTGTGACCAATACCTGTATCAATTATTCAAACTGACAAATGGCCACAGGCCGCCTGGTGTTTTGGCCAATTACAAACGGGCATACTGCGGGGCTAAACAGGGCCAGTTTCTGCCTCAGGCATTTCTCCTGTCGCCTCTCACGCAGTGTGACAAGTCAGGACCCAAAACAGAGTCATCGCCACAGGTGGGGTTGGTGCCTGAAGTCAACCAAAACAAACAATCCCCAAATGTCAAAAGTTGTGTGTGTCTTTGTGTGTGTGTAAGCTGGCTCTTCTGTGTTTGCATATATGTGTGTGTGTGTGTGTGTGTGTGGAGGTGCAAAGAAAACTATAGGCCGTTTCCATGTGGTTTTGTCATAGGTGTGCATGTGTGTCTGCCATGCTGGTGTTAGAACGGAAACAACTAATGCATTTTTCTTTTCTATATCATGACATTTTGTATGAACATTCCTCTGGGCCAGTATTTGTGTTAGAGAGCTGCTGCTTTGTATGAGCGAGAGGACACAGGAACAACACACAACTGGGCAAAGAGTCTTTTCCTGTGGAGCAAAGAAATTTTCCTTTAAGTCTAATCTGATTGGCCAGTCACATTTAAAGCTCTTGTGAAATATCCAATAATTGCACATCTTTGAATGCATAAGAGTTCATTTAAATTTTAATGCACTCACCAGAAATCATCTCTTATGCCGGTATTTTAACTACATTACTCTGCAGGACAGCAGTAGTTCATTTTCATGTCAGTATTACAGATCAAAACAAAAATGAGATTCTTTTTATATCTCTTTGCATTACCTTTGCTGTTTTGTGAAAGTCTTAAGCCATAAGAGGCCATGCATGAAATTTATATTAGAACTGCTTCTCATGCCTTATAGCTTGATTTTGATATAGACTCTTTACCAAGCTGAAAAATGAGGGGGAACATTCTCTATTCTCTCTCTCAGCATCTTCACTTTGTCTGCATTAAGCATGTCTTTCCAGCCCACCAGCACTGGTCAGGTTTTGCATTTGGTCCTTCTATCCATAACGCATGGATTTGCAAATGAGTGGGTGATCTAGGGTGAGAGGGGGTGTGAGAGGATTACCCCGTCTGTGCGGTGTCATTTTCGTCACCTCAGACCTCCTGAGAGAGAGAGAGAGAGAGAGAGTGGGGGGGGGTGCATTAGGGGAAAGGAATAGAGGAGCCCATCAGTCGTGCTATGAAGCGTGGGGGTGGCAAAGCGTTGCCTGTCATGAATCACCTCACATTCAGCATCACAAAGGAACAGGTGGCCCTATGATCCATATTGGTTTTTCTGTCCTCCACACAGTATGCTTGTGTATATGTTTGTATCAGGGGTTTGTGCAGATGAAATTTCTGATAGTCGAGTTTGTGTTGGTATGTGTCTACACAGAGAGAGACACAAGTGAAAGAGTAGGTGGGAAGGAGCGAGCGTGAATGACTTTCTTCCCTCTCACGTCTAGTGGTGTGTGATTGTGTAATTGGCTGGTATTACTCCACCTCTGTGGATGAGTGCACCATATGTGTGTGTTCATCATCCCACTATAATGTTTGCATAAGCCTGCTACTAGTGACGTCTGTGGGAGGTTAGTAGCCAGTTAGCCAATAACTCCAAGGTCACTGTGGACTTGTGGATCACCTACTACCTTGCACACATGACTGTGCATAAATGAAGGTAACTCCCAAATGTCTAGTGCATTTTCTACTTGCTTTTGGATTTGTTTGGAGAAACATTCTGGGATTATTAAAAATAAATAGGAACACCTATTCTGGCTTTATGAATATTTAAACTCTTATGCCCTCATGTGCCTAAAGTGCTAGAAACTCCTCCGAAATCAGCTTAACTTATATTTATTTTATTTTTCTAAGCTTTTGATTAATTTTAATTCAAAACATTGCATGGTTTCACAGTAGCTTTCAGTAGCTTTCACTGAAGCCTAATGACCTGACAAGTCTTAGTCTGCTGGAATGACAGTCCCTTTCTGACCCACAAACACACACGTGTGGTAATCAGTAACCTTTGGTGGCCAAGAGGGCAGGAACTCTGTGTGTGTGTGTGTGTGTGTGTGTGTGTGTGTGTGTGTGAGGGTGTGTGTGTGTGTGTGTGTGTGTGTGTGTGTGGGGTTGTGGTTGTGGTTTTGTGGTTGTGTGGGTTCAAGGTGTCATAAAAAGACAACACAGTTGCTTGTCTTCCAGCTCATGATAAATTAATAAAACTAACTATTCATCAGGCTCTTCTGTCAATATGGCTAACCCCCAGTCTGTTTATTAGTGAGACACACATGAACAAGCCCTGGAATACAGCAGGTCTGCTGTAAGAAATGGCTTAATTACAGCCGCCATGCATGCAAGTTTGTTTTCAGAAATGAGAGAGTGGGAGGACAAGGTGAAGTGAACATAGTCCAGAAATAAGGCAGAGACCACCTGCCCTCCCTCAGGCCACAGCTCCACCAACATTACAAGAAAATGCCTCTCCTGTGCTCAGAAAACAGTCCGAGACTCTGGCAGCAGCTTCTCTTCTCGGCACAGTAAAATTATCAGTGTGATGCTGATGTGAAATTTTGCCCTTAAAAGTTCAAACTGAAATACGAAGGTATGTTCTTAAATCATTGCCATGCCCAGGCAGGAGGCTATACTGTACATTCCCTATATTAAACAGATGAATATGTATTCTTTGGGTATACAAGGAGAACAATTCTGTTCCTGCCATATCTAATAATAGCTCAATTACCATACCCTTCAGGGCTGTATCTATGGGGAGATGTGCGCTGGCGTGTGCAGTGAGATATAGCATGAAACATTGCTTAGCGTCATTTGAAAAGCAGTCATCTAAATAATACCAGTACAAACAGAACTTTGATACAGAAGCAGTCCCAGCACACACACCAGTGACACATTCCCTTCCCAGCCCTCCTCACAGGGTTTGTGTGCATTTTTAGTGACAATGGATTTGCTGTTAACAGGAGCGCCTGACTAGAGGGTTGAAGCCGACGCAGTCAAAGCAAAAAAGAACCTTTGATGTGGCCACCGCCATGTTAGAGTGCAGACAGAAAGAGCAACGCTGTTTGTGAGTCTTGTCAACTTGGATTTGATGAGTTTGTCTTTGTTTTGCTCTCTCAGAACAAACTGTGCAGCATTTATCGGATAAAATGGGCTCAATCTGAGCTTATCTCCTTGGCCGCCGAACAGCTTTGTCACATTTCAAGATGCCCCGTCCTGATGGAGTACTCTTCTCACCCGCTCCTCCATTTTTTTACCCCCCCCTTCTTCAAACAAATCAATACCCCCATAGTTTAGCCTTTCATAGGAAAGATTACAGAGAAATGGCTATTAAGGGCTTAGCTTCTATCACTTCTCCCATCTCAAAGCCACTTAAAGACTCTGGCAGTCCTGGGTTAGGTTCCGGGACCTGGTGCCCCATCACACTGCAGGGGTAGTGAGAGAGTCTCGGGATCACATTGACTTCAGAGATGTGCTTAGTTCTGTGTGCACGACCGGCTTCACCCCAGGCAAAGAACTGATGGGACATATTCTTAGACAACAACAAGGACAGACAAAATGGACAAGGGCAAGAAAAGAAAAGAAATAATACAGAAATTGGCTTTTTACTGTTATTGAAGTTTTTACTGAGTCACCAGGCACTTTTCATTCCTCTGAGACTGACCACTCCTTCAAAATGGCTTCCTCCTCTATCAGGCTATGGCTGAGTGTGTGTGTGACTGGAATGAGGAGCAGGACATCTGGCCTAAGCAACCAGGCAATCAAAATAGCCCCCGCAATCAGTGCAAATATGAAAGGCAGGCCACTGCCGCTGCTGGCCTTTAAAAGAAAGTTCCTCAGATGACTGAAAACAAACACGCGCCCTGTGCATGTTGCTACTGAAGTGGCTACAGAGCAACTGCCAAAAAGCCACAGTAGCACTAATGCTAAATGTTGTCCAGGCTCTCTGTCCTTGTGCTGACTTGTATTTTATTTTTTCAACACACAGCAGTAGCCTCTGAGAGTTACTCATGCACTGGCAGAGCATGCTGCTGCTCACACAATTAGCCGTCCACAAAACGGCTACATCAGCTCTCATTTTCTTGCAAAGTGATGAGAGAGAACATGAATAGCATGTAATTAGGGATGTTGGCATTGCTTCCTTGTCTTCTAACTATGTTTGTTCTATAGTCTTTTTTTTTTTTTTTTTTTTCAACAGCCTGAAAACCACAACGCTGATTTGAACAAAAAGAACAAGATTTGCGTTGTTTTGGAATAAATTGCTGTGGCTTATTTGCTCAGTTTTCTGGCACTTGTGATTGGAATTGTATTGTACTCTTTCTGTTTCTCCCTCCTCTTACTTTCTCACTCACTTACACAGTTAATCCTCATGATTTAAAGTGCAACAAATAGGTTTTTCCCCCTTTTTCTCATTTTCTCACATAGAAAATGCGTTGTCAGAAATGAAGCATAAATGATCGCCACCAAAAAGCAGTGAGGGATAAAATGAAGCTACTGAACCACGCTCATGGGCGGGATTAGCATGCAGTCAATCATTCACTGATATAGTCCAATGAACACTCCACGATCAATAAATGGCCCTGTGCCCTCCAGGTGAAAACTTTCAGGGCTACTACCTCCACTGACCTCAGCACCCATTTAAATAATTAACCTTCCCTGAAACCCTTTTGAAAATAATGTGTGATTATTTATGCAACAAATATTTATTAAAGTGACCCTTAACAAGAGTATATAGAACAGTTGCAAATATGTGTCCCAGTGTTTTACAGCAGCCTAGAGCAGCTAAAAAGAGTTAAGATGATACTGCTCTTACATGTGTATAGTTAATATGAAGTTAGCAGCCAGTTAAAAAGAAAAAAAAAACCTTACGTCTGCAGACCTGGCTTTCCTTCAAAATGCACCTACAAGCAGCTACACAGCTCACTGAGTCAAACACAAAAATGTCACGATAAACTTGAAGGCAGTGCATTTTGAAAATGATACTCCCGCATGCGGCACTACATCTCAAGTTTGGTTACAAGCTTCTTTGGCAATCACATGCCAATTAGCTCATTGTCTTTCCTGTGTCATTGTCATTTGAAATATGGCACAGTAAACACACAGGTTTCTGCAGATGTGGGAGATTTAAAGGCATAAGCATAGCAACACTGTGACATGAATACAATAGTTGGCTGAAACCAAAACCCCTGCTATGATTATTTCTACAATAATATTCTGGCTTCCCAGCTGAAACTATGCCATTTTGATCCAGCTCTCTCAGATGGCAATATAGAGCAAGTCTATGGAAAATTGCGCCCTAGAGCAGTACACCACACTAGTGCTATGGCACCTGCATTTGAGATTGGTGTTTGGGCGCGGGTGGGGGAGAGCTTTATGGGCAGTTTCATAGAGAAAGTGAAAGGATATCTTACTTTGGACAGTTTTTTTGAGTGAGGGCAGTGTCACAGAGTGGTTGCAAGCTGGGCCTGAGTTGTTGTGATCCATGATATTGCCAGATTTAACGCTTTTTCCAGGATGCTTAGGTCACTGTTTTTTTTTTTTCTGGCATTTTGCAGCCCTGGCTTATTTCAACCTTGTATGCGTGTGTGTGTGTGTGTGTGTTTACGTTTGTGTCTGTGTGTGTGCATGTGACTCTATGAATGTGTTGACAAGTTTTAGTTCAGTACTTTTTGTTATAAGGACGATTTAGCCTTTCCTCATAAACGTAAAGCCCCATTTGAGGGTTGTTAGGCTTGCGGTTAGAATAAGGTGTAGGTTAAGGTTATGGTAAAGGTTGGGACTCGCCATGTATCTGTGGAGCCAGGGAATATATTAAATCACTGTGTCCTCAAAACTATAGAAAGGCAATCATTTGTGAGTGTGTGAAAGGGAAGAAAAGAGCAGGAAGACGTTTGATTTATCGCCACGCATATGCGTGCATGTGTATGAACACAACAAATGTCCACATTCACAGAGGTTTTGTTTTCCCAAGCAAAGTCCAGTTGGTTAATTCCTTTTGTTTTTTTTTTCCTTGGCTCTCTCTCCCTCTCTGCCCCTTTCTTTCTTTCTCTCTCTCCCCCTCTCTGGCTGCCTGTGGCTCTCTGGCCGGGGGTAGCCAGGAACACGGGTGCTGTGATATGGACAGCTGGTCGCTCCATCTCTCAGGGCCCCAGAAGGTGTGAAATCTGGGATACCTTTCATAGCACATTACCCTCATTTTGGCAAAAAGAAGGAGACAGTACAAAGCCAGGAGAGCAAAACAGAAGGGATGTAGTTATTTATATTGGAGTGAAATCTCATACTTCTTTAAAGGGCCTTGTCACTGCTAAGTCCTGATGGATGAGTTTTCTTAATTGATTGAGGAGAAGAGCTAATATTAATGCCCGATACAGAACTGGGCTCTTGTCTATTGGAGCTTCAGGTTGTTGATTGTTTACTTCCACCATGATCACATTTTTGTGACACCTTGTTCTTTATTTGTAAGAGGTGAAGTTATTTCTAGGCCCACTGCCCTTTTAAAGGTATTTTTTTTGAGAAGGGCACTGGTGCAAGGTTGACAAGAGTCCAGGTCTTGTTCTATTTTAAAAATGCTTAAGAATGCATGCTAAATAACTATTTCATTGGCTGTAACAGGTTTGTTGGCAACTCATTACACTGTAAGGTGCAATAGCTGATATCTCTTTTTGATGTCTTCACTTTATTTGTAGTAATTGTGGAATTTGCTTCATGTGTTTTGAAAACCCACATCAGATCCATATTTCAACACACTCACCACTACTGGTGTCAAACTCCCTGCTGGGAAGAGGGAATATATATTCTCGTACATCCCAGCCAGTAGAGAGGGAAATACAATTCAACTGTTAGCAAATAGATGATGACTTATTCACCTCCCCAATTCTGAAAGGATTTCAGAGACAGCATTGGTGGCAGACAATGCCTGAAGTGGAAGGAAAACAGGACCAAAGTTTGCTGATGTGTGAAAACAGATAAAGTCAGGAATAGTGTTGCAACTTTCTTTTATCTGATAGTGGACCTTTCTAAATGTATCAGGAGCCTCCTCGGCTCAGTGGCCGCCCAGCTCAAGAGAAGCTGCACAAAGATTCGCCCATCGATACGGTCAGTCCTCATTCGATTAGCGCGCCCCTCATCCTCCTCCTGTTTTTGGATTAGTGGCCGCACCGGAGCGGGCGCTGCACATGTACCAGGGCTTCTGAGTGTTCCATCCGCAGCTTGTCAGTATGCACGGTACACCATGGATCAGTGTTTATTGAATCATTTTCCAAATAGGGGAAACGATAATTACAAGAAGTGGCGGCTCTGCACATTATGCAAGTGCTGTGCCATGACTTTGGAGCCAAACGGGCCTTCTTATTAAAGGCGCCTGGGCCAGCGAAGCTCCTAATCTATTTCCAGGATTTCCGAAGCTTCAGCAATCCAGGGATTAGACATTTTCTCACAGATTTAGACCCCTTCCCTCCGCTGCACCCAAGCTCTTCCTCTCCTCCGCCCTTGCAGTTTGTCAACCCTTTCTATTCTAACACACTGACACAAACATAATCTGTTCCCTAACTTTACCCTGTCCTTAACCTTAACCCTTTAACCAAACCAAGAGCATTCCTGCATGAGTTGTTTAATCAGTTATTTTATTATTTCAATGTGGCCAGTGCTGTAGGAAATTATTCTCCGTCTAAAAGTATTACATCTTCTGGTTTTAAGATAAAGATTCAAATAACATAACTAGGTTCAAACAGGTAAAAGAAACTACCTTGATTCCAAATGTACAAGTAAATGAAAACAATTCTGAATTGTAACAGATAAATCATTTTAAGGCCTTTTTAGTGGCACCATCATGTGGATTAAACGTTGTTTATTGCACAGTGTATTTAGAGGTACAGTCTTTAAGAAAGACCATTGTGCAACATGGAAAATGAGCCTGAGCAACACAGCGCTGCAGTGAAGTAAACAGCTGTGCTCACAGCAGAGAGGTGAGGGAATGTGAAACACGGAGTTGTGTTGGTCACTAAGATGAGATACTTCTGAGCATGCTAACACATATGAACTCATTTGTCTGACAAAGATAGAAGCACGTTATGCCCTCTGGTGCATGTGTTAAAAGTTTGTCAGAGGTCATATGGACAACACGATGGAGATGAGGTGGATTGCAAAGACCTGCGTCTCTGTCGGTGATGGGATGCTGCTTCACCCACTTGTGTCGATCTCACGCTTCCTTGCTTGACAGCATGTTGGCTGCCAAGGTGGTTCAGTTAGTTGACATATACATATTGTAGGCTACAGATGAAATGTTGAGTGTTTCTAAATGGAGAAGATAGACAGTTTATTAAACGGAGCGTCTGAGCACAAAAAATTGAATAAAGATCAGAAAATAAGAAAGTTGGTGGAATATGGGAGACTGAGCTGCAGCTGTAAGCCTCAGGGTGATAAGCTTATCTTAGTTTGAACCATTTTAATTTAACAGTCGACACAAACAAGAAGAGTATTTGATAAAATATTGCAGAGGTAGGCTGGCCACTCAAAAAAGGGAAGGTTTTGGCACAATCAGACCTCACATAACAAGTTGCTTCAGGGATGCAAACTGAATGTGACCAGATGAGACAGTTATACACACTCTTCCCCTTCGCCAAGTCCAACCCCCTGCACGGCGCTCAGGTGGGACCTGGCCTTGGATGAGACATGTCATGACTCGCCTGATGGGATCCACGGAGCGGAATAACCAGGTCCGACAAACAGTCCCCCACCTCCGCCTGACAGTTTTCCTGTTCCGTCCCTGTTCTCCTGAGCAGCCCAGACTTGACCAGCCATGGGATGATGGGGAGGGCCTGGGGAGGAGGAAGTTTGGATGAGACCTGATCCCTTCAGCTTTCAGCATGAGCTGGAGGAAGGCTAGAAAGAGGCATTCTATCTGCAAATTAAACTAAGATTCATCCAGGGCTTATGTGATTAAAAGGGGAAGAGGACAGCATCAATTAACAAAATCCCTCCCCAACATTTTAGCCAATATTTGTTTGAGGACGTGCTGTCTGCGATGTAAGCCCCTTTTGATGCCATGCACAAATATTTGGAGTTTATTTCACTACAGCTTCTCATAGAAAATGAGCCTGGGCTCATGAGACATTTAAAGGGAATGTTAAAAAAAAAAAAAAAAGACACATTACTTGTGCATGTTGAGAAACTGACATGTTTATACTGACTCGAAATAGTAACAAAACAACGTCTCTAAAATTGACAATGCTGTTTTTCTATTTGAGTACACTAAAAAACCCGTCTGTAGCATTTGCTTCAAAGCAAAAATCCCAGGCTTATTTTCACGAGCAGGCAGGTTAACTTGGAAGACTTTGTCTTTGTATGTCACGTTAATATGACCCTTGCTGAAATGTCACTGCGAGTAGGATAAGCCATCACAGAAAACGGTTTTTATAACACCTTTGTGTACAGCGTGTCACCATCTCATTAACCCGACAATATGGTGATCTGACATCCCTCAGGGCTCATGCTGCTAGCTGAGATGCTTATAATCTTAGTAGACACTGCCTCCCCATTCATTGTTTCTGGCACCATTGTTTACCCGTCACATCATCAACTAGATAAACCACAGACATGCCAGTTATAATTGGCTTCCCCTGATTAGCTGAGCTCACACAAACACAAATAACAGTATGCAAGTGTGCACACGAGCATTAATAAGAACACACTCTGAAGTCACATGCAAACAAGTGGCAGCTCATAACTGTGGCCTTACTGCTGTACGAGTGCACCCTTAAAAGTTGCTTCTTTGACTATTAGGTCTAATTAATGGGCCTGGTGTGGAGGGGTGATAACCACTAAACAGCGATTATCGGCCAGTGTGACACTCAATAAAGAGCCACTCTGCACACAAAAGCCTTGGCTGCACTCAACAGCTAGCAGCAGAGAGGAAAGGGGAGAACAGAAGAAATGGAGAGGGTAGTGCAAGAGGGGGAGAGGGAACGAGAAAAGGAAGGAGTTAAAAAAAAAGAGTAAGTGATGGAGGCAGACAGTTGTTAAAACAAAGGATTTTGGATGCTGGATGCTGAGAAGGAAAGAGAGGAGAGGAACAGCAAGGTTGAGAAGTGAAATGGGTCCTTTATCCCTGATCCCCAGAGTATAGACTAGAGTGTGAGCAGCCAGATCAGAGGGCTCTGCCTGCCATCAGGGGTTCACGCTAGTGTGGCTGCAAAGCACAGCCGTCTAAGACACATGGAAGGGTCCTTTGGTACATGCTGGAAATAAGATGTTACAAGTAGGTTTTGGGTATGGCTATAAAAGCCATCAGACTCAGCCAGTGACAACTTTGTCAATCTGTCCTGCTGACATGCCCCAGCTCCTGTTTCTTCAACAACATATTTAAGAACAGACACTCGCAACTGAATTGTTCTGTTTCTGTCATTTGATCTTACCCACCCTTTGTAACTGGGATACATTTTCAGACAAATCCCAGTGTGACTGTGGCAATTCCACATTCATTCGGACTTGATCAGTCATCAGTCATTGGCTGCAGCAGAGGAGGTGGCAGTCTTTTCTGTTTTTAGTAGCACCGGTGTGAGGGTGTATAAAAAGGAAAGACACCGCAAAAAGAAACTGAACAGAATCGCTGCCAAAATTTCATTTTCACCTGTAAATAAATTTGACGTGTCTCTGTCGACTTGAGGTATTAGTCATATCATCTTAGACACCCTGTTTATTCAAGTAATAATGAGCATGTTTTCATATTATGTACCACCTTGTGAGGTAAAGCTATGGCAGAATCAAAACATTTATTTGCAGGCTTGACAATGTAATTGTAATTGTACAGGCAACATGGCAGTGCAGTGGTTAGTGGTGGAGTTCGCATGTTCTCCCTATGCCCCTCGTGGGTTTTCTCTTGGTACTCTGGTTTCCTCTCACAGTCCAAAGACAGTTTAGCATTAGGTAACTCTAAATTGCCCATAGGTTTGAACGTGTGTCAGCTCTATAATACAGTACCCTGCCTCTCATCCAGTGTCAGCTCGGATTGGCTCCAGACCCTCTTGTGACCTTGGATGGTACCAGGATAAGCAAGTAAATGATGAATGTACATATCTGATGTAGTCATACAGACTCAGTACGCAGTGTTATTGTCAACACGGTCACTCTGTGGCAACAAATGGAAGTTTGTTGTTCTGTCATTTGCAGTCCATATAGAAGTCTCAGTACATCATCTCCTACTTTTGTTTGTTGGGGACGTGGGAGTTGCTGTCACTTCATTTATGTCAAAAAGATGGCGACGCTGTTCTGAAGTAATCACTGTCAGATGCTGTGCTCAACACGGTGGCACTGGCTGCTTATTAGCAAGGGTGTTACTGAAAGCCTGGAAAACATGCGTCTTGTGGATTGTCATTATCTGAAACAACTTATATCTCTGCATATACATGCTAGATGCTCAGTCCTCCTCTGCCTGGCCACGAGAATACAGAACTACATCTGAAAGTTTATCTTTTTCTATTTGTTCTTAATTGAGAGCAGGGGGTGACGTTAATGAGGGCCACTGCAAATGAGCTTTGATGAGAGAAACTAGTTTGTATATGAGATTTGTTTTTTTTTTTTTTTGCAGGAGGTCACACTCCATAAACAGCCTGAGGTGTCACTGGGCCAAGCCATTCCTTTTTTCGCAGGAGCTCTTCAAATCACATTTATCCCATGAAGGTGTTTGCCTGAGACATATGGACCTTTCATCACCCTCATCCCCTCAGTTTTACAGGCTTTTCCACAGCTCAGTGTGAGACCACCTTGAAATCTGATTCAGGAAGGAGGAAGCTGTTCTTTTCCTTTCAGTGTTGCTTCGATTTAAGACGGAGCAGAGACAAACTGGAGTACCTGACTGCATGCTACTGGAAATATGGTTGAATCAAAAAACAAACATGTAAACGTGTTTCGTGAACTGTGTGAGAAGGATTTATTATGAATGAGAGAGTGAGTAAGTGTAGTATATGTATATATGTATATGTAAGGATTTTCTGGTGGGGGGTGAGGCATTGTTAGGATGATGCTGAACATGCCCAGTGCCTGAGAGCACCTGGAGTCATATCCCCATTTACAAATACATGCTCATCTGTCCAAAGCAGTGCTAACTAGCATATGATGTGTTCTTTTACTCCAGGTTGCCATTTTGGCAGAAACCCCCAGTTTTTCTGGCCCCAGAAAAGCCAGTTCCTCCAGGCGTCATATTTATTAGCACCGATGTCTGTGATCTGGTGTGCTGTATGAGCAGCTGGGCAAAAGTGCAGTGGATGCAAACCGTGCTAGACATGGCCATCTCGTGTGGAAGGCAAGAATAAATAGATTCCAGTAGTGAGGAAAATGTACAGTCATTGTCTGAGAACTGGGACCTCCTGTGTACTCTTCATTGAGGCCGAGCTAAAGTCCCAGCCCAGTGTCCTGCGGCAGCTAGCTTGGTCTTTGGCCTTTATACATTAGCACAAACACAGGCTGTACTGAAGAAAATCCACCAGTTTCCTGCAAATCTGTTTCAAAATGTTAATCTCCGTACGACTGAAATTTCAGAAAAGACACAAGGAAGTTCACCTCCATCAATAGAAAAGTGTCTTGTGTTATTAGAACACTGGGTGCACTCAAGTACAGACTATAACTTAATCTTCGTGAGGAAATGGTGTTTGGGGCCTGGGAAAGAAAGGCAATTTGCAAGTCAGAATAGTTGCTTTAATAGAGGACTTGAAACGAGGTTACTTGATATCGAACAAGTCTGAAAATCTGGTTTCCCAACTATCTTGTGTGAAGACCATGCATGACTTAAAATAGCCAGCAGAAGGGCCAATCATAATACTTTATTTTGAGGATGTAATTTTCTCATGCCTTGCCAGTAATTAACCTCCACACAATAAGGTATTGGAAGAACCACAGACACAATTCCAGCCCCACAGTTTGTTTAAAAGACGAGGCTATATGATAGGCTGTGTGTAACAGGGGACTGGAGGAAGAGGAGGAAAAAAAGGAGCCAAGATTCAACTTTATCTTCTGCAGGGAGCCTTTTCTTTTGCATTCTCTGTCTGGTTTTATTCAAAACTGCTGTTTCTTCACTTCTGTTGAATTGGGTTTTGTTCCTGGCTAATTCCAGTCCGTCTCAGTCCAGGGCTCGTGGGAACTGCCGCGATCGCTTACAATCACTTCAGTCAAACACCTGGGAGATAATTGACTGGGCTTCGGTCAAACTTGTTTTTTTTCCCCCCGTCTCTCTCTCTTTCCCTGAGTCTTCACAATGGAGACAAAGAGCATAGACACAAAAAAAGATCAGAATCACTAAATCCATTCCCAGACAAGGCACTGTATAGATGGTCTGAGAGCCAAATTGCCTTGCCCCAGTCTGGGCCAAGTGAATGTGAAAATGGTGGAGGAACAGTTGTGGTGTTAGCTTGGCAGTCCCCATGGAGATATAGTTTTGGAGAATCTAACAGTGAGAAACATACAGACAAATGTATTGTCTTTTTCATACCCTAACAGATGCTTCCAGACCTCACTTCCTAAACACAGGACCTGCAACATAGCAGAATTGTTTACAGCAATTTCTCAGCTATGCAGGATTTTGGACAGTGGCAGAGAGATGTCACAGCTGGCCAAGATGCAACAGCATTTAAGGTTTTCCCTTCATGTAGCCTCATTTGAATTATACACTTAGCCAATTTATGCTGAGCAGCAGTAACACCTGCTTTTTGAAGGTGGCCTCCTGCATCGTTTGTCTTCACCCATCACAATTATTAAATTCTGTCACGTGTCCTTCAGTTATCACAGTGTCAATTAGTGTCAAGTTTTTTATTTTTTTATCTTTCAGTTTAAGCAAGTGAAGTAATATTTCCAAGGCTAAAAGGAGATGAGGCGTCCGTTGATCTCTAAGCAATGAAAGGACTTGAAATGTCAGCTGATAAATCCGGACATATATGAACAGCATTTCTTTAGGATCTATAGCAGTGGTGATAATTGGCCACTTCAGGTGCCTCAGTTTTTATTTTTTATTTTTTTTCAGGAAAGAAGAGGAACTGAGTAATTTTTGAATTAGTGCATGGCAGCGGGAGCATCCATTAAATTCACACCTATTTTAGTCATTATGCAGTAGTTAGACTTTACACTTTCACTGTTAAAACATAATATTCTAGTTCCACTATTCAAGGGAGGTGTTTATGAAACAATTCTGCAGTGTGTTCTTATCGGTGAATGCAACTTAGTGAATTCATGTTATGGACTCACTAATCTTATTCAAGGTCATGATCCACTATAAATAAAATCCATAAAAAGGAGCCTTGTAAACAAGAGTGGACTGAACTGACTTCTTATCTCGCACAGTGCAGCAGTATAGTTCTCATACATATAGAAAATGATTTATTTTCCATACCATGTGGTCATGGTATCACATGGAGGTGGTTATATCCTTGGCCTGGCTACTCCAGCTGCCTGTGGGGCAGAGGGTAAATTGAGGGTAATTATTATTAGGGTATGGAAATGTTGACAGCTTTACATAACCGAGATTGCCTTATTCACTCCCAGGAACACGGAGTGACAAAGTATCTCGCACCTGTTTATACGGGAGTGTGTCTCCAGAGTGATTTCACTTTGCTGGGGATCTGTCTTCCTGATGCAGCTGCTCTTTCTCCTCTTGGGACGGTAATGCTACTTTGTGGACGATGTATGTTTTCATTATGAGCGTGGCCTCATTATCCATTTATGTAGCTAATGCTGTTATCCCCTGTGGCTTGGCATGCACTTGAAAAAATAATTGGTTATAAGTAACTCCGATATGACCGCTGTTACATGCTACAGCACTGTTGCTGCTGCTTTAATAACTACTTTCCTAACAAATGTTTGTGTGGACCAAAAGTCTAAACAATTCATCATTGCAAGCTGTACTCATGAAGTTTCTTTTTCCTTTTTTTTAAATAGTGTACTCTCTGACCCCGATCCCTGGGTTTGCCCTGGCCTGGTTTTGAAAGTATTAGATGCACACCTCCGTCATATGTACTGAGGGGTTCTGCAGGTAATGGCACAAATCCAGGAATGTGTTTGTCCCAGCTTTAGGTCTGAGAAGAGGAAAAAAAAAAGTTGTTGCTATGGGATAGGACAATGCAGAGCTATTCTGTGTCCCTGTGAGCAAGTCATCAAAGTCTTACAGTCTGCACATGTGGTCTCTCCATGTTGTAACCTACTCAGGTTGCAGTTGAAAGCATGCTTTGATGGCTTGTGTCTTAACACTTCTCCTTGAACCCCCCCCCCTCCCCTGCTATAAGAAGTTCATAGCACAGTCTTAATGATGTCATGACAGATGCTGATATCACAAGTCCTCCACCTTGTACTCCCCTGACAAGCATTTCACCCACATAACACAACACAAATAACATCAGTAAGCTACATACACCATGTCTGGGATCATACATGTTGAATTACATCTATCACTGTGGCATTTGCCCTCATGTCTTAATATGTGTTTCTACCACAGTATCCTCATTTTCTAGTCTATATTAAGATGACTGATGTCTTGAAATAAAAAAAAATGATACCGCTCAGATGATTATCTGCAACACAGTAGATAGAACATTAACAGATTTTCTTTCCATTATCAGGCAGGAGCGAGATTAAATCATGTCATCTTCCAATTCCATATCTATCTTAATGCTGTGTACTATATCCTGGCTGTTCTCACACAGGGCTTTGGCTGCTGGAGGAATTTTTCACATTTCTGGCCCATTACGCTCGACTGGGCCTTGATGAAGCCAAAAGTACCTGCTTTAATTGCTGTGTTTTATAGACTGTGCACAAGGCTACCCTCGCTAAATACAGCGTGCTTAGATTAATGGGAGTGTTCAGCGTTAGTGCATTTTTAATGAGGACTGGAGGCTGCCAGACTACTTTTCTATATGATGAGGCACACTTTCCCTTTCGTTTGTGACACTGGCACGATGTGTTGTGGCGCCCCAGTGCCCACCAGCTGGTATCCAGTGTGAAGCCAGGAGAAAGCTGGTGTGTCTAGTAAAGTAGATCCCACCCAGCAATGACAAGCAAGCAAACAAGGTTCGCTTTTTGCTGTCTGATATTTAAATACCCACATTTACAGACCCACCCACCCCCATAAATACACACATAGAGAAAGATCACCTTGCACATGGATGGCTTGGTGTTTTTCCACATTCACACACAAGAGTGCACCTGTTGTTACGGCAAAGACACACACACACACACACAGCTCTTATCAAAGAAAAACAAGAGTTTAGTCTGATATGTAACAGGATACAGGGTGTGACCCTGCTTTACATTTGCATGTGGAGTGCAATGGAGTACAGAGTGTAAAAACAGCAGTCAGTAGAGAAGATAACCCCAGACATTCACTCTAAATTTATGCCAGGATCCTATTCCCTCTCACTGAATTAATGCTTTAATCTCTCCCTCTTTGTTGCATGTGTACTTGGGCCCTGTGTGTGTTTGTGTTTGTGTTTGTGTGTGTGTGTGTGTGTGTGCTGGGTGTTGGGAGGTTGGGGATTATATTTCTCAGCAGCCACTGTTTTAGTAGTTCTTTTGGAATGAAAGCATTTACCGCAGAAGTCCAGCGCCTGAGAAATTGCACCTTTTTTGCCATTTCAGTCTTTCCTCCATTCAAAGTCACACCAGTAGTCCCCATCAGTTCTGCTGTCTTTGCATTTCTCTTCCACAAAGAAATAGCTAGTATTTTTTTTTTTTAATGGAAGATTACCTTCAAATGCAAGCTTAAAAGATTATGTGCTTTCATATACGTCTTTGAGGTCCATTATTCGATGTCATTTCTTGGGCATTCAGTCCTCTCTCTCTCTCTCTTTCTCTTCTGGTTGCTCTCTCATTTATCTGTGTATCTTTAATTCAACACTGTTAAACTAATACTCGCTTGCTTATATTGTGCACTGAAACTTTTTTTTTTTTTTGTCATATCTGTGACTTAACGTACTGCATCTTTGATCCTGTAGTACACTCTGCATGCAGTACCACCAACATGTCCGCTGACAGGCCGTTTCCGTAATTTATTCCATTTTAAAATGAAAACTCAAACATATGCCAGGGAATATTCATTTTTCCCACCACCTTCCTGCCACCTGACTCCTTGCTTTATGAATTATTTTGACGATTGGTAATGATGTCCTGTGTTGGTAGGCCATTACAGGAGAGGAACTTAATTCGCCCATTGTTAATTAATTGCTTCATTCTTAGCGGGAGTAATAAAAATGCTATTAAGTAAAATACCTCTATCATTAACCTAGCTTTGTTAATATGGGTATCAGTGGGGCTCAATAAACAAAAGCTGTAGTGCCTACCGCCGCACAGGGGTAATTAAAAATACACTGTCATTAATTATATTGGATGGAAGATTGTCCAATGAGTCGGACTTTTGACTATTCCCTTCCCAAGCACGAGCTCCATCAGGCGCTCGGTGAGAACAGCAAGTTTTTAAGAGGCTGGACTTCCTGCTGTTTATCCACAGTGTACAAGTCTATATAGGTATAAACCAGATCTATCCAGTAGTTACACAAAATTAAGTACTTACTGTACTTTCAAGTGCACTCTTTATTGCAACAGTGCATTTGCTTGTATAATTATGCCACCCACAGTTGAAGAGATCTTAAATGTGCTGCTGTTTCACTTGATACGTTGCTGTTGAGGCATAATTTTGCGTAATACCCGACTCGTTTTCAAACAGATGAAAGAGGGGAATTATGCAAACTGCTATAAAATGTGTTTGGTCAAAGGACCATAAAGCAATTGTGCAGTTAAATATCTGCTATCGCAGTTTGTATAAGAGGCATTTTCAACATAGATCAGACCTGGTGATAACAGCGACACCTTTTGCAATTTTGTGGATTTTTCTTTTGTTTTTTTTTTTGTGTGTGTGTGTGTGTGAAATGCATACTTTTTATTGAAGCAACTGTTAAAGTATCTGTGGTTTTGCTATATAAAAAAAAAAAAGTTTGATGCATTGATATTAATTATGCCTGGAGGACAGAACTCAGTGTTGATGTACAATATTATGACTAACAATAACACAGGAAGCTGCTCTAAGTGTAAGGTCGGCTTCACATTTGCTCATTTCAAAGCCTCGGTGCACTAAAACCAAATGTAACTCTCTGCAAACATACCAGAAAGAATAAACTGAATTGCTGGAAGAATCCCTGCGTTGCATCAGTAAGTTTTGAAGTGGGGGAGCAGTATTGTCAGTGAAGATATTAGCTTTAAAGATATTCTCATTTGTTTGTTCACAAGACAGCTATGACAGCAATCACTCGCACCAGGAACAGGCCTCGAGATTAACATTGTCAGCTTTCTGTATCACTGAGCTCATTGTTTTCTTCCTCTTCACTATCTCCTTCACCCCTTTCTTCCTACTTTCTCTTTTTCCTTGCCGTCTCCATCTTGTCACATTTTTTGAAAAACTGGCGGCACAAGCGTGAAATTGATGTGATGAAAAACAACTGGGATATCTCTATGAGCCATTTGCTTTGCCGTTATGGCCAACCTCTCTCTCCTCTCAGCGTGGCTCTGGGTTTTCTGTTGCGATTGGGGGCATACTGCAAATTAGCCAGCAGCTATCTGAGGTTACCAGCCAAGTGCATCACTGACCTCACTGGGCACACACGTCCTGGAAGCAGCTTCATGCTCAGCTTCATCCCAAACATTGTTTCTTTCAATCAATATCAATCAATCAAGTTTCAGTGATGCTGGACTTGCTTTAGTTTGTTAGATTTTTTTATTTTTCCTCAAAGAAACATGTACAATGCATGATATTCATCTGTGCTAGCATGTCTTTAATAATCCTGAAGCAATTGAATTTGGAGAGAAGAGGTGGTGTAAGTATGGCATACCTAATAGTGCTTCTTATGTCGGTGTAATTCAAAATTGCTTTTACACTGACAAATGGCTGTGGCTACTCTAAGTAACACTGAAATAATAGGTATGTGTCTTCACTATGGTCCACAAGAGCTTATATGGAGCATCATTCTAAAGCCTGGCAGTGAATTTCTTTTTTATTACTGACTTCCCTAACAACCACGGAAATATATGGTGCAAGGGCAAATAAGAAAACTATCCCCTCAGTTATGTGCATCCTAACATCTCCCACATGAGCCATGAACTCAAGCTCTTACTTATCCCAGAGCTTCACGTTTACAAGGAGAGATAAGGGCAGTTCAGACCTATTGTTGCAGCTTGCATGACCCTAAACATGAAAGGGCATCTTGGCCATCTCCCATTGTGCACAGCAACACTATATATTGAGCTGCATAAACCCATTCTTTTGTGTGAAATGAAAAGTGAGGGGCCTTTTAATTAAGCAAGTGTCTTCCTATGTGCATAAATGAATACTGAAGAAAGTAACTGTGTCATCCTGGATGTGGATAAATGAATAAGTTGCTGAATGCGAGCGTCAGTAAGTGGGTTAGCATGTAAATAAATGAATAAGTTAGCAAATTAGTGTTTAAGTGTGTTAGCATGTAAATAAATGAATAAGCAAGTGAATTACAATGCGAAGGAGTTTGCAGGATGAATAAAGACGTTAGAGAAGCGAGAGTGTCAGCAGTGCAAAGGAAGTTATCACTCTGAAAAAATCCTCTGAGAACACAGCAATTGGAGCGCTGCTTGTTGTGGGGCGGCACAACCAGTACATCTGGCTTGCGCATGTCATATTTCCTCATGTACAGATGACATACCAATTACTCCTTAATTACACGCGTCATCTGGACCAAAGTGTCCAGTGCCAGCGCTGATTAATCCTGTTTATTGTGGCGGCGATGACAGTCCCAGTGGACACAGAGCACCACAAAACACACAACAAGGGATTATAGGATGGACTTAGAGAAGGTTGCAGGGATATGATAGCCAAGATGAAGGTAGATAGATGGAATATCTACCACTGACCATCAGATATAATAAGAATGGAAATCTTTTTTTTTTACAGACAGTGGAAAAGGCACAACAACATTTAAGTGGAAAAAAAAAAAAGCTTTAGTTTCCAAAAACACTGAGGTTGCCTGCTCATAGGGAAAAGTCAACAATATTGCTCAGCATAATTTGCAATATGCTTACACTCGCTCTTATGTTGATGGATGGCTGCCAAGACATTTGAATATCATGTCCAGTTAAAATCATGGTTTTACTTTCAGTCGTCCCTGCATCTCATTATTTCTTCCAGTTTATTGTTGCTAAAGACGGAGCGAGTGCATTTGCAACACAATTTTATTTCCACAAAGTGATAGTCATGAGGGGGCAGTGAGGTCATGTTGGCACTGGAAGGATCTGTGTGTGTGTATCTGAGTGAAAATCTAGACCTTCCTGTAAATGAATACGTAGCACGTGTGAGCCAGATACCCATCGTAAGCAGTAAGATCTCAGACCATGACCGGAATATGGTGGGGGAGGAAGGTGGAAACCATTAGATTTACACTGAAACGGTGGATGTAGAAAGACCAGGGGCTCGGGTCAGCCACAGCAAAGGGTGGTTTATCTTCCGATGAGGGATGGAACCATTTCAGAGCATGGTGAGGCTTCTGCCCTCCTCTCAATCTGACCCTTTGTCAAAGTCCACACTTCCTGTCCCCAATTACTCCTTCTTGTACTTAGCTTCCATCTTCCTTCCCCTCCTTCCATATCTCTCTCTAATTCATGCCTCGTCTTTGTCCGACTCTTTCTGTCCCTCACAGCGGCTCACTCTCTCTTGCTTTTGTTACTCCCTGTCACACTCTCTTTCAGCATTAGCTCCATCTCCATCCATCTGCTCCTTTTGTCTCTTTGCTCTTTTTCATGAGGATGCCTTGGCAAAAATGGGTATTGACTGTTCCTTCTCTTTCCTCTCATCCCCGCTCTGCTTTTTTTTTTTTTTTTCCCATCACTGTGTACTCCAGCAGTACATGCTCCTTTTTAGGAGGTGATGTGAAGAGTAGTACAAATGCACCCTGTAAGGAAAAAAAAAAAAAAAAAGGTGATGATACAATCAGTTTTACTGTGCTGTAAGGATTTTTTTTCAGGCTTGTGGTTATATACCCTGTATGCAGCCTGTATGAAAGAACTGCAATTCCCATGCATTTTCTGTCTCTCATTCCCCCTTTCCTTCTCCTTTCATTGCTCAAAATAATTAGGCTGCAGTCTGGACTCAGGGGTGTAACATTTCTGCTCACGTTTCCATGATACAAGAGTAGAAGAAAAAGCCTGTGCTGCTCCAGAAATTTCTACCTGTGTGTCACCAGCTCCCCACCTCCAACAATCCTCCCTCCCCTGATGCTGTTTTAACATGGAATTCCACAAGGCACGGTGCACTTCAGCTGACCTAATTCTTCCCTGGCTCTGTTCCAGTGCTAAGAGTACATGAGGACTGCACTGTCAAGGTATTCAGCCCTGCCTCTCTATTATTATAGAAATCAAGCAACATCTGTTGTGCTTTGGGCCCTTCGTGTGACTCGCAGGAGGTTTCTGCAGTTTGCGGAGAGATGCACCTAAATTTGCCGGTAGCCAGTGATGAGATCTCATTAATGTATTTTTCACATCGCAGGGTTCGTTTTCATTCCAGCTGCTGTTTGATTTAGTTTCGTTTAGTTTTTTTTTTTTTTTTTTGGTTTGTTTTGGTAAAAACATGAATTTTATTAAAAATGCAGTTCATAAGTCAAACATGATCTAATAAGCATCATCATGTGAGGAAAGAGGGTCATTTGTGTAATGTTGTAACGTTTGTGTATACCTGCATTTACAGACCATGGCTTTTGATTCACTTAGTTTAAAGTTGATATCAAATTTTAAGAAAGGTATCATACTGGAAATTCAGAATGTAAAGTGTGCTGGGCATTTGGCATCTGTTGGAATTTCACAGCAGTTTCTGGTTGTAGCTTTTTAAGAATAGGAAGTGTACATGTCTTGTTAATGTATGTGTGTTTGCAACCCAAACCCTCATGGTCCATAAATTTTAATATTCGTTGTGAGTGCTATACCCAAACAAAACACAAAGTGCCTCACGGGTCCACGACCAGAGCACCAGTTCAGCGCAGTTCTCCACCAGGCCCACACGCGAAGATCACCTGCTTGCTGCCGCCACGTTCCACATGTCTTTTGCATGACTTGCTGGTGATTTTAAACAAGCCCAATAACAGCCCAACAACATGAGGGCTGTGATGGGAGAATTGCATCACCGTGCGACTGTAACATTGTTCGGAAGGGGGGTGGGAGGAGGCAAAGCTGCTGGGTTTCACTGGCTCCTCCAAAAACAGAGCTGCGATAGTGATGGGGAGGGTGGACCCGCGCTGTGTTGCGCCCCAGGCTACTTTCTGTGTTTACCAGCCCCTGCGTGGGACTGGTAAACTATTTTCAATTCTAAGGCTCAGCCATGGCTAACTGGCCCCAGCTTCTTCATGCTATTTGCGTTAATAATGTGAGTCGGCCTCTGTGGGGAAAGTAGCTGCCATCCTTAGAGCGGCTAAATGACACAGTGGAGTTCATTGATGGGAAGGATTACACACTTGAACGCAGGGCAGAAAGGCAATGGGCTCTCTGAAGGGCACTACAAAGAGAGGTGATGTAAAATCTTCACAGGGGGAGAATGCACTGGCTTACTGTAAGTCAAAGGGCCAGCGTCGGCATAATTTGTGGTGTTACACAGTTTATTCTGTTGCCAATAAAACCTGTGACAGAAGCCAAATTAAACGTATGGACGTTCTCAGAGATTTCTACATGGCAGTGAAATATAAGAGCTAAAAATAATATCATGTTAAATAAGTCAAAGGTTTGAACAAAGTTTATTTCATATTAGTTTTTTATAGATTACTTCTACAACAGGCCACATTCAAACTTCATAATTGCACTGTATATCCGTTTACATCTCCTGCTGCTAGTTCTGTATGTCACTGTAGTGTGTTGGACCACTTCCTCTGCTGTCCCCTAATAAAGACAAAATAATGTCTTACCGAGATGGAAAAGCACCACACACACCAGCACCTCAAAAGCACATCAGATGACAACTGCAGAAGTGGCACATCCAGTTTTAACAGGCCTGAATGATACATGAATAGATGTCGCACTTTGTTTTACCTCTGCCCTCAATTAATTCTTATGAATCCAGCCACCATGTATTAAAATGGCCAGATGCTAGGATAAATTCTGTTGGGAGCAATGACTTGCAACAAAGTGATATGAATCATCTCCCAGCACTGAGCAGGGGGTCGGTGACACAATTAATGGAAAAGCAAAACAAGACAGCCACTTAGGTACGGATGGACTGTCAACAAAAACCACATTAGAGTTTAACAATAATTCCCAACCATAATTTACAGGATCAATACAAATTTAGGGTTAGAGCAGAAATATCAGATTCATTCTAAGACCAGACATTCAAATGGCAGACTCTGCAGCATGAGTCAAGCCATGTTGAATATTCAAACAAAGATAATTATGTGTGGATTAGCCCCGTTTTAGTTTTGAGCGCGCCACTTGTCAGCTGACTCTTGGGAGAAACAGTTTAATCATTAAGACCCTTTGCTTTCTGAGAACTGCCAGCACGAACCTGATTCGAGTAAGTCTGATGGTTTTTGTCTGCACGTGGAACTGGGCATGCTCTTCCCAGAAGGTTGCCAGATTGCTTCATATTTGAGCTGTGAGCCAAACAGTCAGCTCTACTTATTTTAGGTTTCAGTGGCCTCCTATTGAAGTATGTTTGTTTTATTGTTCTGCAAAAGGTTTGAGAAAGTGAAGTCTATCATATGACAACATGCTGTACATCAAATCGGTGTGAACAACTTTTCACACTCGCTCTTATAGAGTCAGTCCCCCCGAGACATGATATCCATTAGAAGAGCTAAATGCAAGGTCAGTGTGGAAGCAAGACCCAAGGCCATTTTTGGGAGCAGAATGATCGAACGCGCGGCGATGTTGCCTCCGTGGCTGGCAGCAGTTTGGCCTGAATAGCTCCTCTGATGTAGGCTGCTAAACATTACCTATTTCTCATTTTGCTCCAGTCTATGACAGCCTGCCTATACTTACCCATTCATTATCAGAGCTCTGGAACTGAAACAAAAGCTGTGGCATTTCAAAGATTACCTGTAGAACGTTTTCCTTTTGAAATGATTTCTCTCGCTACAAATCTCTATCACTGCATACATAAATATTCAGCCTCTAGTAAGAATATGTTTGCTTGGAAAAAAGAAAAAGAAGAATCAACGGCCATTCAAGAAGGAAATCATAGCATTATATTTATATTTAGTTCCTGTTGTCTTAATTGGCACGAAGAGTACAATCAGATAAGCCTTTTGACTGTGACTCACTTGCTGCTTCAGGAGAGGGAGAAATATATTTACCAGTATCTATCTGCTGCCAGGTTTTTCTCTTTCTTTTTCCTTTTTATGGCAAGTCTGTGTTCATTATGGTGCTTTTATTCAACTTGTGAGGAATCTGTCTGACCAGCAGCTACTGTACCGGCAATTACCTACATCTGTTGGACACATAAACACCATGTAGAGACTGAGAAAGTATTTTATCTTTTCATCACAGAAGGAGTTAAATCCCTGTTGTCTGAGTGTTTTATCTCTGCTGCAGTCACAAAACCGGCTACCATCTAGCTCCATGTCACTCCCATGCTGCCCCTATATTATGGTCTGTGTGGTACTGGTCCATCTGGGCTCTGTGAGGTCACTGCACACACCACCTGCTCCGATTGGGTTTCGCTGTGGCCCTGGGTAGCATCTCTGGGCAAGCGTGGAGAGGCAGATGTATAGATTTAGCGGTACAAATGCGCCAATACTCATACGCATTAAACACATAGGCCTACACATAATGTTTTAGCACACACACAGGGCACACACACTGGCGCTGGATGCACACAATCTGTAAAATTTACATTCAGTCCCAGAACCTTTTTACAGGTTTCTGTGTTTAATGAGACTTTCTGTATGTGGTTGACTAATTTAGGGAGACAATTGCTCTTTGCATGCTCAGGTAGAGTTAATAGGCTTACAAGACTGAAAATTGAATTGGGGTTAGCATATTCCATGGAGTAAGTTTCAGAAATGTATTGTTTTTTTTTTTCCAGAAAATAATGTCTAAACAAAAAAAAAAAACAAAATAAATAAAGCTGTTGATATCCTTTGTTAAAATCTCATACCACACTTTTAGAATAACTTCACGCTCATTAACCTACTAAACAATCCTTGTGTAACAATAACTCACAATAATTTACATATATAATTATGTTTCTGTTCGGTTAGGACTGAAACTGACTTCCTCCTGCAGCATGCCTGTTAGTCAAAGCCAACAGAAAAGCATTTTGTTTGAAATGTCCACAAAGCTTTTGTTTTTATTTTCCTAAGGTCGTGTTGCCTATACACGTCCTGCTGACACTGTATACACAGTCGATGCTGCCACCTGGCCTTTTTATTGCCTCTGAATAGACAAAGAAACGCTTTCCAAAAGGCTGAATTACCTTCTTTGATACTCTACACGACGAACACACGCGTTTTATGTTACAGTCTTGTCTGGCGTTCATTCAGGAATGGCGCACAGTGGAAGGTTGACTGTCTTGTAAATGAACGACACTGTAATTGAAAAGAACTTCCAACACTGTTGTTGGTAGCAGAGCTGAAAAGTGCCAGACATCCACAGTGAGACGCTTAGAAATTCATTTCCAGGGAAAGAGATGCGGAACCTGTGGATCTAGATGGAGCTTTTGGTGATGACTGATCTTTTTTGTTTTGTTTTGTTTTGTTTTTTTTCTGGAAAGATATCCTGGGAATGTTATTTTCTACATTATACTGTGTTTCTGTGAGTGCGGGGGGTTTCGACACCGTGTGTTTCGTCTTTACTGTCGTTATTGGCGGAGCTAGAAAAGATCAGATGCGACAATGTACCAAACTCAGAGGTGCTGCACACCCATGGGTGATGACAGCAGTTTGGAGACATTATTAGAGAGAGCTCAAAGGAAGAAGCATTGATCCTGTCTAGTCCTGCATCATTCTAATGTAATCCTTTAAGAACAGGTATAATAAATTTACACTCAGAGATTTGCCACCATTTGACTTTTGCGCCGACTCGTTGTACAACAAAGTACAAAAGAGCTTCATTGGTCAAATCGAGTTACTTTATTTGGAAAATATTTTATTAGAGCAGCACAAATGATAATCAAATCTATGTAACCTGTTTATTTCTATTCCAGATGCCTGTTTCTTAACTTAAACGCAGCGTTGTGTCTTGTTTTTCACCGTATGTCTCAGACCGTGATGTGGTTTTCAGATGGGGATTTTTTTTTTTTTTTTTTTTTTTTTAGTGCACGGAGAGGATTTTACTATGTGCGCAGCCAGACCCCGCCTGCTCACTGCGCGTCACTGGCGAGTAGTGTGGACGCGGAGTCACTCCCTTGCCTACTTTTAATAGCTTTGTCATGTGATGGAAAGCAGTTGTAAGACAGGTGCCCTCGGTTCATTCTCGGCGAGGGGCAGCAGTTGCCTGTGTGAGAGCGAGTGGGAAGCGTGTGTGGATTTCTTTTTTACTTGATTTCTTTCTTTTTTCTTTTTTTTTTTCTTTTTTTTCTTTTTCGGGCCGTCATTCAGTGGCTGGATGGCGTGGGACAGGTGTAACCAGGACTCGGTGTGGAGAGAATTAGAGGTGAGCGCATCTAAAAATCCGACGTGTTTCATCTTTCTAACCCTCTGGACTTTCTTTTTTCCCTGGAACCATGGACAACACTGACTATCCGACACAGTGATTTCCTCATAAGTCTGCGCTCTCCTCTCCTGTGCTGCTGGTGCTGGCGGTGACATGCCGGTGTAGTGCGCGTCTGGACTCAGTTGAGGATGCGGGGGATATACAACACGGGAATATATAACAAGTGGAGGGGATGTGCAGAATCTCCATTTTCGCCTCAGTTAAAGATGTAGATGTTGTAATGTGTGCACAGGCTCGGGACCATTGCTCTCCTCGTAGGATCTCTCTTCACTCGGAGCTAGTGCTTGCAAGCTGGCGGATTTCTCTCCAGCCGCGGACTGTACGCGCTCCGGTGCCGAGAAGGTTTTCATGCCGAAATGACTGAAATGTCTCAAAGTCAGGTATTTCGCTGACGCATGAAATCCACTGACGATAACAATCCCTTTGATGTGCCGTGTGCGGAGAGCCTGTTATTTTCAGACGCAAGAGCAAAGGTTGTCCACACTGGTGGGACCGCTGTCTGCCATTGCGCAGGAGCATCAAAATATTAACGGTACCGACCACGTCTGCGTCCTAACATCCCTGCCGGAGGAGCGTTGCACTGGCTGGAGAGTAACACCGCATCCAGTCAGACTTGATGATATGATCTTAGGTTGCCTTCTGTGTATTTTGATCTGTTTATACAAGTAATTCGCTCACACTCATGCCCGTCGTCTTTTTATTCTAGCTCACCCTTTGCTCGTTGTTGTAATTAAACCTCTAAAATAAGGCACATCAAAAGGATACTTATTCGTCTTCCTGTTCCTAATTTACCGGGTCCGTCCAGCTTGTCATGGACGTTAAGAATCTACCTGGCTTTACTCAGGTACTAGTTTGCAGAGAGTAGCTCAGAGAGGTTTTCACATTAACTACATGATGTGACTGCAGTCTGGCTGCATGTTTGTGCTTATCTTTGCTGCGTGACGAGAATAAGAGAAAGACAAATGCTTTTATTTAACAGAACTGAGAATCTGTCATTTCCGAGCGATTTCAGCGACACTGCGTCGCACTTTAATCACCGAGGCACACACATCCTGTCACTTTAGCCAGGTAGACTTTACCGTTTGGACTACGACTGCGTTTTCTGCCAGAGACGATCCAAAACACCTTTTTTCGACAATGTCAGACAAATGTCTCTATACGTGATAATAAATCGTTGCTCTTTCAATAACACCGATTGAGGACGCGCAGTCTTTTCTCTAATAATCTGCCCTTAGCAGGTGCTTTTGTGTGCGGTGCGTGCGTAAATCACTGGAGCGCTGTGCGCCCTGATTGTTTGTCTGGCGGCGCTATTTCATTAGTTCACCCAGAAGTTTGCAAGATAATTGTACATAGGACGTCCAGTCTCTGCAAATCCTAACAGCTTTGTTGCCGTTTTTCGTGCCGTGCCTTGTCAGAGTGGATCATCTCAGGGGGGAGCCTAAGACGCTGTGAATCCGTCCCCTCCGCCGTTGCGATTGCAACATAACGGATTTGTCTCATCACAGTCTAAGTCATCGTGTATTCATGTTGGTGCGTTTCCGAGGACAGATGAACTGTGACACCGGTGTCTGGGAGGTTTTTCCTACTTGGCACAGCATCGGTCTCCCAGCTTTACCCAGAGCCGAACCCGACTCCCATCCCTCCTCAGTATGCGGGCCAAATACCTAGCGGCTTCGCCTGAGGATATCTATCTTATATCTGTCTTTAGGCCACCCCGCAGCGTTCATACGTCGGCTGACGTGTTGTCAACGAAATTAGGCGTGTGTAACCTATTAGACAGCAGCCATAAAGCCATTCTCTAAGGCTGGGATTTGCATGTGCGCAGTCACAGAGTGTAAACACGCCTCAACTCTGGCGTGGTTTTATGATCCCTGCCCATAGAGCTTAAAGTTTACGCACCTTGTGCTGAGCAGAGAGAAACGCCGGCACGACTGTTGGTAATTTCAGCTGCTGGTTTTCTGCCTGGGCCGAGTTCATCCTGAAAAAAGTAAATTCTACATAAAGATTACTGTAATTTTTGCATCTAATACTCAGCAACATCAAGACACTGGGATGTTACATTTGGTAAATGTCTTGTCTTTTAAAATGATGTGGCGGAACCATGGAAATGTGTTGTCCCCTTGCTCCTCTCCGCTAAAACACCTTTGCACAACATTTCAAGTTCCTGTTTGGTTTCCAGTCCAGAGCGCGTCACTTGCAGCCAGAGCAGAGCAGAGCTGATGATTTGTGTGGGGAGGAAGCAGGAACAGCTGCTACATGCACTACACATTGGCTAGATTACATAAAAGCGGCTGGTGAATAACAAAATCTCAACAGGCAGCCTTTAGCAGCACAGAGGCTCAGGGAGTGATGGTGTACTTCAGGCTGAACAGAGGCAGAGTGGAAACAGGCCTGCAGCCCATCAACAGAGTAATAGTACGAGAATCAATAAGGGCTGTGTTTTTAACAATACTCAGTAAGTGTCACACTGACATGACACAAAGCAAAATGATATTTAGAATTTAATTTGAGAAGTGTAGACTGGGATGACTGCACTATATGTTTTTATACAAATGTATGGATTTCCTTTATAAGAAGACTTTTGACTCTTGTCCAGGTTTTGATTCCCCCATTGTTTTCAAACTTGGCAGAGTGAATTCGGCGTCTGATTTGCATCTGAAAGAGACGTGATATCTGTCTGACTGTGCTTATTTGTTGTCCTGTCTCCAGTGTGCTGCCTTGGTTGGTGAAGACCAGCCCCTCTGCCCAGATCTCCCTGAACTTGACCTCTCAGAGCTGGATGTCAGTGACTTAGATGCAGATAGCTTCCTGGGTGGACTCAAATGGTACAGTGACCAATCAGAGATCATTTCTGCTCAGTATGGCAACGAGGCATCCAATCTCTTTGAGGTAAGTAAGTCTTACACAGCGTCTCTTAACTTTTTAAATTCACAGCCTCATTAGTATGTTTTGTTTTTTGTTTTTTTTACTGCACTTGATCATTTCTAAAATGGCAGGAATCTGTTTTCCAAGCAGTGAATTTATTATACACTCTCTGGAGTCAGGAGTGAGCAGGAATAATAACATGCCTTAACAATCGCAATACACTATCACATTCTTGAATGCGAGCCAAACAAAATGTCCAAGTGTTACCAGTTTACAAACATGCTTTCGCGTTGATCCAAAGTACAAAAGGGAAGATAGCGTGAACAGCGATAAGCCCAGGAGGACTTTTGTCCCCTTGTTTGGATCCTGGCTGCAGCAGCAGACTCCCTTATCAAAACTTTGAGCATTTATTTCAGCGCAGTCAGTAATGCGGCACACTTCTGAAGGAACACTGGCAGTAAAGGGAATGAAGCAGCTGTATTGCAAAATGCTTCTCAAAGGTTGGAGTGTAAAACTTCAATCTTTGCCTTCCACCCCTCTCTCCCCTTTCTTTCCATCTGTTTCCTCATATCCCTCTCTTTCCATCTTTCCTCTCTCTGTTCTCACACGGTGACAAACGAAGTCCACAGAGGGTGATGATCTGGCCAGGGCCATAAAGCCATCGGTCTTGGGACTGATTTCTAGTCCCTAGTTCATTATAAGCCTTTATCAGTGCCAGAGATAGAGAAGAAAGACTGAGATTGGATGCTTTAGCCTCGCCTCAGGAGGAAAACCCTATCTGAGAAGGCAGTGTGTGTGTGCGTACGACCCTGTCATGTAGTCATGTTTTTGGGGTCTTTGTTGTGTTTATGTGTGTGTGTGTGTGTGTGTGTGTGTGTGTCTCTCCTCGGTGGTCTTGCAGGCCTGACTTGATAACAGACTAAATTCTTTCCACATTTAACCTCCCACTCCTGCCACCACCTTATTCAGAGTCCCTGTATATCAACGCATATTCTACCTCTGTGGACCACCCCAACAACACACACACACACACACACACACACACACACACACACACACACACACACACACACACACACACACACACATACGAAGGAGGGGGGGTTAAGTACTAGCTGGTGTGACCGTGGCTCCCCTGTCGTCTGAGAGTGATATGGCTTGCAGCCACAGAGTGACTCTAGGGGCTGATAAAAATACCAGAGAGAATGTATGCATACCCTTGTGTGCGTGTGTGTGATTTTTAAAACACAACAGAACTGAGCACCCACTTAGGACCCTGCGGAGGACACTGAGCAAGAATTCGTGTGTGATGTCTAATGTGGGAAAGAGCTTGGATTTGTGTGCCTTCATGGGCACATGCTCCTGCACCCCCGTGCACGTTTTTTTATCTACACAAATACTCAGCACTGCATTTAGTGCATGATGTTTTCATGCACTATAAGCCAGCAGCTATTGTATTTTACTGAGGACATTAAGGCTTCTATAATCAAGCAGTGAAAACTGGGCCTTCAAAGCAAACAGTACATTTCCCTGACCAGGGATTTTTTTTTTTTTCCATCTTTGGAAAGTTTCAAGTCACCATACGAAGCGTTCAGTTCATCATACAGCAGGACGCAGCTAATCCTACTTAATCTGACAGGGGAAAGTTTGCTGCTCGGCTAGGCTCAGAAGGCTGCTGCTGCAGCTGTACTTCTTACGCCCCCCGATTGGCCCCTAAACAGAGCAGAGAAGCATCCAATCAAAAGTTGAAGATTAGTGAACATGTTAATAATTTTAAGCCTAATTTAAAGTATTTGAGTCTATTCTTTAGTTTTTATTTTTTCCGTATCATTTTCTTTACTCTCTTGTGTATCCATCCACTTAACAAATCAGTATGTGTGTGTTTTAAGAAAAAGGAGGTAGCAGCCTATCAAGGCTACCTTGAATAACATGTAACAGCTGGGAGCAGTTGTCACGCTGAGGCCCCTTTTTGAAATGTCCTCATCAAACAACACTTCTGCTCTGTGGAAGTTTGAACCAGCTTTCATTATTTCAAGCAATTCAACTGTTGAAAAGATTTAGAGCTCAGAGGGAAACACACACACACACACACACAAAAAAAACTGTAGTGGAGCTTTTCCATGTGACAGACAGTAGCGATAATGAGTAAACAAGGATTGAATTGTTTATACACTACAGCTGGGATCTGAAATATTGCTGTCACATCAGAGGTAGTTATATTTTATTTTTTAGGGGAAAATTGAATTGCTCACATTGTGTATATGCTGTGTGTGTGTGTATTCATGTAAGTCTGTATTTCTGTCTGTTTATGTGTACGTTCTGTTCTGTAACCAGCATAAGGTGTTAGATCACCAGCTGTCCCCTGGCTGGCCTTTTGCTCCATTCCCTGCCACTCTCCCAAATGTCCCTGACATGAAATGTGGAGAATGATACACCGCACGGCCCATCTCTTATAACACACACATGGAACAGCCATTGCTCCTGGCACAGTGTGTTTGACACTTCTTCAGAACGGTCCGCCCGTGAAAGTGCACAGGCTATTTTGGGCTGCAGTTGTTAAGGGGTGGTTACTCTAATAAGTTCCCAATGTACTGCCAAAGACAACAGCATAGAAGCGTGACCCAGTGTCTTTCTAACCACAGGTCTCCTCTCAGATTGCATGTCAAGCTTGACTGATGGAAACGTGTCACGTCCCAGTGGCGCTCCCACTGGCCTGTGGCACGGCCGTATCAGGCGTATGACAGACGAAGGTATTTAAAGCTATTGTAGGTTGGAAGTCTGTCTACGTGATTATGCAAAACAATTGGCTCAGACTGTCCCTTCTGACATGTTACTGCTGCTGTACCTGTCCTGTTTGGTGATATGCTGATGATAGATGGACAGGTGGACAAAGGGACAAGGGCAGATATGGAAAAGTGAAACAAAGGGCGGTGCAGAGATGGACAGAATAGGTCAGCAGATGACAAGACAGGCAGGCACGGGGACAGATGGGTAATGAAAGCGACAAACATAGACCAGGAGAAGCTTGGATGTGTGCCAGCCCAAATCAAAGCCCATGGATTGGAAGTAAAAGGTTGTGGGCTTTGCAGTTCGTAAAATAAGATGCCATGGCTTAAAGCATTACTTTGATATTGTATAGGGACATGCTGTAAGTGTATGCATGTGAGCGCACATGTCCTGTAAATTCCAACATAATGTGGTGTGTGATGGCATCAGATTTTGAATGGTATTATGGCGCTTTGTCTTGCCTGCTTTTGTCTTTTTGGACAGATGCTCAGGCGCTTATTCTTAAGTAAAGGCAGATTAGACTGATTGGGTCATCTTTAGCAGGCTTTGATAAAACATGCTGCGATAAAAACATTTCGCTTAAGCGGCATTTCCTTTCCCTGCAAACTCATGTAAGAATAGATTAGCTCACATACTTGGCGATATGAGCTCCTGTGAGCTGAAACAGGAGTCATACACCCTCTGAGAGGACCTGTCACCCCCCCCCCCCCAACACACACACACACACACACACAAAGACAAACCCTTATTGTCCCTGTTCCTACTCCCTGCTGAATGTCGGTTGCGTTTATTTTGCAAATTTATGCTGACATTTGAGAGTACACCACCCACACCAGTTCACCGCTCCAGCAAAGGGTGTATGAATTATCATATTCCACTGTATAATATGATTTTCTGAAGTGAGTCTTATTAGAATACATCATACTTTCCTCAGCTTGAGTTTCCTTCAGTTTTACTGTGCTGATACATCATTTGTAATCTGATGGAAGAAGTCCCTCTTCACTGTCGAACTGGAGGAAAACGCCACTTTCAGGCTCGTGGCTATGCTGTATCAAGATAAACAAATGAGAACAAGTGCAGACAAGAAGGCACAGACATATAGTGGAGCGATGCAGAGTTAGGCTGTCCAGGCCCTTGCCATCTTGGAGCTTCTGTCAGACCCACTCCACAACAAGAGCTCTCAAACTCTGGCCCCACAACACTGTAGGCTCTGCTCTCTGCCATCCTTTCCCTCCCTCCTTCCTCCCTCTGTCTTTTTTACTCCCAAGGCAAAGCATTTGTTCCTGCCTGATGGGAAGCTGAAGCTATAGTAGCTAAACAAATATATTCTGGCCTCCAACAGTTCTGGAGAGAAAGACTGGATGGAGGAAGGGACCAAGGGGAAAAAATAAAAGGACAGGGAGCAGGGGGGGTGACTATGGCAAAGGAAAAGAAAAATAGAATCCTCAGGGAATGTTTAGAAAAGGAGCAAGGGAACATAGGGAACATCTTTTGGTCTGGTGGTAGCTGCTTGGCTGCCTGTCGAGCTCTGTCTCTCTCTGTCACACTCGCACACATTCATAAACCACTTTCCCAGTGGGCTGCTGCTGCTGATTGAGGCATGGTATGGTGTTCCTGCCCCAGCTGATCCTCTGCCCCCAGTGGATACCCATCTCTGTCATCACACTGGAGTCACTGATGTGTGTGTGTGCATGCGTGTGTAACTGAGACACCCTATACAACGATCAGATAGTGCTCTTTTCTGGCTAGACACTTCCATCGCCTTCTATTTTGTGTGTTTGTGGCTGTGTATTGGGTGGAAATGACTATTTTTAGTACCTGGGGTAATCTCCACTAAGAGCCTTTCAGGGCTGTTTCACTTTAACCTGGCCAAAACACTAAGCCAATAATCCACCGCCCCTTCGACTCATACTCTCACACACACCTGCAACCATGCTGCAATGATGCCATGTGATAAGACCAGCCTTTTTTGTATTATTTATTAGTGTACACTTTATGGGAGTGTGAGGAAAGTACAAGCAGCAGATTCCTGTAAATGCTCTTATATGGTTCCATTTTTGGTGCAAGATAGTGTTTGCGTCCAGATGAAATTAGTTGATTAAGGAGCGTCAGGAAGAACAGCACAACTCAAGGTGTGGAAGTGATACCATGTAGTGGGAAATCAGTATGAATAACAGACGAAAAGAGGAAACCTTGACAGAGAGAGAGTGGAAGGGCTGGAGAAAGGCCTTCAATCAGTGGATGCCGTGATTCATAGTGAGGCTCTATCAGTGTGGGTGATAGGCTGGTTCCCCTCTCCAGCAAAGGCCAATCGATTCCAGCTGTGTGTGTGTGTGTGTGTGTGTGTGTGTGTGTGTGTGTGCGTGCGCGTGCATGCACGTGCGTGTGTGCAGTGCCAGCATGCCTAGCTGTGGCAGCAGCATTGGTAAGGCGCTCTGCTCTGCTAGTTTTGTCACACCCTGCCGATATCTTTGAGTTTGTAAAGCTTCCTGAGAACTTTATTGATTCTGATCAATAATTAATAAATTAGTGGACAAATTATCTCTTTTATCGCTTTAAAAAAAAAAAAGAATAAAAAAGTCGTCAGGTATCAAAGAGTAACATCAAACTGGTTTAGAAGGGTGGCATGTTTGACCAGCATCACTGGGTGTGATTCACTCTGTTGCACCTGTGGTATCACCTGACAGTACTGGAGTACACCTGTATGTTGCTGCAGCAAGGTGAGACGTGAAACCACTGGAGGTCAGCAAAAACAAGACAAGTAAACTTAATCTTTTCCGATTAGACTTTGTATAATAGCAGAAGTCATTTTAGCTGTGCACAGTCACGTTGAGCGATACAAGAATATTGTAATGCTTCATGTGGATAAGATTTTCAGGAATAAACATTTAAGTGCAACCAAGGCTTATTTTTTCTCTGTTTAATTACAACATAAAATTTTATAATTCAGGTAATTTGAGTTTTACTGATCCAAGTGCAATGCAATATTTGTACAGTACATATGCAGGACTAGTTTTCCCTGGTTGAAAGTCTATTTTTAAGAGGTTTGTCATCCATGCAGAAAAAAACCTCCCTATTCCAACTAAGCTTTATGATGTGCACTGCATGCTTAGAGCTCCAGCTTATTTCCCCCCTGAAGCATTTAAGTCTGCACAGGCCTCAAATAGTTCAAGAGGCTCTCCAAGGCTCTGTTGCATGAGTGACTGGATGCTTGGATGACTCACTTGCTGAGCAGAAGCAGAAGCTTTTACAGAGATTTGGTCACTGCGCATAGAAACATTACTTCTACTCTACTTTTTTTATAAAACAGACACTTGTATGTGTAAGTATATTATTTGGTGTAGACACAATTTGGAGCTTAGAAACCGACTTCGCCAACTAACGTTTGCACATGTTAAAAGCAGAATTATGATTTACATGTACGCAAGCATCTTTATTTTTATCAGGTGAATTGTAAATGATGTGTATTGTGAAACTGAAGAGCTGTATCCAGGATAAATGTGCTGCATGTATCTGCCATGATGGAGCTGTTGACCTCGGAAAGTCAACAGCTCTAAAACTGTCTGCTTGTTAATCAGCTTTTTCCATTTACATCCTGCAATGTGCCAGAACCTCTTTTCATATGGCTGTGGGCTGTGCTGTATAATGACTTGATATGCAAATTGGGAAAGAATTTCAAGTGCTGGACGCCTGTCATCAAGTGGTCAATGACCACTGATCATTGTTCATTTGGCAGATGTTGCATAGTCTAGTAGTGTGTGCAGGTGTGGTACGCTCAGCTAGAGGTAAGCTGTGAAAGGATGAGAATGTCCAAACTGGAGGTAACATTATCAGTATTCTGCAGAGAATAAATCTTAGATTAAGCTCAAATAAAGTTCAATATTCAGCGCTGATGCTACAAAGAAAGACTTTAAAAGATTTCATGCTCAGAGTACCGCTGCCTCACGTCTCGAGTTGGGATTGTATCGACTTATGTGCACCATTTCTTTGATGTCTTTTCATTTCTTTACTTGTAAAGATAGGCGCATCCGCACATCGTTACCACTCACACTACATGCAAAGGCTTATGATGTCTTCTGTGTTGACCAGTGCTACCATGCGTGCAGTCCATACATATACAGCACTTGAAAGTGCGCAAGAAAGAAAAACTGCTCACCTAAAATGCTCCCAAAGTCAAAGCAGAGATAAGAGGCATACGCACTGCAGTGGCAGCTTCCTACCTGAGTCCAGGAGCAACAAGGCACTCGTGCACACAGAAATCAAGGTAAAATATAATGTGTTTACTTAGTAATCAGTAGATATCTATTATGTAGTGGGAAAGTGGCGAAGCCTGTGAGGCCTTGATAAGATCGTTTGCACTCAGGTGTTTCCCTGTTGCACCACATGTGGCGTTGAGTGGAAACTAAATAGCATAACCTTTTTTGCCAGAAAGTCAAATTGACTACATTTCCCCAAAGATCCTTCCATTTCAATTATCATAAGTTTATGATATGCACAAACATGTGCATGAAGTGGTGTAGAATGGTACAGAAACACACCTGTTGTTTGAAGTACTGTAGACCACTATATCTTATCCACTCTACCTTGGCTCTCCTTGCATTGGCACCTTTCCGAGGAAGACATTACTGTGACAAATGAAAGAGCGCAGACCCGAGATGGTCTTGGCAGGCCCTGAAAGGTCAGAAGCTGCATTTTTGTGCAGACGTGTGTGTGTGCGTGTGTGTGTGTGTGTATTACGGTGGTGTCAGGGGTGGATAGTAACACTGCTGAGACCTGTGTGAAATACAAGAAGTTCTGCTTCCCTTGCAAATCTATGTAAATGTCAAAACCGAAGTGACCAGCCTTCTGTGTGTGTAATAGTTTTCTGGACAGCTACACTTCGCTGCTGATGGCGAACACACAGTCCAGCCAGGAAATGTGGCAGTGTCCATTTAGCCACTGGAAACGGTCTCTGTGTTCAGCTTTTTCCTTGTGCAGCCTCTCTGCATTCCTGTGTTCCTCCAGTGTATTTTCAATATTTTCGGCAGTGTCACAGTATGTTCAAAGGACCCTTGCTTAGTAGTGCACATTCAAAGCTGCCGACTTAAGCAAATAGCTATTTGCATGCCATTAAGTGAAAAAAAAAAAAAGCAGGAGGAATCATCCTTCCTCCTCATCCCATCTCTGCATCTAACTGACTATTTCATATTTGTTGCTCCAAGTCTCTGTTTTTCTCCCCCTCCTGCTGTGACAGAGCAAGTCAGCGGCAGAGCAATCACAGCAATCAGGAAGTAACTAGGAAGTAACTGCCAAAACAAAAGAGTGAGTGTCCAGACATTATGATGGTGTGTGATTCTGTGGTGTTAGCAATTGGCTGCTTGGACCATCTGTTGGACGGCTGGAGTAGGAAAACAACAGCAGCTTGGTTCAGGACTGTAGATGGGCAGGCTCCATCAGAATATAGTGAACACCCTGTGATCCAGTTGGCTCTGTGGAAGTGATTTGATCTTTTTTTTTTTTTTTAGAAACCCACTATAAATATAAATATGTTTCATTGTCTCTCCACATACTGTTGGATCGATGGGAGTCAATGCAAGGCTTTCTGATTTTTTTCTTATTCTAAATTTATCCAGAAAGGACCTGGTGTGTTCGGGGGTATGTGAAAGACTTAGCTGGTCTCAGCAGATGTGTGACAGAGGTGGTGAGTTTTAGCAGCAAAGTTAATGCTCAGAGGATTTTTCCACAGAGAACCTGAAAGAACAGCACTATTAATGTCAATTGGGTAGGGATGTCAATTGGATCTGGTCTGTGTCAGAATGTGTAACATTTCTCCTTCTGTCTTTGGCTCGCTCTCGCACACTCACATATCTCCTCCTCTCACTTTCTCTTTTCCTCTCTCTTTCCCCCACCAGCTCATCTGATAGTGCTCTAACAGTCTCAAATGGTTCCCAGGAGATGCATCATCTCTGTACACACACATCCTGGTCCTCATTGATGGGTCGAACCGTTTCCTCACTGATTTGTAACTCACGTCGCCTTCTAAGCTGAGGCAGACACCAGCATGTACTGTGAAAACTGCCATTTTTGTTTAGATGATCACAAGGCCAATTGTGGAATTGTCACTAAGTGGGATGGAAAAGTCTAAAATTCGCTGACTGGTGATTGGACAGGACAACCGTCTGGATTTAGAGGGTACAAGATGATGAACCAGAATTTAGAACAAACCCAGACTAGAAGCCAACAGAGCCAAGATGGGCTTTGTATCCTGCTGATACACCTAAATACCTGGCACCCATTATTGTGATTCTTGTGTCTAAAGCCTGTAGACCTTCAGTGCCTAGTCCATAGGATCATTTGCTTAGGAAATTGTTTCACAGTAACAAGATGCTCTACTGACTCTGCAGGCAGATGGAAAGCAGACACACGGAGTGACTTAACAGTGTTATGTATGGTTTCATCACTCCGTACAGGCCATAATCACCCTCTCTCCATCTCAGTAAGCTCATGCTAAATGATTGGATGTCTCTGGTGGCTGCCATGATTTGTCTCTCCGCCGTGCATCGTGCTGTACCTTACTCTCCCCGTCTCTGCTTCCTCCCGCCCTTCCCGCTGCCATATGTTGTGCCTGTGTGACCGGCCGACGTGTCAGACCTGACTAACGCCTTAACGGCACGGCTGACTTTGATTTATTTCCTCTGAAATCTGGGGGCCAGGGGTAATAACACAGAATGACATTATTTGTTTATCAAATTCAAGGCTGCTTTTCTTGGGAGAGTCGAGATGTTACGATTTGATGCCACCCCTCCCCATTTGCCAGGCACATTTATACCATTACAATTTCTGATTTTACCCTTATTACAAGCTCTAAAATCTGAGAGACCTGAGAGAAGAGTTACAAAAATGAAATGAGTTGTAAAGGTGTGGCTTTAACCTCACTTCTCAATTTGGAGTCCAATTTATTAGAAATGTTTCATGTGCCATTCCTCTGTTTGCAGAAAGAGCGAGGAATGTGTGAGTAAAAAAGAAACAGTGAGAATGAACAGTACTTTAAATACCCGATGACCCATTTAATGGGAGATATTTTATCTTCCCACATCCAGAATGTCTGTCACATGTCCTGCCTCTCATTTGAAGATAACAGTGAAGCTGTTTTGGTGTTATTCAGTGATCGGGTCTATCATTCTGGCACTTGCACAACACGTTTGGTTCCTCTTAACATGGAAATGATGGATTGCCTCAAAAAAGCCTGTTAAAATTTGATCCCTGGCAAATTTGCTCAGGAGCATGGAATCCTCAAGAAGCAATTAGCAGATTTAATTTGACTATTTGCCCTAGTGTTCAGAAGGGAGTGTTTGTTTAAAACATCACCTTCACCTTCCGTTATCAACTGTGTGAATAGTATCTCCTGCAACACAATGCTGTGCTGTGGAACTCAATAAATGAGTTAAAGGCAAGGACAATCTCAAAGACAGCCTGCCTGATAACAAAAGGGCCTCACCTAATAATGAACAACCAGAGCTGGCTTTCTTTTCTTCGATGTGGGGAGGCTGGGGTGAAGGAGGGGAGAGAGAAGCTCTGCCAGCACTTGCCAGCATGTTTTATGGCTAATTGAAGCATTTGGAATAAAACAGCCGCAAAATGGCACCCTTTAGAATTGGAGCGGGGTTAATATATTGTGATCCCACAATTAGCCCAGGATTGTTAAGATCTCTTTAATTCTGTGAGGTCCATTAAGCGAGGTGGGTGAGAAAGTGCTCCCACCGAGACAGTTTTTCTCTTCTCTCTTTGTTCTTCCTGCCCTCTTTCCCTGTCAGCAACTGCTGTTGTAATCAATATATGTGGACATGGCTGTCAGCAGGTTGCCAGGTTATCCTGGCATCTTCCCGTTTGGGTGCCGGAGCTCCTGACGTCCACCCACACAGAGTTTTTGTTTGTACATATACAAGAGGCATTTGAGTCACATATAGGTAGTAGAATGACTTTGGTGTGAAAGTCTGCAAGGTGTGGTCGTTAAGCTGGCATGGATTAGCTCACCCTCCTGGACTGTGGTATTAGATCAGGCACTGTGCAGGGTAGAAACGATCACTGAGGTTTGCTCTTTACCCCAGTTTTTCAAATCCCTACTTGGCCTACAAGTGCCAGCACTAGAGCCACAGTAGTGGCTGCAGCATGATCGTCACGACTCAGGGTTTTACAAGTGTCTCTTTCAGAATATGAGACTCCCTTCTGGGTTATCTTCGGGGATACAGTCTGCCTGTGGGAGTTTGCCAGTTGGTGGAGGTTTTTGAAACAGGACTGAAATCACTAAATTCGAGTCTGCCACAGCCTCAGAAATTCCCCAATCCTTTCCAGACCATGACATCGTGAAGCCTGTCAACTTTTTAATGCAACTAATGTCACACAGCAGCATAGACTGCAATTGCTACATAATATCAGTTTGAACTTAATCTAGAGAGGTGAATAGAGCCATACCAACATACAGGATTGCTTGGATAGTTGGTGGGGTTGGACCTAAACAGATGGCTGGCTCATTAAAGACTCATTTGTGATAATCTAAAATGATCCTACTTTCAATTTCTCATGCGAGGATGCATGTTTGTGCTAAGAAGCGGCTCTGGCTTTATCAGCAGTTAATACCTACCCGCTTAGTGTTCAGGTAATAACTTAGGATGCTGGAAAATGGTGAACATTTCAGCAGCACAAGGTTCCAGCACAGTGGATTTGAAGCTCTTCGCAAGTAATTAAACAGCATGCCACCTCATACACAGCAATTTCCTGCAAGGCATTTGCTTGCCAGTGTGGCATGGCCTCAGTCCACGTCGTGTTATCTCTGTGAAATATGTCCCTTTATCATTTTTTAATAATGACTAAGTGCTCATGTTGTTAGGAGAAAATCTACTGAATGAGCATCAGATTAACATTTTCCTCCCTGTTAACTGGCTAACTGAACGTCCAGGAGATCTGTGTCATCTATAAATGAAAACTGGACTGAGGAAAGCAATAAAATGGCTGCAATATCATGAATTCATGGAACTGCTCCAGAAGTGCCATCTATGGGTTGTGTGTGTGTGTCTGTGTGTGTGTAATTGTGTAAAATCAGTGGGGTAGACAGAAAGAAGCGGGTGGAAAGATTTTGTGTGAATGGAGGTTTTTAGTCTTAGAAGTATTGTGCTGGTTTCCAAGAGGTTGGTGGCCCCCTCAGCATAATGATGACCACACGCCGTTACCGAGCGATGATAATCCTGCCGTGTGCATAAAGGGATTTGTTCTTGTTGGGCTGGCCACAAAACGTCCCAGGGTGACAATGCTGTTTATCTTTCTGCTGTCTTAAAGTCCCCTGGGCTTTTATGGGCCTGGAACTTAGAGTTCCTGTTGTCACTCGTCATTGCGTAAAGGCACAGCCCTGCATACACACAGACATACGCCCCCTTTGTCAAGCAAGCTGCATTCCTCACGCTATTAATTCCTATCTATATATATATTGCATCTTCCTGTTTTTCCTCTATGCACATGCATGGTTATTATCCCCAGGAAACCTCCCATGTTGATAGTTCACAGCCCACATTTCTCCCTTTCCCTCGCTCCTCACTATCCATGTCTACATGTTCATCCCTCTGTCTCTGATTTCTCACTTGCGTTTATAATCTCAACCATTAAACAGTCGGCTGCAGCAAACACACAGACACACGGCTCCTCTGGTACATCAAAGAGGAGATGAGTGGCAAGAACAAGCTTTATTTTTCATAAGTTGATGGTAACTTCCCTCCCGTTGTGAATGTCACCTGTCATGCCAACATTATTAATATATCACTTTTTTTTTTTTTTTTTTTAAGTATTAGCAGGTGGTAATTCTCCTTATCTGAGAACTGCTTGCAAACATTTTGTGTACAAGCCAGTTTTTCTGAATTCTGTGGGTGAATATAGAGGAGAGTCAACTTCTACTCATTGTTTCCTTTACCCCCACAAACCCCTCTCTACTGCACCCCACCACAGTCCATTCCTGTCTTCCCTAGATACTTGCTGCCTGTCATCCCTGGTAATGGGTTTCTTGGGGTAGATATTATTTTGGTCCAGTAAGCTGCGTGCTTAAAATATGAGTGACAGGCCTGACTCAGTTGCAAATGGAGAGAATTTTGTTTTTAAAAAAGCTGCCAGAACATAGCCAGCTCAGCGACTGCAAAGAAATTGAGAAAAAAATCTTGCAACCACCCACCACCTTTACTTTCATGAAAGAAAAAGAGAGATGCAACTTCCCCTGACTAAATGTCCTATTTCTCCTGTCTCTCCTAAGAAGATAGATGAAGAAAATGAGGCCAACTTGCTGGCAGTGCTTACAGAGACCCTGGACAGCATCCCGGTGGATGAGGACGGACTGCCTTCGTTTGAGGCCCTGGCAGATGGGGACGTGACCAATGCCAGTGACCGGAGCTGTCCCTCCTCCCCTGATGGCTCGCCAGGCACCCCAGAGCCTGAGGAGCCTTCCCTGGTATGACCAAGAGCTTTGATTCTCCCATTACCACAACTACAGGGTCAAAACATATGTTATTCCAGAAACATGACCGCCAACCCTGCACACACTGTATTTTGCAGACCTCAGATAACAGTCTTCAAGAAAACTGCACACCAAAAATGGGCATTTGAATTTTTATATCAGACGGTGCCCAATCCACACACATTTGCCTCAAAGCGGTGACTGCATGTGTAGTGAGAACGTGCAGAGATGCAGATGCAGAAAGGTGGGAAGTAAATGGAACGGATCAGTGTGTTTGCTTCTCACTGCAAATTACGTAACAGTGCTATCTTGGCGACAATTGAATAATATGAACGCCGTGTTGGGGCACTGCCACAGGCACAGAAATCATGCCGGCAGATAATCAAAGAAAGGGGAAAAAAATCCACCTCAGTGGGTCTCAACTAATCCCCCATGCCCGAGTCATCTTTCTGGCAGAACGAGCAGCCTCTCAATAAGAGGTCCACTTACCTATGTGCTGTTATTTTTTACATGCCATCTGGTCACTTCTCTACTTTAGCAGCTTTGACCTAAAATGTTATGTTCAGTTATAGTCCGTTTTATTCCATGCTGGTCCCTTCCACATGACCTTTAGTCACATGCCTGAGTGTGTTTATTCAATCACACTGGAGCAGACTGGCTTTGTGTACACAAAAACTCCTGAGCAGGAAGAAACAAAAAAAAAACTTGACTTTTACTGTCACATACTATAAACTGTAATCTTTTAAATGGCCCATGCACTGTCACTGATTTTATCTTTTCTAACTGCAGTATCACTCTCTTCTGGTTGTGCATTCACAAAGCACAGACTGTCTAATTGAAAGAAAATTTGTATAACCCACCCTCACCCCCCCCCCAACTCCTTCACGACTTTCTCTTCTTCTGTTTGGGTCCATTCGCAGCTGAAGAAGCTCCTTCTGGCACCCGCAAACTCCCAGCTCAGCTATAATCAATACACAGGTGGCAAGGCACAGAACCATGCAGCCAGCAGCAACCACCGGATCAGACCACCACCTGCCGTCGTCAAGGTAGGGACACACACACGTACACACACACACACGCACGGGTAAATCCACTGCCTTGCTAGAATTCACTCCCGTATACACATTTTTTGTTAACGTTTGTTTATCTCCCTCATTCTGTTCTTGCCGTCTTGTTTTTTGCTCTCCTTTCTTTCTCGCACTTTTCTTGTTTTGGTGGCTGCCTTTAGAAGATGTTAGACTACTGCTCTAGTCGACTATCCCAGGGGGCCATCTCGTAATGAAAGCAGGCTGATTGCTGTTGGGCTTTCCAGGCGCGGCATCAGCACCGTTGTCTCATTAGCTCCACCACTTATCCGCCTTGGTATGGTGCCTGTTGGAAAAAAAAAAAAAAGAAAAACAGAAAGAAAGAAAAAATGACAGGCACTCTTGCGGGGAGATTGATGCCTTGAGATGACAAGATCAAAATATCAGGCTTGATGTTCTCATTAGATTGCTCTCAAAAGAGGTTTTTTCTTTTCTGAGGTGGAAGGGTTGATTAAAATTAAATTTAGTTAGTGTAAGTAACACGAGTTTCTGAATGTGAATAAAGTATGCACTTTCTGTATCTGTTTCCAACGTGACATATTATATATTCAGTGTCATTATAGAGCTTACAGCCCCCACATCATTTGCTCTTGTTTGGGAAAAACCTCTGGCGTTTGTTATGCTTTCATTCATTCATGCTTACTGTGATCGTATTGTATGATAAAGTCAACACACAGATTTGTGTGTGTTGTGCATATTATGTTTGCACATATGCATCAACCTTCCTCACAGAGTCTATTTTCATACTGAGCCTTTGAGTCATCCATTTCTGGAGCACAGCGAATGAGGACTCCCAGAGGACATGGTGCACGTACAGAGTGGCGCGGTGATGCTTGCAGGGCCGTGCAATTAAGATGATGGGTGGACCGCACTCCCATCGTCGCCTCCCAGACAGTTGGGCGACCACTGTGCACAGTTGCTCTTTTAGCCTTTTTCTGGCTCTGTCTCTTTCTGCTTTTATTTTTGTGCCAAATAAAGCGCTTCATATTTATCACAACTGGATCAACTGCGCTGTACTACCAACAGGGAGCAAAACTTCATTTTCAAGAAAACTAAATAATTTTTTTTTTCTTTCTGTCTCTCTTGTTCTCTCTATCTTGTGTTGCACAGACGGAGAGCCCCTGGAATGGCAAAGCAAGAGGGGGCTCCAGCCAACAGAACCGCCCAGTGAGGCGGCCTTGCACCGAGCTGCTGAAATACCTGACAGCCACTGATGACATCCTGCTCCACACCAAAGCCAGTGAAGCCAAGGGCACGTGGGGTGGTGCCAGTAGCAGGGACAAGAGTGGCCTGGGTCTTAGTGCCTCTTCCTCCTCCTCTTCGCCATCCTCGTCATCCACCTCTTCGTTCTCCTCCCTCTCTTCCACATCTTCTTCCTCTTCCTCAACCACCTCCAAGAAGAAGTCACCTCTGCCATCTCAACAACAACAGCAGCAGCAGCAGCAGCAGCCGCCGCCGCCGCCGCAGCAGCAGCATCACCAGCGAGGTGAGAGCCGGGCTGCAGGCGAGTGTAGTGTGGCTGGTGTTGGGGCTGGGAAGTGGCAACATTGCACTCACGATGACAGGGTTGAGGAGTCGGAGGGTGCTTCTATCCCTGTCGGCCACAGAACCTCCATCTGCGGCCAGGCTTGCCCCAAACTGGAGCACGGGCCGCCCAGTGAAGAAGGAAGGCCGCCAGGCGATGTGGGCCGCCTGGCCGCCGCTAGGTTTATTAGGTATATGCATTCTTATTCCCTCCCTCCCCGAGAGGTGAGTCACAGCTGTGAGCATTGCCGAGAGGCTGCGGGCGCCACTCAGGCTTGTGGGGGCTTTGGCAGGCAAGGCCGTAGTAACAATAGAGATGCCAGCCGTGCACCACATAGGCACATCACAGTGACTATTACCAAAAGAGATGAGAAACCCGGTCACCCCTTACTTAGCCAGCTGCTCACCTCCAAACCAAGGCCTGCTCGCTATCGGGCTCACCTGCTCCCACCTAAGATCACCCCTTTTCCCAGCACTCAGAACAGATTGCCAGGTAAGAGGTCTGAGAGCCTAGGCCAGGCTGTTTCGAGGGTGAAGGAGGAAGAGGTCAGAGAGACCACTGATCTTAGAAACCAGGGAGTTAGTCAGGTTGAAAAGCCTGACTCAGGGCCTCTGTTGGCACCTCTCACCTTAGACCTAAAAAGCTGGGTTAGCCAGCCAGATCTAGGGCTAGACATGGGCTTTGAACTAGAGCTGGGGTGGCCAAGCCAGGAGGGCTTTGGGGAGGATGGTAACTATGCTGATGACGATGATGGTGTTGATGATGATGATGATGACCATGTGACGGGCAGCCCCACAGCGGTGCTCTCACAGGGCCCACTCTTCCCAGACACTAGAATTGCAGAGCCCACCCCTCCCTGCATCATACAAGGGCAAGGGCACCCACACAGGCAGGCACTCAGGGAGCACCCCGACGACCAGGGCCACCCGTTGTTAGGTAATCATGACTGCATCCCCCCACTGGCCTTATCTCTTCTCTCTCTTCTCCCTTTCTTGCTCTAACCACTTCCCAGTTTGACTTTACAACTAACTCCCACTATAATTTGAATCTAACAGTCATTCAGAGGGCATAAACAGTGACAAACAGCCTGCTAGTCAATGCTTTTTGCTAGTCCTAAAGGCATTCTTTTAAATTATACTAGAATGATATTTTTAAACAAAGGAAGGGGTGGGAAAAGGGGCGAGCCTGGTCTTGCTACTGTACGTCTTGTATTCATAAAGTCAACCCTTGAACCATCTTTGGCTGATTGAGCTGAGTGTGCTGAATATGTACATTTAGACTCAGAGCCCGGGTGTCGCTCTTTAGCATCATGCTACTAAAGCCACGTTCCCTTAGCTGGTGCACAAGTCGGCCAGAGCCTCGGGCAACTGCACAAGCTTCCTTGACTCTCCTTTCTTCCTTCTTTTTTACCCTCCTCTGCTGTGCATGTGATTAAGACTTTATCGTCCAGGGAGGGGCTCACCCACTGTCATGTGTCTTGTTTGTGGCATCGTCGCTCTCTGTCTTTTTTTTTTTTCCATTTCAATCTGTTTGTTGTCTTGAGCAGGGTCTGTCTGTGTCTAGACACCTGTGAAACATGTACCATCCCTTCATCCTGCCTCACAGAGTAAACAGTCTATCCTAAGAGAGTAAATTGAGTAAACGGGGTCAATCTAAAAAAGACATGCTTTGTGCAACAGTGTCCATAGAAAGATTTTCTAACCAGGGATGGGTGTTTTTGTAGTAAGAATTGCATTTAATGAGCCAATTTGAGATTAATTGTTGCAGAATGTGGACCTGTTCTCTTCTGCCATGAGTGTTATACCTAGATCAATAATTACCCATGCTCCTTTGTGTTCTGCAGCCAAACCAACCACCTTGCCACTTCCTTTGACCCCAGAGTCTCCAAAGTAAGTGTGAGAAGTTTTTCCACATTATTCTAGGCAAAAACAACAACAAACTACAGCAAAAAAGACAAAGCCAAAGAAAACTTGTATAGACTAGAATCCAAGTTGAGGCATTTTTGTGACTCATTTCCATTTCTTAGCTCACAAAAGCTTTTAAAGAGTTGCTTTCACCTGAGAAGTAACATTATGATTTTTTTTTTTTTTGTCTTGCAGTGACCACAAGGGATCACCGTTTGAGAACAAAACCATTGAACGCACATTAAGTGTTGAGATCGCTGGAACCCCAGGTGAGCACACCTTTCTGATTATTTAAAGCACATGCAGTTATCCTAAAAGAAGGGGATACCCTTCTCTCTCATGTACCTGGTAATGGGTTAAGTGTGGCTTTTCCAACATCCTGTTAGTTCCATCACAGTTGAAAGTTCAAGGTGAAGATCCAGGAGGACATTTTTATGTGTCTGAGTATTGATTAGGCTTTCCAATCTCCTGAGGGTTTATTAGCTAACCCCTTTCCATGACCCCCGTAACTGAAGAGTTAATATGCTTTTCTTGTTCTCCTCAGATCCTAATGCTCTCTGACTGACAGCTTACTTAGTCTACACATCAAAAGGAAATTGAAATGGCTGTTATTGTTTTAATTGGTTTTGCTGTGTAATTCAGTTTTGCCTGTATGATCAGTACCTTCCATTCTTTAAGTCCATAGACCTGCAGATAATTAAATCAGCAGACTGGAGAGCACATTTCCAAAGGATGCTGTTTTGTAAATGGAGTGAGTGTGAGGGTTTTTCAGGATGATTATTGACATTATCCTGACATTCTAATTAACTACACCGAAAAAAAGCTATAGGCTAAAGGTAATTACAAGGCAAAAATGAGGAGAATGTCAGCAAAAGCTTCATTAATGGAGGTCAAATCTCTTTCTCTCTGTGCAAGTTATGCCAGTAACACCCCCCACTACCACCAACAAAAAACAAAATGGCTGGCCTTTGGCCACTCACACTGTGTGATGTGGCATTCTTCAGATATTCATTTACCAGCAGAGGAAATTGTCCTCATACGTATCTCATGTCTGCCCCCTGCACCTTCCATGTCACAGTTGTGGGGGATGGATATGTGTGGCACATCAAATCCAAAGGGGGTCACCCTCTGTCCTTCTGACCTTATTCAATATGCTGCTTAACCCTTTTGTGTAGATAAGCTTTCAGGATCAAAGGGGGTGCTAATTAAGACCTAAAGAAGGGAACGAGCAGGCCTGCTTAAGCTCTGGGGCAATCAAACACAGTTAATTTCCTCCTGCTTTACTGCACGTGGGCGAGTCTACTGACCTGTGGCCAAATTTGGGCGTCCGTTCTGTTCCACCGCATCCACTTTACAAGCACGGTCAAATTAAGCCCTTCACCTGACTTCACCATCGTGTACCAATTTAAGATTGAACATTAGCAGGAAAGTCATTAGTCCAGAAAACTCCAGGATATTGAGCCCTTTTCTACTTAGAGATTAACGTTTGAGACTTGTGCTGTATGACACAGATGGATATAGAACCCAGCAACTGGAGGTGAAAGCTATTATGTCCAGTGTTTCATGTCCTTCGTAGATTTAGAGTAACATTCCTCCACAATAGAGATTATGCTGGTGTTAGCAATAACAGATGGAAGTTACCTGGAAGGGCGGTTCAACCCTTCACCTTAAGGCAACTCAGTGATTGAACCTTCCATGGAGTGTTGCCAGTAACATAATATTTTATGCCTTTATGATGAGTTGTAGTAGTAGCGGTTACTGTGTCATGGAAAGATAAATCTAGTTATCAGTGGAACATATATCTGTACATCTTGTACTGAGCCTAATCTTTTACTAAATGCTAAATAACAGCAGCTTTGACCGTTGGCTGCGTGTTTGCTTGCTACTTTGTCAAAAAGGTACAGGGAAGTTACAACTGGCAGTGAAACCTCCTGAGATCCGACTGTTCAGGCCTAATCTTTGCCAAGCTAATAGATTTACCCTGTGCTGCCGTGTTGTCTTTAATTACTGTATCTCATGACACTGGGGTGGTCTCCGTGTTGCTATTTGCATGACTTACTGGCGGATTGCCTCTTTAAGCCCAGAGTTGTTTTTTGCTCAGAGGTCTCCTCGCAATTTATAGCTGGACCAGAAAAAAAAAAGATTATAAAACCTTTCTTTCCTTTCTTTCTGTCATGCTCACTTGCTTCATCGTTTTCTCTCCAGTGGCTACATGATTGGTGTTTGTGTCTGCGGATCATCCATCACTAGCAAGTTTGACTGAGAGGCACATATTTATCTAATTCTGATTTATTTCACCCCATCGCTAATGGCTCCTAGTTTATGACCCCACGCACACATTGTTTTGGACAGATGGCGCTTCATTGGCGAAACAGAAGTTCCTCAGGCATTGTGTAGCACCCCCTCTCCCTCGCTGTCTTCTCCTTTTCATAGCTCATTTCATTGACATAATGCATGTATATGTCTATATCAGAACCGAGAGAGAGAAAAGTGGGGGAAGACGGGAGTGCGCTGCGGCTTGCAGTCCTACTTATAGACAGAGCCAGATAATAAGTAGGATGATAAGCCGTTGGATCAGGCATTCCAAACACAGCAAGTGGTTTTAGAAACTTGCATATTTATGTATCAGACTCCGGCACTCTCTTTGCCAAGCTGTCTTCTCGATGCATACTCGAACACTGGATTTGATACTAATAGCTGTCATTTGGTGCAATTCACGACTAAGGGAAGAATGATGTGCATTATAAGAAAGGCAAAGAAGAGGGGAGAGCGTAGGTGTTTCAAAGTGCCTGAGTTTGACTCTAGTGAGAGACTGTTAGTGATGAATGCGTGTGTGTGTGTGTGTGTGTGTGTGTGTGGTGGGGAGAGGGGGCACATTTGTTCAGTTCAAGACAGAAACAGGAAAGGATGCCGAGAGATGGAAAGGGAGATTGATCCAGGGAAGATGACAGACATGAAGAGAGAAGAAGGGGGAATGCAAGACTAAAGGAGAGGAGGAAAGAGAGAATGAGAGTAATGGTGGCGGCTGTTTGTGTGAGTGCATTAACAATGCTATAAAGAGGGCTCATCTCAGGACTTCCCATATAAGTGCCATCTGTCTGGCTGTAAATCTGTAGGAGGCAGAGGAAGAGATAGGGTGTGGGGTGCACAAGCAGTAGGGGCATGACATCTGAGAAGAATGACAACACCATTCACCAATACTTCCTGTGCTTCTGTGACAAAGCAGACATCCCACCATGGCAGCATCTCCAGGAATGCTAATGTGTGCACATTAAGAGCAGTGACATGTCTTCTTACATTGTTTAACAGAAAAAGGAGGATGATGCTGGATCATCTTGAAACATTTGGGGCATCATGTCATGGATTGTTCTTTCAGACCAATAAAAAAAGGACTTTGGTTTTATTCAGATGAATTGGCTGCTGTCCAGCGTAGACATTTGAGTCAGGCAGACAGAGATAAGGTACACGCACTTCAAGTGTTTTTTCATTGGATGCATTACGTTTGTCCTTTACAAGGTTTTGTGTTATGTTTCTTTCATGAAAAGGGATCTTTCCAAGGTCAGAGAGGAAGGGAAAATGGAGACAGCCATATTGCAGCACCACTATATTAGGTTACACCAAGCATTATGTTAATCTGTCAAGACTGCAATAAAATAGAGATCAGGATTAGTGAAAGTGAATATTTTAATCAGGTGTGTGTCTGTGTCCACTGTCCATAAACTGACCTGGGATAAGTGAGGGAAGGAGGGGGTGGGTAGTGGGGGTGGTTTGCATTATGACTCTCTTTTAATTTTATTTTCTCTGCCCCTCACCAGCCTTTGTCTCTTCATCTTTCTGCAGGTCTGACACCACCTACCACGCCCCCACACAAAGCCAGTCAAGAGAATCCTTTCAAAGCATCGCTCCAAACCAAGTTGTCTTCATGTTCCTCCTCTGCCTTGGCATGCAAAAGAGCCAGGCTGAGTGAGTTGGGCCCTGGCGCTCTGGCCCTTGCCCCTGGTTCCTCAGACGGGGCTCCTGCCAGGAAGGGTCCTGAACAGACTGAGCTTTATGCCCAGCTGAGCAAAGCGTCCACTGTCCTCCCTTACCGTGTCCACCCCCAGCACACAGTGGGGGGTGGATTTGAGGAGCATCGCAGCACTAGCAACAATAAGCGGGTGGTGCCCCGTGGCTACAGTGACCATGACTATTGCCAGGCCTCAACTAGCACTAAGAAGGACGGCGGCACAGCCACTGTTACCATGACAGCAACAGAAATTACAGTCACCCCAGGTGCCACTGCTGCTCCCGTGCCTGCTGCAGGCACAGTGGGGGACAGGCATAGCGAATGTAAGGACTCAGCCATGCCACCATTCTCTTCATCATCTTCATCTTTGTGCTCTCCATCATCAGCTTTATCTGGTCCTTTGGATGGAGAAGCAGTCCAGGTCCAGGGGTTAGGGAAGCAGACCCTTACACAAACCCCCCAGATCCCCTCACAAGAGGTCACTACTGACAGGGACCAACAACATCCTTTTGCCACCAGCCGGAAGCTTCTGTGCGACCAGGAAATCAGAGCGGAACTCAATAAGCACTTTGGCCACCCTTTACACGCCCTCTATAGCCAGGGTGGTCAGGAAGGAGAACCAGGCAGCAAACCAAACAAAACTACAGCCCCTCAGTCCCTTGAGGAGGGAGAGGATAACTGCTACTCCCAGAGGCTGCCTGGCTCCAGCTTCCTACATCCAGGATTCCTGCCCTTCCACGATGAGATAGAGCTGGGTGAAGGCCGTGAGAATCGCTTCCTGTATCCATGGGAGGGCACCCCTCTGGACCTACTGTTTGACTGCCCCCCCTGTTCTCCCTCCTGTTCTCCACCATCCAGCTGCTCCCCTTCGCGAGGCTCTGTCTCCCCACCCTCATCCCTTCTCCTCTCGCCCAGCAGGCCTTTCTGCTGGACCAGCAGCGGGTCCCGCTCCCGTTCTCGTTCACACTCCGGCTCCCGCAGCTCCTCTTCACACTACAGGAGGCGCTCCCTCTCCAGTTCACCTGACAGACGCCTCTCCTCCTGGTGAGTCTTACACACGCACAAAAACACACACACACCTCCCACTTCTTTTGGCTGAACATTGACTTCTTCCCACCCGTGCAGTTTAAACTGGGCTTGAAGCTGGCAGGGGGTTTAGCCTAGGAGTGTAAAACAGGGCTGATCAGTCTTCAGAACTGGTGTCAAGACAGGAGAGACTCTCAGCATGGGTTCTTGACCTCCTGCTAGTCTTTGCCTTGCCTTTGCAAAATATAGAATAGGTTTGGTAAGTCTTGTACAGAGCGATTTAATTGGTGAAAAGGGAGATGAAATGGATTGTGACCAAACTGTCTACAGATGTTATGGTAACCAAACATTTGCCTTTTAAATCAGGTGGACGTTGCTCTGTATGGAGAAAAAAAGACTGAATGGGCCAATGAAAAAAAAAAAAAAAGATAAAAAGTCCAAAACATGAAAGGTGCCAGAAGCACTGGACTTTTTAACAGTATGAGTTTTCATCTCTGGGCAGAGAGTTTTATTTGAGTGTCTTCCTGACATTCACCCCCTCTTCACGTTCTCCCTTGCATGCTCCCATTTTTTGTTTGATGCAGAGACTATTGTTTTAAGCGGCAGCTGTTGTTTTTACTGAGTGGCAAACCCTCCTTTTTTACATCTCCAGAGATGAAAGCCAAATCCAGGCTGTGGGAATGTAGTCTCAAAACCCCTCTGAAAAGAGACTCCTATCATCATAGTGCTGTGAGAGAACTACATTTCCCATGCTCTCCTTTGATCAGAGCCAAGGGGCTTCTGTTGGGTTTTGTCGGTAGAAAAACACAGGCGAACTGTAGTTACTGAGAAGGATGAGAATAAATTCAGTTTGTCAGTAGCAGTTCATTCATTGGCTCACAGTGTTGGATGCCGCTGCAGTGACTCGGTTTGTTTGCCTGATTACTTAAAGGTCAGTTTACTCCACAGAGCCAATAGAATCACTTCATTATGTCCATGGCCTTGTTCTTTGCTCTGTTCCAACTCACTCACAAACTAATACACCCAACCTGTTCACGAATTAGAGAGAAATAGTCCAAAGGCGTTCACTCAGAATCTGACACTGACAGTCTTCCTGGAAATAACAAAATCTGACTGAATTTTTGAAAGTGACAGAACAGGGAGTGTGTTTTTTTTTTATTTCATGGAAGCAAAGATAAATAGAATTATAGATTGGCGTTCCTTTGTTTCACTGAGTTTTCCAAACTTCTCTCCCTCCATGATTCAGGTCTCCTTCTACAGCAACACTTCACTGTTTAAGCATCAAGTTTAAGAAGTGCAGGGGTACGAGCTCCACAGTTAGTCCACTGGGGCCCACAGCACTGACCTTTCCTCATACAACATAAATAGCAGGTGGATATTTATGCTAGCTTAGGTGGTTTTCTAGAAAAACATGGACACTTACCCTGGTTGTGGGTTAGACTAAAGCTGGGCCAGGACAAAACAGAATGGTTTTATTTGGAATAAACTCTTTCATAAGTCTTGCAAATATCAAAAATTGTCTTCTCACACATAACATTTTCTGTTTTTCCCTCAGGTCTCGTCACAACACAGATTCAAGCACTTTTCGTTCCAGGACTCACAAGAGCCCTCACCCTCAGCCTCGATCGCCTCTCAGCTACAGGCCGAGGTGATTATTTTAAATGATTAAACATTTGATATGTTTTTAAGCTTCGTTTAGCCGTGTCATAATGAAAAGATGCTGGAGGAAGAGAGAAAACAACTCTCCAAATGTCAATGAAGAAATGCAATGAAAGGAGCTTTTCGCTGTCACCACTTTGAGAAAGTTTGATTTCTCTGTGGTTCCCTTTTCACATCGAGACTGAAGCCTCTATGCAGTCTGTCCCATCAACATGAGGGCCCTGTGACAAACATTCAGGGCAAATATGTTTAATGGATCATGCCTTATTGGGCTAGTGACAAGAGCATCCCAGAGTGATACAGATTCATACTTCGCTTGTGAGTTGACGCTCCCAGCTGTATAATGATGCTTATTCAACTTAGTGCCTCTGTAGTTTTCCAACAGCTACTGCAGAGGGGACCATTTCATATGCAGAGAGGTACTGTCATAGTGCAGAAAGAGGAAGACTCCATCTTAATGCTCCATGCTGATTTGGCACCCACGTGCCTAATGACACCCGACAAGCCTGAGAGTCGCTCATCAGTCGAAAACTTAACACATCATGTGCTAGTCCAGGGTGGGGGAGAAAGTTGCACTTTCCTTCTTGATGAAGCCCTAACTAAGCAGAAAGTAATGACATGTGAAGTTGTGCTGACAGTTGCAGCTGCCTAGCACCCCAACCGAGCTGCTCGCCGGCACTCCCGCGGGCCTATCCTGTGGGCTCGGTAATCATAACAATGGTGAAGAGACATCTTATTAACATGTCCATTTCCTTGGTAATTCACTTCTCAATCACGAGTGGTGAGAAAACTGGTAATACTCCTTGGTGAACACCGGCGTGACAGCGATGTCATGTGTATTTTATCCTCCACAGGTATGACAGCTATGAGGAGTACCAGCATGAGAGGCTGAAGAGGGAGGAGTACCGCAGGGACTACGAGAAGCGGGAGTTCGAAAGGGCCGAGCAGAGAGAGCGGCAAAGGCAGAAAGCAATAGTGAGTGAGCTGACACAACTGCCATCTCATTTCCTCTTTTTTTTTTTTTTTTTTTTTCCTGTGCTTGACTTGACGACTTTAGTGCTGCTGCTGATAAAGGACCACATATAATCACTGCTTGGCACATGTACAAATTCCCACAGAACATACAGGAACCTTCTATGTTACTTTAGACGAGACAGCCTCCAGCTCAGCTCCATGTGCCACAATATCTTTTTACAAAGTGAGTTCCTGAATGACTCAGGCGACAGGCCGTTCCTCTTTATCTCCGGGTTGTGTATTTTTAACGTCTTGTCGTCTGGAAACACTGTCGACTCTTATTAATCACACTACAGGGGTAAAATGTTAAAATAGTGGCAAATAGAAGCTGGAAGAGCAAGATGTAGAAAGGACAAAAAAAGATATGGCTCTGTTTTATTTCTTTGGTTTTTTTTTTTTTTTTAGCTTGATGCTGTGAATATCACGTTTCTCCTGTATCTCCACTCTCCTTGTCATAGTGTGAAATTATTCATGTTTCAAGCAGGGTAATGCTACAACCACCCGTTGATAAAGCATACATCAAATGATGCAGCAATGCAAACGTAGCTTGGCATGCACTCATTTGCAGAGATGGAGAGACAAACAATTACGAGCAGTAAAGCTCGAGCTGTCAAACAAGGTTTGGGAGGCCGGGAATGTGAAAGCGTGTTTCTGTGTATGTCTGTTTTGCTCATTGTGTTTTTGCCTCGTTCTCTCACTCACTCACACACCCACACACACCAGCACCCCTCAGGGTGCCATCAAGAAAAGACTGCCTATACAGTATATCAGTTGTCAGCAACTAAACCACTAATTCAGCAAATACATTTTTGTCTCAAGCAGTATGTAAGCATTAACGAGTGGAAAACACATAAAAAAAAGCCATAATCTGTAGTTAATTTGTATTTTTCTCAGCTCCTTCATATGAGTTAAACAGGGCAAAGTTGAACTTTGAGTTTAGCACCAGGCAACTGATTTACATATATGTTACTACTAACCTCAAGACAGCATTCAAAGTTTCAAGGGGCCTCGATGGACTTAGCCACATAATGGCAAGTAAATGAATGAATAAATAAATAATACTAGTGATACACTATAGCCTCAGGCTCGTGCTGTGTTATATGATTAGCAGATGCAATTAAACTACTCAAAAGCAATAATTGCAGCCTGGTGCAGTGTGTTCCTAAATTATTCCGCTATGACCCCCATGTCCCCTGAGGTTCAAGGAAATCCATGATTTTTGCCCTGTGGCTCATTTCTGCTGCTCTTAATGCTCCTGCTCTCTTGGGTGTGAGTATCTATATTAACAGAACTCTGTTAGCAGTCCTGCCTAGTATGCTGTGTATTGTAAGATTGACTGTAAGTTGGAAAGAAACATTCTTTCCTGATGTATGGCTGAGTCACCCCACAGCTTTATTTTTAGAAAGAAGAAGCAGCACCTTCAAACTTAAGGCATGGCATCATTTGATAAAAATCACTCTGCCTCTGGTTGATGAGTTGCAGAGAGAAAGAGGAATTGCAGTGCCATGGCAGATTGAAAGCACTTCCGAACTGCAACTCTATCAGATAAGAGAAAGCAAACTGAACCAATCACAGAGGAACACGGCAGACAGGGAGAGAAGAGGGGACAAAACAGGGGCCCTTAGTCAGTTTCCACAGCAGTGATTAAGACCAATTCATTAGGACTTGGTGAAGAAAGAGAGGTGAAAAGGAAAAACAGACCCACCCCCCTTTAATCTCCTTCCTCTGCTCTGTCTTTCTTCTTAACAAGCAGGAGGAGAGACGGGTGGTGTACGTGGGGCGACTGAGGTCCGACTGCACCCGGACAGAGTTGAAGCGCCGCTTTGAAGTGTTTGGTGAAATTGAAGAATGTGCAGTGAACTTGAGGGACGATGGGTAAGACCCCAGGACTTTCTGTGCATGTGTGGAATTAGTCTAAGGGATAGGAAACATTCACAATTTCTGAATTTCTGGATATCATGTGATAGAACAACATCTTCTGCTGTGACTGCTGAACTTGGAGCAAAGTCAAGTGCTTGAGCTCCAAGACGAAGCCAGAGCTTTTGCAGTCTCAGGGTGTCTCCTGGTTCATCTAAGAAAAGACCTATAGAGCCCCAAAGATACACTTTTATTGATTCTCTTTTGCATATAAATAGCGTGATCATGATCTAAGACGAGGCCCCCTGTTCAGTTATTGTTGCCCCACAGCAGCACTCTGACATACCAATTTCTATTGCTGACCAGGGACAATTTTGGCTTCATCACGTACCGCTACACTTGTGACGCCTTTGCCGCCCTTGAGAACGGACACACCCTACGCAGGTCAAACGAGCCCCAGTTCGAGCTGTGCTTTGGCGGACAAAAGCAGTTCTGCAAATCACATTACACAGACTTGGGTAAGTGCAGCTTTGTTGTTGTCTTCATCAGCCCCCTGTAGTCATGCAGTGTGTTTGTGTAGCTGGAAGGATTTTCAGTGAGAAGAGGAAAATGGGAAATCAGGGAGGACATGAGTGATGCTTCCAGAGACCCAGTTCTGCTGGTAACAATTTCTACGCACTTGAATGTGTCTACCAGGCACGTGTGGCTCAGAGTTCAGAGGTCAGTCTGTAAACATGCTGAGAACAGAGCTCTGTTTGCTCACTGTTGGTCGTATCTGAAGGAAAACCAGACAAACTTCATTACTCGTGGACACAGGATGTTTGTTTCTACTTTGTTGAGATGAAAAACAAGACATTATGAAAAAAATAGTACTTTAATGCATGTGTGCAGTCAGAGTAGCTGTAGTGCATAAAGAGTGTTTTCATGCGTGGTTGGATATATTGTATGTGTGTGTATGGGAATTGCTTTAAGAGCATGGAGGAGTGGAGATGGAATTACAAGTAGAAAAAACAACAAAGACAAGGAAAGAAATGAGGCGAGGAAGAGGAAGGTGGGTGCAAGGTTAAGTCCCTCCTCTCTCTAGCGTGAGGTTCCATCTGTTGCCAGCTGTTGTGGCGCTGAAACAAGATAGAGCCTCGATGTGGCATGTAGGGGCTGGCCATTTACATAGAGGGAGGGGCCACTGTGGGAGCAAATAAACTTATGCACACCTACTGCCTGTGCTGAGAGTCTGGGGGCCATGGCAGACTGCAGCGTAGCAGAATTCATCTAAGTGAAACAACATACAGCCAGTGTACGTACACGGCTTCTATACTGGTCAGTTACAGAAATTTGATAAATGATGCAAACGATCAATGGCATCGAGGCTTTTTAATCTGGTATGATTCCACATTTTTTGACACAAATAAAAAAATAGTTATTTTCTTCTGTAGTTGGACAATGATGAAGGTGAGGAGCTACGTTGAAACTAAGTGAGAGATGCTGTTGCACAGTCGCAACGGATCATCTCCTCCATTTGATGTTGAAATGTAAGAAGCTTATTGACTCTTGCATCTGCAGCCAGTTTTCCTCTGACATGCATTTACCAGCAGTATGTGAGGTCAGGAATGTGTAATGCACAGCTGCAAGAAGAAAAGAGCACTTTGCTCCATAGATGAATTGGTTACTATACCTTTTCAAAGCACATGCTTGAAGCTATTTGAGAGAGGACATGAAGAGAAATTGACACAGAGAAACAGTTGCTAATCCTGACGCCTTAAGGATACACATTATGCTGAGATTGACTAATAAGTCTACTGAAATGGAAAGGCCTTCATTCAACTGCCTCTTTGTCAGAAACAGGCTATTTTGGTTGTCCCCATACTGATAGCACGGGATAAAGGGATTGAAAGGAGGGGAGAATCTTGTAATAGTGCAGTTTCCAAACCTCTCCCTGTCTTCTCAATCTTATAGGCTCTCACTTTTTTTTTTTTTTTGTTTTCAGAGACACTGTCCATTAGTTTTAAGTAGAACACCGGGGTATTTTTCATCCCTCAAGGTGCGCAGTGTGACACAACCCAGCCCTCGGCCATTGCATTAGATCATGACTGGCGTCTCCTAGCTGCCATGGTCATTGCCATTTCTCAAAGCTCTTGGAGTGTGCTGCTGGGCCCTTTGGGGGCCCTATTTCTGAAACTGTCTGTTGGCAGAGATAAGATACTCTACTCTACTACTGTATTATCAGGTCAGTCAGGAAAAATAGGACATGAGAGACTGACAGACGGAGGAGTATGTTTTTACATCTTTAGCCTCCATGTAAAAATGACACTTTCTCTGAATTCTTCAGTAGTAATTAATAGTTTCAGTGACTATACTAGGGCATACTGTGAAACTGTGCATTATCCTGTAGTTCTTGTTACTTGTGCTGTTATGGAAATTTGGCAACACTCCACCATAGTGAACCACAGTGATGAAAAGACAGAATATCCCATGTGCTCTGATCATAAAATCTTAAAAGAATACAATGCACTTGGAAAGAATCCTGCTCTGCACAACACTAACCACAGTCCCACTTGACCCTTTCAGACTCCCACTCGGATGACTTTGATCCAGCCTCCACAAAAAGCAAATATGACTCCATGGATTTTGACAGCTTGCTGATGGAGGCCCAGCGCAGCCTGAGAAGGTAACCAGTTCAGTGGCACCTGCTGTCTGTCACAAAGAGGGACTTCTCATACCTCACTGTTGTTTTCTCGCTACTTTGATGACGAGACTACCAGAAGTTTTACACTCTGTCATAGAGTATATAAGAATATAGACCTATATCAATATAAATGAATATATCAAAAGTAAAGTTTACATGAACATAGCTGCTGAAGAGATGAGAAAAGACATTCTGGGAAAGCCAGTGAACCCTCAGAACCTGGTGCACCAGGTTTGGTGCACTCTTCTGCTGTACAACCATCAGTGAAAGAAGAAGAAAAAAAAAAAAAAACTTTCATGATTTTTTTTTTTCTATAAGCACTACAATACCCACAATTCTTATGGGTTGGAACCATGCAGCTTGTTCAGCCAGATTTGTTTTTCGTTTGCTGTTGATTTTTCTTTCTTTCTTTAAATCTGGTGTTTGGATTTGGTGTTACATAACAAACAGGAGTGTAGGGAATTGTATCTTGGAGGTAAAATTCTCAAGTTATCATTGTTGTCTACATTTTAAGGACAAATGTAGCTGTGTATTTACAAATACTATAAAAAGGAATATTTTTATTTTATGTACATAATGGATAAAATTCTTTATTTGTTACAGCTATGCACTGTAAAACGCAGCCTTTTTTAAAAATGAGGAGAAAATTTCTTAATTCAGAATGTTGATCTGTAGTAAATACAATAATGTAAAACATATTGTACACCTACATAATGTTTAGAAGACATTATATGATTGTAAAAAAGAAAAAAAATATGTCAGATTGCTCATTTTGAGGGAGCATGTGAAAAAATGTCCTTTTTTAAGTTATTTTGTTGCGAAAAAAAAAGTTCATGTATAGTTTTCTCTGTTTCTAAAGTTTCTCAATCAGTGTTTTTGCTTATACAACCAGTGAAAAATGCATTTTTTAATCTCTTTTTCATGATTGTGAAAAAGGTATGCCACTTTTTATTGATTATTTCGGAAGGATTTGATACATAAATACATGCATACATATATACATACATACACTTGGCTTGATTTCATTGCTTTGGTTGTTTTGATTACCTCCAGTAAGAGAACACATTCAAATCTTTTCAATCAGAACAAATGCATATTTATCTATTTATTTTAATATTTGAATCAAGCATATTTATGGGCTCCATTTTTACATGGCGTAGCTCATAAAATGTATTTTCTATTTATGTTGTCCTTCATTTTGTGTTATTTAACTTGCAATCACTAGACAGGGTGTACAATAAATGGTTTGGTGGAGATAATATTACCTTCTATGCCTTTCCAAAACAATCAAAACATTCAGCTAATCACTCCAGCAGTCAAACCCTCATTTTAATGGTTTCTGTCCTTACTATCAGGCTAATCTGCAGCGTGTCGCCGGGTTTTCTTTCCACACAGAAGCAGAACATGAAGCAATAAAATTATTTTGCAGGAATTTTGTTCTATCACTGTAAACACAGGTCATCGCTCCACTCACGCTTGATTATATGAATGCCAAACAAAAGTTTACAATTTCCTTTTCCTAAATTTTTTTAAAGCTCTTGTATTTGATGTACAATATATTATATATATATATACATATACATATATATATATATATATATATATATGTATGTATATATATACAATGCTGATACTACTAGTATTATTCACAATAATTACAAGATGATTAATAATAATAACAATGATAAAAGAAATAAAAGAAAAAATATATAAAAAGCAATAAATTATTTTTCAGAGTTGTATTTTAGCTCCTACTGTTGTGATTTTTGGACTTGACCCATTACCCAGTCGCTAGTAGTCAGGAAGACTCCATTCCAGTATGTTGGCATCTCATCACTGTGGCATTATCCTGTGTGGTAAAGACTTGAATGCCCCCACTCCCACCCCTGCTCTTCCCTTTAAGATGTAATTGAGTCTATGTGACTGTAATGCACGCATTACCTTGTGACATCTGTGCAAACATGACGACTCCTTAACTCCACTCTGTGTGTAAAATGTGTCGAGTTGAAATTGTATGTTGTGTAGTGCATGGCTATTATGGGATGGCAGTCGGTACACAGTATACCACTTTTGATATCTGCCTCTCAGCTGTCTAAAGTGGCAGATTTTAAGTGACATTCTATAAGCCTAGAGAAAACTACTCAAAAACTACTCAACATTGTATTGCATGCTGCACCATTTTCAATCAGTCCTTCCACCCACCCACCACCCACCAGCCCCACTCACAGTCTAGATATCACAGCGCCGTCGACATGACATAAAAGGTAACCTTGTGGTTTCTGGTTCAATTAATATCCCTTTTCTAGCGTGAGCCAAGTAATGAGAGAACCGGCTTCCATCACAGGAAGGAAAAATCTTTTGTATGAAAGCTTTGCTGATCACAGACTTTCTTTCATGGAATTTGACTGTGGAGACAAGAAACAGCTAATTTATATGATGCAAAGAGGCAAAAGAAATTGGTCAAGGGAACGATAAAAATAACCTTTACCTGTGTTTGATGACATTGTTTTATGTTTTATTTTATTTTTTTAATTTTTTTTTTTGCTGTCTGTGTAGCGTTTGGGTAATGGTGTTGTGTCCCATTTGATAGATGTGGCTTTAATCATTGTAAACAAAAATGCTTTGTAAATTGCCTAGACTAATATATTATAAAACCTTATGGTTCAAATTTCAACTGTGGCGGACTTTTTAATAATGTGACCTACTGAGGACTTTGCCACTGCTTAAACGTTTGTTGGGTAGTCATGTTTCTTTTGGAAGGACAATATGTGTCAGAGTAAATGTGTGTGTGTGAGTTTGTGATTTTAGGCAGGTATGTGTGTTTCAGGAAGTGTGTGTGTGTGTGTGTGTGTGTGTGTGTGTGTGTGTGTGTGTGTGGGTCTTAGGGGAGGGAAGGGGGTCGCTGTGGGTTGTTACCTGTTTGTGTCCTATCCACGTTGCCTTCTGCCAAGTCCTTACCAATGCCTTTGTGGTTCTACCTATTGTACGACTTTCTTGTGAATTTTATTTTTATGTGCAATTCTCATCAGCCTCACCATGCCAATAAAGGGAAATGTGTTTGAAAAAAAAAAACCCTTTCTTTCTTTTAGTGGCTTCCCTGTTATCTTCCTTTCCTTGTGATGAATGTCTCTTCATCAAGCACTCTTGGTGCCACTTTTACTCAGCGCTGTGGAATGATTGTGATTTGTGCACACTCTGGTTACTATCAGGGAGACATCCTTGAAGTTTTTAAAAGGAAGATTTAAAGGTTGTGAAAACAATGCATGATGTAAATGTGAATTCACAATAAATTCACCATCCCTCCCTCCTGTGCTTATATATCAAAGTGCTGAATGAAAGCTGACTGACGCAGGAGAAATGACACAAACCCGTCCTCAGCACATCTGTCTCTCTCTGAAGTTTCTCCCCTAATAAAGAAACTCAGCTTAATTCAGAGCAACTTCCCTCTTTGATATTCATATCACCTGGGAGAGAACACTGTAGTCTTTGTCTGTGTCCACAACTTTACTCCACACCATGAGTCTGCAAGTTAATTAAAAAGTTGGGGGGAACAATTTCATTAACACGATGGAGAGCTATAGTGAGTTGATGGTGTGCTTGATATTCAATGGGCCTTCATTATGACTATAACATCCCCCCTCCCCCCGCCCCTTTTTTTTTCTTTAACACACACACACACACACACACACACATTAGCCTGGGAGCTTGGATCACACCGGGATCTTCCACTGTGCCCTTTTTTTTCACTGGTGCAAAGAGAAATATGGGAAGAATGTACATTAAACTTTAAGGTTGGGGGTCTGATTGTGTTTTTTATTAAGGCCGCTGTTTAGCCCCGGAGAAGAGAGCGGCTGGCTTTCATTTTGGCTTGGCTGCCGCATTACAGCAGGAGGTCTCCTTCTGCTTGCCCTTTCCACAGAATGAAACTGTCCCTGGAAATCTCTTGGCTCCCTGTTGGCTTTTCTTCTCCCACCTCTCTCTTTCCATCACGATAGGATGGCTTTTTTTATCTGTTATGTGTCTTTTTTATTATTAACCAGTAGATAAGCAGCTATCTCTACTCCGGTTGGAAGTAAGTGGTAGCCTTGGAGATAATGGGGTTTGATGGGGCTGGGCTCTCTGTGGGACAAACACTGAGTTGTGTAGCTCTGTATTTTATGTGGCACCTGGCTGTGGCTGCTGTGTCAGATGCTGCTGAAATCTTAAAAATGGCACTGACTATTCAGGCTTTGTTTCGAGCAATGTGACAAGAATTTGTAAAGGCTTCTTATTTTGGTGGCAGGGCAGGGAGAGCAAGTTGAAAACAAAACCCTGCAAAATTTTTGCAGCTCTTTTGTGAGGTTATTATCACTTTACTGTATTTTTCTCATGGTCCTGCCTGTCGCAGTCAGGTAATCAGGTCAGGGTGTGGAAAAAGCAGCCTTAGATAATAAGATTAGACTACCTGAGACTAGTTAATTAAAGCCTGTGGGGTGGAACATGAGCAATCCTGCTGGTAATTTACTATCAAGAACTCTCTTTTTCTTTCTCGGCCCAGCACAAGATATATCAGGAGTACAAATTCTGCTTCTATATCCAGTTACGACATCAAACACTGGAGCGACATATATTTTTAATTTTCTCACAGTAACTACAATTAGGTGAAACTGATTATGTCTGCTCACAAGGCAGCCAGAAGAAAAGAAACAACGCTGTGGTGTGCTAAAGGCATAAAATTGGGGAGACGCTGGTGATGCGAGGATGCAATGCTGTGTTGCTGAGTTCCTTCAGGGTTTCTCTTTGGTCAGTCCCTCAAACTCCTCTACGCTCCTTCCCACTGTTCCTCTTGTAGCCTTTTTATTTTTAGATAATTTCGTATCAGCAGTGTCTGTAATACTAATCTGTTGCCAGGCAGAAGTTGGGACTCAGTGAGTGCTCAAGTGAAACCAATAAGATTTGCCAGAACCGTAGGAAGAAGCTAAATCATCTGAGCTGAAATATCATGATATCATGAACACCATAACTGCTGGCAAGAGGCTGTTATTCCAATCAGATTGCGTGTAGAAACTGGGGATGATCGGTTAAGTCACATGGCCTGTGGTGTTCTTTTGCAGTGATCACATGACCCGTTGGATCTCATTTGATCACGGGAAAACCAAGCATTTCCTGCAGTGATTTGTGGACCCATCAGTTTGAATCAACTTGTTCATTTTGTCTCTATTATCTCCGAAAGGGTTCGTTGATGAGTCACAACAGAAAAGAAGCACTAGATTCTGCTTGGCTTTCATTTATTGAAACGCTTCTTTGTTAGCGCCATTTTTCCCACAAGCCTTCTATCGTATGCCACCTTATGGGAGAAGATAATGACAGTGCTATTAAAATCACAATCTCCCTATCCGGCACTCTAGTTCAGCAGTTTCTGCTGTTAAAGAGTAATGAGGAACAGAAGGACAGTATTCTTCTTCCCCCCCGAACTATCAACTTTGGGGACTGAATGTATTCTTCGCTAGATAATTAATGGCTACAGACAAATGGTGGTTGATTGAGCGACTCATCCCTCTATTTTCAATCACCATCTGCTGTGTGTTGCTGGCAAAAAACAATGTTAATTACCTCGAGTGTGCCCAAGACGTGCTGTATTAATTAGAACAACAAAAAAGGGGAACCTAAAAGATTCCAGTGTTTTGGCGTCTGCAGTGATGTGTGTGCTCATTTGTAGATGGATTAGCATAGGAATGAGATCCAGAAGGAAATCATTTGGAAATTTGGCCTTTTGATCATTTACTAACAGATCTGTGGACACAGCTTTACCTGCTTTCTGTGCCTCGAGGCCATGGCAGGCCTTTAAGATTGCTGGGGCTGGCAAGTCTCTGCCACACAGAAGGGACGTCAGCAGAAAGATGAATCTCCGCTGTGACCGCAGGGACAGCCAGCTGACAGAGAGCGTTAGGGCTCCGGGTGTAGATGGCCAGGCTTTTTCAGTGTGAGCATCACCTGACCAAAAAAAGGAAGCCGGAGAGAGGGAAAGAGACGAAGTGGGACTGACACAACATGACAAGACTGGGATGGTGCTCTTCGGTCCAAAGCTGCGACGGCACCCTGCAGACGCTCAGTCCCCTCGCTCCCGAGCGTTGAGGCAGTGAGAGAGGATCCTGATCCTGCCCCGTGTCACAGGCGCCATCGCTAACGAGCAACATGTAAATGTGATGATGTGAGCAGCATATCATTGGTAATTATTTGGCAATCATGGAGTAGCATCAATAACAATTAGCATAATTTCCATGACTTCGCTACTTAACGACTTAATTCAAAATAGTTACAAATCAAATACGCTTATTTCCTTCATACAAATAGGTCATTTACAGTCTGTTACTGAGATGATTAAGAACATCGCTCCGAATAAAAGGAGGCATTAGACCTGAATTATAAAACAATTTAAGTTGCAGTATACACAGAAGTAAACAACTCGTAAATACTTCTGTCATATACTGGTGTCATATATTTAGATCAGTGGCTCTAAAACTTTTTCTTGCTTGTGACCACGTTAAATAAAGCAATACCTGAGCTGTGAGCAGCTTAAACAAAGAGCTACTTTTTCATCTCAGACATTTATTCATGGTAAGGATATTAAGAGGTAACACAGCAACAAACAAAAAAGATTTTTTTTGTTCTAATATATATATATATATATATATATATATATTTTGTGTGTGTGTGTGTGTGTGTGGTTTTTTTAGTTTGCTCCCAGATCATCCCATCGTCATCTCCCTACGAATTTAAATTTATCGCTTGACCACTCAGGGCCCAAATCCCCAGCTTTGGAAAATGTAAGGCTATCTATCTAGTTTTTATTCATGTCCCATACTAGTTGGATCTAGGCTTCATAATGGCTCTATTCAAGCATTCTTGACAAGATGGCTTGGAAAGAGAGAAAAGCTGAGTGCTCTCTCCCTCCCAATGCATTTTCTTGCTGTGTCTCTCTTCCACTCTCTCTTATCTGCTCCTTGATTTTTTGCAGAGTGGTCTTGGCGGATGGCGGAGTTGTGTCTAAATCCAGTTCCCAGGTACTTAGCCCCCACCCACTCCATTCCTTCAAACTCAGCGGCACGTGAGAGCATCTCTTCCCCTCTCTCTCAGACCCCAGCTTGAACCCATGTATCACACAGCAAGCCATCACAATACAGTGAAATGGGCACATGGACAGTTATTGTTTGTTTGCACTATTTATGTCAGTGTACAGTCTGTGGCAAATGGCACTATAATGCAATCATTCACTCTTGCCATCTTGCACTCCTGTCCATTAGGCTAATGATATTCTGTAGCCATCCAGGCTTCCCCGGCTGTTGAAATCATGAATGTGAGAAGTAGGAGAAAGTACGGAGACCGCTGCTTAATTGGAAGCCCGTGATCAAATTCCAGTGTCTGGAAACATCTGCCCTGCAGTGCCCTCGAATAACAGACGGAATCTGTGGCGGCTCTAAAGCGGCTGCTGGTCTTCTTACTCAGTTTTTGTGAACTGACAAACATTTACAGTGTAGAGAGTGGAAAGCACCGGGAGATCAATAAGGTATCAAAAGAAGAGGTTTGATGTCATGTGTGCTCCTTATCGTTTCAAGACACAGATACACCTCCGGTGACATAAACACTCTATTTAAGGACCTCAGCTTCTGTGGAAGAGGCTCATCTCAAAAAAATATAAATGATCTCCAGCAGTTACCACAAGTCCAAAACGAGGTTTGTGAGGCTGCATTTAGACACAGCGTTGTTATTGTGTTACAGTCGCAGTCTCTGCTTGTGGCTCCTGTGATAGATAAATACCATCATATCAAGGTGATGGACTGTCAAATGAATGACTCATTATCATCATATACCCTGTTAATCCTGTGTTTGCGGACACCACTACAGCTGAAATGCCAGTGTTAACCCAAAGCATTACAGATACATTTCGTAATGGGACTTTCCTCTGTGTTTGGACTGTCAAGAATTTCATAGTGCATTAAAATGCACGGACAGTCAAGCTATAATTACTGAGCAAAAATACCCCATGCCTTAATCCACATGGTAATAACGCAATTAAAGTGGGGTTTCTTGGATTTGGTAATCTTCTGTGACAAGGCTTATAATTCAATTAACCCTGTTTTAACACTTTGTTTCAACTTCCTGTAAGGCTAATTTGCTTTAAACTTGCTATAATTATGCCTGAGGAAATGTCCAATTTCTGAATTATCAGTTGTTTATGTCAGAGAAGCGCAGATTTTCAGTGGATAGGCTCTGCTCTTTTATCAGTGCGATGCCAGAAAGGAAATGTCTTTAAATCTGGCTGCCTACAATGTGATAGCTCTGTCATTCCTTATAATGTTAGGACAGCTGTATTGATCACCGCTGATATGTTAGACTTGTTGTATTCATGCATAGTGACATGAACCGTTCCATCGGTGAATACAAACAATATGCAATCACCTTTAGAATTAGGAGGGAAATAATTTTGCAATTAGAAATAGTCTCTCATTCGTTTCTTTAGATTCTCTGCTCTCTAAAGTTGGATGCATCCACGATGAGAGATTTTCAGGCTGATGCAGTTTCCGATAATCTTATAGTACAACCAGGACTGCGCTCCTCCTGACAGCTACCAAAGCCAGCCACGGATCTAACCCATTTAATCACTCCTTTCTTGTTCTCTTTCTAAGCTCATGCTGGCTGTGACATATTGAGCCGGCAAACTTTCCATGTTCTCTCAGAGAAGGTCATTGGGCCAGGCCCAATCTAGCCTCTGAAACTGAGCCAAGATTTCCACTGCTGTCGTTCAGATTAGTATTAGACGTGAGCGCCTTTTCTAAGCAAATCAGACAGTGTGAAGGACAGAACTGTTCTTCTATTCAAGTGCGCCTGCTTCGTGTTAAGGAGAGACAGGGCAATAAGTTACAGGACAAAGTTTGTAAGGTCGTAAGAAGTCTTCACATTTCATAAATGCCTCAATTTAAACGTGATGAGCTTGTTTGTCACATTAGATGAGTAGCAATTGTCTCGCACTGACTAGAACAAGAGGAGCTGTCAATGGACATAATGTATGTGTGAGTATGCGGCATGCTTATAGTTTGACTCATTTGTCTTCAGTATGTAAAGAAAGCTTTTAATGTTTAACCATTTCATCAAATTCTGGTCACGTGCTTGTTCCAAGAAACACTTCTTTTTTTTTTTTTACTAGTAAGCGTCGATTAAGGTTCACTGGTATTGACTTTTAGGCCAGTTTCGTAGCAAACAATGAGAATCGCATGCAGGAATTTTTCAGGGCGACACTGGTGCAGCCAAGGCACATGGTGTATTGAATGCTGACACATGATACAAGGGCAACAGGATCTAAGACTCGCTGCTAAAGGATAATGCAGGACACACGGTGTACAGTACAAATACAGCACACTATGTCAGCATTGTGAATTTGACACCATTTGGATATGAAACATGGCATACTGTAATTCAAGGGTTTTGTTGCAGGCATGAACAAATGGTGGGTGAATTAGTATTGATTCAGCTCCGTAGCACTTGGAAGGACAAACTTGCACCTGGACTCAATCAGCGTTGATTGGAGAGTGGCAACATGCCCACATGCACACAACACAGCTGACAGGACACACTAGCCACTTCTGCAGAGAAGTTAATAATCAAACTTAGCTCCTCTAGACGTGTAAGTCATCCTTTCCCTTCTTTATTTTACATTTAACTTGCAAATATTCAGAAGCATGATATGACTTTTTGCACACATCAACTGGGCTTTTATCTTAAGACCTTGTGCATTTATGCATTTTTCCTCCAGTGGGTAGTCTCACAGAAGCCTATGCAATATTTTCCAAATTTGTGTGGCTTATTTCGAAATCTTTTGTCAGTTATTTAGGTTCCCTGCTGTTTGTTTGGCCTTGAACTACTGCTTTTCCCGATTTCACTGCTGGGTTCAAATTCAAATTTTTCTATTATTGTTTTCCATGTATTTTTATTTTTGTTTTTATTTTTTTTACACTGTTATAACCATAAAATTATACCCTAAAGACAAAAAGGGGGAAAAAACAGTTGAAGTATTTCAAAACACTGTTTGGTAAACAAGATTCAAGATATCTTTACTGCAATTAAATACAATCAGATAAAGTTTGCATCAATCTAAACCATATGATAATTTTTACTAAGCACATTAAGTTTATAAACTCTTGACCAAACGTTGTTTTGTTTTTTTCCTGAACTTGTGAACTAGCAGCTTTTAACCAACAGTAATTCTCTTTTCTTCTCTTGTTGTTGTTTCAGACTGTCATTTCAGATCCCTTGTCTGCAGACTTGTTGGCATGCTGACTGGATGGCTCAGTTTTGGGATTATGTCAACGCCTTCAGCAGATGCTATTGCATTACATAAAGAGATATGCCATGCTGGAGAGCTTCCACTTACTCCTAATGTGTGCATTCTGGCCACAGGCAACAACTTCACATCCAGTCCTGTCACTAACATGGCAACCAAGATTTCTGGGAGCATTTCCAAAGCAGTTTTGCATCACTTGTCAAAGGTAAATTCTGTCTGTGTTACTTGAAACTCAACAAACTCAAAGAAAAAAGCTTTGATATATATATATATCGCCTTATCAGGAGCTTAGGGCATGTTAACAAGCAGATGCCTTGACTGTTCTCGTTACATGTCAATTTCTTCGAAGTTTGTATTCTGAGTTAAAGCTCTGTTATCCATTATGCGTGCTTGTACTGCAGAACCGCAGAGAATCTGACAGTCAACCCAATCGTCTGCAGTTCAGTGGAGCTTTGGGACCCCTCAGCACACTGGTCTGATTTGCCTGTTGGCATCACAACTAACTAAACTGGCAGCCCAAACCAGGGGCCAGAGCTTATTTTAGGGTTATTTAACTGTCTACAGTCACGGCAATGTTAATACATTTCTCGGTCTTGAGTTAGCAAAGAAAGAAAATGGCTTTGTAGGAGTAAAGCACATTTTGCTGTGTGTTTTGACAGGTCATAAGATGAAAGTTACACTTGAGCTGTATATTTGTAATAAATGTTACAATTCTAATGTGGATATTCTTCTGAAATTCAAAATTGTCTGTTGCATTGTGTTTTGTGACACATATAAGCTTTTCTCTCAATAAAATCAATTTTGCCCAGGTCTGGTATCCCAGTGGAGGCCTAGTTGTTTGTGTGACAGCGGAGAGGAATAGTGTGGAGTGGCTATTTTTACCTGAAGCCCAGGAGTGAGCTCAGCGGAGAAGGTGAAGCCGGAGGAGAGTGGAATTTGGGCAACGTTTGGGAATGTGAATCAGGTAACGTTAATCATCTGGACAGCAGAGACATTAACTGTGCATGAAGCTCGGTCTCTGGACATTGCATGTACTGTTCAAATACTGACAGAGGGCGTGTGTGTGTGTGTGTGTGTGTGTACATATATGTGTGAGAGTCGGAGGCAAAGGGAGGAAGACCACGGTGTGTTTCTGTGTGAATCTGGGAGTAGGAGAGGACATACTGCAGTGTAATTGTGTGTGTGTGTTTGTGTATAAGGACAGTGTGTCTGTGCTGAGGTGATATACAGTGCTCTGACTTACTCTTGTAGATGAAGTGCACTTTGCTCAAAGCTACACAGCCCCAAAGGAATAGACTGTGTTTTCCAACTCACTTTTCGGGTTGGGAAAACACACTGATGAAAAAGGATGAGGCTATAGCGGCACACTCAGTCTTTGCAGCAGCCCCGTCACACACTAACATCATTACAATTTCAGCTCCAGTGCCTTCTAACAAAACTCTGCATATTTACAATGTGTGTGTGTTTCCACTATTGTCTTGTTAAAATTTTACAATGGCTGCTGAGCTCCTTCGCATACTGAATGCAGTATTGTGCCTTAATATTCCCTGATATAATGCCTCCAGATTTGAGAATGCTGATACGGCACATTTCACAGTGGAAGCATCTGAGTCACACGAAAGCGGACTGTTCACCCCTGAGAGAATGAGGGGCTCACCTTTTGTTATTATTTTCGGAGGCGCAGATTCGTGCTGACCTACTTTGGGAGCAGGGATTGCTGAGGCACAGTGCACCAATGCAAATGAAATCTGTTGCTTGCTGCCTGTTGGATTTCACTGATTTCTAGACATGTGATGCAACTGGGGAAAAAATTGCTAAATGTGATATACTTACTGGAGTTTCATTCATGCTGCCATATTTTGGAAGTTTATTAGCATCATTAGTCTTTTTGCGATTGCTTGTTTTCTTGTTAAGATTACTGAAGCAGGCAAATCCTTACATATATATATATATATATATATATATATAAAAACTATTATATAAACCTACTCAGCATTGCAAATGACAGTGATCACGCTGTGTGTGACTTGAGTGACACTCCACCTGCTTGACAGGTATCTGTCAAAAATACCTGTCATTCAGTCAGCTGCTCAGCTTAGCCACTACCATGAGTCCATGTCTTCTACAAGGCAGTTTGGTGTCGGCAGTTTGGCACTGCAGCAAAGAAAAAAACAGGGATATTGTTTTTCTTCAAATGAAGTCATTTTAACATGCAGGAGAGACTGCAACCACAAACTGTAAATATGAGTTACTGTACCGTTATGTTGAAAAACTAGCATTGTTTATGCCCTCCATTAGACTCTATATAAGATCATGTTTTTATACAACTAATTATGGTACATTTAATTACAATACATTAAGATTAAGGTAAAACTTTAGTATCATTGGGGGCACATTCGGTGCAGCGTGCACTGTTCTGACTTTAAGCCCCTTTTTGTCCCCTTTTATAAACATGTAAATTCAGTTCTTTCTGAGTTATTGCCATGTGCTTGTGCATGTGGATGCTGTCACAACCTTTTATTACACACTGTAAAAGTAGATGCATGGTGAGCAAGTGGCCATTTTTTGGTGGGAAGGAGAATCAGAACCCAGAGTGCGGTTGCCATCCCCTGCAGGGGTGGAGTGCTCTAAATGTGGTGTGGCCTTTGTAGCCACATGTGAAATATGATTTGGTGAAGGGTGTCATTTGAAGGGACCCGGTTCTGCGGTTATGACAGCCCCCGAGCACACACTTACAAACACTCAGTCTTTTCTGCTGCTTCTGTAACACCGCATCTCTCTATCTATCTATCCTTCACACATTCTCTCACACCTTTTCTCTCGCTCACTCCTCGCCTCCCAGTGGCTCTTTTATTGAGCTGCTGTAAAGCCAGATGTTCCTGTGCTGCGAGGATGAGGAGGGAGACTGGGAACAGCGACGAAGAGAAGGGACAACGAAATGACTTGAAGCTTGAGAGCAGCTCCACACCTTTTACTCATTTCCATATCTCCATTTTTCATATCCACCGTTTTTACCTCATTTTATTTTCCTATTTCTCTCCCAGGATCTTGCTCATGTTCTACACTCACACACACTAACACACCCACAAACCAACTTTCTCTCCCTTCCCTCCGACTGTCGTGTAATGGAGCGACCTAGTTCTAAGTTGAACCAACAGTTTGATTTGAATTGGGAAAGAGGCTGTAACTATGATTCCGGCTGGCTTCAGTACTGCTGCGCTGCATGCAGGAGATAAGAGGTGTGATCTCAGTGGCCTGGCCCTGTTTTCAAACCCAGATAATACTCTCACAAAATCAGATTTCCACAATGCCACACTGGCCCCTGTAATTGTCTGCACTTGAGCTGCAGTGGATTTCTCCCATACTGAACTTTTGCACAGTTGTAGGGGAATGAATAATTCTATTCTTATAACTGAAAACTGTCTCAGGCACGCTGCGCTTTTTTATTCACCAGAATTTCTGAGTTGGAAATGTCAATTTGCCCAGTCCTTTCTCTCCCCTCGACTATAATCAACGACAGCTCCTATTTTTGCAGATTATACAGACATCGGTGTAAAGAGAGGAATAAAAATTGCCGCCATGCTGAGTTTACGCCTGACAAACAACATCCACGCAGAGATCTGACACTGCAATTTGCACTTACACACAGAGGCAAATCCTAGCCTTATTCAGATACATTTTCAGTACAGGCCTATTTTGCAAATCAATCATGCAGCACAAAATAGTGGCACAGAGGCTTATATTTTCCAACTGCCCAGAGTTGGAACGCAGCAAAAAAAAAAAAAAAATGCTGAGATGTGGCGTGGTGTTTATGGAGAATATGAATGAAGGTAGCATGCAGCTTTTATGCCTCCTAATAAGCCCCCAAGGCTGGGGAATGTTACGACTCTACAGTTTTACAACCACTGATGGTCTGCTCAGAGATGTACATTGTGCCTCTCCTGGGTGTGTGTGTGTGTGCGTGTGTGTGTGTGTGTGTGTGTGTGTGTGTTGGAGGGGGCGGGAGGGGGATCAGACCCATAGCTGTCTACTAAAATGATGCCTATGAATATCTGGCCATGAATCAAGCTGCCAGACTTCCTCTTATATGATACTCCTCACAAATGATATGCTTGATAAATACAGAAAAGTGTGTGCGTGTGCATGCGTGTACATGAGTGTGTATGCATGCTTTTGGGGTTCATCACCGCAAATGGATGGGGCTCTGACAGGCATTCCAATGAGCTGCTACGGTGGCATGATGAAATCATTACCCCTCACTTAAATTTTGTTCACATTGAGAAGATGTGTGTGTGTGTGTGCGAGGTTCCGTGTGAATGTGCACCTTAATCGTGTCACATTCGAGCATCGCATGATGTTTTGTAGGTGTGCGTGCCTTGCATGGTGAGGGTGCAGCCCATCAGCAAACCTAAGAGACAGGACTGACGCAACTGCATGAGAAAAGGTGGAGAAGTGATTTCTCTGACACAGATCTAAGATGAGTTTTGCAGCCATAACCAGGCGGCACTGCAGGAGCTAACTCAAAATTATTGACACATGGTTGGCCTGTATTTTATGTTGCACCGTTTTCTATGGTGCTTAGCCTTCAAAATGTACAGCTATTTATTTTTCATGACCCTCTATATGAGTGGAACTCGGACCATTTCCCAGTTTTAATCCCTGTGTTCTTGTTAAACAGGTTGTGCTGGACTGGACTGGTGATGTAGTGACTACCTACAGTGGCTTCTTCTCCAGATGGAAGCTCAAGTTCTCTCCGTTCCCTCTAAGGTCAGCACTGGTTCAACAGCAAAACCTTGTCACATTTTACCACAGTTGAAATTAAATCACTGCACATATTTTGAAGTGTGCAGAGAGAGAAATTAAATTTGGGTAACTAGCTAAAATTAATAAAAAATAATTTTAAAAAACTACCACCTCAAACTGATCATATTTTCTGCTTGGACTGTATCGAGGACCAGGCAGCTTAGAAGAGGAAGAGAATAAACAACAAAGCAGACATTACAAATACAGTCCTGGACTTAGAAAAATCCTTATCTAACCCGCTCTGTATATAGCTAGCACACTTCAAAGTTGCTGAATACATTAGTTTTAGGGGGTGTTATTCAAATTTGTTGATCCCTTTTGGTCCTTCATAAGCATATTAATAGTATTTTGTCACGCAGATGGCTTCTGGTTATTGGGGCATAATCAAACAAAGAATTGCAGTGTCCCATGAAAAACAGTTTAAAGCAAGGACAAAACATAGTAGCATTTATGTGTTAGAGCCATTGTTCTGTTTCAATGTACTGTATGTCTGGTTTTTACTGTTTATAGCTTTTCAATGTATAAGTCCTTCATTGTGAGATGCATGCATTCTTTGGTGCCAATCCTGTAGTATTTGTTTTTTCATTTGTATTAACCCCTTTAGCTTTATATAAGAGTATCGACTACCACTGCGATAAAAAGAATCATCTTGTGTTTTTTGTTTTTTTCCTTCAAAGTAAATACTTTGATGTTTTTGAAAACTCGTCGAATAAGAACCTCTTTGATTTTAGGTACAAAACTTGCCTGCAGTACGATTAGTCATAGAAATGCATAACCCCCAGCATATCTGCTAAATTGGCAACCCGGTAATTTCCCACAAAGTTACACACAACACATGCTATGCTATCAGTTAAATCTGTGCAATTAGAACCTGAGCATTGCCTCCTTGGTAGATTTTAGGAGTGAATCCATTATTTATGGATTTTAATGTTGGGTAGTGCTAATTTGCAATAGTTTCATTAAAAAGGCAACAAGATTAACTGTGCAGAGAGATAAATTTCTTAAAGCATCTACTGGAGTTTACCTGACGATGATGACGATCTGCTTCCACAGACATTGCTCATAGGGAGCTGTGACTCTACTTTGCACCTTTTACAGATTTTTCTGTGTCCAGTATCAATCCCACAGAGCTTGTGCATGTGACCAGTTATAAAGGTCATTTATACCTGCTGTCCTTGTGTCTTCTCTCAGTGTTGGGCAGCCCCTGCAGTGTGTAGGAGTATGGACAAGTGTGTGCAGGCTTTTTGATTTGGCTTGCTGCTGTGACACTACCTAAAGAACCAGTGGGCTTCCTTTAGTGGAACACAGGTAAGCTAATAGTGAACACCAATACACACATTTCAGAGAAGCTAGTGATACTTTAACGTTGCAGATTATGCAGGTACAGATTTATTTGGGAAGATTAAATCAGGATGCATGCACGGGTCAAATAAAGCAGGGTTTCTATGCTGATCAACATATTCAGCTTTGTTTTTAGTACATTTGGTGAAGCAAGAACTCATTTATTCAGCTTTTGGGGTTTATCACCATAGACTGTGCCTGCAGTCTAATACAGACATGTGTTGTATATTTTCACTAATGCATAAACACTCAGACACAGTTACATTTGTCTGTTAATGCTTCCCAGAACATACCAGCCGATATAATTGATGGCTTTCTAAAAATATTTAGACTAAAGAGGATCAATGTGAGAGATCACTCCCATTCTACTCCGATATGTATACACAAATAGATCATTGATGGTATTGAGTGCCCTTAGGTCTCTATGGTTTTGTTGCCTTGGTGGCAAGGTGATGCTACTGCTGGGGTCGGAGTGTATAGCCACTAATACTATGTCTGGATCCCCCTCCCTGGTGTGGACAGAGCTTTTTACATCTCATAATGCAAGGTTGAGCTTGTCTCACAGAATATAAAACCTCAGGCTTAGAATAATGCCAGAAAAACCTTGCGTGCCCTGTCAGAGGCGTTTCTTCACTATAAGCTTATGTTGGGAGGTTTCTCTCTCTCTCCTGTAACTTTGAATAGATGACGTATTTTTCTATTTACACTCATGCCAAACTTTCTAACCCAGCTGTTGTCAAGTTGTTTGCATTAGGCTTTCTGTAAAGCCATTTGATTGCTATCTGACTACTGCTACACACAGGGATGTGACAGCAATCTGTGTCAACTGTAGTGTGTTTGGTAGCACAGCAATTTAACCTGATTTGCACTTTTATATATATAAAAAAAAAATCTATTGTTGCTGCTTCTGTGGTTTTAAATCTTTGACAAATTGTTGCTTAATGGACTTAATAAGATAATGATACATTCTATTTTTACTACCACTATTTTTCTTTCAGGCCTTCTCTCTCCGTCACACGTGCACACACATTAGTGCACAGTCACTACCTGTGTAACATATCCACTATTAGATTGGCATTCCCTCTGGACTCTTTATTCCATCAGTGCTGTATTAAATAACCATGAGAAGCAGTGTGTCCCTGTGAATATATGGGCTGAACTGGCAACCAAGCATTCTTCAGCAAAGATAAACAGGCAGCTATAATTGGTCAATTCAACTCTGCCTCAGTGTGGCCATTACCAGGAATCCATAAAAGCAGCAAACAACTTTACATTTCCCCAACATTTACGTTGCCCCAGTGCTGAAGGTCTAGCTGTGGCTAAATGACATAGGAACTCGCATGTTTATTGTCACAACAGCTCAATGGTGAAGTTTTCACTATTCGGTCTTTATTTGTTTATTACATTCTCCCGGTGTCGTACTGCTTTAGTTTGGCTGAATGCAAAAAGCAAGAGGCAGTAATGCATAACAGCTAATATTAGTAATTCCACCAGCTGTGTTATTAGCAATGACACATTAAGCATTAATTAGACTTTAAGAATTTAATATGTCGCTTTGTGGTGAGACATGTTGACTGTAAACCAAAACATGCATGTTAAAAAAACTCCACATGGTGAAGCCTTGCAAGCCAACAGAAAGGGCAGCCTGTTCAGATGCCATATTAGATTTGTCAGTAATACCCATTGTCCAGTTATTTTATTATTATTAGCATTTACACCAGGGGCATCAGGGCGAGTGTCATCACTGGCTGACACATGATGTTTCTTAGACTGCAGTTTACTGGACACAGTGGTCAGTGTCAGGTTTTGCTAATCTCACAAAACACAGTACCTGGGTACTGTGTTTTGTGTGTAGTGCTGGTGTTAGAGCAGGAGGTGCTCCTGGAGAAACCCTTTACAGAAGGAATGGAGATAATTATTTAAACACAGGTAAAACCCGTCACCGTAGCCTGCAATTCCACCTGGTGTTGAAGAGATGCATTGCCGTCTGAATGTTGGCGTTTTTATGGTGCTCATCTTTACATGCTGAGCTAAGGTTGGCTGGCTGACTGTGTATTTCCTAGTATATGCCTCTGTTAGGAGTTTTAGCAATAACATGCATTTGAGTTTGTTTTTGTTGCCCCATTCATGTTATGCTATGGATCAAGTCTGAGCAAGTTTGACACAGGCCTTTCTTGAGCTCACGAAACCCCTGGCAGAGATGCACAACATTTCAATGAATATGAGCTTATATTTGAAATAAACATTAGAAATTTAAATAAATCTAAATGCTGATGCAGGAGGAGGCTGAGGAGGTGGATGAAGTTAATGTGACAGTGGTGTAGCAGCAAGACTGCTGAGCATTTATGTTTACACGTTGAATAAGCACCAAATATGTAGAGCCTGGTTGTCTCAGATAGGTCAGTCATATATAATGAAACACTATATGGTACATGTGACTATAAAATTTCCATGACTGCCTGAACCAGGATAAGGTTCCAGTTATCATCTCCTTCTCCTGCCACTCATGTCCCTCTAAGTGGATTTGGTTGGCAATACATTGTCATGTTACTCCAATGTGCTTTCATCAGCAGGTTGGAAACTTAAACAGGGGATGTATGAAGGGTATTGCAGCATAGAATGAACTACTTCTGTAACTCTGCCAAGGGGTATTCCTCTACCTGAGCTCCATAGGTTTAACAGGCAGCCTGGGAAAAGAAGCCTTTTTATTCCATGATGCCCTCTTGACCCCTTCTTCCCCTGTTTTTGCCTCTTAAAGGGAATGATGCAGTTACTAAGCAACAGGGATGGGAGGGGCTAGAGCCATTAGGGAGGCCAGTTATGTTGTGCCCAGCTATTATGAAAGCTTTATGCATGATATATGCTTATGTCCATAAAGTCCTGGGTACATTATTCCTACACTGAGACACACAGAGAATTCGGTAAATTTCTTTTTAATATTTCTATAATATCATTTGTCAACATTAGTCAACCGTTTATTTTGTGCAGGGTTACCCCAAAGTGCATGTTATTGTAAAAAAAAAAAAAAAAAAAAGCATTAAATAAAAATTATGTTTTGGCACACCCCATTGCTCCATTTGCTTCCTCCATTAAATTCACTCAAATTCATTCATGTAGGACAAGATTTCTAATTGCTGTATTTAATGTGTTAATGATTTAATTATTCTTTTAATTAATTTGTTACGACTAAATGATTGACTTAATTCAAGGGCTCTTGGCTTGTCTTCGGGAAGGGCGGGGGCATAGGGCTCTGCAGATAACTTACTGATGCTATATCAAATATTTAGGGAAAGAAAAAGCGAAGAGTGAGGGAGTGATGCAACAAATGTAAGCATGTATTTTCTTCAGCAGCAAAATGAATAGGCCGAAGATTTCACTTTACAAAATGGAGTCTTTCACAGGAAGTAGTTTGCAGAACAGCCATGTTTATTACAAGAATAGGAGAGAAAGCAACTTTATTTCACCTCCCCAATGAGGAATGACTGTGGGCTTAATCTGAAGTAAACAGGCTCTCGGGGGCGTTGTGGCTCCTCAAGCACATCAACCAACCAGCCCTCAGCATCAAAGGGATCAACATTTTTAATTGAAATGCCTTTTAATGTATGATGTAGTTCATTTATTTAATTTAGAATCGATACCCATGGAAAAGGAATTGAGCTGGAAAGGTCAGACAAAATATAAGCATTCCAGTGCACGCCAGCTCTGTTAGTTTTTCAAACAAATCTACCTTTGCAGACTATGAAAATGTGGCACGAACTTTTTTTAGCTGGCTGCAAATAGCCTGAAAGTTTTATTGATGATGGAGTTAAAACCTCAGCTGATGGATAAAAAGGCAGCTATTCAGTATGCAGCAGATACACTGTACTGTTGAAGGGATGTTTTTATCTCACTTCTTGCAGCTGAGACCCTACATTTTCTTTACATGTGCAGGTTTTTCCACAGCTGTAAATCACTAATTCACTGTCAATTCAAAACTGTTCCCGTCCCGTGATTTAGAACAAGGGTCCCTGTTATTTGATGCGCCTTGATTGCCGTGATTATCACTATACTATTAACATGATACTTTGTGGCAGCGTGAAGGTTGAAAACTACAATAACCAAGATAGCAGGATGCTATTTATCATTAAGTAGCATGAAGTTGCTCAGTTATCTCAGTTCAACATTACCAAACAGTACTATTCTGGTCTCCCATTAAACAGAAAGGTAAAGCCTGCGCTCCTACTAGCACAGACTAGCAAATGTTAGTCCCAGCAACTTCCAACTGTAGATCTCCCAGAGTTTCTTGTTAGTGGGATAGAGGATCTCTATTGCACTACAATTACTTGCAACCTAAAATCACGTGTTCCCATACTGGCCTTGCATTTCTGGCTTTATCACAATCTTGTGAGCCTCTCTGCACACGGTGGCTAGCTCGCATGATGGAGAGGCACAGGATGTAATCTGGGATTAATTACTGGAATTCACTGTGCCGTGCCGCGCCTCTCTTCCTCTGGCAGCTCTGAGGCATCTGGTGGTGTCCAGGCTAATCTGGATGACAGTGGATTTGGATGGCAGCTGGTGGATGCAGGTATCACTTAATATATGCACTGCCATTATGAAGTAAAGAATAGGTGTGCATGAAGCTTTGTGGATAATTGTAGCAGGTTTTGCATAGCAAATTAGAAGTGTGTGCACGTGGGGTTTTTTTGTATGTGGTTTTGCATTCATGCAGTCATGTTTCTGGTCATATGAGACATGAGGTGAGTAAGTAGCAATTGAAAAAGCCTGACAGGAGGCCCACGCAGGCTGTCGAGCCACGGGTGTTTACAGTTAAAATATTTGCCTGTCTAGGGGATCTGAGGAGCTGGAGATAAGGCAGAGACAGGCCCTGTCATGAACAGAACTGTCTGTCTCCCTCCCACCCAAGTCCTTTTTATTAAAAGAACATTGATTTCTCTTAGCCTTTGATAATCTCCCCCCACCGGAGTCTAATCAAAACACATCAAATGTTTGCCACCAAGGACAGCCATGTCAAAAAAATTCCTTGCTCACCAGCTGCCTTGTTTTTTTGCAGCATTTCTCTACTGCAGCACGTCATTGTGATATGAGCACTAGTACAGGGAAGTATTTTTGTTATTGGAATATCTTAAAGTGACTGTGAAATCGGCAGTCTTGTCTTGACAAAACTCTCATATTTTTTTTAACAGCATTTGCAAAAACTTCATCTGTGGCTGCCATTGGTCCTGCACAGTTGAAAACTGCTTTTTGCTTTCTGTAGTGTGAAGCATCTTGCCTTAAGATGTATGTGTTTACACATGGTGTGTTATGAGCTTGTATGTGTATGTTTGAGCATCTGCACACAAACACTTTTGCTTCCTGCCTCCACAGGTTTTATTATTTCACTGCATTCTCATAGTGACAGGGTTGTCCATATCAGGAGTTTGGGGTGGGTTAAAGCTGTAGCTCAAGCAGGCGGCTGGGCTTGTCTCCCGGTTGCTGGGTTGGGCCCCTCCTGGGCTTGGCGATGAGCGAAATTATTTTTAATGGATCTTCATAAAACCATCTGTATCAGTGCACCTGCACACTGGAAGGCTATCGACAAAATGATTATGACCGCAGGACCCAGAAATTGCTCTAAAATGTGTAATCATTTTGTTTGCTGTATCCACAGCCTCGCTTCTCTTTCATGTATCTGTATTCTTTGGGCTACGTTCAACAAAGCAAGGCTATTTTCCTCCATTTGGGTCTATGACCTGCACGATTTCCATTTAGATTTGAGGTGTTTTTAACGTATAACAGGTTTCTGCTCTGCATTCAAGGATGCCTTATATTAAATGTCATGCAAATGGGTTGTCTGACCTGGCCAGAGGTGCATTGTCCACAATAAATAAAGGTTAATTGTGGTTGTTAATTTCCACAAATTGTGGATATAATGAAGCTGATTTGCCATCCAAGTTCCATAATGTCCCACTATCTTTCAAAATAGTGTTGACAGTGGTTGGCAGGCATTTTGGCAGCCTCATGAATTCTCCAATCAAGTGTGTATACTGTTGAACAAAAAAATAAAAAAAAATATTATATCCTCCACCCAGTTTATTGCTAGAACTGGCACTGCTGGGATAGAGGAAAAATAGTCCATTAACATGTCTGATTTGCGGTCATGCGTTTAGAATATGTTCTTTTCCTTTTTTTCATCTCCTCCCGAACTCATAGGTGAATCTACCTCTGTGTCCTTTTATGACATAATTTTAAATTCTGTAGGGACCCGATGCAATCTTAGTCAACAGGTTTAACTGTTTCCACCACACGTCCCCCTGTTACTTCTCATCATATTTGATTTGTATGAAGTTACAGCTGATTTTTTATTTATTTTTGCCCTCGGAGACAACCTGCAGGTACCCTCTGGGTGTCATGATTTATATATAATGAAGAAAAACAAAAAAACAAAAAAAAGCAGCCGCTGTCCTTGCACCTGCTGGTGTATACTTTAATGAAATTCAATGAGATGAAATTTAGTCCAACCTCTATTGGGGTTGGACATATCATTTTGAAATGCTTCATTACAGCAGTGGTGGTGGCCTGTGGGATGTCTTCATTTGGGAGGGTGGCATGTCTCATTCATCACTATAAGATGAAGAACTAAAGGCCACAATATCTGCTGTAACACCTTTTTGTTTTATGCAGTTGTACTGTTTGTCTTACTGCTAGGCTTGTGCATCTAATCAAATTTGGACCAAACTGCACCCAGGGATTTGACAAACAGTACTGCACAAAATGAAAGGTTTGTAATCTGTCATGAGCTCATGCAAAACACCGTCACTGTGCGGTTACGGCTCTCTGCTAAAAACAATACCGTTGCGTTGCAACTGTGCATGAGTCTGAGCGCCGAATCCCAAAGGTCCGTTTGGGAGATCTCGGGGAGATGTGTGCTCGTATGTATATATGCAAATGTGAATGCCCAGCCAGAGCGCTTTTATTATTCTTTAGAGCCAGATGTTCCACTGATTGGAAAATAAGGACAGAGCGATGAGGATGAGAAACTACTAAATAATGAGGTTCACTGCATCAGAGTAGACCCTTTCTACTGTTGTAACACTCACTTGGTGTAGGTTGACACTCTTCTCTGAGTTTCTTCTGTTCTCGAAACACTGCAGCTTATCTCCCTCCCAAATCTGTCATTTTCCTTTTTTTTTTCTATTTCCCTGTGTTCTCTCTCTATCTCTTACACTCAGTGTGTCTCAGTCTCTTCCTTTCCCCCGCCCATCTCTTGCTGATGTGGAGGCAGATGCTTTGGGCCCCCAGAAGGAGAGTGTCTCTGATATAAAAAGGCCTAATGAATGGAAGCCGCCTGTTTGTGTGCCTGCCGCCAAGTAGTGCAGCTGCACAGGCGCTGGATGGCACAAACAAAAGCCTCCCTTGTCCCCTTCTGCAAATCCACTGCAGCCAGGATGCCGCATGTGCGCGGCTTCAGATTGAGGAAAATGAGCTAATCTATAATAAGATCTAACACACAAACAAACAAGTGGACTTTACTTATTTGTTACTCCAGTCTGAAGGTCTCCCTTCCAATGTAAGGTTAAGTTATTGATGAGACAAGGCCACTAGGTAATTTCCACAACCTCAGTGTCTACATGCTGTAACCTCGCACTGGGGAAGAGTCTCTGTGCTGAAATTTCTCACTGTTTCCCGCCTGTATTTGGTAGCTATTTTCGGTTAATTACTCCTAATGAATTTGTGTATCCTTATTGTCCTCTAGAGCACTGAAGAGTGGTCTCTTGTCAGAGAGTGGAAAAAAAATCCAGAAGCTATTTTGTCAGTCTCTAATCAATCTTCGAGTTTTTGATTGATGTTTGTCTTGTCTATTTTTTTTTTTTCTTTTTTGTGTGTGTCTGTCAAGGGAAGTATTGTTTTTCCCTCTTTGTTTATTCCATTATCTTAAAGCTTTGTTGGGGGTGTAATGGAAGCTTAGAGGAACAGGTGATGGGGCTAATTAGTCATTAGTGAAGAGATTAGGGTCCCAAATGACAAGTGCATGCTTTACAAGGTCATAATTTGATTAAAGTCACAGCCAGTTGATGGGAGACACTACTCTGAGATGATTAACTTGTTCCCCTGTTCCTCTGTCTCTTTCTTTCCATGTGCCACTGCGATCACCTCTAATTTTATCATTCATAGAAAAGTGAGCAGGTTTGCCAGTTCATGTGTGATGGGCTGATATACCATAGACCAGGCTCAGCTGGCTGAATAGGCTCGGGTCCATTTCATTTCAGATGAGTCTATAATATAAACATAAGGTCTTCTGTGTCTATATGCTGGATTGTTTTCCACACACTGGTATCCAGCACATTAATGGCGTACTCTAGAGGCACACCATGCTCGTTGTATGTGTGCTGCAGCATGGTGACAAAGTGATCACCTCTTTTTAATAGGCTTGTATATAGTCATGAAATATGTTCCAGCACTCAACTCCCTACAAAACCACTTTTTTTTTTTTTACAATTTAAACTAAAAAGATGTATTAATAATGAAATGTAGAGTTCAATTCAGCTGTTTCCCTGCTGGGTTGGTGCAAAGCTAAGCTAATCATCCCCTGGCTCTCCCCACAACCTTAGTTTCAGAAAATCTGGTTGTAAACATGAGATTAAAACATTACAAGCCAACATAGTCGCATGCTGTGCCATCATTTGATTCCCAACCAGATCCAATGTGCAGTGCTGCTTTTCTAAGATGGAGAAGTGCTGAACATGAAGGCGGATACAGTAGCTGCTTCAAGGTACTTAAGTGTCCACTGTGACGTGTTTTTAGATGGTGCTGCTGCGTGGTTTTACATAGAAAACACTGATATATGTTATAAACTGCAAGTGCGTTACATGCAGTCATGCCTGTTGTCCTTTAGACCTGTGGACTAAGGAAACCTCAAGTAGTGAAGTGTAATGTAAGCCTGGGCACAGTCGCATGCAGTGATACTTGCTTTTGCGTTTCTTCATAGAAAATAGGAGAAAATCACTTGGGTCATGGCTCAGAGCAGCCCTGAGGAACGGTGCTCTCGTCTTAACAGAAGCCTTCATCTGGTGATTTGAAACCCCTTTGAACAAGCAAACCACAAGACCCTTGAGCTGAAGAAATGTTCATCACCACATGACATGTTGAGTGATGGATAGATGTGTTAGTGAGGAAGATTTTCTCTTCAGTAATCCCCTCATTTTAATTTTATTGCAACCAATACTTTCTGAGCTCTAAACTGTCAAAAACTGGATCTTGCTTGACTGGCATGAGCTTTAGATTTTTGCACAAAGATGTTCCAAGTGTACGGTTCTTTAGGCTCCATGCCCTGCCCTTCACCCCTCTCTTGAATCACCTTCTCTCTGTATTGTTTACTAGATGCTGTTCGCTGCGATCAAATATTGATAGAGGTCAGTAGCAGAGCAAAGTCACCCCATCTCAATTTTTAATGTATAATATAGTACTGCAAATGGTGTCCCCTCCACTTTAATGTTTTTGAAGGCAAATACTTCCTTACCAGTCCCACTGGTTCAGGATTCAGTTTGTGTTCCCCTCAGGTCCATTGGAAGCCACACCACTGCTTCAAATGTAATGAACCATGCCACCGGTGAATTAGAATTACGTTCAGACTTCTTCAGAAATCTAAGAGAGTCAACATATTTCCACTGTGCATCATAAGTGGCCTTTTGGAGAATGTAATAACCTTGAATAATCATTGAAAAGAATGAAAAAAAAAAACTGGAGCGAGGGGTGAAACAGGCTAAGCAGGTTCTGAAAGGCAGGTTGTGGTGGTGAAGTGACTAAGTGACAAAGAAGACAGGAGTGAGATATTGAGTCCATCTCATTTATGTTTAATAAACACATGGATGAAAGAGTCAAATTGGAGATGTGGGGTCAGTTTAGCAGGTCACTGAACATTGGGCACTGAAAGAAAAACCATGAAAAAAGACAGGAGTGAGTGCATGTACTCTGAGTGTGTGTGTGTGTGTGTAGACAGGTTGGTGGATTCAGCTGCCTTCTTAAATGTATTTTTCTTTACATACCCTGGTCCATGCGTGCTGTTGTCACCATACGTTGTGTAGATAACCAACTTTTCTCTCTTCTTCTACACACGCATTGGGCAGAGGTGTATTTTTAGGAATGCATCAGTGAAGGGTCTGTTTTTTTTTCCTGTGTTTTTCTCTCTGTCCTCTGGCAGGGTCTCATTTATTTTCCTGCCCCCTTGGTGAGGCAGCAATGGCTCCTTCAGGGTGTCAGTCGCCAGCACTTTAACAGATGAGCGTATCTGGAATGAGCTGTGCAGCCAGAGCTGCTCCTGTGGCTTAAGCTTTTAAATTTACCACACACATGTTCAATTACTCACACCACCTCAAAGATACTCAACACTATTGGCAGACAAAACATTGATTTTGGATTTAGCATTCTGCATGACTATGTTTATTGTCAGTGTATTTTTATGTTCAGTGCCAATGATTTAAAAATCCATGCTTTCTGCAAGTAGCCTACATGAGAGAAGATTATGGTCTGTGGTAGTTCTGTGAAGTAACCCAGATGATACTTTTCAAATGAACATTGGACTTGTTGCACCCATTCACTTCCCCCTCTACATATTGGACCCAGACCTTCCTGCATTAGCAGTAAATCTTGGTATTGGGTGTAAATCGTGAGGTGCAGATTTGTCCAATGTCAGGACAAGTGCTGGGATTATTGGCTAAGAATATTCTTCATACTATAAACGAGTACAGTTTTGGACAGATTGGAAAGATCATTGTGAAGGCATCACTAATGCAAGGCAAGTCTGTAGTGGCTTTCTGAAGACAGTTCCCCCATTGGTTATTTTAGGCACAGCTTCCCTCCACAGAATAAGGCAGGGTCGCTTTACATACAAGACCAAGCCATGAAACTCTATCTGGCACTCATAAAATAAGAATGCAGTTAAGTGAATAGATGGTCACATGACTCTTTTTCCTCACAGTGGCCTTTCAAACACACGGTTAGTGCTCCCACCTTAGAGAAAGCAGCTGACATGATGCACTGTAGAGGGGAAGGACCAAACACAACACTATCATTTGGACTTCTTAAACCAGGACCATAGCACGGTGGTAAATAGTCAACATCTCTCGTGGATAATTCATGCTCCAGTGCAACCTTAACGTTTATTCTCTCAGTAAGCTGCGTAGGAAGGACAATATCTGTTACTCACTCTAACAAATGTATATTGTGCTTTATTGACTTGGAAGAAAATAATCAAGGTACATTCAGAGCGTGCTTCAGTACACTTGAAACCTTCGGGTAGGAGGTAGGATATATAGAAACTTGAGGTACAAAGCAAAGTGATGCCATTATAGCAATGGATAGTTAAAAAGCCTTATTTTGTATCATTGTTAAGAAGTTACCTAATCTGTTAAATTGACACTTGATGAGCTCCTTTCTAATCTGCTGCTAAATGCTTCATTAAATGAGAAAGACAGTACAATGCAAAACAAGCTGATGAGCATTGCCAATGAAGTGAGAAAATCTGTTTTTGTTGTTTTGCTGCAAAAACAACATAATGTGATTAAAAAGGGAACAAACCCCTGGATTTGGAACTGCATAGAAATCATGTAATGCTCCAAGATTTGGGTCCTTGAGTTGTGAAATAAACAACGAGCTGCATTGAAAATGACAGGAAAATGAAGAAAGAACAACTGAAATAGTTAGACTCTCCCCGTTTCAACCATTTCTCGTGAGAAAATAGAAGAGGAAAAAACAACCTCTATTTCTATCTATTGGACCAGCCAAAGGCACATCAACTATTTTCTCTCCTCTCTCCCGATCGTCACTGAAAGCAATCATTTTAGAATTGATTTTCATGGCTCAGAGAGAAATAATGGGAATTCTTTCTAATGTAGAAATGTATGTGTTCCTTTTGGTTAACCAGAATGGACCATATTTCAAGCTTGTCAGTTAGAGGAGTAAAAATACCTCTCATCTTTTGCTCAACTTTTTCTCTCCTCCTATTCCCACTGTCTAAAGTGACAACTCATCATCGCTAAAAATCAATCATATAATTCTATATTCTTCAGGCTTCTGAAATGATGGAAGAAGTTTTGGGTCTTTTGAACACTCCTTGAGTCCACATTTGTCTATGTTTTGAGGAGATAAAAGGGCACACCAACCAGCAAATCATTCTTCATGGTGGTGGCAGGAAGGGGGGGGAATGACAATTGCCTTAACATGCCCCAGTTAGCACTCACCCAGCCCGTTTTCATTCATCCCCACTCAAACACATCCATATGCTGTTGCCATGGGGCTGAAGTGAACTGTACACGTCTATCCACAATACCCACCGACACCCCGCTGTCCAGTTTGAAAAGCTAACTTCCAGGTGCCCTCTCCCATTCTCCAGCAGTGGTGCCAGCTCTTTTCAGCCACTACGGCTCACAGAAACAGTCGATCCAATAGCAGCAGCTCCTCCCCCCTGGATGAGCCCAAATCCATTTACCTAGGGTTTATCCATCAGCAGCTGTCGAGTGCATAACACCCTGCCCAGGTGCCATTACTGTACCATTACATACCAGATTCCCCCAGTTTATTACCACTATAGGAGCGTGTCAGCTATTATTAATGATAGTTCAACCCCTGCCGATGAAAGAGACTATTGATTGACAGAGGAGTTGAGGAGGTTGGGGACTGCCCAGACATTACCTATATTTGTGTTTTCTGGATTTTAAGCACAAATGTAGTGCTTCAGCAGCTGCAAACTGGGACATAGTGTACTCTATAGCTTACACGGTTGCTATTTCAAAAGTAGATTTGTTAGTGATATCCAGGTCACCAATATCTAATGTGAAGCTCCTTGTATATCTGAAAAATGAGGCAGTACAGATGTGGAGGCAGATTGAAAGAGCCTGTTCTAGAGAACCATAAAATTGGTGAATATGTTCACACATTTACAAACACGGAGCGAACAGCCAATCGTTTAATCTGGCACTTTAACAGCGGAGACGCCTCATTTACTCAGGATAGGTGAAAAGTATGACTAAACTTTAGGTTTAGCCCTAAATTCAGATTCTTCTGTGGGTGCACATGCCAAAAATATCACCCATAATACATTTCTAGTGCGATCTACTCCTTGTCTTCTGATGTAGCAATACCTTTGTTTCTTTTTTTTAAAACAACAATGCATAGTGGATCAGAAGCATTTTCATTTCCCACCACAATCAACTGCTAGTTGCCATTTAGAGGGTCAATCCAGCGATTTAGTGATTTAGTATTGACCTTTCATAAAGCTGGCAGACTTTCAGGAGACTGATTTTAAAAAGAATTGCCAAGATCAAAGTAACAGAGGTATCCTGACTTTTCATCTCAAGTCTAGGCCAAGCCCCATAATGCAACCCAGCGGTGTACTGTATTTTCTGGCCATCCCTGCCTTGTAAATGCTTGTTAAACTCTGCACTCAGTTTATAACTTTGGCTTCCTGCTAATAAATAGTCTCCAAGGCCAAGCAAAGCTGTGTGATCAGAGTTATTTTTTTTTTAAGACTCAATGGTTTCCCCACAGTCATACAGTAAAATACATTATTCCAGATATTATACTTTTCATACAATAAATTCTAATCTCTTGACAGGTTAGTTGAACCGAGCGTTTAAAGTTTATGGAGCGTGCTGTTAATTTTTACTGTTTGACATGGTCATACATGCTAATGCTACATTTTAATCAGTGCAAATTTCTATAAAGATTAAGATATAAAGGGAGTTTGAAGTCATACCAAGCCGCCATGACACACAATAAACAACCCAGATGTCAAAAGCTGTTAGTGCTGGACATGATGTGCGAGGAGGGGAAAAGTCATCCCAACTCAAAAGTCTTTTCATCAGTGCCATGCTTTGTTAAATTATCATCAGCCCAGTGTCACAAACAATCTTCAACTCTCGAATCCCAATGGGAAACAGGTCAACCGGTCCACATGTTGAGCAACGGAATATCAATGAGCACTTAACTAGCCAAAATGGATCAAAGAGAGGAAGGGAATAAATGGGGTACACAGATGAGCAAAGAAAATCCCCAGGAGGTTTCTGTAGACAGCGTTTGCATCTGTGTTCCCTGGCAGGAGGAGAGAGATGACTGAAAAAGTAAACAGACTTTTTGTCTAGGGGCAGCAAGAGAAGTTTGGTGACATCCCTGGCCTTTTTCTGTCATGCCACCACTGAAAAAAAAAATCCTTTCTGATAAAGAACAGAGTAGTTATTAAATTGTAAAAGCAGGAGACACCATTGTGCTGAGGACAGCAAAGAGGGGAAAGTACCATTTCTCCATTAAAAGGACACGAGATGGAAAATGTCCCGTTTCTGTTCTGTTGTCTCCATTTTCCCTATTTGCTGTTGTGGAGGATCAATGATGAAAGTGTGCAGGCGTAACCTGGCAAGGTTATTTCCTCAGTATTACTGTCTTATCAAGCTGAGTGAAAACTTGTTGGTTCTGTCTGCAAGCTCAGCCAGCACTGGGCTTACGAATGCTGACGACTGTGATTGCTCGTCTGTCGAGAGGTCATCTTGCAACACAGGGAACATTTGGTCCTTGAATAGAAGACGTCTTTGGAGGCAAAATTGTCACCAGCACTGTTTGAGGAGCACAGCAATTTGAAGAACAGAAATATTACTGTCATACCACCATCGTTCAAAATGCCCTTTTTCTTTTTTTTAGAAACAGGCAACACACAGTCGGGAACAGATTAGTGAGCAACCCTCTTAGCTGTTTCTGAAGTAATAACTACAGGCTAGTTCAGTTTTTAAATTGAATGTGCAGACAATTTTCAAGAAAAGTTTTTCATCCATATGTACAAATCTATCCAGTTAAAAATAAAAACAGGACTTCAGTTGAATTAGACTCCAGGGAACAAATCTGGACCTTAAATGGAGCTTTGAGACACTGTTAACTCACAGGACCTAAACACAGTTGATGAAAAATGATACTGTACCTTTTTATTGCTGGGTTTTATGGATACAGTGTGGATATGAGCTAAAAGCTAAAATTACTTGAATATTAGAAGTACAACCACAACACTGCTGGTTTGTATATGAGTTTTACAGTATACAGTGGTGTAAAGATAGACATTGCATAAACATGTATACGTGTTGGTGTGTGTATGTATGGCACACGTATATGTATATACGTGTATACAGATGATATAGGAGAATAGTTTTGTGTTTTGCAGTCTGATAGTTTGATGCTTGAGATTTTGTCTGAACTGCCATTGAAGAAAATGTTTGCTGCAGCACCTTTATAGGGGCTGTTCCTGTTGTTTTACAGACTAATTCTGACTGAATAAGCAAGTGTGAAGTTTTATGTCTGCACCACATCAAACTCTATAACAGTGATGCCTTGGCAAAATACAAGATATCTGCTTGAAAAGCAATGCTGATATGGAGTCATAATATTGCCTCCCACTGGGCTTGTGGTGGGGCCCTCAGCCCTGACAGGGTTTTGTGCTATAGGCCCTGATGTGGGAACGTCCTCGTGGCCTGCTCTGACTTGAAATCTTTATTTATTTATGACTAAATACTAAGAACATGTGAAAGGATGAGAAAACCAATACAATGTCTGCAAACATAAAGGTGCCACTTGTTCTCTAAGGAACCAAATCCATGTTTTCTGCCTGTGTCTCTATGAATTGTCTGACTCCAGACTGACTTACATTAGAGAAATATTTGCTCCACTGTCAAATGGGTGTGTCTGACAGTGAGTCTTCATTTGAATCAAGTCTTAACTCTCATGTTCATCAGCCGATCTTATGCCTTGACATTTTCCTCAGAACGTAGAACAGGTGTTTTACTAATAGCCTGCCATGTTAAATGCCACCCATTGTGCTCAGTATGCTCAGTATTTTCCGGGGTATCCTGTCAGCAGTGCTGTAAAGACACTGTAGCCAATATTAGTATATGTTAGGAGCCGCATGAAGATAAATGGCATTGGTAGCCATTTAAACTTTCACTTATTCATTAGACATTAGCACATTAGTTTCATATTGGGTGATTCCAGACATGACTATAATGGCTTTGATCATGTTGTTTTCATATAAATAGGTTCTGTTAATAGGTATTTTTGTCTGTGGCGATTAACTTACTAAATGCTCCCATGACTCAAATACTTCAGGCTGTTAAGTGGAGTCATTTCAAAGTCTGTGTCATTTAAAATGCTCGACTCACATTTGAACTGTGTGACAGATGTTTGAATGGCATGCTCCTGCCCAGATGGATAGATTTAAGCGGTTGTGTTTGGAGGAGTGCCATTCAGAACGCAGTTGGGATGCATTAGCTGAAGTTAATCTGTAAAAGTATGTGAACTGAATGCAGTTGGATGCTGTAAGTTTAAATCCAAATGCTCAAACACTTAAACTTTTGACTGTCTTTCCATTATTAGTTTTTGGTCACAGACCTATGGAAATATTCCAGACAAGGGGCTGCAGGTACAGAATCAACCACTTGTGGTTGCACAATTAACTAGTTACGCTAAAAAAAAAAAAAAAACTTCCTACTACTTTTACTCTTTTTTTATGCATTTACTTAATTTCTTACTTTAGAGAAACAGCTTGTATGTTGAGCGTGTTGGTTAACTGATGGCTGAAGGAGATACAGAGAGATGCTGGGGGAATGTATTGGTGAGGGTGATGTACCAGTCAGCATGATAATATACTGACTTTTGTTTATTTGTAGTTATTTTTCACTATTAGTACAAATTTTATTACGTAAATCATCTGTAACATGTTTTTTTCCTCCGTCCGTCCTTAAAGGTCAAAATGCCCTGTGTGCCCTTCTGTGCCTCTGCTGTGCGATTTGTGCTGAGTAATGTCATTTTTCTCACTGATATTAAAATCAGTGCTAAAACACCTTGCTTAAAAGTTGTGGGTATTGTCAGTTTGATTTCAAGATATGAAAATAGATTCTTGTGTCCAGATATTTTTAAATTCGGATATTTATTTATTTATTTATTTATTTTTCGCCCGAGCACCACCTGAGTCTTCTCCTCCCATTTCTATCAGTGACGCTTTATTCAACTTTCTGTATCTACTACCTGTGCAGATATCAACAGCGTAACTGGTTTGCAGGTTGCCAGGTTGAGGTCACAAATAGGTGGAAATTTGTACGTTGTGTCCTTTGTGCGAGTAGGATGCGTTTTATACAAGATCTGGCAACTGGAGAACCTGGTAATAATATATTGATTTGATTATTCATATAGCAACGTTCCGGCCATACAAATTATGGGAGTTTCCTGGGAGAAATAAATAAATGGGAGGGAATGGGAGACGGATGTGAAATATGGGAGACTCCGGGGAAAAAACGGGAGTGTTGACAGGTACGGAGGGGCACAGGTGTTGTGCAAGGGGAATGAAGGGCAGGACACTGTGGACCACAGCTATTACTTTGCAGCTAATGAGGAAAGAGGTGACTGTCTCCCAGTGGCATGTGTGCCTCATGTGGATGTTAGCATAGGCAGTGCCATGTAATGGCAGAGTAGAACCATGACCTTAGGCGGTTCTTTGGCGCTCTAGTGGTCACAGTCATGGAAGGCTATCTGAGAGAAACATAAAGGATTCTCCCTTGTCACTTGTCTACACCAATTAGCTACCTTCTACTGCTGTGCTTCCAAGAAGAGATGACTTTGGGTCATCCATCCAAGTCCTCAGTTGACAACTTTGGCCTGCCCTTCAGGTTGCATGCTGGCCAAACGGTGTACGTACACATATTGTACGTCTAGAGGTATGTGCTTGTGTACGATGGCATGCCGCCTGCATGCGTCAAACAGCTCTATTTAAGGTGGCAGGCACAGGTGCGCTAACGGCATGGCAGGCTCCAGCAGGTTATTGGCTGACAGATGGAGCAGAAGGAGGGGTGTGGTGGGTGGGGGCAGGGGCGAATGTAGGGTTGAGGTGTGGGAGTTCGACGAGAGAGCCAGGGTACGTCCACTGTTGGGTGTGGGGATCTACCAGGAGTGGCAACTAGCACTTATATACACCCGAGAAGCATCACACCCAATAGAAACCTGTTCATCCTGTCAGAGATAAGCAAGAAACACAGCTAAATGCATTTACACTGACTGAAACACACACTGAGAGCACCCTGCAGAGTTTTTTTTTTTTTTCGGTTTATGGGTTATCCCTCTAATTTATTGCTGTGCATTCAAACCTGAGTGAAAGTCATAAAATTGTTAGGGAAAAAAAATACTGAAATACTATAAAAACTTTTACAGTTGTCTGAAGTGAAAAAGCTGGCCAGCTGAAAAAACAAAGACGTGTTAGGGTGGCACTTACTTTTTAATGCTGTGATGCAGCTCCTGCATCGTATAGACGAAGCCTTCATGTAATGGACACATTCAACATCTGTTCAATTAAAAAGTCCCACATTGCATCACCATTAAGATTACTGGAGGTTGATTTGTTATGTAATCACGTCAGGTGATCCTGAATATATTATCAGAATTTTATCTAATTAAAATGTGAATTATTTAACATTTTAATTAGATAAAATTCTAACCTAACACATTTTGATACAAACATAAATGCATTGATTTAACCGGGTGTTTGACTTATTTCTGACTCTGGGATACTGATTGACAACACATGGACAAATAGCCACCATATTTGGAGCAGATTAGTAGACTAATTACTTTTAAGACTATATCATGAAGCACCATTGCCGTTTAAGAATATGAAGTTATGTTATTATGATCTGCTTCACTGACAGTGCTCTGCATGAATTAGCAATGTTAGCTCCTCCAGTTGACAGGTAATCACACCTTTGCCAATCACAGCAGTGACGGCTTGGCGAGTCATAAAACCCTACAATCTGACAACATTGTGCCTTCAAATGAATATATATATATAATATATATATATATATATATTATATATATATATATTTATATATGGTCATTAATGTTAATACAGAAAAGAGTTGAAATAGGGTGTAGGAAAACAGGGATGTCGGAGGTTGGGAAAATCAGTTCTTATCAAGTTTAATGCTACGGCTCCTCCGTAGGGCTCATAGTTTCCATTAATCTGCACCACATGAATACTAATAGCCCCAATAGCTTAATGGCCCTGCCCAATCCCTGTATTTGATTTCCACTTCTCAAAGTGACCTTTTCCCCATGCTAATGGGCTTACCTGTGCTAGATCATGTTGGAGCATAAGAAGCCCTGCGTCAGCTTCACCTTTTCTGCATTTAAGAGAGACGTCCATGTCTTAGCCTGACACTCTAGTTTTCACACAGACACGCAAACACACATGTGACACGGAGAAACTGAGCTACTTTTATGTTTCTTCTCATTTAGCATTTAGCTTATTATATTATGGAAAGCCAGGAAGCAGCCAAACCCTAATGACTTGCTATATTCCATTTCTGGCAAGCTGGCCAAGAAAGACATTGGATAGCTTTATTTTCTTAGTTGGAACTTATAACCTTGTCACAAAAGATTTCACCTCATTTTAAGTTAAGGTTTTACAAGCTCAATAAATAATAGGCTCCATAGGCACTGACTAATCCTAGGGGTTTTTTAAAAATGATGGTAACATTAAGAAAAACAAATGGTTGTTAATTGTTTACCAGTCTTTTTTATGATTTAGTGATTTTATTTATTTTTTTTTTAATGGGGGTGTGGCACTGAAGCCCTCATGCAGATTATTATTATCTGGATTTAATACCTTCATTTATTTGAATGGAGGAAGTAGGTTTAAATAAAATAAGTAAACAGAGTTCCTGTGCAACATAAGGCGATGTCATCCATGAAAGGTTGCATTGGCCATTCATGCACATGCATCTTGGTGTAGTACTCTGAAATGTAAATGCCATATATCTGTTGTTTAGCTCAAGATTATCAAGATAAAAGGTAAAACAGTTGCTGCCGTAATAGTTTTCAGAGTTGTAAAATCCTGTCTGAGAGAATTACTGACTGCAGTGCTCGGCTATGGTGTCTAATAAACTTTAGGCACATAAATGCATTCCTCTAACTGGACTTCCCCGCTCATATGTCACTGTCTCACCAGTACATAAAGCTATACACACCCAGCCAGTGCAGCCTCTTGCATTGTTTTAATGTGGTTGAAACTGCCTGTGTGTATCCTGCCTTATAAGGTTGTGTGCAAATAAGCTCTAAATCTGCTTTAAATTGCTAATTAACTCTTGCCTTCCTGTTTTTCTCTTCCAGTACCTTCAGTATACCATATATTGAGTTAGCAGCTTGCACTTTTGGCCCCTGTGATAATTGATGCACTATATACTACAAACCTCTCTAAATACAGGGATCATGAAATATATTTATTTATTTATTTATTTTAGGTTAAAATAACATCTTGCTCAACAACAGTACAAATATTGGGTCCACTTAAGTCATTCTCTGCAGTAATTGAGCTGCTGCTTTTAAGACTAGGGGTTCGGTGTCATTACTTTATCTTTCTGTATGTAAGTGACCAAATACAATTAGTCATGCCATTGATTGAATCCTCATAGACTTCAGAAACAATAAAACTACCTCCTAGACATTACTGATGTGTGCTAGATGGGATTGTCCCCAGATGAGGTTTGGAAGTCAGCAGATGGCGGAAGCATTTGTACATTTGGGGGACCCTGAGAGCTCTGTTTGCCTTCATTCAGGGTCCCCAGATAAGATTGGACAGGTCAGCTCCAGTTGGGTGCTGGGGTGAAAGCTCAGGGGAAGAGGCCTGTCACCACTGATAGATGTTTGTTCAAAGCTCCAGCGACATGGACTTGAGTGAGAACTGATGGAAATGGCTGCATGCACAGGCACAGAAGCGCCCACTTCGATGTCTCAGATAAACTGGGCTACTGGCTTAACAGCACAAATGAAAGTGCTTGGTCAAATTCACCTGCTGAAAGCTATTTAAAGAGGTAGATGAACTGGTTCATCATTTTAACAGTTTTGGCAAGAGAATATTTTCTAGGTTTTATATTAAACTAACACAAGTGAGATATTGTTGCTCACTAGGTCATCTTGTTGCTCTTGATTGTTTTGAATCCAGAAAAATGTGTGCCTTATATTTCATTTCTCTTCTGGGAGTCTTAGATCAGTAATAGATCCCTGTTCCCTGTGAGTGTGTTTGTGTGTGTGTGTGTGTGTGTGTGTGTGTGTGTAGCTTAATAACTGATTCTAGTCCTTTCTTTGTCCAGTCATAAAGGTGATAATGGTTAGTTTTTGTTGAAACTTAGTTTGGGGAGGTGTGTGGTCGTTTTGGATTGTGGTGCTGCTGAGTTGTATTGTATTATCCCAACAGGTCTTTCTACTTCATTTATTTCAGTGAGAAACCCTTTCTGTGTAATGCAGCACAGGTCAACAGCAGCACACACACCACAGCCTCCAAAGCATTGTTCATACTGTTGGAAAAACTGCTCTAACACTGAAAACACCTGAACATTATCACCTCCATCAAGGACGATTTATTGCAGGACTGTTGGATTAGACTGATGCAGTTTTAACTAGATGTCCCTAAAACAACAAATCACCAATGTATGCAGGTCCTGAGTAAACTATGTGCTGGAAATCACAATATTCCACCATGGTTCTAATCATTTTTGAGCAGCATTTTTCTCCCATTTAACTTTTGAATCTGCTCACCTGCCATGGCGCTGAAGGGCCTTAAAAAGGTCTGTCGTCATGAACCCACTCTTGGCCTCCTCTGTCTCCCATTGTCACACTGCAGAATTGTGCATGTATCAGGACCACAGGGCTCCGTCAGTGACAGAACAATGTGAGCCCCTGCAGTCCCCACAGGCTTTAAGATGGGTGAACAGGGTCAAGAATCTCCCAGCGCTCCTTTCCTCTTCTCTCGAGATGGATCCCCTTCAGTGTCTCTCAAGGGATCCTTATTTCCTTGTCTCTAATTGAATGTAAGTAGGAGGTTGGAAGGATGAGATGTGGCATACTGATGATGCTAGTAGAATATCACTAGCTTTTAGAAATTAGGCATCATCTCATAATCTTTGAATTTATGTCTAGGATGCAATGGGATGTAAAGATATATGTCTAAACAGATTTGCTCATTCAATGTATTAAAGCATTCATCTGTTATTGTATACAAATCAAATAATATCCAGTATGTTGGTTTTCATTGGTTCATTACAGAGGCTGTGTCGTAGAAAGAGGGAAACTGAGTTTGTGTCTTTGTGCAAATTTGTGGGGTTTTTTTAGTGTATATTTGTTGTATTTATGTACAGTTGAAGTATTTAAAGTCATATCATGGTCCAACTATACTGCACACATCATTTTCCTGTCCAGATTTGATTCAAGGCCGAAATTCTTAAGTCAGATTCTTGCCTGTTTTCATGGGTCATCTGGTTCAAGTGTTGAAGTGGTGGAGACTGAGTGACAACTGCTGTGCTCTCTAGTCTGTCGTGTCCCTGATTGTGGGTGTGTTTTTGTCGTGATCAGAGATGTCTTGGACTACAGCTTTAAGGAGTTGAGTTAGTCTTTAAATGTAGTTTTCAAAGTCTGAGGAACTCCAGGTTATGTTTGTATGAATGTTTCTAAAGGTTGAATTCTGGTTTGTTTGAACATTTTTGTCTAAATTAACTAAATAGACGTGTAAAAATAAAGAAGCGTGGCAAGAAAATAATCAGGTTTTACCACATTTATCCTATTTTAAAAACCCTTTTTGGAGTTTTTCACTGATTACATATAGTACACGTAGACAAGCTAGCAAGGCCAGTGATAAGTAGCTGTCTGATGCCTTTTGCTGTCTCTGTCTGCCACACCTGACTTGTAGGTTATGACAGTCCCATGAGAACCAGGAAATGGGAAGGAGGAAGGATCTGGATCTTTCCAGGATTAGGTATAATGTTGAGGCACAACCTTAACCACAAAGCCGGGTCACTACACCCACCTCCACCTACCACTATTAATACCATGCCTACTCCATCATCATCTTCACATTTTCTTCCTGTCTTCTCTCTGTCTCCTCTACCTCTACGCATTTCTCAATCTAGCTGTCCTTCTTTCTGCATATCCTACTTTTTCTACACACACACACACGCACACCTCAGACTCTCACTTTCTCCCCTCCAAGGCCAAGTCTTCATCTCATCCCCTCTCACAGCCCACTCATCCATAGGCCCCATCCATCACCATCATGCAGAAAGAGAAAAAGGAGGAACAGACGTATGACTGAAAACGAGAAGAAGAAAAAGTGACTCACACAATCCACAGAGACACAAAGTCAGATATAAGCATCAGACAGAAAGGTGCTGTGAGAGGGGAAACAAATGGAGATGCACAAAGATCATGCAGAGAAGGATAAAAGCATAGGAGGACATGACAGAGAGGGTATATGAAACTGGGACACCAGGTGAAAAGGTTGCAGACAGTCTCCTTTGACAGAACAAAAATGGAAATCAGAAGAATGTCAATGAAAACCTATGTTAAGCTGGTCATCTTAGTCTTTTACACCAGGGTCGAAGAAATCACTACCCAGTGTTGAAGATTCTGCCTTGTTTTGACTGTGTTTTCCTTTGTCTTCTTATTTGTGCTCGAGGCTGTGACCTTTTGACAGGGTGCTCTCTTTTGTCGAACATGCCACAGGCAAGGCTAGCAAAATCGGCCTGACACAGGAGTGATAAAGATGTTACAAACACTGGCAGACACTTTTTGAAAGACGTACTGTAATTTGAAAGTATTCCTGGAGAGACAAAAATGCACCAAAGTCAGTCAATGGGCAAAAATATCTGGGAAGTGAGAGAAGGATGGTTGAAGTAGAATCAAAGCCAGGCAATGGGTCCCAGCACCATCCCCTAGCTACGCCTGGAGGCCTGAATGTCTTGCTGACAGTGTCTATATCTGTCAGTCAGAAAATAATGGGCTTTAGAGATCGACCCTTGTGCCTCCAAACCTCCATCAGCCGAGATGGAATTTATACAATCTGACAAACATTGATCAGTAATAGAGCAGTCAGCCTTGATTTCTGAGTGAGAGTACAGTGTATTTATTCTTATATATACATTTGTATATCCCATCATACATTGGTGTTTAAATATTATCTATATAACCTGCGTATTACAGGCAAATCTCAAAATTTATGTTAGGGTAGGATTAAGGTACTTTATGATATTGCTTACATTTTCACGTCAGTGGCCATATGTTTACATCGTGGTTCATAAAAATATGTCAATAATGCAAAGCTGTCTTATTGACGTGATGAATTACAGAGCAATTTGTATGTTTATTCACTTTGCCATATGCTGTTTGATCTGCGGTTGCATCTCTCTCTTGTGTATCATTTTCCTTTCTGTTTGTTTTCAATCTCTTTTCAGCTCCACAAATATAATTAATGGCTGGGTGTAAGGAGGCATGTTAGTCATTTATAGATTTCTGTGGATTAATTGTGTAATATATGTAATGTAAGGTAATTGGGCATGTGCAAATGCAGTGCATGAACTTTGATGGTGAACTGGCAGGTGTTTCTGTGTTGCCTCCCTAAATCAATTTGGGCCATTCACACAGTCATTCTTGCATCACTTCACCCAGAGATAGCACCAGGTTTGAAAGTGGCACATTTACTGAAATGGTCAAAAGGGGACAAATGATTACAGTTATTATGATGTTAATAGGATGATAAACCCCATCAGCTATCAAATATATTTATAGACATTTTGTATGTTTAAATTTATTTACACTGTAAAGTCACAGTTTCATCAACATGGAAATTGGATCCAGTGGTAGCTTAGATATGCATGTGTGGAACAGCCAATTGATTTGGTTGAAAGTGGGCTGAAGTTTGAGTAGGTGTGGTGATTGGTGGGGGGTGCGTGTGTATTTGCATATGTGCATGTAATCTCACAGATGAGTACACAAATGGCATGTGTGTTTCTGCCTATGAGGCGAGATGGTATGTAATGGTAGGCGAGCAGGCTGGCAGGGATAGTAAAGAATGCATCGCGACTGTAGACCCCCTCTCACCGCCAGCAGACAGTCAATCTTCCTCGCCGCATCACTGAAAATGCCGCTCAGCCACCAAGGTTGTTTAGCAAGTAAACAAGCCTCTGGCCACCATGCACCCAAAGGCGTGTATTTCCCAAGAAATAATGGCCAGGCAGAGGGGGAGAAGGTGAATTGGTCTCTGCCGGTACCCTGACGCTCTCCCACATAGCCAGCTGATAGGTTTCGCCCATCTTTTCACCCATTTCTCACACCTACAACACACACACACAAATAGATATACACACACAACAGCAGGTCTCCACATACACAGGTCATGGTAGGGAGGAAAAGCAAGGAGATATTTTTTGATTCCTGCCTTCCTCCAGGGTCCCTGTTGACAGCTTTGATTTGAGTGCTGTGGAGGCAGAGGTACTCCCAGGGCCTCATCTGCACTAGTAAATCACCAAACTTCATGTGTGTGTACGTGCCTGTTTCTGCAAGCATGCCTATGACAGGACAGTTAAATGTATAACTGAGCGTGTGTGTGTGTATAGTTTAGACTTCCAGATGAGGTTTAGAGAGTTAGTAGTTTGCATATTTTTGTGTGTTCTGCCCTAATATTAAGTAAAAGTAAGTAAATGATCAATGACCTGTTCACACATTTTGGAGTTTTTATAGACATCGTGGTAAAAATGATTTACTCTTTTCCTTTTAACTGAATTAAGCAAAGACAACAGTAACGTGTCTGCATCCAATAGCAACACAGTGGTGTAGATGCACAAAATGGATTGAACTGACAAAACCTATTTAGGCCAAAGCCAGCTCTTGCTGATGACTGAACATGACTGCATGTTCTTTCTCAGCTTAGTATGACAGGCCCATAAATAAATCCTTGAAATGTTAAAACCAACGGTGACTTTTATTAATTGAGCCATGTTTTTTTTTTTGTTTTGTTTTTAAGGATGTTTCTTTAAAATTGGCTTTTATTTTGTAGACTACTTCCACTGTTTGTCTTATTTTGAATTTACCGTAGTCAAGAGGAAATCATCTAAGACTTAGAAGTAAATAACATTTATAATGTTTGCTAATGTTTGCATTTCTGTTCGCTTTGCATTTTTTTATTAGTGTATTCTTTGTTGTAGTTTTTTATTAACTATAATAACCTTAAAACATTCCAGTCAGACAGAAGACACAGCATCATTATATGCATGAGGCAAACCTAGCAGCATAGTCAGGTCATTCTCCCTGTTGCATGCTTTGCTGTAGTGTTCCCAGCCAGGCCGTAACATTGTTAGCGGTGAACCATGTTTCTCTCCCTTGTTCTTTCTCTCTGTCTTTGGTCTGGTAGTCAGTTATTGGGACTTCTGGGTCTGAAAACAGTTTTAGCTCAGACACACACACAAGAAGCTTCCACTGCCCCAGTGGAGCTCAAGGCCATTCACACAGCCACTGGGCGTGCTAGAGACTCCGATATGGCCTAGTGGTGCGAGCCACACGTGGCTAGTACCATTGTCCTGTATTAATACACTATCGACCAGCCCAGACATGCTTTGTCAATGGAAGGTGCTGCCACACCAGATTTTGTCTAGGCTGTATTGATGCAGGGGCACCAGAGGAAGGCGGTAATGGATACATAGTCGGTAATAAGAACCTCAGCCCAGCTTGGGGAACAGATGCAGGGTTTTTTTTTTCTCATCCCATATTCTTTGAGCTGCTCAAGGGTCCTATAGAAAGCATCCATGCAGTTCTGTTTCTGAGGCCAGAAGAAACAGCCTGGGGTGTCCACAGAGGTTTAGGGTTGCTATTTCAGTTTCTGGGCAAGATGGATTATTCCTTACCTCTCGCCAGCCATGCATCTCAGCCACTATACCGATTTGGCAAATATGAATGTGTATGTTTATATTTATTGGTTCAGAAATAAAAATGGGTGGGGGAGAGGGGAGGTTTATCTCAGCACCTTACTATCCCCTGACACCTTCTCTAACTGTAAATATCTCCATGTCAGGGAATTATGGGAAAGTGACAAAACCAGAAGTAGCTGTCCAACTGTTTCTGTCAGCTTCATATCAGAGCTGCATGGAAACTAATGAGACAGATAATACATGAATGGCATTATTATATGCATATAATAATATTGCATTTGGAAACATGCTAATGAAATACTACAATCAGAGTTACATTGTGAAAGTTTTTGGTGTTGAAAGCTTGAAACTTGAAAGCTGTATTAGTAAGAAGCTGGAAACGTCGCAGCCATAGCTGAAGTGAGAATATGTCAAATTGGTAGTTTTTAGCTCCCAAGTCTCTGAACACATCAATTAATTATGGCTTAACCACGTTTGCGGCACTAAATACACCCTTTGTTGTTTTTCCACACTTTGTTTTAGAATGAAGTGACAGTGTGACTTGTTTGCTAACAGCTTGGCTAGATAGTGTACAGTAGCTGTCAGAGTTTTGTAGCATTTTCATATTTACAATGTTTTGTGAGTTTCTCAGTCACCTATTATGTTGGTTTTATCGACCTCAAGTGAAACACAGGAAGAGAAATGAGAACAGCATCTTAGCAGGTTAGCATGCAGCTCTGAGAGACAAGCGCCCATGTTTCCCCACAGTTACAAGTATCAGAAAATTGCTTAATGCATACACAAGCAGAGAGGTTGGACATGGCTGTCCAGCATATGACAGTCCCTCAGTGCTACGCTGTGTGCAGCATGCTGATGAAGACAGGTCAGCCGTGTTGCCAGGTTCACACTCTGTAACTGAGTCACAATCTTTGGGGATGCAGGTGATGTCCCATGAGAGCTGACCTAAAAGCTTCAGGTGGCTTACTGCTTTATGCTGCTCTAGGATAGATCACTGGATGGATGGATGGGTGAGCAGATAGAGGGACATACCGGAAAGAGTCAACAATTTCATTTCCCATCTGCCACGTTAGTGCAGCATCAGCAAGCGTTTCATTCCCTAACCTATTTTGGTCTGTATTCCAACTTTTTTCCCCACTGGGTATCTCCCATATCAGCATGTTTCAATCAGTGTAAACAGAGGTTAGGTAGGTTTTGAGATTGGGCAGGTGGTGTTTAGCCCCCGTGCAGCATCACCCACCAGACCTTTCTTTCAGTGTGAAAAGCTGAGTGATGAGTCAGCGTCAGTAACGTGAGGTGTTGGAGTGAAAGGTCTGGCTTATCAGGGTGTCAGCCAGCAAGCTGCAGCCTCCATGCTGAGAGAGACCCTGACTGGCATCAGGGAAAAGTGTTGCTTCATTAAAACATCCGAGGATTTGGGTGACATCACTGGTTTTGCTGATAAACCAGCTGAGACCAACTGTGGAGATGTGATAAATGTCTCATATAACAACCCCAGAGTAAAAGAAGAAGAGATTGTAGGAGGGTGGGATGGGATGCAGGAAATGTAAAATTTTGCTTTTGCCTTGCAAAGCCCATCACAAGGAAGCCGACTATGTGCAGTTCAACCAAAAAGAAAAGAGCATTTCTTGTTGAACACCTATCCCAGTACAACCTTCTCTTTTCACAGCCAAAATGAATCCAGACACTTTAATGCAATAATTTCCTGCACCGGAGCATCATTAGCGTCAACGCAGATTGATACACTGTCCGGGCAAAATGGAGGAAATACAAGGGGAATAAAGTCACACAGACAGACAACTCATTAATTTCTCCCGCCTGTGCTCAGGCCCAGCGACCTGAGTTTTTCACACAGCACAGGGAAATTTACTGCTTTGACAGACTAACCAAGCGCGTTTCTCCTAATTTGTATCAGCTCAGATTTGTTTTTGTTTTGGCGTCATCTTTATTTTTTATTGCAAATTACAGAGTGCCCCGAGTAATCTGGTGGGTCCGCTGAATGCTAATGAGCCTTGCGCAGGACTTACTGTTCTGGGAATACGAGTCGGATGTTTATGATTATTGGAACTTTTTCTCTCAGTCAATGTTTTCTTCTCTTTTTTTTTTTTTTATCTCCTTACTCTTCTCCTCCTCTGATGAGCTCCCTGATCATCATAAATCTTCAGTCAGTAGTGTCCCCCGAGCAGAGCTACTGATCTTGTAATCTACTGTACCACCCATGCAACCAGTTTTAGTGGAACAGGAGGATGGATTCTGTAGAGAGTGTCAGGCAAAGGTCAGGATATTTTTCATGAAAACATAAATCTGCCACAGAAATAGCAAAAGCAAATAAAATATATTTTGGTGCACAATATAGTTGACTTGAGCTAAATAACAACCCACTGTGTCCTTACGGTGCTGTCAAGCTGTGATGGAATGCTATTTGTTTGAGAAAACATTTGCAGTGTCTCTCATGTGAAGTGTGACAGTCTTCCCCTGAACAACCATCCTCCCACATACATGCACGGCTGCACGGGCAGTACTGGTGATACGGTGGGGTTTTAAAGAAGGAACTCTAATATCATTAAATCAGTAGACCAATTTAAGTGGTGAGGACTAATCAAATGATTCCAAAAACCTGTCAAGGTTACATGGACAGATGCAACACTAAATTAAATTTCACACTTTGGTTGCTTGAAGGAAGATTGAAAAGCACTAAATAGAGTTCACCTTACAGGCAGCTGGTGTTATCGTGGCTGTAAGAAAATCGTCACATCGCACACCCATTCTCCAATATTGCTAATCACTATTCTAAATGAAAATGTTCCGTCTTCATTTTTATTTCTTTACACTGTGTCAGAAACGTATGACCTAATACTTTTTTTTTTTTCAAATTCAATATGACTCAAGGATACACTGGTACGTACAGCCTGCAGGAGAGAGCTCAGTGCGACACTGACGAAAGCTCTCATTTTGCATTTGCACTGTGGATTGTTGGAACGTCATAAGTTACACATTCAGAGCTGCATCCAGCCAAGTGCTGATCAGATAAGCATTTTTACTGATTTGTCTAAAAAACCAAAGGGAAGTTTCACAGGGAACACAGGCTGGATTGTTACAAAAATGATATCTGTCCACTTCATGTTATGGCTTGTTGATTTTGAAAAAATATTAGTCAGGATAATAAAACTTGAAAATTATGAACAGTTTTTTTTTTTCTTTTGCAAATTATGATTTGCCTATAACTCAGCTTTGCTGTTTCACAGAGGACAGTTTGTCACAGATTAATAAACACAGGTGTAAATAATAAACTGAAGGATATATATATATTTTTTTCTCTCTTTCTCCTGTATTGGAGTAATGAAATGAGAATGTAGGTCTGAGACTTAAATTCAAACGCTCCCTGAGGCATGTTGAAGCCAGTAATACTGTATTTGTTATGTTCACAAGCTTATCACACACCAGGTGACATCACCAAATGAAGCAGGTGACACAGGTCTCAGATTAGTCTGTGAGTTTAGGCGTCTCTAAAATGTTAATCTGTGGAAAGACAAACAGGAGACGTGCAGTTGGTCACATGTTGAAGGAATCACGCTGCAGGTTTGTTTGAACCAGATACAAAAGTCCTTGTGCTGTTTTACATCACAAGTTATGCATCTGTAAATGTGCACGTGGGTGTGTCATTGCACTCACACACATCATTAGCATGCATAGGAATGTGACTGATGACTTTCATTAACAGGAGTGAACCAGGATTAGGCCCCCTTCAGTGCTGCCGGCTTTCACCTTTACTTTACTCTAATGATTTTCTCCCTACATCCTTTCCTCAAGGTTGGCGCTGTCACTCCAGCGGCCTTCTCGTCTCTCTTTGATTTCCTTCCTTCCTCGTTCACACACTCACAAGTTTAACTCTCACTTAAACCTGCACAGATGTGTACAGGTGCACGTATAACACTTATGCATCCTGCAGGGATCCAAATAAGGCATGCTGTGTGTTTTTTGTTAGGTAAACAAAGCCTGGCTCCTTTTATTATCAATGAAGCATAACCAAATCAATTTATAAACAGTCTTATCTGCTTACAGGAACACCGGTAGCCCAGGAGTGATTAACTCCAACGGCTGTTAACTCTTTGCATACAAAACTACCGTTGGTAAGCTGTTTAAGCGATAGGGGAAGATGGGCTGGAGCAGAGGGGGTGCAGATTGAACTTCATTTGTCCTCTGAAGTGTACATATGCATGATTATGTCCACGTGCGTGTATGTGTGTGCTGTTGTCAGGGAAAATTCTCTGTGATGGCATGTAGGTAAATGTAGAGAGGTGTATGCTGGGAGAGAGGAACACGAGTGGAGGAGGGGTTAAGGGGAGGCTAGGGGAGTGAATTTCGACATGTCATTTCTGAAATTGAGTTTTGATAACTGACAATTTGTTCAGCTAGTGAAATGTCAAGAGTCCAAAAAGATTGATGAAGTGCATAATAGATGTCTCAGATTGACTCTCCGCTGTGGGCTTGAGTCCCACGCACGCATCAGACCACCAAAATGATACAGAAATAAGATCTCACACACACACACACACACACACACACACACACAGTAACACACAGAGACACACACGCAAACAGATGCACACATACTCGACTGCTGGAGAGCACCTCTGATATGGAAAACCGGTCCACGTCAATTTAGTTGGGCTAGATGTGATTTCTGCCTGAGCACGGAAGTGTCATTCAAATGATGCTGGCCACTGACTGAGGGCTTGTAGCTTTATTAGGAAGCTGAGTTATTGTAATGGTCTCAGTAGCAATATATGGGATCATATTAAGGTAAACTGTATTTTTCTGATTACCACTAATGTGGTCTGCATAATGTCTATAAACCCAAACGCCCGTCTGCTGCTGGTTTACAGTTGAAGACATGTATTACTACTATTGTTATTGCTGTAATATATCTGCTGAAAGCTACACATGCATTATTACATGTAGAAGGTAAAGCTTTGGACACGCTGGAGCACCGGGATTCTCTTTTCCTCACAGATCTTTATACATATATGCATTTATTCATTTATTTCTTTTTCTGAAAACACCCATCAGTCATGTTCCCAGACTGACAGTGCAGACGTTTACTGTATTAACACACACTGAGTCTGTTTGTGTACACTGTGTCTGTGTGCACTGTGTTTACAGATGCATGTGTGACAGCTCAGACAGACAGGTCTCCACACTTCCAGGAACTCCTGTGGTTTCGTCTGCTTCTTATTTCCTGTCTTTGCATAATGAAGTAGAAGTATACGACTTGGAATAACCACCTTCTCTCGTTCCTGTGAAACATCCATAGAGCATACGCAGCTTTGTCTCAATTTGAGGTGCCTGTACTCTGATTCTGTGTCTTCGTACAGGTGTAGTTATGGGCTGTAACAAATGCTCTATGAATGCATATGGTCTCTGCATTTGTGTAGAAAAGTAAAATGCGAATTGTTGTGGAGAATGAGGAGACCGCTGAATTGATTAAGGTGTGACTATCTGTGCTGTAAATGTGCATGAGACAGGTGACTGAAAACCAATGGTTGAATGCTCTTAAGGAGGCTGCGATGGTAGTTGAGGTTTTATTGAGAATAACTGTGTGTCATCTGCATAAGGATAATTATTTGTGTAGCTACTGCATTAGGGTTGAGATATTGTGTGTTTTAATGTAGAATGGGTTCCATGCCTGAGCTACAGGACACTAAGATGTATCACAGTATTCAAGCTGATCACTGAAAAGCTGGAATGATCCAAGTTTACACCCACAGTATATATACAGTATATATATATATATATATATATATATATATATATATATATATATTGACAACAACAACTCATACAGCTAGCTGTTTGATGAAAACAATCTTATGCAGGCATGACTTGATACATGCAAGTTCATATCTTTGAAGGAAGGTTGTAGAAGATCTATGTACTGTGGCAAGGTGTCAGTTTATATAAGCTCAGATAATGTTACACCACTTATAGATTTTCCTTTTGCTGAAGAATACCACGATCAACTGAGTTGACCCCTCTCCTGCTTTTATTGCAACCAGATATGAAAAGCTTCTTGTGCTCATGCAAAGACATAATGTGTGTGGGGGGGGCATACTAGCTGTGTAATGATAAACATAAATGATGCTGCATAAAATAAGCATTACTATTGGAGTGACCTCCACGCTCTTTACACTTTTATCATCGTCGTATTTGACAGTGATTGGCTGCTGACAATTCATGGTGGATACTGTGGATAATGCTCTGAACATTTAAATTAAACATAGGGAGACTGCACTAGTTAAAAAAAAACATGAGGAAGGAAGGAGATACTGCAGTAGGTTTTCTAAATGTAAAAGATGAAGCAAGCTTGCAGCAAGACTTAACATCCCTGAACTCACAGGGATGAGCCAAAACATCCCTCTTCTCTATTTGCCTCGCTCAAGGGTGTGACTCACAAAGGTCACATGTGTCATTAAAATTAAGACATCACTAGATGAGATATTTTCACAAAGGTGACACTCCCCCATTCTGGTGTAATTATCCTCATTTTTATAGTGAGCAGGTCACTTAAAAGTCAATTCCAGTGATGACACCAATGAATCTTTACACCAGGTGATATAAACCTGTTGTGCTGTGGGTACGAATCCCCAGTGCACGGTGACCAGTCCAGTAATACGTCACTTCAGAAAGAGGTCCAACTTTTTCCTGTTATCTTTGGGTGTCCTCTGCGAGTTGTGTGGATGCAGTGCTCCAATAAGCCTTAAGGATATTGGGAGCCATCCAGGAAATATATCTGATATAGCAAAGGAGTTTTGAAGAGCAAAAGCAAATGGCCTTGATGGCATTAAAGACATAACTTTATTTAGAGCACTTTTTGCATTAGTTATTGAATCATAAAATATGTACACATTTCCTGTTGTTATTGTGTAGTGGGACATTGTCGTCTGCATTTTAATAGTTTCATTATTTCCTCAAGAACAAGTGAAAGGACATAATTCACAGGGTATTGTTTTATATACACTTTTGTACACAGTAAACTAAGAGACATAGGGTGTGAATGAGTGACTGGAGCTGGTAGGTGTTTTGTTACCTTATGGTGAAAGATGGTTTTATATTTTTGTGTAGACAAATGAGACTGTTCACCTTGTTTCTTTCACACAAAACTATCCAAAAGTTCTTCATGGAGTCGGGTGTATTTCTACTTGCTGTGGGCAGGTCAACAAAAGTAAATTGAGTTTAGTAGAATTTTCAAGTATATATGTATATATGTATATATATGTATGTATGTACAAGTAGAAAAGTATTTAAAAAAATCATTATTTTAGCAGAAAGTTCAGAAACAAACCAATTGTTTGTTTGTTTTATGGATTGCACATTACGTAAGCTTTCCCTTTGATTAGAATATTGTTGGGTAAGAACTGAGCTTCCCTGTGCCTCAGTGTAGCTCCTGATTTGTTCCACTGTATGCAGGTTGTATCTTCTGCATAAACACACTATTAGACTTTAGAGCAGAGTAGCTTGTGCAGCCCCTCTTATCTGCCAAGGATGCCTCTGATGGCTCCTGATTGAAATGCCAACTCTGAAGTTCAGTGCTCAGCCACATGTGTAAACGCTGAAACAGAATGTAACTTATTCCCTCGAAGCGCTTGTTTTCTCTCCCCGTGCAACTGGAGATTAGTTAGTTCAAATTCTGGACGGGTGCTTTTTGAAGAAAACCGTTTTCAGGGAGATGCGCGTGAAAAATTGGCAAGCAAGCATTAATATGTATAATTAATTTTGTTCTTATCCACATATTTGAGCAACAGAGGGAGAGGCGCGGAGTGAATTCGGAGCCAGTGCTCATACGAACCCAGGGACAGCATGTGGATCATTTTTAACATTTACATTCCAATTCAATTTGCTCAACTGGAATTATCTGGCTCCCCTTCTTGGTGGAGATTAATTCACTTTCCTTGTTGTTCATTTCTGAGTTTAATAACATAACCCAAAGGAATTTCTTCTTTCGGTGAACATGGTAAATTTTTGCAATTTTTTTTTTTTTTTTTTGGTCTCCTTGTAGAAATTTTGCATTCGTTATAAATAAATGTTCACTCCCAGACATTATCAATATGATCATATTTCATCCAGAAGCCAGGGCTTGACAAGATAATCAGCATCTGTATCAGGAAGAAATTATGTTCTTTCAATTCATTATCACAGTTTTTTTTTGGTTTTTTTTAGGTGTACATGTTTATAAACATTCACAGAGAAAGCTCATACAAATAGTGAGAAGAGGGGAAATCACCAAACAAATTACAAGCAGCAAATACAGCAGCATCTGCTCCTCCTTGTCTTCTCAATCAGGATCAATTCGACACCTGCTCGTTGCACTGTGGTGCCACAAGGAATTCACAGAGATGCACACAGACCCTGTTTTCCAGGTGTCTTGAGGCCTCAGCGACAGCCACCATTCGTCTCATAGGTGCCTTGAAGTGTGCCAGGGTCGCTGGTCCCTTCTCTGCCACCCCCTCATCAGGATAATTAAGCTTTCTCAGCCTGCTGCACACAAATGGGGAATTTCTCCAGCCCCTCCAAGTTGTAGTTCTAGTCTGCAAATTGCCTCTGATTTGCCACCTGATTGTGCTATGATTATGTTGTCACTGGATGCTGTGATTATGATGGCCCATAATTGCTGGTGTGCATTAGCTGCTGCACAACACCCTCCGATCTCTGTCTACCTGTCTATGTATCTATCGACATCTTCTCTGTCTACGTCTTTCTTTTTTCCCTTCTGTTGCCGCTTTGCCTCAGTCCTTTCTTTGTCTTCGCTAATTCAGACAAACACCCAGTGATTCTAGTTGTAAAAAACGCTTTGATGTTCTCCAATGCAAGGTTATATTTTTATTTATTTTTTGGATGCAGTATGAAAAATGGTACTTCCCACAACACTTGAGATGTACAGCTGATGTCTGTGTCTGCTGATAGCGCTAAATGAATTGATCTCCTTAATTTTGATTAAACCACTTAACAGTCATTTCGTACATGTGTTTAAGATTGAAAATAATCCGTCATTGCTACCTTGAGAACAAATATTCCACAAAGGCACCTGAGATAATTGAACTTCTTCACATGCAGATTTTTGATGATCGAGCCGAGGTGTGTGTTGTTGGGATGAGATGGCAGTGAGGGTATTGTTTTACAAGATGTACAAACACACTTGTCCAACATGCATGCATACAAAGTGTCTCCTCATGGCGCAGGATTCTCATTTTCATGAATGGAATAAAGTCACCTGAGGCAATCCAGCAGAATGTGCCACTTCTTGGTGCAGAGAAAGCTATTTGTTTGGGTGGTAAAACATGGAAGTGTTTATTTGGGCTTGTTGGACTGACAGGGTCCCCTGTCAAGGCGATGCTTCAGCTGTCAGCATTTGAACAAATGGGGACTAATTTGCATCTCATTAATCCCACCTCCCCTCCCAGCTCCTCTTGAAGATTTCTACTTTCTTTTTCTGCCTCCTGTCTGATTTCCCTCACTGTTTCATGCTGATTTACTGTCTTAAGCCAAGCTCATTAAAAGACAGCACTTTTCTGAAGTCCAGAATCACCCTAGCTGTTCGCACTGAATGACTGATAGACATATGTTTTCACACTTTTCAGGTCTGGAGTGCTTGATTAAAAAGGCATGACTTGGACCCTTGATGAGCATATGGATTAAAAGCGCTCAGTGATTGCCCTGCCATTCCCCCCACTCTAATTGAAAGCCTAATGTGCACCCACCGCATATTAATTAAAAACAGAGGTTATAGGCCCTTGGGGCACACCATTTAGGTCTCTCATTAAAAATTAATAACCTCAGTTAATTATTATTATCGTATTGTGAATCACATCGGCAAATAAATAAGACAACGTGGTTATCCTGCTCCTAGCCCCTGCCAACAGTGGTGTCTGGGGCAACACAAACCAGACCAGTTTTCAATAAGAGATCAACCGATGTACAGTACTGTGGTCAGTCAGGGATCACAATGGGACAACATGCATGTAAATGACTGTGGCAGTTTGATAAAAACAAAACTATTTATGCAATTTATATTAAAACCATCCCTTGTGTATGTTTAGTGCTGAAAACATTTGCACAGTGCTGTATATTTAGCTTTTCACATTAAAATGTGCATTTGGCTCCTGACTCAAAGACACATAATAAAACTATAGGACAACTTGGGAAGTCAGTTTGGTGTAAAATCTTAAGAATAAATTAGACATAAATCTATAGTGCATTCTGTATCTCAGGAAAAGTACAGTTATATAAGTGGCTATTTTTCTGTACAATAAAACTTTCAGGTACTTGCAGATGACAAACTCTTGAATATTATGAAAAAATATCATACAGAGATGCTCAGCTGATAAAACCTGTAGGCCTGAACATCTGGCTAAACTTAAACACATTAAGTTTTCCTGTCTTTCTTAAACAAGAGAGTCTTGAATTTGAATGCACATATTAGCACAGCAGCAAAGACAATCATGTAATTTGAATGACCACATGTATTTTCTGAGTTTTATATTTTTCTCAGTTTTATGGTCTGACAGTGCTGCTGGGAATTGGTTAGGTTTAATCATAAAAACAACATGGCTAGGCTGGGAGGGGTTTGCTTATTATTACTTACATTGTTATTGGTCCCATGATCTGTTGACTCATCCATCCATCCTGATGTCTCACCTCTGCACTTGAATCTAAACACTGCTCAAATTCTACAATTACCAAAGCACGGAAGAAATCATCTTCCCTTGTAGATTTATGTGCTTAATTACTTTAGAGGCTTTAATGTAGCTCACTTGCAGTTTTTGTAGCTTTGTCTGACCTCAATGGGCAACCATTTAAGTTGTCATTGCAGACTTTTGTTTGTAAAGAGCCACCCAGTCGAGTGATAAATGTGAGGTCGGCGTTTAGTTTGATTAGCAAGGAATCGACACAGTATAGCCGTCTCTCTGCAAACAGGTATCACTGTTGTGCAAAGGTGGTTGTGGCTTTTTGCAAATGTCGTTCTTGTCAGCTTGTGGTCTCTGTCTTGAACGTATGTAAAAACAAAGAGCTCAGGCCCATTAGACACAGAAATCACGTGCATCCAATGTGACACGGCAGCCATGTGGAACATAACCACAACATGACTGCGTCCTCCAGACGACACCCTTCCAAAATGTTATGTCCACAGCTTGGAGAGTTTTAAATTATCATCACTCTGCATTGCAATTCTGAGAACCAGCTCAACTAGATCGATTCTCTTATATCACTGAGCATTGATATTTTATTAATGTAGACTCTGGATTTATGTTGGAACCAGCCTTCTTTTTTTTTAATTCTGTGGGAATTTTATTGGATCTTGGTGGAAAAAGCCTCTTTTCACCCCAGCTATTTTATTCTTTGCCACTTGAGCGTAACCTATGGTGGGGCGCCTAGATGATTTCCATGCATATATATTTGATTAATGACATGCCAGCATCACTGTCAGGTCCAATGCCATTCAGCACTGCCAGCTACAAAAGAGTGCTATCACCTTGCAGCAGATAATAGAACAGAGGAAAAGAGGGAAGCTGTTAGTCGTGCTTCATATAGTGATTTCTGCATTGTTTTTATAGTTCTTAATTTCTCCTTTGAAGTGAGTAATGATCACCTTACTTCACATCAATATCATCATCATACCTGTCAGCCTTTTTGCAGCCCAAGATGTTCAGAGTGAGCAAACACAAAGCATCTGTTTACAGTGTTTTTGTCAATGATCAAAGATGCCTCTGACTGCAAACAAGTTCAGCAGATGACACAAGGTGCCAAATGTTTCCTCAACATCAGATGGCTTCTCTTGCAATCCATATTGCATTCTAGGCCAAACCTTCCAAACTCCAACACAAGTATTTCCCCCGAGGGCCCTCCTACTGCATTCGTAGTCCAGAAACATCCCCTGGCTGAGGGCTCACCGCATGAAGTTAAACGATTTTGAAGAATTCCAATCATAACAGCAGTTTTGTGCAACAGCAATCCAAGAAACAAGATAGAACAATGGCAAAAAAAAAAAAAAAAAATGGAGAGAATCTAGAAGATGACATGTAACGGTGCAGAGGTGGAGCTAGTGTTGGATTCCTCATAAGAATTATTCAAGGAGAAATGGCACCTGGCCTGGGGGAAATCAGCACTGCCTTCAGCCGGATTACTCCTGGCACAATCCGGACACAGTCTTGTTTGATGTCCCCCACCCATCCGTCTTGTATGTAGTCTTTTATCTCACTCTAAAGTAATATAGTCTTCACTGCAATTCAATAATGGCCCAGCCGAGCCTGTCAGGCTGCGTTTGCCCGTTATCTCACAAAGGCCTGTCCACTCCAGCAACGAGCCACCCGATATTTGTGTGTTTGTGTGTGTGTAAGTGATTTCATCCCCAGGGGAAGAACTTCATGCGTGTCTCTGTGTGTGTGTGTGTGTGCGTATGTGTGTTTGTGTGTATAAAAGAGAGAGAGAGAGAAAGGGAGACGGGAAGAGAGATGCCAAATCAATTGATGTGTGTCTGCACCATGTGGCAGACAGAGGGGGAGGTGGTGAGACAGACGGTCTATTTATCCCTCAGTGTGTTTGTATGTGTGTTTTGACCGGTTATCCTACTTGAGATCTAAATTAAGAAATAGTGCGGGCGATGGGGCAGATGCTGTGGTCGGCACCTGTGTGTGTTTGTGTGTAAGTCTGTCAGCTTGTCCAAGAACAAGTGAAGGTTTTTAACTAATTTCCTAATTGGATGAAAGGGGCAGATATGGGCCAGGCTGACCCAGGCCTTGAAGCAGGACAGTGGGAGCCACAGTAATTTAGCCACAGAATGACAGCCACACTGATGCGTCCAGGTTCCTCTCCTGGAATCAGAACAATAATGGGTCAGCTGTTCTGCATATCCCAGATTGGATGGATGTTGGCTAGAAAGATTGACTGACTGGGACATCAAATAAAAGACCTCAGGAATATTGTTGTGCAGACTGGTGGGTTAGGATGTGCAGTTACACAAGATAGATGGAGGGAAGGATTGGTGAATAAATCATAAATACACCAAAGGCATGGATATCTACATAGCACTACATCTCTGCATAATGTTGGAGGCTATTTTCAGTTCATGTCAGGCTGTAAATGCATCTGCATAAGCAAGCCACTTTCATTTACCTTGCAGTCATGGGGCATCATGTCCCACAGCTCATTCAACACATGCTAATATATGGTTGCACAGGCCTTCCCATCATAATCACCCATAACACTAAAATGTGACGCATGACAGTAAATAGCAGTCAAGCCTTACAAAGACTATTTGGCATGGGAATGATTTTTGTTGCTTGCAAACACTTAATAAATCAGAGAGATCTTTAGATATATTGACCTGCTTCTTTTATTGTCATGGCTTGGTACAGTCTGTGCATGCAAATAAAGAGTTATATTTCCTGTACATATGGACCGGCAAAGAGAGAGTGAACGAGAATGGGATGCTGTTTCATGAGTCAGATTACAAATGGTGAGGGAATTTTTTTTTTTTTTTTTTTTTTTTCAATCAAAAATGAGAATTTGATTTAGAAGCTGCATGTGAACAAATCCATGCATAATCAAACAAAGTGCAATTCACAAACATATATACACATTTCTCAGTCATTCTTTTCTATATTATTACTTCATCGCTCTCTCCATTTTCATGCAGACGGCACAGCCCAATACCAAAACCCTAACAGCTTTATTTGTCATATGGATGGTCAATTTAGTCTAGGTCTCCTGCTGCCTTAATGTTATCTCCTAAAATATGTCAGCATTATTATACATGCTGAACACGGAGCAGCCATATGTGCACAGTGTGACATGTGTTGTGAGGGTTTGCACAAAGAGTACGCTGGTGCTAGCATCTGCATGGAGGAATGTGACGGAAACACCCCGCTGATGCAGGGGGCTCCGAGGGGTCAGCTAGACTTAATTGCACCAAGGGAACGTGTGCTAGTCCAAGCTGGTGGAGCCACTCTGTGAGGGGGCAGCCATCTGCCACGCTGTACCTCTAAAGCCTAAGGACCCATTTGGGTTTAGTAAAGGAAGCGACAACACTGTCAAAGAGCGCTATTTCAGTGCATGGCTGCCCCTTGGAGGCTGCAGTGCACATACAGACAACAGGAAATATTACTTTCTGGATCCCAAAGGCAGCTTGCTACTTACTATAAAGTCAGCTTTACCAATAGCCAGTATTCAACAGTATCCAGACATGCATATGTTTTTGCAGATAAACTGCAAACTGATGGGAACAGTCAGCAGCGAAACATATTTGAAATCTTCAACCAGAGAGGTGAAATGCTACTTCATGGTGTAAGCTTCACGTGGCTCAAAGCGGTATAGTGCACGTGATGTGTTTGGTGTCATATCATGTCACTCACCCACGAGATAAAAGCAAAACTAAAGCCTGATAACACTAGAGTTTTGGACAAAACAAGCCAAGTCTTCCACATTTATTCAGGGTTTCCAGAAGAAAACAATTTAAGCATTTAAATATGGTCTGAAATGTAAATTTACCTCAGTATAACACAGCACCCATCTGTACTGTGTATGTTCTTCTGGGCTGGTTCTTTGTAGTCTGCATGGTTACAAGAATAACCATCAACAAACTAAAGATAAGTTTTGGACATGAGCACATACAGCTATGTGGGCTGATAATAAGTGGTGCAAGTTGCCAAGTGCCAATGCCACTGCTGCCTGTGGAAGCTTGCATTTTGACTGTGTCTTTGTATCTATTTTTACACTGCACCCTATTCATTAAGGCTGATGACTGATAGGCTATTTTGTTGGCAGCCAGCGTCCATAGCGTGATGCAATGACCTTGGGTCTGAACCAGGGAGACAGGACTCTAAATAAAGAGCAAGTTGCCACTGAGCTAAAACTCCTGTCCCATAGGCCTGAAGCAACAGCGTCTAAACAGTGGGAAGGTGCAGACAATTTATATTTTACATGCATTCATGTTGCATGTGAGGCAGTATTATGTGTGATTGATAAGAGTTAAACTACTTTAGTAGATAAAAATCCTATTTTTTTTGTGCCTACACAGGCAATAATGGTTCTGCGAGGCACCAATTAGGCGTTACTAATTCAGCATACTTGCACATATTCTAATTTTGTTTTCCTAATTTTTTTAAATAAAGAATTTTACCATAATATCACCGCCAGCTGCATGCAACTGTATCGCAATGGCACACAGTGGACTCAGATAGGGGATTTGTAACAACGGGACCCTTGGTGTTAGTGTCTGTTTTGAACTGGGAGGCAGGACTGAGGAATGAAGGCCTTCACTCATACCACATCACTGCCCTCCCGCTTCTCCATTTCCACTCATATTTCCCTGACGGTCCATAAAGAGACAGCCATTTGAGAGGGTGCATTGATTTCTGGGCATATCTGGTGATAAAATGTGCTTCTCCACCCGCAGCTCCTTTAACTACCCAATTTGAGGGGCCCTGATTTGGCAGGGCCATGCAGGAACTGTAAATAGAGCTGTGAATCAGAAGGGAGCAGGCAGGAAGTAAAGACAGCGTCTTTATTAAAGACACATACAGACAGTAGGGACACAGATCAAGTCAAAGAGGATTCCCCTCCCGAATTTCAAGCCTTGTTGCTGTTGGAGGAAAGATAAAATGTCCACAAAAAGACAAAAAATAAGAACTAGAGTGTCTTGCTGTAATCAGCTACATGTAAGGTCTTTTATATCTTTCCAAGACGTTCCTCTTGGCTCCTTGTATTTTTCCAATATAAGTAAAAGTAAAACCCTGCACTTTCCATGCTTCAAATTCCTGCCAAGTTGAAAGTGGCCTTACTATACAATGTTATTGAGCTGCAGATGAGAAACAGGGTGTTACCTCAGAAACACGTCTGGGCCTGTGTCCCTTTCTGGCCATTAATGAAGCATTGTCCCGGTCACAGCACTTTATCATGATCTATGAATCTCTGATTTTGATGCAATAGAAAACCAATCACTTGCAGCGAGTCTCCAGGCAAAGCATTAGTCATCATGTCTTTGACACCACTTAAGAATTGGGTCATTCTTTTAAATTAAAAGCGCTCATTTGTAAATATATACTTGCAGACACACAAAGACACACTGCCTTCTTATTTTGATGTATGAAAGAATAAAGCAGCCGAGCTCAGGTGAATTAATGCCTGCCCACAGTGCTGGGACACTCATACTGCACCTGAACAAGAAAACTGAAGTAGGGATGCAGATGATTGAGCACTGTTGCTTGAATCTGGCACTTTTACATTTGTATTCTTTATTCGGATTATTTCTCTGATCCAGTGCATCTTATTCAACATGTCAAAGCACACATTAATGGGTGAGTGCTGTGAAATGCCAATAAGATGCCAATATATTCTCTCTATTCATTTTTCTTTATCCTATTTTTCATTAAGCCTCCCTCCTCAATATTATTCAGGTATATTTCTTTGTTCTCAGCTGGAGAGGCTCAAGTCAAGAAACTTAATCTCTGTCGTCTGATGGTGCCTGACGATTATTGAACAGCTGGGGTGTATTCAATGAGCCTAAAGTTTGTTCCTGCTTTAGTTCAGCAAATGGACACTCCATATCATTTTGCCAGTGACGTGTATGTCTTGCAAAACTGATCAAGAACCACAACATGCTCAAGCAAGGATGTCTTATGATATAATTCACTTAAATCACACTGGAACAACATAAACATTTTACCCTCATATTAGTGTGCAGTGTGCAATTTGTGCAGATTCACTATTTCATTGCATTTTGTTAGCAGCAGCAGTAAAAAAAAAAATCTTAAACTCTGAACTGTCACTTATTTTTCAATTTCTGGTCCAATTTATTTTATTAATCTGGTTATTTCTTCCCTATCAATGATGCTGCTCTGCCTTGGCACACCGGATCATCAAGTCTGTCTCATTGACTAAGAGGGAAAACACCAAAACCTTAAGATCCATGAACAAGGCATCAGTGCCGATAATCTTGGCAAGTGTTTTAAGATGGCCACAAGTTCAGCCCCTGTCTGAGCTTATAGTCCTGAGTGGTGAGCCAACAGTCAGTACGCCGACACCATAAGAACGCCTCCAACTCAGAGATGGAGGGGGAAAGGCAGTGTCTTCCTGCTGACAGTTATCCCATACTAGAGAGGCACTTTGCTCCAGGATAGCTGTGAGTGAGTATAATGGTGATATTTGTAGGGCTCATTATTGGCATAGGGTAGCAGAAATGACTGAGTAAAAATGAGGGAATGAGAATGGACAGCGGAGGCAGGCGTTATGCAGTTGTGCCATCGTACAGTATGAGGGAGTTGGGGAGTTAGTGGTGGAATGCTAATCGGCCTCTGGAGCGCTGAGCCGCAGCAAATCAACTCCTCAGAGCGGATCATGGCCTGGGCTGACATTAAACCCCATCCCCTCCCCACCCTCAAAACACACTTTCTCATCTTACTGCTCACAAGGGAAGAAGAAGAGGTGGTGAAGGAGCGAGAGGAAGTGAGATGGGGACAAGGTGCGATTATGGCTGTGTTTGGATGTGAGAAGGAGACCCAAATAAAGTGAGGATAAGGCAAGAAGGCCAGACAAAATGCAGAGAAAAGAGCCAGACTAACAAGAGCTTAAGGAGGAAAAAGTTAAGCTGTTAAAAAAAAACTTTTTTGGACATTTTTCCAATGGTCTATCACAATCAAAGTGACTGTTCACTAAGCCCTGAACACTTTCGTTACTGCTGCTACACAGGCAGGCTTTCTGTTTTTGCATGACATGTATGCAGTGGTAACTGACTTTGGACAGTGGTCGACAAAAGGAGGCTTCTTATTTCGACTCTAAGACAGTGTTGCACTGAAATAAGAGTTTTATCAGGTCCAGCTGGTTTGGTAATTAAGGTCACACTGGCTCCATGACTTCCTTTAATGCCCTTTAATGTTTAAAACGACAACCACGTTAACTATAAACCTGGTGGTTGTATTCATGGCAGTGTGCTTAAAACCTGCATCTGCTGCATCTGCCAGACAAAAAGGCAGCATGGCTCCCAGCTAAACATCTGTGTAGCTCACGTGAATTAAGAAATTGTTTTGTTGACGAATTGTTGTCGAATTGCAGTGTAGATCTAGTTAGTGTTAGAAATATAAGATGATTTTTGTAATTCTAACATAAACGTGTTTAGCTGCAGGGCTTATGTTCTTAGATGGATAGATAGATAAATCTAGATGTATGAAATGCCTTGGAAGTAACGCTGGCTGCGCTCGCTGCTGTCGATATTGTGGTAGTTAGCTGGAAATGCTAACATTTGTAGCCTAAGGTTCTGCATAGGAGACAAGCACATTGCTCAGTTCATCCCTTGCACTTGTAGTTTTGACTTTAAATCTCCATTCACATTGCTTCAACATGTGGAGGACCGTGCTGCATCTTTGTTGTTCATGGGAAGAGTTTAGTCAATAGCTCCATGTTTACGTTCTAATCCATTGTATTCTGTTGAAATCAGTCATTCAGGGTTCAATGGGACAACTCTGAATTGTCCTCATGTCCACCGGCACCAGCCATCCTCTTCTAGCTGATGTTTTTGTGTGGAAAGTTGATGCCTGTCAAAATGCCAAACCTTTGTGACTAAAGGTGATGTGGACACAACGTACAGTAGTGGCTCGTTCAATTAGAGTAATTGCAGGGCTTTGTGTTTTTGCCTGCCATGACACTGCCTAAAGCCACCTAGAGTAGGAAAGTGGTGCAGTTTTGAAATGCACACAAAAGTGCATACACAGTTGCCAACAATCAAAGACAATGACACACAAACAAATTACTTTGCTCCGTTCTGTTCTTGCTGGAGACATGCTTGCATCAGCATGCTGAGCCCACAGCCTCCCCGCTCACCTGGGAGCTGTGTTGGACCACTGGGGTGTGGCAAGATACTACATGCTTCAGGGCGCCTGTGACCTTTGAGTTATGGCCGTCAAAAACTGTGTATGTGTGTATGTGTGGGGGAGAGATAGGAAGAGACAAAGGGGCAGGGAGATGATAGGAGGAACAGAAGGTATATTGCTTTTCTGATTCCTCTGACAATATAATAACATAAATGACTTTTTCCTCTAACTAGCATGAGAATTAGTTTGTGTTTATTGCTGCATCTACTGTTTGACTGTTTTTACCTGTACAGAGGCTTCATGCCCTTTTCCGAACCCTAATTGCATTCGTGCAGCATTCACTCTTCCTGCTTACAACAAAGCCTCTGACGAAAAAGCACTTCTGAGAGTGGAGGAGAATATCTTTGTAGCAATCAAGTACTTAAGAAGTGGGGTTACTTTAGGAACAGGGACAAAAGGACATCACTATTTTCAACATGGACATTTCAGTAAATCTGTGCATCAAACAAACCAGAGTATTTTTGATGGGCCATAATAGTTTTATACTTGTGCTCTTATTTTCATTGGATTGGTTTCTTCCTGTAGTAAATAATAACATTGTACTCAGTGAAATAATTGCTGTGATCAGGGAACAAGGGAACAGCAGAAAATTATACATGTTTCAAACAAAGCCTTGGATCAGCCAAGCATTCAGTTTTTTTTTTATCTGTACAGACTAAAACTAAGCTGCTCGTTTCACATCCTTGATGTTTGGATGGACTTTCTGCTTCTGCTTTGACCTCCCACTTCTGTCACGGTCATCCCACAGTTTGCATTTTGTAGTTGTTCTGGAGCTTTTGGTCATATCACATGATCGTCATCATCAGGTGGAGTTTGCGTAGCGTCACATTATTTTTCCCCAGTGTTTTCTGTGTAGTTACTAACTTGGTTTAACACCATAACAATGGCATGGGCAAATAACGTGCTGAACTGTTACTGCACATCTGATTGTCCGATCCATTCTGTTTGTTTGCTGCGTCTGAGTCTGGTTAATCTGATTCTGTGTTCCCACATCTTGGAAATGTACTTTGTGAATTATGTTATATTCAATAAAAAAAAATGGCCCAATAAAGATAGTTCCTTGGTAGAGCTAAGCGTCTATGTCTGTCCTCGAATAACATTTGTTTATGGATTTTTATATCTTTATTGTCATGCTACTTTGATGCATTTACTTTTTTGTGGGGTCTCACCTCAACAAGAAAATGAACCGGAATACTATCTATGCCAGGCCTTCAGTTTTCTGGGAGTATATGAACAAGGTAAATAAATTTCTTCTGCACAGCATCATCAGTATGACTTTGACTGCTCTGGAAACTTGAATCTGTCTTATTCCTTTGATTTTTCTGTTTGGTGTTAAGAGGCAGTGTAGTAAGGCTCCTCAGGCTCCCAGAAAATAGTTTATGTTTTGTTACTCCCACGCACACAAGAGCAGCGACCGTCTCCCATAAGATGGAGAGCAATCTGATATCTCAGCAAGCCTGCTTCATTTAAAATATGGTAAAGCCTTCTGCTTTGCTTTTGAGAGATGCTCTCTGTCTCGTGTGTGTGTGTGTGTGTGTGTGTTTGTGTGCATGTGTGCTTCTAAGACTGGGGGATGATGCATAGACTCTGACACTTTGACAGATGAACAGATTTAGAGTGCTCGAAGGACCCAGCCTGTTCAATATAGGCGGGAGCGAGAGTGCGAGTATGTTAGTGTGTTTGTGTGTGTGACTGCTTGTTTATATGTGACTCCTACGATTTGCTAAATGTACAATTCATGCTGCTTTTATTTCTGCTCATTGATACATAAAGTTGTGTAATGGGTAGGGATATACGGTTATGTCAGTCATGTTTACTGCCATGATTGAGCCAGGGGAAATGAGGTGAGCAGCGAGGCTGTCTGCAGGCTGATGGAGCATGTGTATGTGAAATCCTCCCACCATTGCAACCATGATGCCCAAACACACACCTAATCAGTACTGCTGTTGTCCTCATATATACCTGGCATCATTCACTCCCAGGCCCCGGTTATCTCATTTCATTTTTGTTCCAGCCATTTTCCGCCAAAGTAACATTTAATGATGGGACTGTTGGAGTCTTTTTGTTTTTTTTTTCTCCTTTGAGGACCTCGAAATATAAAAGGTTTTCAGTTTGGGGTGTTGCACCTTTCAGTCCACAAGAGACCAGGACCTTCACTTTGACATACTGGTATTAAGTGGATATTAAACAATGGTCTCACAAAACATTAAGCTGTCAGCTACAGAAATGTAAAACTGAAATCATGAAGTTTTTTTTGTATTGTGATAATAATACCGCGACTGAGGTGAGACCCTTGAGCAAGGCACCGGACCTCCAGTTGCTCCCCGGGCACTGCAGCGCTGGCTGCCCACTGCTCTGGGTGTGTGTTCACCGCTGTGTGTGTGTTCACTGCTGTGTGTGTGTTCACTGCTGTGTGTGTGTGCACTTTGGGGTGGGTTAAATGCAGAGCACAAATTCCAAGCATGGGCCACCATACTTGGCTACACAAGTCACTAATTGTCTTTATCTTTTCCAGTAAGTAAACAAGCATCTAGTAACTGGTCTCTAACTGTAACAGATAAAAGAAATAAGCTGGAAAATGTGTAGGGAGGGATGTAAATCAAAATGCAAACCAAATGTAAAACCAAATTAATAACACTAACAGGCACAGAATATAAAAAGGGTTTGTTAGTGTTGGACTTCACAGTGGAGCATATGGCTGTTCCCTGGAGGCAGGACGTATCAGTGTAAACTTGATTCATAGTGAGCTCGCAACAATACCAGTGGAAGCTATTTGGTTGTTAATTTTGGCCCAGCATGATAACATTTCCAGAAGCTCACGAAGCTTTTCTGGGAACTCAAGAAATTTAACTGCATTTCAGTAAGTATCCCAGTATCCCTGGGAATTTTGACCATATTAAATTATTCCACATGATTTATGCCCAAGCGCCATTTTCTGTTTGGGCCTTTTATTTACACACATACTGTTACGTTTTGAAACATTTTACTGTTGTATGTTGTTGTAGTATGTCATTTTCAATATGTCTGTGTGTGTACATGAATTCCAGTGGGTAAAATCATTAATTGAAACATCAGTGTGACTGACTGCAGTTCAGGACAGTTGAATAGCGTCTATCCAATGACCACGAGACTTATGTGATTCCAAATTTCTAAATCCTAGTGAAGGTGACACGGGAGCCCAGTTCGCAGTCTCACACACAAACACCAAAAAGAAGAAGCGTTTGCACCAGTGAGTGCTCGACTATCATGCTCCAGTCCCTGTGCCCTCATCTGGACACAGCGTTCTCCTGTCGAAAACTGCCGAACACAGACAAAATGCTCACTTTGTCTGCCTAAGCAAATAATTACTCCGATTAATTAGCCATGCTGTGGATAGCTGGAGGCAAATATTACATTAAAAAGCTCAAACACAGCAGAAAGTGAGTGTGAAATCACCACTGGAGGGCGCTACTCCAGTGACCTTCTCTAAGGAGGCTTGCGAAGGTAGATAACGTGCAGGACGATGCTTTTCGACATTAGACTTTTGACACCCTCCTTCATTTGACTTGTTCCTTGTTGCTTGTTCTGAACAGGGATCATTGCAGCTGAAGGATTTGATTGGATCAAGGCTTATCTCACTTTCAGTTGTACGGCAGTAATTGTACAAATGTTCCAAATGCTAAAATAAGCTTGTTTGTGCTGCCTTGGCAGAAATTAAAATAATTGGATTAATTTTCACTAATTTAACTTAATTAATTTTTAATTTAATTTAATTCATTTTCATTTAGTTAGATTCTGTGGGCAATGCTTTGTCAGGGTTATTTAGTTATTTATTTTTGGACTTTATGGTGCACAAGAACAATATATTCTCAACAAGAACTAGTGTCCAAATTGATCTTACGTTGTGAAGATGAGGCAACAATTTTTAGGGACCTTCTAGGAAGAAACATGCTTAACAAGCAAACAATTCCAGTGCATATGGATTTATTTCTCATTGGATCAATCCTAACATTATTTTTATGCTGAGTAAAAGAAGAGTGAATACCTTACTTTCATTTGCCAGGTGACTAGAAGTACAACTTCAAATTAAAACAAATGTTTCTTTGTCTCTGGTGCATGTGACAGCTATACCCAGTTGAGATAGTTGAAAAGCTACTTGGAGCACAGCGTCTTGTTCAATGAAACTATGTTATTTTCCCCAAAGATTTGTAGCATAAAAATAAACAGTTTTGCAGTTTATCTCCAATAGTACTATTCCATGCTATCTGTCCTTTGTAAGCTTGATATTTGTATGCAGTTATGGTGCATAAACCTGCAAGTGATTGTGTATACATAGCATCTGCGCCATGCACGGCTGTGTGTAGTTCTGTATTTTCACGTTTGTGTGTAAAAAGTTTAGTCTCTAATCTTTCCCATTCTTTTTACCTGCCCTTGTGGTTTTTGCAGTGGCGTTTGGCACCATTACCCACTGAGTGACTAATGAGTCTTACAAATGTGTATTATTTGCATCGAAAGACATGGACAGATTTCACTGGTGCCACACACCAGTACCTTAACAATGAGAGGCAGTTACAGGTTGATCTGCCAACTGAGAGAAGGAGAAAATAGGGAAAGGAAGAATGGTGATATTTATTCTGTGCAGCACCAATGATGAAAAAGTTTTCTTCCTACTTGGTGCACTGAATGTTATTGTGTGGATATTGATTTTGTACCTGCTTTGTTGGTGTCTCTTTACAGCATGCCAGAATATGAAGCCGTGCTCAAAATGCTACTTATTCATCTTATCTGTGTGCACAGAAACTTCATTCATGTTTGCATGCTGCTAAATGCTCACAAGCACCATTCCTCCACTTTTCCTTCCTCCTTTCTACTCCCATTTTGTCCTACAGATATTATAGGTAGATGGGAATTGGCTGGATCTTAATGCCACAATCTACATCTTACTTCACCTACTTATAATTATCCAAATTGGGGCCATAATAGCACCGTCACTGCAAAAAGACGACTGACTTTGAGTATACTTGAAGCATCCTCTTTGGAAATGAAACCAACCACTCCCCCCAGTGGATCTTGCTGGAACATAAGTGTATTTCCCCCACCACTGGGAAGTATCTTTGTGCATTTCACATGTTTTCAAACTGCAGTCCTCTGTAGTTATTTAAATGAAAGTGTATATGTGTGGGCCACATGAGATATAAAGAGGTAGAAGTGGATCTACATTATTATATAGTTGTGTGTCACTGTTACACTCACTTCAGAAGTTTTCACTTTCTCTACATGCTTCTCTGTGCACTTCAGAATGACTTGGCTGCCATTTCAGCACAGAAATCCCTTACAAATTATACATTTTCCTTTTGTGTGGCCAGAAGAGGAAAATTGCCCCTATTTGAGCAAGTGACTTCAGTAATATCATTTCTACTTTCAAATGAGCTTTCTCGTGTTTCATTTTGCACCATTTCTAAGTGCTTTGTTGCTGCATCATTTTCTTATTATTGTTCACTCAGAGGCATTTCTGCATGCGATGTGTTGCATTCTGTCCCCTCAATTTCATTTTTACACAATCACTGATTGTCCTGGAGCAATGGGAATTTCATCTGAATTGCTGGTATCTTGGACTACCCACACATAGTCTTCACTAGATAGTAATGGAGTTTATTTGTCAGTTATTCTGATGGTGGACACACATGGCTGGATCCACCCTCACAGGGGGTCAAAAATATTTGATGAAATCAAATATCTGGGAGTCCAGTGGGAGCACAGCACCCCCTTAGTGCCACACCATGGGTGGCTGGGTAATGTAACCAAATATATTTGCTACAGGGAGATGCTTGGCAACACTTGCCATGGTTGTGGCAAAGGTAATTTAGAGCTCTAACAGGTATGACACTGCAAAGAGTAGATGTGTGTGTATCTCTGGGCCTGTGGCCATTACTAACGGAAAGGTTAAACTCTCCTCATATAATGAACCGTGGGGCAACATCTGGATTTGTATAGGTCACCAATTGACCTGTGGGCATTACTAACGGAAAGGTTAAACTCTCCTCATACAATGAACCGTGGGGCAACATCTGGATTTGTATAGGTCACCAATTGCATATTATTGTTGCGGTGTTCATTTCTTCTGCCTTGCTTTGTGAATGGAAGACGGACGGACGGACGGACATACCATGTCAGACTGGCATCCACCTCATGACTGGCTCTCCAGGTTCAGATTGGGCCAATGGGGCAAACCAAGGGTAGAATTACTCTTTCAGTCCATGTGAAGGGACCTTGTGAAAAATAGATACAGCCAATCCAACACCTAGCTAAGCTTTCCTTCCCCCCTCCTCTTGATCCATTAGATGGAGCGCTTCTTACACCTGCAGGAAGCAGCGGAGGCCGTCTCGATAGCATCCGCCATCTATTTTATTTTTTCTTATTCTTATTTTTCAATTTGGTGGCTGGGGAAAGGTCAGGATTAGTTATCGACGTGGCTGTGTCTAAGCTAGAGACAGGGTCCCTGCCATGGGTCCCCTAAAGCCATTTTCCTCAGTCCCAGCAGTAGTCTAATCTGTGTGTAGGTGTGTGAGTGCATGTGCACATGAGTGTGAAAGCACTTGTGCTTGTGTTTATGTGTGTGTGTGTGTGTGTGTGTGTGTGTGTGTGCGCGTGTGTGTGTGCGCGCTTTTGCCTGTGGACTCCAAATGTGTAGTTGTGCATTTGCTTAAGGGAGAGTAAATACTCATCTGTGTGAACATACGAGTGTTTGTGTGTGTATATATTTTGCCCTGCATTATGTTTGTTGGAGAAGATGTATTTGCATGTATTATGCACAGAAATTGAGGAAAGCCACCCGGCATCTCAGTAAGCATTCCAAATACATTTCCATTCAAGTGGTTCTCAAATGCTGTTGTGTACAATTTCAATCAGTCTGTCAACTCACTCGCTGGCTTTAGAGGCTTGTAGACTAAACTGATTGCATTGCACGTTCCTGTAGCATCCTACTTTTCTTCTTTTACCATCTCCCATCCATTCCCAAACCAGCAGTGATTCCCTCTGTGAGAAGCTGCTGTCTCACAATCCTAGACCTGTGAAATGATGATAGAGGAGCATGAGCCCATTACCCATCAGTCTTTATCGCTCCCTTTTGCCCTTCCCCCTTCATCACCACCACCACCGCCACTGGCTCCCATATGCTAGACTGAGCTCTGCTTGTGGTCAATCTGACGGTGACAGATGTTTCTGGTCAGACGGGGCTTGAGACCCCCCAAAGTGATCTCAGCCCTGGCCTCAACCTGCTGACTGGGTCCCCTAGCAAGGCCTCTACAGGTTAGAGGTCAGAGAGTGATGGAAGGAACTGTTACTCAGAGTTGGAAAGGTAGCAACGAAAGCAAGAAATGAGAGTTTATACGTTTACCCAAACCTCCTCTAGTTCTCTCAACGGGCTTTGTTTCCACTGTATTTCTCTTCTGTAGTCGAGTTTAAGCTGCTGGAGTGGTGTGATTTGTTTCATGTCATCAATTTATTTTCAGTAGTGCATTGCATTATTTAGATGATTCTTATCTCACCCACAAAATCACTATCTTGTCGAGACTGGCACAAAATAGCATCCATATCTCTTGTGCTCATCTAGGCATCTCATTTATTAACCAAAAGGAATTCTGAGGAGAGGAAGATATGCAAGAATGATTAGATGCTCAAAAATTTGATGCTATCTGTCAGCAATTGGTTTTCCTTCATCTCTTTTTAGCCGCTAGATCTTTAAAAGGCATTAGCCACATACTGTAAGAAATAAATCAAACAAATGGATTAGGAGAGCTAAATAGTTGTCAGGAGCCTCATATGGCCTTATGAAGACAGATCTGCTTCTTATGGAGGCAATCAGGTATGGAACTTATCATAACAGAAATTAGGAGTGAGACCCATTTTTTATTCCCCAACCCAAGGCTATATTTCCATAAAAACTAATGGCTGAGTATATAATTCAGCTATACTGACTTATGTGCTGGCTCCCCTCTATTTTAAATATACATATATATGTATAATGTTATATTGCTAAGATTAACCTGCCGCTGTAATTTGAGATAAGGTGGAGCAGGATAATACTGCCATTAATGTGCAATGCCCCTCCCACCCTTTGGTACAGAAAAGGAGAAGTCAGAGGGAGTGCTCGTCAGTGTTTGAAACCCTTTGGCTATATATCCAAATTTATGTGCATGAGGCCAAATAAAAGCTGAGCTAAACTGTGAGCAACATATCCAATTGTCTTTGCTGCTTATGTTTCTTGTTACTTTGATAAGCACTTTATTGCAACCAGCAGAATTTGTAGGACATTCATGTCAAACAACTGTGCCTGTGTGTGTGTCATCCATAGGAAAAGGGAAATGTTAAACTCTTCTCATATTATATGACCTCTGGATGGAAGGAAGGTGTGGCGGCTGATGTGCAAGCATCCAGATTTGTATAGGTCACCTGCACTATATGTAACCCTGGCTCAGGTGTCCATTTCCCCTATCTTGTCATGCATCTGTAGCTGCCAGACATACTTCTTCCACATTCCCACGACCACTATGCTGTCACCCACACACCGTGATGATTGTTTTTGAGAGTTAAACTGCAGAAACTAGACAGTTGGCACGTGCAAATGTCATCACTGTAAACCCCCCACCACACCCTGAAATGGGAATGGGAGGAAGTGGGGGTGGGTGGGCACAGCAAGCCAAAAGGCCATTAAAATCTGCGATCATTTATTTCCACTCGCTCGTCTAATCCATCTCTCTGGGGAATGGTTCTGTCCTTATCCACCCAAGGCTACCAATTTATTCTCCTGTCTGTCTCCATGCATCAGAATGAACCTGTGAAACAGTCAGACATGCTCTCTTTCTCCTTGCCCCTTTCTCTTCTTCTTCCTCTTACTGACCCAACCCCCTTTTCTGATTTGTTTCTTTTTATCTCTCCTCCTACTCCCCCCAACCCACCCCCCACTCTGACTGCCCCCTTGTCTTCCTGTTCCCACCTGTCCTCTTCCCAAGCCTGTTCCTTCTTCCCTCACTCTCTCTCTCTCTCTCTCTCTCTCTCTCTCTTTGTTTCACTGTCAGAAACATCCAAATGAATTCAATTCAAATCATATTCAGAAAATAGGGAGTAACAACAAGACTTTGTCAATGGCAATTTAATCCATGGCGAGCAAGGTGTATGTAATGCTGTGCATGTTCCAGGAAGCTGTCTGATTACATTTGGATTTGTGCAGATCTAGTGGCTGCTCACTAGTACAGAGGAAGAGACAGCTGACAGATTTTTCACAATGTATTTTAATTTCTCTCCTTTTTTAAATGTATTTATGCAGATATTTTTTTTTCAGAAAGATGTGTATTTATGTTTTGATGGATTCGCTTTTGTTAAAAAAAAACAGGTGTAATCGGGTGGGATGGGGTATAGGGGATCTTTTCCTCTTCCTCTAACCTTGTATTTTGGGAAGATAAGAATAAGGGGTATGAAGCATGCAGCTCATCACTCACTGCCTCACTAGTCATGAAAAGCCAGATAATAAAAGTAGTGCCTCAAACCAAGGTCCAATTACCCATCAGGCCACATCTCCAAGGTTAGCCATACCACTGCTCTGTCACATCAAGAAATAAAAAGCCCCCGTCAGCCTCCCCACTCGCCACAAACGTCTTTTGCTAATGGCCACCACAAAATTCCACTAAACCCTCAGTGAATATTTATAGGCCATTAATAACCTATGTGTAAACTACTAGTGTCACCAGCCGGGTGAAGCAGATGATAGGGAATCGTGGTCAGGTCATTAATATTGGCTCAGACTTCCTCAAAGGTAGACAAATGGGCCTTAGTATGTCGGACTCATGAGCACATGGGATTGGCTGCCAGGAATCCCAGACGGAGAGCTCTGTGATCTGAGCCCGTCCAAACTCCAGCAATATAATTGGTGTAATCGTGTGATGAATTGCAGCCATTTAGGGTTTTTTTTCCCCCCACTATCTGCAAGCTTCAGCAAGTTTCCCTATAAAGGTACATCCAGCTGAGTTCACTGGGCATCTTCTGATAGTCGAGCTGGGAGAGGACCAGGGTGATGTTAAATATGTACAATTGAGCAAGTAATTACATTAATAAGGGCTAAATGAGCACTAGGCCAGGAAGTAAAACCCGAAATCCCTCATCCTTTGAGGGTCTGGACTGAAACACATTACAGTATCTTCTCAAAGTTTAAATGGAGCCTGAAAAAAAAAAAGTTTCAGAGCTGCGGTTCCTCTGCTCCAACCTCCCCACCCCACGGCGGACTTAAATTCCCTCCTGCTCATCTCTCTGTTCACCAGACTAAGAAAAAGATGTTCGGCAGAAGTAATAATGAAGCAAAACTTGTGAAGCTCTGTGAGGGGAAAAAGAATTAGATAAGAAGAGACCCTTTAGGATTATTTAATTCTATTCAGTCTGGCTGCACAAAGTTTATGTCAGATTTTCTTTGATTCAGGTAGTTACAACATCATATAGATTCTTTTCACACCTGAAGCTTTTATTGATAAAAATGTATGGGGCATCTAAGATGAATTATATAACTCAGCTACAGTGAGAGAGGGCAGTGCAGTTAAGAGTAAACTATGGACAAGATAAAGAGATTGTACCACGTCTGGACAAATGTCTTATTCCAGTTATACCAATAGCAATAGAGTATTTGAGTGGTGGACAGATAAACACTACTAGCAAGATTTGGCATATTGTTTCTTTTCCTTACACCCTGAATGTTCAGTTTGTAGTCAGGTTTTGTTTGCCAATTTAATTTCATTGTCTTTCATAGATTGAGTATGAGACCAGGGCATCCATCTCATAAATGTCAGTCATGTTGACATATTCAGCCACTCCCACTCTGCATTAGCGTTCTTCTGTCCTCAAGTTCAAATGTTTGTCAACATGATTGACAGCATCCCTTCTGATTGGGCTAATTCAAAAAGCTCCCTTCTGAATTAGCTGAACTATCATTTTATCACCAAAGGGAGAAGTGTAATGAACCTTTTCACCTCCATTAAACCTGAAAATTGCTTATAAAGCCTTCTCTTCTCCAAATATTATAACTTTGTTGGAACTTTTTGTAGCAGGGGAGAGGATTTAAAATGCTTTATTCATAAGGATTGCTCATTTCAGTTTCACTTATTTTTATGTATTTCTACAGGTTACATTGTGGTCATATATATACTGTATGTAGAGAGAGAGTATATTGTTCCAGCCCTGTTAGAAGGCCTCTGTTGTATTGTGGAGAAAGAGTACAATGAGACAAATAGCGCTTCAGCTGCTTTTAGATATATGAAAGTACTGTAGGGCCCCAGCTCTTTGCGGGAGCCCAGATTTCCTTCATGAATGCAAAACAGCATAGTGCAGTGTGTTTGTGTGAGTGGAGTGGGGTGGAGGGGGTACTATCATCAAAGGCACCTCATACTTCAGCTTGTTTCCCTAAATTTTCCCTTCTCCTTCTTCTTCTCTGACCTGACATGGATTAATTACAGCGCTGCTCAATTTACACCCTGCTGGAACTGTGGCGAGAAAAAAAAAGAATGCTTGAAATGTGAGCCCAGTGACAGGGCGTTAGAATGCTGAATTGCTTTGTGCTGCACGTGCTGCGCCTCTATCGCCTTCGCCGGGAACATGTTTACGAGGTCCGGCACAGAGGTGAACTCCCAGGCCTTAAAATGACAAAATGGCCTCACTTAGATCGAGACAGCCGCGTTGTTTTATGGACTACACAGGATCTGGTCCATTTTTGTCTGTCTCAAGCTGCAACATATCAACCTTATCTAGACGTTAAAGCAGACTTCGTATGGTCTGTTGCTGCTGTAATACTATGCAACTTATTTGTTAAGTCCGACAAGGGACCACATTCAAATATACCTTGCATATCTCGATGAAAGCATGTAAAATCTCTGCTTATTGAGTGAGGACATGAGCCGTGCTTATTGGGAAGGCAGCATAAGCAGACACCCCAGCTAGAGCCAGCCTGGTGCTGCCAAAGAGGTGTCAGCAACAACTGGCGAAGCAGGCGCCCCGCCAGTCCGCCTGGCTGCCCTGCCTATGAATGGTGCTTTTGTCAAAGGTGGCAGTGAGGACACTTGAGAGGGCTGCAATTAACATCACCTAAAATTAGAATGCATGACCCTGTGCATCTGGCCTGGAGGATGAGCCTTTCACTACTTTCTTTTTTACTGAATTCATTATTATAAAAGGAGCAATAATTTTGACGGGCAGAGAAGCACATATAGAGGCAACGATACGTCAGAGGCCACAGGGCAAGGATCCGGGAAGTCACCAAATGCAGTCAGATTAGCTGGATGGAAGCAAGCCTGCTGTAAGAAGCCATCTTGGCTTGAAGTGATCAGCGGATCAATGCACTAAAAGGCAGAGCCAAAGGTCAGGCTGCTCAGTGGCAGCTCCGGGATTCACTCTGACAGTCACCAAGATGGGGAGAGCCACCACCTTGATGTCATCACACCCATTATACAGTATTCAGAACACAGACGTCGGTCTGAACACACTGCTCTTTCAGTTTAAAAACACAATTCGTAATGTGTTGTACACGGATGTGCAAGTGCCATTAAACAAATGTTTGACACTTGTATTTACAATTGTTGTCAAACAGGATCTACTGGTGACCTCTCAATCCCCATGAATTCATACAATATAACCGGTTTGTCACAGAGAGGATGTGTGAAAGCAACAGCATTGCCTCTCTTTTTAATACTCAATTCTGTCCACAAAGGCTACGTTGGCTCGAGGACAGAGCTGTTGATATATTGGTCTGGACACCTGCTTTGAATACCACTTCTGTTGAGTGGCATACTTGGCAGACAGCATCCAAGGCCGCAGCTATTTATGCAGGCAAACCAACAAAGGAGCAATCCTGTTCATAAGACCTAACCCTTCATCTCTCAGTACAAAATCCAGTTGTGTTTGGCATGTTTACCTTTAATCTAATCTCATGTATTTTGCTTTACCCACTGTAGACATGACTTCCTTTCATAATTTTTACCTCCACCCCTTGCATCTCTTTTATTTCAGCTCTTTCTTTCTTTCTCCCCATCTTCATCATCCTTTCTCTTATGTTCTTCTTTTAGCAGACTGTAATGTCAAACTGTCTCACAAATCCAACTGAATTAAAGATGTTCTGAGTGGTATGTTGGTATGCTTGGCAACGAGATACAGTTGTAGCAGGAAATAAACAAATTGCCCACAAATTGAAAAGAGGGATGTTTCCCTGCTGTGCATTCAAATTGGCTGGCACAATTTTGACAGGTCACTGTCAAGCATGCCTGGGGGATTAGAAGACCCTGAGATGCTGTTTATTTGTGTCCCTTCATTCACTGGATATCTTTCCCTTCCTCAACCACTGCTGTCACCCAGCTACATTATTAGCGGCTACAGAACTTCTGTCGGGAAGGACTGACCCTTAAGTCAATCCCTCTTTGGATGTGTTCCTTCTCCGTCATTGTTGCATTGTTGCAATCAAGTTGGGGATTTATCGCTGGGATTATCCATACTGCTTGACAGACACATTGTAAAATTGGATAATGTTGAAATCTTGGGGTCATTTCCAATATATTTCACCAGTAATGTGAAGGTTAACTTGTAAAAGCTTCACATTGCTTTTCAGATATAGTGCCTCCACTGATCAGTGTTTGTTCTGTATTTTCTTTCTATAACAAGTTAAATGTGCTGAAAAACATCAAAAAGCATTACTGTCCCACAATCTTCTGCTCATTCCTCCAGTTGTGAATTGTGCTGCACAAACACAGAATCAACCCCCCTTTGTGCAGCCTCTATTTTCCCTGGGATTGCTGGACGCCAAACAGGCAAGAAAAATGACCAGCATGTTCTCCTTATTCCCCTGAGAAGTGAGTCCTACACGCAGGGATGTGGCTATTACTTATCATCATCAAAAAGTGCTTGTTTGGTGATAATAAGTGCCTGGGATAGAAATCTCAGCTAAAGGGAGGGAGGGGACTACCTGAAGTAGCAACAGAGGAATCCTTCCTGTGCTTACTCAAGCATTTTCTGCTTCTCTGTAAAACCGAGGACCAGCTCTAAGTCCTGGCTTATCCCAGAAATATAGGAAGATAGGAGGGAAAAAAAACTATTAGCCATGGTTAAAAAGAATGAAATAATATAAAGAATAACAGACAACAACTTGAAATGTGCTTACTATGCAAGAGAGAGTCCTCAGGGACTAAGCCGGTAGGGTATAATAAAGCGTTATGTTGTAGCATCTAGTTTTTATCTAATATTCTTGCATCTCAATGAAAAGATGCATCTGAACAGGAAAGTAATATTGTTTTAGACAAATGCTGTCAGTTTGTGAGGCCCACCTTGAAGGACATGGTGCAAAAGGCTTTCGAGTGCTTTATTGTGTACATTATCCCCACAGTATTTAACCTGAAAAATGCTCAACATTCAACAAAAAGGGAAAGTTACAGCACATAAATTTCCATCTACTGCTTTTTTTTTTTTTTTTTTTTTGTCCTCATGGACCAGGATTACTGTGCACCCTGGGACGAAAGCAGGACAGCTCACAATTCAACATGAAACATAACGCATGCCATGCTTCGTGGGGAGAGAGTTCATGCAATTCATAAATTTAGGGTCACATGTTATAGTTCCAGCAGGGGGCACAGTCGATAATAGCCCAGTTGTGATGCAGGGCTCGCAGGCCTTATCTGTAGAAGTTCTTCATAGTGTGTCATGTAGCTCCTCGCCGTCGTTTGCAAACAGTTCACGTTCCTTGTTTGTTTTATCTTTCGCCATTCAGCTATTTGAGTTTGACACTAGGTTCATGACCACTTCAATTCACCTCCTAGTATCTGATGATTCCGTCGCTCACACTCCTCTAATGTATTCTGAAGAGAGACGGCATACGTGCTGGGGAAAAGGCACACGCCCCAGCTGATTGCAAGGTTTTCTCTGATGAATCATGGTGCAATGGACGTTTCCATCTCCCTTTGTGTCCCTAATCAGAAAAGAGTATTATTACCTCAAAAAGTCACTACCGATCACTGGTACAATTATTTATTCACTCAGTCTCAGTTGATGAGACTATTTCAGTATATGTTCTTTTTTTTAATCAAGTTTATCTTCAGCAGTTTTTATTTGATAAATTCAAGGTGGAACATTGAGGCTGATTTGTAAAATATACAGTTAAATAGCAACAGGACAGTTTTCTCCTTTTAAGAAACGGAAAGTGAGAAGAAAATGAGAAAAGACTTGTGCTGACAGAAATACCTGCCTTGCCACAAGCATTTTTTTGTTTTGTACAGCTTTCTCCACCGGTCACATGCCGTAAAGCTATACCTGTAGGACAGAGGGGTGAGAGAGGAAGAAAAATTGAGAGAATGAAATAAATATCTCTTTAAAAATAGCCTCTCAGCATGGCAAGGAGAGATTTGAAGATATTATCCTCAAAGGCTGCTGTGAGTGAGGCCAGGAGAAGGGAAGGCTGTCTACAGTGAAATATGAAAGGCACATACTCCCTGACAGCCTATGGCTTTTCCTGATACTGCCAACACCAGCCCACTGGAGTGATCCATAGACTCTTTGTGGAGACTTGTGATATAAATGCTGAGGGCTAGATGTTGAAGATCCTCAGCTCGCTAACGCCCCACCCTCCCTCGTCATCCTTCGCCATCGCTTTGCCTGCCACATGGGGCAAATTTGTTATGTTGCCTCTTATATGGCTGCCTCGGAAAAATCAGGATGGCAGACAGGGGCAAGTCGACTGACTTGTCCTTGTCCCTTTTCAATTTGACAAGGCAAGCAGCCTTAGGGACATTCTAGTCTACTTTCAAATTGACCATTTATAATCAGTTTTCTAAAGGAGAAAGGGAAGGGTGGAGGAGTCGAGCTGTCCCTGTGTTGTTGCGGAAGGTATAGAGCTAGGCGCTGGGAGATGATAATACAGCAGCGTGTTGTCAGATGTGTCAGCAGGTAAGATGAATGAAGAATAGGGAGTGAGTGCATAAAAGGGAACACACGATGGGGAATTGACCTCTATTCAAAAAAAAAAAGAAGAGGAAAAAAGCAAAGAAATCTTTATCCTGAAGCAATAAATATATACAGCCTCTCTTTGAAATATGCATCACCTCTCCATGAACCCAAATTAGAGGAAAAAGTTGTGCTAGCAGTGACTAAAACCTTCCAGAAAGAAGAGGCACCCGTTGTCCATTTTTTGACGGCAATGTGGTTGCATATATCAGCACCTGCAAGGTCAGGCCGACTGGGGTGTGGCGAGCGTGGCGAGGGCCCCAGCCTGGGAGGCGTTACAGCATTCTGTCACACTGCTTGCTCCACCGCCACCACACGATGACATTTCCACAAGATGGCTCTCCTGAATTATGCAGCCCAGCAGAAGGGTAAGAAGGGAAAGGGGAGAAAAAAGCTCATTTTCTGGGTGTCTGCTTCCAACCTGAAACCGCCACTTGTTTTCATCAGCGTCTTTTGCCGCTTATGCAAAACGATGTGCAGGGTAATAGGGGAACAATCAACTTGCCCCGCTGCACCCGTTCTCCATGACACAGCCACCTCTCTCTCTTTTAGGTGGAACGACATGGTGACACCTCTATACTGGCCCCATCCTCCCTAAATTAATCCCAATTTGACCATCAAGCATGGGGCCGCCCATGGGGGCAGGCGTCAAGTAATTGACATTCTCAGGTGCATGAGTTTTGTTTATGTAGTAATGCTGAGCCAAGGCCTTTCACCATGGATGACAGCGGACCCAGTTTGCCTACAGTACTTGATTTGGGAGCCCTGCATGAGTGACTGCTCAGTAGCCCGTGGCCCTGTGGCATTTCAGCAGAGGACATTTCAGTAAAGATTGCCTCAGGTGTCAGATGTGTTTTGGAAGGTGCGGACGGCAGCAGAAGGTCGTTTGTCCAGTGCATTGATTCTACCCCAGCCCCATTGTGCTCTCTAACTATTGATCCATCTCCCAAGACCCCGATACAATGCCTATGCCACACTGGGGAATTAGAGCTCAGGCATCAGTGTGTCCCCTTAAATGAATGAATGGCAAATTTTCAATAGGACATCACACACCACTTTATGAAAAAGGCAACCTGCTGCCCACTTACCTCCGAGGTCAATCCAACAATATGTGGAGTCCATTTTGGTTATTGGGATTCCATGAATGTGGCGAGTAGGAAGTTTATAAACTTGAGAGCATGCTCGGAATAGGGAATGACCGTAAGTCATTACTGGTGGATGTTCTGTATGTTTGTGAAGTGGGGGTATTGGCACTCATACATGGAGTACCCTTTCCTAAATGCTTTCCTAGTCAGATCTCCCATGCCTTTTAGCATGTCACCCAGGGCCATGAATCACCATTACAGCACCTACATTTTTACCTGGCCACATATAAGGCTTTTTCATTAGAGTAAAAGCGACCCCAGGCAGGCATGGACAGGGTTGTTGACGGGGTTGGTCGTGTTTGTGAAGGGGAGGTTCAGTGCTTTGGGTTGGGTAGGTTAATTACAATAACAATGGGGGCGGCCAAAAAAAAAAACAAAACAAAAAAAAAAAAAAATACACCATGGCAGGGCTGAGCTGTTCTCATTTGTTTCAATAAGGTAAATTGATTCCCATGTCCTCTGGTGCCATTTGCATTGCATCCATTTAGTGCGCACCTCTCGTCCCACACTCTTCACACCTGCCTCCACTTCCTACTCCCCTTCCATTCACTTCACATGCAAAGGGCAAGAAAACATCGACAGGGACGCATCGATCTGCCAGGACAGAGATGCATGAGAACACATGCATATCCACACACATTTATATATTCCCTCTGTGCATGGACGTGCAGATACTATATGTGGATACATAGATACATAGAACACACATGCAACTATTGAGATATATTTTCCATTGAGGAGTTCTAGACTTCTTCATTTAGTCCAGAACAGCAGTAGCACAGTCGTGTCACTTCAAATTAGTTGTGTGCTTTCTGAAGTTTTACAGGATGGACCTAAGAAGTCATAGCAGAAACAAAAAAAAGACTTTTATGTGAACCAATTTGATTTTTATCAACCAACAGTCCTGCGGAAATTAGAAAGGCAACAGGCCAAACTGAAACTTATTTCACTGAAATGACATTGTCGATGCAAGATGAACTTCATCCAAGCTGGCTCAGTTGTTCTTGTTCTAGCTTGACAAATATTTTTGCTTTATGAGCATCACTTGTTTTTTGTCATCTAACTGCTGTCTGGAAAATCTTGCAAACTGGGATTTTCTTAACCTTGCTAGTATGAAGGAACAGTTTATTGTTCCAACATGAAAAAGATTAATTCAACTTTAGTTCTTCACATTCCTCTTCTGCAACACCTCAATTCCCCTCAGTGGACCAGCACACAATAGTTTTTACAACCACTGCTGAGAGCAGAGCTATGTAGCAGTGATAGTAAAAGCTATGTGTGCCTATTCTTCCAATCTACTGGTGCATTTGAACCACAGCACATCTTTTTATTAGTTGTCTGTGCTATCCAACTACACCGTGCCAACCCGCCGACTGCAAGTTTCTTTTAGCTGTCACTTTGTCCATGTGACAACTGATCCCACTACTATACTGCAGCCCTTATTTGGCTACTTTGCCCAGCAGCTCCTGTATTGTTCTCAGGCACAGTCAGTGAATGCAGCATTTCTCTCTGGCCTCGAACTTAGCCCTCAGTCAGGGTGGTATCATTCTTGGCTCTCGCTGCCTGCCTGCCTGCTTGCCGTCCATGGGGCTCCTTTTGATATAACACACTATCTGGTGCTAACATACATACACACCCCATCCCACAGTAATGTCATCAGTCACCGTCAGGGCAGATAGCAGCAGGCATCAGACAGATGAGTGACGACTGGGCCTGTTACCTGAGAGCCTGCATGACAATGGACCCATGGGCTGAGATAGAGACACAAAATGTGTAACTCAACAACTGATCTTTATTGTCTCCTGTACAATTAGCTGTCCGTCAGCGACACATAAAGTTCTGCTCCTCATTGCAGCCAACCTTGATTGAATACCTTCTGTTATCAGCACCGATCTTTGCACTTGCTCTAGTTAGATCAATGGTCTGGCAATAGATTTGATCACATGTTAGAACAGTCAAAATCTACCTGCACTGATCCAACCTAGCTGAAATTAGTGCACTGTTAAATCTTATATAACATGGAATAAAATAGAAGCAGCATAATGATATATGCATCCAATCCGGTCTTTATTGCATTTTCAGCAGATTTTTCAGCATTTCTTTTAAAATGACAACACTCTCCAAAAGGCTTACTCCCCAGTTGACACTATGACTTAAAAATATACATTACAGGGTAAAATTGCTACCAAAGGAATCCCACCCACCTCCTTGAATCAGCAATGAGCAAATCCTATTAAATCCCTATTAATTGGGTCTCATTCAGGCAAATCCTGACTGCTTGTGAACAATATAAAAATATAGAATCTAATGACTTCGGGGAGGTGGAAAGGCCTTGCATATTAGGCTCATCGATATTTTTTCCCTCTCTATCTGACACACTTTTTTTGTGCTGCACGTGTGGGATGGTTGCGGGTCAGGAGGGTGCACTTGCCTTCTAGAGCTCCATTTGCAGGTTTACACAAGAAGATGTTATACCCAAGCTTGTGTTCGACTCCCTGGTACACACAAACACAGCCACTCAAACATACACGCTCCGTGTATGCCACAAGATTTATAACAATAAAAGTCTCCCCAAAAGGCACTGAAACGCACCAACCATTTTGTGCGCGGCCTTGAACTCTGGCTGATCTGCTATTTGTTACCTCGAGCACTTGGCAAAACAAAAACAGCTACAGCCCAAACACTTGAAAGGGCTTATTGCTCATGTTGCCCACAAGTTTTAGTGCTTTCTTGCTGAAACAAACTATCATAGTTAAGGTTGCCAGACACAGCCAAAAATACCTTCATCCAATTAGAAACACAGGCTTATTTGCTCATGTGTTAATGTTTAAATTACCAGCAGGTAATTACACAATTCCCTCATCCCAGCCCCAGCAGATCATTTGTATTGTATCTGAAAACACAAGTGAGCACAACAACCGAGTCACAGGTTTGAGCACCAAAGCATGGTGATTATGGTAACACAACAATACCAAAGCTCTATTGTATGTCACCAACTTTTGCCGCAAACTCATGACCTTATTAACCTTCTTAATCCTCATCTGGGTTCTCATGATAATGGGCTTACGTGCACACACGAGCAGGCACATGCGCCCAAACACTTTCACTTTGATGACCAGCAAACACTTCACAAGCCATATCCACCTGTTTTATCCTGCACACCTGAGCTTCTCTGCATAATATCAGCACAGGCCCTTGAGTCATCCAAGACAATTAACGCTCTCCCTTAGATCAACAGTGAAAAAAAGAAGTGGATGGCAGGTTTTGGAGCAGAGGGCCCTCCCAGTGTGGGCACATGAGAAAGCAGGTCTGATTGGTATTAAGTGGTGAGATTAAAAAGCCATCTCAGAGGTCAGGTCAGCTGGTGTTCATTTGAATGCATTACCAGGGTCCGAGGCTAGATAATTCTCTCATTAGCGCCACTCAAACCCTGAGTGACAACATGGGTGAGAAGGGAGCATGTCGTACAACACTTAGAGTTAATTAGTCCACGCACAGTGTTGCTCTGCGCCCCATGCGTCTGCTCCTCTCCTCTTCCTCTTGAAATGAGCTGAACCTAAAAGTGTCTGCAGTTAATCAAAGATGAGCTGCAGCGTTTTCCAACCCACTAATTGTTTTAGAAAATACCTGAAAGTAGGTTGCTTTTTGTTTGTTTTCAAGGTTGAAGAAAAATAAATGTCATAATGATATAATGTGCTATGTGCCTTTTTTGTTTTTTTACCATCTGAACCAGAGTTTGAATTTTACAACAAACACATTTGGCCTTGTAGCTCTTCTTCTTATCAAAGCTGAAATTCATTCTTTATTCTGGGTCATGACTTTTTCAATTCAACTTTATTTGCATAGTGGCAAATCACAACAGAAATCATCTGAAGGCACTTTGTGTTCTTGGCCTGTCTTTCCAGATGTCAGAGGTTAACTTGCTACTGGTGATCCAAACTACAAAATTAGGTAGTATGAAAATGGAATAGTACCTTAAATGTTTGAAGTACAATATTAAGGGCCAAACTAGCTTACACTGTACTCTGCCTGTAATCCCTTCATTATGTTCAGACAGATGGGACCCATAGGTCTCAAAAATTTTAGAGGACATTTATCGAAGATGAATCTTTCGCTCTTTGTTGTTGATATTGTTTGCATATTGGGATCATTAGGGTTATATCCACGTCATTAGTCTCACTGCTTGGATCCAGGCCCGATAATCAAGCCGCCATCATAGTTATATTCACTGCAGTTCTAAAGGTTCCATAAATTGTCTCTTTCCCTTTCTCACTTATGTTCAGTCGCACTCCTACCACTGTTCCCACGAGACACAGCGCTCGGCTCATTGGCCACCACACACACACACACACACACACGAAGGGGGGTTCTCTTTTACCACCACACTGCTGGGCTCACTCGCCACACACACACAGACCCCGAAAACCAATCTCTGCATGTGCCCCACCACCCACCCATCACTACCCCCAGCTGAGCACACAGGGTTAGCTGAATATTCTAGGAGCTTTCAATTTTTCAGGCAGGTCTGCGAACCCCCTCCCATCACCCAGCGCCAGGACGCTCAGGGGAGTTAGAATTTTGACAGTCGTTAGCAGGGTCATCTGCAGTCCCTCAGGGAGGGACTATAAAGAAAAAAAAATTTGAATTGCCTTTTTCTCTCTTTATTCTCTTTTCATCTACCAGCTTTAGTTCTCTGTATGGGGCTGTCATAATTCCACTTCCTGTCTTCAAGGCCTAGCAGTATTCATCCCCCTCAAACTTGTCTCCGCCGCCAAATTCATCAATCAAAGACGAGGTCTTCCAAGGCGATTTTTATAACTCCCGATGTCACGCTTCTTACACCACTGTCAAAAGTGGTGACAAAGCTCCAAACCACTGGTTATGCCACAGTAAGGCGTTTATCCACTTGTAAAATCTACTGTAGTGCTCACACAGGATCAAATATGGGATGTGAGGGAAATGGCTTCTGGCTGAAAGAGAAGGAGGGGGTTGTGAGGAAGATGGAGTGGGAAAAATGAGAAAATATTTCTTCTAACTCCTTTGCACTAATATGAATTCCCAGTGAAATGTCTGGTGAAGTAGGTCAATGGGATTTAGAAAGTTTGTGCTGTGTTTTTTTTTTTTTTCCCTCTCCCTCTCTCTACATACTCTCTTGTCAATGGAAAATGAGCAATGCGATTAGCAGAGAGGAAGATGATGAGCTAGAGAGAATGAGTGAAAAAGTGCAAGAGAAAGAGAGAAAAAGACTGAAGGCAGGCTGAGTGGTGGTTTGGACCTCTCGCTAGTTCCTCACCAAGTGGCTGAAAAACCCAGACAAAGAAAGAAAGTGAGAGATAAGATGTGTGAAGGGAAGGGGTGATGCCTCTTCATCTTGATATTGAAGCAACAATCTAATCATTTCTCCAGGGAATATGCATATGAGGGTAATTAGTAAACAGACAAATGTAATTGTTTGCCAGAAGTTGAACTTTTTGCACCTGTAAGCACTGCACCGATACACGACTGTGATTTTCCTATAATTCACAATGAAAATGGTTTATTAGCAGCTACATTATTTAGTTCATTTATAATAAGTAAATGAATTTCCCAGTTATTAAATATTTCATAGTCCCCGTCAAAATATAATGAGTAAGTTTGGTTAAGTACAAATGGACCTCTCTTTGTAATTTGCCAGAACGTTCCTAGGCGTAAATCTCTGCCAGTGAAGGTGATTGAATGTCACAATTAAACATACTAATTCATTGTCAAAAGCAACCTATCTATACAAATGATATATTTGGCACTTAATTGGAAAGCACATTAAGAAATGGTTTCTTTGCTGACTTTCTACATCACAGCCTAATCAGAACAAATTCTCCCCGCTGTAATGAATTGAAGTTGAATATTAGTAGTTGGGCTATTAAAGAGACTGGAAGAATGAATTATTTAAATGCTAATTAATGTTTTAAGCTTCCCAATTTGCAGTGGGCCCAAATCATTCCTCAGTTCCCAAAAACGGCTAATTTCAACATTCACTAAGTGCAGAGTACCTTCTTTCTCATATTTCATTCAATCAATTCAGGAGCAATGGTGCTCCATTCATCCATGCAGCTCCCTCAGTGATAGAGAAAGATGGACTCCAACAATACTGGACTACCTTTACCCACTTATAAGCTGCATTGATGAATCATGGTGAATGCTTCAGCCCCGCTTATGTTCTTGCATGCGTGTTACATGTTTAGTGTTTTGTGTACCATTACTCTGCATAGATTTAGAGACCAGCAGGAATCTCTGGCAAACAGACACATGAGGTGGACTTCATTAGCGTTGTAAAAATTTGGTTCAACTTTGTGCTGAAAGGAGACTGAAAAGTTCTAATGTGAGCAGCAGTAGCATTATTCATGATTTCACAATAGCTTGTTATTCACCATAAGACAAAGGAGAATCTCACTCGGCTTGACATAGATGGAGGAGGGCCACAAGAGTATTATTCACATCTGTTGAAAACAGTATGCAGAGCCAACTGGATGTCACGATACTCCATGCTTATTAATGCAAACAAAGTCTCCCAACACAGAATATAAATGACATTTTCCTTCACATCAGAGCATTAATATTAATTGTGTTAAATCTATGATGTATTGTGGTTAGGGAGCTGGTTTATTGTTACATCAACAGGATGCATTTTATTAATGAAAGCAGCCCATCATGTGACACCATATGGTGAAGAGCAGTACTGTACACATTGAGCTGATGAACTGCAAACTGCAGGGCCCTTTAATACCACAAGGTGGCACAGTAGGCTCACAAACATGTTACCAAACTGGCCTGTCTAGTCTGTGCTGCTCAGCTGTGACAGGCATCAAACATTATGAACTGTCTGTAGTGGCCTACTTTCTATTGGAAACACCTGTACAGACTAATGCTGAAGCCTGTTAGCTCCCTCAGCTTTGTAGATGTACAGTGCATTGTTCAGCGATTCATATAAATTATCCTACCTTAATAGCAAAGAGTCAACAGAAGGCCTCTGGGAAGCTTATCTCCTTGTTCCCTCTTTTCTTTCTGAAAGTAGAAAGTTTGCACAGCTGTCTGGGGAACACAAATGGCGTTACACCCTCTTCCTGTGGCAGGGCATCTGTTGCTATCAGCTGCCATCCCTTCTGAGTCTGCTGAAGTGTGCTTTATGCAGCCTAGCCACTTAGTCCCCTGAAGGACATTCTCCTGGTACTCTTGTGGTCATGTGAACATACTACCTATGTTTAAATTAACTAACACCAAATGGATTTTCATGCATTGTATCTTTTTCTCTGTGAGGAGGAAAAATATCGTCAGTGTAATCACTGCAGACCCTGTTTAAGCATTGCCTCCCCCCTGTATCAGCCCCTGCATCATGCATCTTTGCTTCAACCTTCCAGACAACCCAAACCTTCCAGAGTACAATGAGGCTGTACAGGGTTGCTGTAAATCAAAGACAGTAATCTCACTCTCACCGGTAGCTTTAAGGAGGAGATAAAATCTTAGCTATGCTGATATACTGCCAAACCATGTTATCTTATCCCTATACGTGTAAGTTGCATGCAGGTACAGAGGGACATAATAATGCTGTGACTTGAAATACCACCATTCATACTGCTATTTAGCACTGACAAAAACAGTGTATGCACACACGCAGCATGGGCTTAAAGCTACCTTGGCCTTCTGAGTGAGGAACCATCCTCTCCATAAACCTCTGTGTGCAGCTTGACTAGGAATTGGGCAGGACAGAATACTAATTTACATTGCATTGAATCAGCTTAACACTCTGCCCATGTCCTCACATCCCCTGCTGAAGTCAGATTTCCTATAAGACGGCCATTTTGCAAACTGAAGAAGAAATTCAGAGGTAATAGTTTAAATTCTGGATTTACAATCAAAGGAAGCATGTGTGATTAGTGTAAAGAAGCTCAATATTTTCTTTTTACTCTTCAGTTATTTTACATCGATTGCACTCCTGCATTTCTTAATAATCTTTGCATACTCCTGTCCAGACCGGTACATGGTTCGACTCAGATTTACATCGGAGAAGTTCACATGGAACAATCCAAAACGAACACTGAATCCATCAGCCCATTCGAAGTTGTCCAGCAGTGACCACGCAAAATATCCCCGGACATTCACTCCGTCTTCTTCGATAGCTACAAAAGAGCACATTGAAAATGTAGAACGTTGTCGTGATTTTGTGCAAGTATCAATGCAAAGGTCATGTCTCCACATGTCACAGTGGGAAAATCACAGATGTAATTTATAATCATCAACTTCCCTTTAGCTACTCTGGATTCAACGCCGTGGTATTTTACATACTGGTTCACTGTCACATTGTCATGGGCAACTTTCTACATCCCTGGCAGTAAAAATACGCAGACTGGCCAGATGGTGGGGCCAAAACAAGCAGCTTTACATGTGGGCAACTCCATAAGCTCTAAGGTTTAAAATTAATATTAATAAAAAAGTTTTCTTGCATCATGTTAGCTCAGGAAAAATGTATCAGAACAATAGATTTGTCTTCATCATGACATTTCCCCTGGTTTAGACTTTAAAGCAAAACCTGTTCAGTGATTTATAAATATGTAAAAGAAAAGAAATCAACTTTTCATAAACCTGAATACAGCATTCTGAAAAATTAGAATAATTTGTCCACAGACTCCTCAAGTGTTAATGTCAACGGTATGCAAATTAAAACAGAGGTATATTTAATTTTATAGAGGGGAAACATGCTGCTGTTTCATGATTGATTAGATCACCCTTGTTCCTGCTAAACATTCATTTTTACAAGGGCAATTTGTCAGCCAGTGTTTTCATTGGTAGCTGTTGGCCCGACACTAAAATGTTATAGAGATCATTTCCAACATGCAGATTTACAATAATATTTTCATTGTCATTTGCCCCACAGGGTTTCTATGCACTGTTTACTAATGACTGTTTGCTTATTATATAATATCCAGTACAAATTCAGTCAGTACCTTTACCCACTTCCAAGATGGTGTCTCTGTAAAACTCACAGCGCTCGACATCCTCAATCTGCAGGAGCCCCACTTGAGAGAAGCCATTCTCTGTAATGTAGACTGCTGGGTTGTTGCAAGCGTCCTGCAAAGTCATGGGGCAAATATTACTGTCAAACAAGCCCTCATGACCGTCAGACATTCCAGGGAGAGACTGATTGGTCTACAATGTACCGTTTAGCTGCATTTCAACAGTGCCAGCTCAAATTAATGGACTGTGACAAGTCACAACAGCAGGAAATTGCTTGTTTGCAAACAGTTCTCAGCAAAGTAACAGTTTTATTCAATGTGACAGCACTAATGAAGCATCAGTGTGTTTCTGGAGGTGTTAAAAGGAGATTACTGCATACAAAATCAATACCAAGACACCAGACAAATGTCAGAGTGTTGTCATTTGGTTGAAGGTGATTTGTCTTCTTGTTGGTCAATTCGGCTTCATACTAAGATGGAAAAAAAATGACTTCACATTTCAATCGCCCAAATAAAATAATAGTTGGGGTTTAGGCTTGTTAAGGGTCATTTTTACTGGTGTGGACTGAGTTAGTTGTCCTTTACCACAACATGTAATAGCAAATGATATAAAAAGACTAAGTTTTAGTTGTAATGTTACCTTAATGTAGTTAAGAAGTTTTCTTAAGCCATGGGGCACAACAGCCTGCCAGGACACCCCACAGATGGGCCAGGACGGGTCCAAAACCTCTTCTGCATCGAGGTCACTCTTTATACACATCTCTCCACAACTTCCTCCCGCCTTGACTTTGCGGGATGTGTAGTAATTCAATGCAAAGAAGTCAGCCGTGCCTAAAACGGCACGTTCATCCTTTGAGAAACTGGGCAGTCTTGAGCTGCCAGTGTATCCCAGCTTCTTACTTTGAGAGTCAATGGCAGATCTCATTATTTCTGGATAATCTCCAGTAACAAACACGGGCCAGGTGAACCATCCTAATGTAAACGCAAGATCACGTTCTGTAGCAGCGACATCTTCATTGCAGCCTGGGTGTAGTGGTTCGAGCCAGTCGCTGTTGATGGCCAGAGACACGGCGCCCTTCTGCTCTGGCCTGTAGAAGGAGTTGTAGCTATGCCAGGCCATTGCGTGGGCACGCAGCATGTTGTGGCCCACCAGGTAGGCAGCAGTACCTGGTTCCTTTATACCTGGGGCAAAGATGCCGTTTTCGTGGCCAAATTTGGCACATATCAGCGGCTCATTGATAGTGAGCCAAAGTTTGACACGGTCACCAAATGTTTGGAAACAAAACTTGGCATAGCTGTCAAACAGGTTCACTATACCTGGTGATTTCCAGCCACCCTGCTCTTGGAGAGCTTGGGGCAGGTCAAAGTGGTAGAGTGTGACCATTGGTGATACATTGCAGGCCAGCAAATCATCAATCACTTTGTTGTAGTACTGAACACCTGTTGGACAGATAGACAGTGCTGTTGTTACGGGTACAAAGTTTGAAGAGCACTAGAACCATCAAAAAAAGTTCCTTTATGTTGTTTTGGATTTAACTCTGCCCTTGGTGTGACAGGAATATGAATATACCTTTTTGATTGACATGCCTTGTGGTCCCATTAGGCAGGAGGCGGGCCCAGGAGAGAGACAGGCGATAGTGTGTTAGTCCAAGCTGCTGGATACATTCCAGGTCTTTTTCCCACAGCTCATAGCTGTTGCAGGCCACATCTCCATTGTGCTCCCCAAACACTCTGCCTTTCTCATGACAAAATGTGTCCCAGATACTTGGTCCCTTGCCATCTGCCTGCCAACCACCTCAACAAGCACATAAAGTTTGTTTCATTTAATAAAAGTAGGGACGATGCTGACATAAAGAAAAATTACTGTATTGCTTCAGTTGGGACTTTAAGTGTGTCTGTGGCTTCCACTAAATTCACCCAGACTGTATCTTTGTGGTATCTGCAGGAGGATTTATTGCTTTCATTCTGCTATAATTTTTCTTCTTTTATTTCACATACTTTCCCATAGAAGCTTGTGTGCTGTCAGACCTCTGAGCTGGTTTAAGTTGCTTCATAAACTGTAAATGATTTGTGAGTTGGTCAGTCATTACAACAATAAAATGTTAAGATCTGTATGGGTTCCAATTGAATGTCCCAAGACATTTATGCATGCAACATTTGGAATAAGAGAAAACTATCCTTGTGCTGTGTGGATGAACATTTGTGCAGTCTAATGCAAGAGTTTTGCAATAAATAAATAAATACCTTTTGGACCTTATGAGAGCAGTGTGGATTCAGATCTGGTTGATTTTAAATTTGTAATGTTGCACTTTATTAGAAATATGCAAGAGTCATGTTACCTATGACCTGTATTAATATAGTGTTTGGAATACAATCTCATCACAAACTAGGTCCAAGTTAGATCAAACTTTTCTGACATACTGAACATCCTCATAACATAGTTTTTAATAATAATCATGGGACTTTTGCTTCATTCATTTCCGAACAATCCACTGCTGAAACTTTAGAGCTGTTCATTATATTAAACTGCACATGTTTCTGTGATAATGTATCACACAGCTCCCAGTATATTCAACAACTGCTAAATATATTTAGATACCTTCTATTTGATACGCTGCAGTTGCTGCTCCCCAAGCAAAGTCACGTGGAAACATGTTCTTGGTCCGATGTCTTTATGTTTTATACTTGCCTAGATATTTACCCATTACACACTGTCGCCTTTGTATGTGACGCCACAAGACAACGGTGTGATTAAATATGAACAGGAAGGACCCCGGATGTAACGTTTGTGGTGCAGAAAACACCGCTGTCATGCCAGCTTCTGCCACATTAATGTTGTTTATGTGCGATTATTTGTCCTTCACTGTAGCCTAAATATTCCGTAGTTATATGTTTGTACTTAGCGTCTCTGTTTAAGTTATTGAGTGTATTATCTTACTAGTAAATTAGGCCTACAGTTCGCGGATATTGAGGGATATGCTGTTTTTTGTTTACTTTGTTTGATCAGGGCCACGAATCAGAATCTGAAACGAGGATTAAATGAAGATTAATGAAAGCAAATTTTGGCACCAGGGGTTTCGGGCTGACTTCTAGTTTAAAGTTGTGTAGCCTATATGACTTGTGATCTTAGAATCTTACGAGGAGCACTTGAAAGCACCACGCTAGGGCGGCAGTCCTACGTGATGACGTATCGACACTGTGTGCGTCTAGTTTGCGTTGATCTGATAACTTCATTTGTGATTTATATTTTTTGTGGACATATTATGTGAAGTAAATCATAGGACTTGGATTATTATACACAATTTAAGGAATTGGAGTTAAATAATGTTTAATAATGTCTATTTGGCGACTCGATTTAAACGTTAATGTTCGAATTATATTCGAGTTTATCTAATGTTTTATTTCAAATTAACCCCAACACAAATATAACTAGCTAGCTAACGTTACATTAAACCGCAAATATGATAAGAGCCCAAATTAAGTTAAATAAAAAGATTAAATTCGGACACAGAATTGACACTGATAGTCAATTAGAAATAATATTAGCTTGAAGTTATTGGTAAAAAAAATAGCAATGGTAGTAATGGTAGCTCCTCGATGCTATGTGAGTTAAAAAAATAATAAACTTTAAAGGGTGCTCGTTAATCTACGTCAAACCTGACAGCTCCTGAAAACACACAGGTCAGTGGAGGTGAAAGCATTTACCCTGAAGGCGTGTCTCATCGTGTCATTGTTTTCCTTTGGTCCACTTTTCTATGGAATGAAGTGAGTCGCTCAACCTGATCATAATAAAGAAAATTAATGGTTTGTCAAAGGGGAAATACATTTTTAAACGTCTTCCTGACACGTAGGTGCATCATTATTCTTAACTTCATCTGTGCTGCGGCTCATTTTTGCAAAGTTGCTGGAAAAAGAAAAATGTTCGGTAAAGTGTTTTCCTCCCTAAGTTATGCAAGAGATAAAAACAAAATCAAAACATCCAAGTTCAGATATTTTGAAGCTATGATAAAAGTTATTTTCACCACTAAATCCCAAGTAGACATAAGGCCATTGAAACAATGGGGAAATTTCTATGGCTGGGGTTTTATTGTGAAAGGCGGACCGGATGTGGTTTGAATTCCGTCGGTCTTGACAATAATGGTTCCCGGGGCCGGATAATGGGAAGAGGAGTCCTCAATGGAGAGAGAGAGCTGGTTTTTCATACTTTCCAAAAACACGGGGGGACTAAAAAAACACACAGAAGCATTTTTGGATGCGCTTCGATAAGCGACACCGGATATTTTCTATTTTCCCATTACGCTTTGAGCTGAAAACTATTTTATGCGTTTGTATCCCCCCCCCTAGAGTAATTTCCTGCTGGTGCCCGGAAAACTGCGGAGGAGAAAGTTTAGTCGCTCTCGTTTGTTTCCGTATCAAGAAGAAAGTCATGTGAAATTGAAATTGGGCTTTAAAAAAAAAAAACAAAACAAAAAACAAAACAAAACAAAAAGCTTAGCTAGTGCGGATAACCTGGGATGCAGCCGCCCCCCGTGGAAAGGACAACACTGACTTGGACCCACGCTAGGAACAAAGAAACCCCCTCAACAAGCGGACAAGTTATTTAGTAACCAACCAGCAGAGTCAGCGATTCAGATTTCTGGGATTGTGGACTTTGGGGACATGAACGCCACATGAGGATGGAAGGGGGATTATAAATGAGGCTTTTGGCAAACAAAGGAGGACACCTCTTAGCGCCGAGCACAGGGAAAGCCTTGCGAGAAATGGAGGAGGAAGGCTCACTGGAGCCAAACAAGACACTGGCAAAGGTCTCATTTTTGTCTGGCTTTCAAGGCACCTTTTTATAAGAAAGCTGCGCAGTCTCCGGCGCCAGTCTGGTATCAGGACACCGTTTATTGTGCTAATGCTGCAGCGCTTTTCTAACTTAGTCGTGCGTGAAAATGAGGGTGGATCTGCTGAAGTTGGTGGTGATTTTGCTGCTGAGTGGCGGCCGTGGCTCGGCTCTATCATCTGATTGCAAGTCATTTGATGAACGCTCAAAAAGCGCTGGGAAAAGCCTGCCGTCCGACAGGAAGGTGGTCTGCAGCAACATGGAGCTCCATCAGGTGTTACCCCCGGACTCCTTCCCCAACAGGACGGTGACACTGTGAGTACACGACAAATCCCTATTGCACTCATTAGACCCAGTCTTATCACCCTCAAAAACCTTTTTTTAAACAGAACCTAATGTCCTTCGTTCAGGTTTAGTGCCAAGTTTTCCAACTTCTAGAGTAGTTATCCTCTGCAGAACTACAGTCACAGTTGTTTACTTACTAGTTCACTACTGCATGGACTTAAATCTTCTGAAAGAGCCTCCAGAGATTTTAAAGCCCTATAATTAAATGTCAGATTCATTTCTACACACTGTGATGTTCATAATTTCAAGGGAAATTCCTAATCAGTTAAGCGCCTGGTCTTTTAAAGAGGAAAATATAGAGTGATAAGTTGAGCTGTACATGTCTGTCCCTTGTCAGCCTTACAATCAGTCTTTAACAGCTGCACACTGTAATGTTGTAAATGCAAATCCTATGTAACAGTAACCGTCTGTCTTCCTGTACTGCAGTGATTCATACACACAACGATGCTGTGGCTACTAAATAAGTACTCATGCAGGAAAGTTCTCTCACTGTTTTTCAGATGGGGTTAGATCTAGTTTGTGTCGTCTTATTTCTTTATCTAAACATGCAGCTTTTATTTTAAAATTCAATTTAAAGTTGTTTCTTTATTGATTAACCACCAATAATCGAGTAAAAATGTTTACTTCTCGCTCGAGGAGCAGCAGTTGTGGTTTTATGTCGCTCACAGCAGCCATCAGCCTTATTGATGCAGTTCTTTTTGTTTTTCCACCCCAAACGTATGAAACACACACACACACACACACCTGTTCATTGTCTGTGGCCAAAAAATGTTTCTGTAGGTTACTGATACATTTATTTTCATTTTAAATCCGCCTGGATTTAATTAAAAATCCAGAAGAAAACTAATAACATCAACAAAACTAGAACTTATAAAGCTCTGTGTCCGGTTCAATTATGGTTTGTGGTTGTGGTGGTGAGCGAGGGGGGAAATTTGAGAATACCAGGCAAGCGTGCAGGAGTAGAAAGCAAATAAATAGACTCTTGGGGGAAGAACGGAAGAGGATTGGCTGATATGGTGGAGTTATAAGAATGCTGCAGCGAGTTTGCATGTTTTAACCTGTTTACCACAAATCCCATTGCACGCTGTGGTAGCATGGAAGCACAGACATGATTTCGAAAATTATAGAACAGCATCAACATGTTCTCTGTGATATCACATTTCTGCAGGGACATTGTTGAGCTTGGGGTTTGGGTTTACGTCCACAGTCGTTTTTATCATTTACTGAAGCCTGGATAAATCCAAAATAGGCCACTGTGGTGTAGCCTGGGTGGAGCTGAACACCTGGCAATCACACAGCTCCTAACCAAAGAGATCTGCCAGGAAAACGGATTATATACTCCAGGATATCATTTTAAACACTATTATTCTCTCGTCTTATTAAAACCAGAGTACTGAGTAACTCTCAGAGATGCATGTGCTGTAATCCTACCTGTTGCATGTGCAGCTTTTACCAAATCGGGAACCGAATCACATGTTGTTGGAGCTTCCCACCAAATCATAAATGCACCATAATGGCAGACTTTTCAAGAAACAGTCCCTGCAGCTGTTACCACACTAAAGCTCCCTGTGTTGAATTACCTGGCTCAAGCAAGTATCTGTCTCAGTGAAGAAATATTCACATAGAGCTGAAATAAATGTTACTTGGTGATCAGTATAAAATGTGCAAAAACTTGGTCTTGGTCTTGGATTGATAGGTCTTGAATTTTTTTTTTTTTAATCTTTAGTTTACCTTTACCTTCTGCTTTGTGGTTTCGATTTGTCGCTCTGAGGTATTATTAGAATCTGGATTCATGTTGATCCTCTTCTGACAGTGATGGACTGGAGGTTCAGCCAGGTTCCTCAATGTCTAGCGTTGAGCTTGAGCACTGTAATGTCTAGGATGGCCTCCAAAGAACAAGAATGATGTAATTAGAGAGCAGAGATGGCACAGTGCAACTTGTAGTAATTCCTTCCATCCTTGTCTTTTGTACTTTTTGGGTCTTTGGAGGAAACCGACAGAACTGTCTTCTACCAGTGGAACTGTTCTCTGCAGTTTATGATGAGAGTACAGTTTCTGGGTTTTAGTTTACTTCCTGTGAAACTGGCGAGCCCTCTCAGGAGCTGGTGGTAGTCTTATTTTATGGTTCTCCTTCTGTGTTGTGCTAGGGTTGACCATGGTCTGGACACAGCTGTCCTGGACTGCAGCGAGCTGAGGCAGGAGTCTTGGCCACCATGAGAAACCTTTTCCAAGCTAGAAAATTAGCAGCCATTATTTCTCCTTGTTAAATTTAAGCAGTTTTATGGCATTGACTATTCCACTAAACATGGAATTTTATAATGCTGTTTGGTTTCGTTTCAGGACATTTAAAGACACTCTGTAGAGTTGATTAACTTCTACTATACTGTCAGTTTAATACATCTTGATGTTGAGTGCCTTTGCGCTTCTCCTTTAGTCTTTTAGGTTTCTGTGGCTGTGTTCTCAGGGTTTGATGAACAAACAGATCTGCATTTAGATGGCTTATTACTGTTAGCACATAGCATGATGCTGCCACCATCATGGATTATCCAGGTAATGAGCAGTGTCTGGTGACGTAGAGCTTTTTTTTTTTTTGCCCAAAGAGCTGAATTTTTCTTTCATCAGACCAGAGAATCTTTCTCTCATGCTCCGAGTCCTTTAAATGCAGTTGTATGTAGAGTCAAAGCAGACTGTCATCTGCCTTTTCTTCAAAGTGGCTTCTGTCTAGCCACTCTACCATAATGGCCTGGTTGATGCAGTGCTGCTGAGATGGGCATCCTTCCTGCAGAGGACTTCTGAACCTGTGTGATTTATGGATTCTTGGTAACCTTCCTGACCGTGCTCAGTTTGGCTTGTTGGCCAACTCTAGAAACAGTCCAGTTGGTTCCAAACCTCCTCCATTTCACATTTATTAAGGACTGTGATCCGAGGAACTGTCAGAGCTTTGGACATTGATTCTTGTCCTTGGCCTGATCTGTGCTTCGCCACAGGTGGACCACAATCAAGTTCCTGACACATGTTGAAGAAAATAAAAACCAACAGGATTAGACTGCTACACCAAAGGATCTGAGTAAATTTCAGTTTTCAAATTCAGTTTTTTAAAAAACAGCATTAAAAAAAAAAAGTTTTCTCTGGTTATTGAGCATTGATTGATAGGCAAAATGACAGTTTTACCAAGTTAAAATTAAATTTGCAGCACAATAAATTATCCAAAAAGTAAAGGCCTGAAGTGAGTGGATGTGGATGAGCTCCAATTTTTGTGTTGACCTGCCTTTTTTTATGTGTATATATTAATTAAGAGCCTTGCCAGAAACTGTAAGACGGGGTAGGTGTAATTAGAGACCCATTCCATTCATCATACTTATCCCCTTCTTTGGAAGATTTATAAGAGCTCCTCTTTTCCTCTTCAGGGGTCACTAACAAATGTAAATTTTAATTTGAGGTTGTCAGAGAGAGAGAAAAGATTGGAACCATAAGCTCAGCTCTTTGAGAATTTTCTCAACTACTCTTGAGGCTATGGTGAACTTATTGAACCACTGGGGTAATTGGTTTGACTCCACACCAGAAAATTTGCCCCAAGAAACTCTCACATGATGGATCCTATAGTTACCTCATCCGTTATTTTAACCACGCCTGTCTGTAAATAAGCAGCCACACAGTTATTTTACCAGACTTAAGTGATTTCTGATGTTAGTTTACTCTGTGATTGAATGCATGTAGTTACTCAGAAAGAGAGATGCATTCCCCTCATTTCTGCTGTCCAAATGATACCACATGCCTGAGTAATCCGAGAGGAAATGACACAAATGTATTTGCAGCTGGCATGTCCTCCCTTTTCAGTGTAGGGAGGCTAAAATGCAAGGGGCTGAGTTCAGCTCTTGTCTCATTGTGAAGAATAAATCATGTGTACATGAGCATTTATTTCTGTGTACCTGTTTAAATTTCAGCCCACATATCCACGCAGACAGGAAATGACTATCTTTAAGCTTTCTGTGCTCACTCAGCTCGTATTTCTTTGCAGGGCTTGTTTAGAGTAACCAGGTTCCATTCACAGGAGCACCTGGGTTGCGCACCTGGTTTTAGACTCTACAGTGCAGCACAGGATTAATGTCAGGAAGAAAGCAGGGATTTCCTTCCCCTCTGTAGGAAAAGTGTGCTCATTTTTGATGACACAGTGGAGTGCAGTAGACTTGTTTTACAGCAGTGAAACTGGGAGTTGGGGTTACATCCTTGTGTAGTTTCCTTTAGACTACCTTCAGTTCCGGCCTGTGAAGAAGTTTCCCTTTGGGTTTTAGATCCTGAAAATTTTACACTAAATACAGGCAGATTACTTTTGAATGTGTAATCAGCCTTTACATCAATCATCTGATTTGTTTATTCTTCCCATAAAGCTACCTGGGTCATGCTGTGAGCCCTTGAAGTGCTTGTGTATCGAGAACACAGGTGCTTTCTGTCATGCATGTCCTGAGAAGGTTTGTTTTTGTTGCTTTTCAGGCTCCTGTATCTTTCATAGTAGTTCTGCAGTGTTTGTAGGGAAAAACAAAATCCCAGAGGTGAGGACCTGACAGCTGCACCTTTCGTCAGTTTTATTTCACAGACCTATTGAGCTTTGACTTTGCCAAGTTGTCTCAGGTCTTGGTTAATCCCAGTCAGTTCACTGCGTAGACATGAGGAATGCCTTCTCGTCCGTGTTCATTTCATCTGCTTTTATAGTGTATGGTGTTTGTAGAGCAAATCGCTTTTCCATTCAGCCATAGATCTGAATGGGCAGTAGTTAGTTTTAATGGCATGTGCCTGTTGGATATTGAAAGAGCATATTGCAGAGCCCAAAACATGTAAATTAAATATCCTTTCACCAAGTACATTCAAATGCATCAGAAAAAAATCTTCATACTTGGGTCATTTGCGGAACAAGAAAGTCCTGGATAATCCCAAAAATTACCCTGGCAAGTCGCAACTCCTCAGTCAGTGGATCAGCTCTCCCTTCCACCTGAGCTGGGGCTCACCTTTCCATCTATAACATTCAAAGGATGTCACTCTAGAAGGGTTTTTATGACCTGTACTGCAGCCTGGAACTTATTTGAAAACCTGTTGAAGAGTCAGAGTCCTCTGCAGTAGGGAGTTCTTTGTGTAAAACCCTCTGGAGCATAAAGGAAGTGTGGAGAGAGGGCTGGTTGGCTTTGTCCTTAAAACGCTCTGTTTCTGAAAGGGGAGTGAGGTGGCTGGTAGATTTCAATGCTTCCCAGTATAATGTGTGTGCAGCCATATGCTTTCAAAATCTGGATGTTCTTAAAGTGGAAAAAATACTCTGCATTATATTGAATTGTATCATATTTACTTACTTAGAAGGCAAAATGAAATCTGGGCCGGTGCATTTTCTAACACTCTGTGATTTGGCGTACAAATTTCGGTCTTTCCATAAATGTCACTGAGATTTATAGCATCTGTATGAGGAGACTGAATGTAAGATTATGTAGCATCCCCTGCAGCTTGTTCCTGGCCTGATCCCAAGCAGCTCTTATCTATGCATCAAGATAAGGGAAGACCCTCTTCTATCGTCTGAGGCCTAGCCTGAGGAAATTCCATTGGTAGTTCTTTAGTCTGGAGACCTCAGGCCAGGGACCAAAGATAGATAGTGCGGAAGCAGACGATCTTGCTACAGATATCCTGAGGGTGTTGGGGATGCTGGTGTGAAATGACCATGATCACTATACAGACTTGAGACTTTGCTTTATGTTTCCAGCTTGTAAAATTAGTGATGCTTTTTCTTGTTCACCAGCACAAGCGTGTAAATGACACATTTATTAGCAAAGGGAGAAGTCACTATGAATGCTTTCGTTTCATTTTGGATCTGGTTACAGGGTGGTAAGTTACTTTAGGAAAATGAGTGACGACTGCATTAATGGTTGTCACAGAGCAGTAATAAAATATGTAATGAAAGCCCTACAACCCTTTAGCACAGCAGAGTGTTCACGATAGTGTGAACATCATACTTGTCTAGTGATTGGTCCATAAATCTCAATTAAATATCCAGTTGTGCGAGAGAGGAATCTAGATTCTTAAATATCCTATGGAATTTAAATTTGTTCTTGGTACTGCACTGAGGGAAATAAACACACCAAGTCCAATGTTTTAACTAACAAAAGACTTAGTAAGGGATTTGAAAGTGTTCAGGTTTGATAAGTGGTTTAGAAACTGGGTTCAGATTTGATAAAAATGCTCCTGAAACCAATCCCCAGAGGAGAGAGGGGGCAAGAAAAGGGCTAATGACTCAAGAGAAACTTATTTTACTGATTTATTTGGATGACCCTAGAGTCACAAGGCTAGAGATCTGTATTTATGTAGCCAGACTTGATTACCAAGGCATGTTGTTTTAAATTTATTAGCTATACCACATTTTGTGAAGATGGATGCCTGTATGCAACCTATGCAAACAACTTCAGTTCACTGATCTTCCTGAGGGTCTTCCTGTTACTACTCTACATGTCATGTTAGGTCATTTAGTAGTTAGTTTTACCCTCAGTAAATTGGCTTATGGTGCCTACATTAATCAGAATTAAAAATAGCAAATGCTAATTATTGTTTATTTAAATTGAGTTTCTTTGTGATTAATTGAAAATGGTAATTTCTACATTAACCATTAGATTAACATAATCCAAAGTTGTGGCTACTGCAGTTCTGTTGTATTGTCCCCTTCTTATATTCTGCATTCCTGAGTTCGCACAGCCCTCAAACTAAATGCATGCATTTTGGTATGTCAAGTATTTGTCAGCATAAATCAGACCTTTGTGACCATAGTATTGGGAAGCCCAGTGTCTCTGTCTATACCGTCGGATCATGTGAACGCAAGTGGTGAAGGAATTTGCAGTCTTTTACATCACCATGTTTTAATATCTGGTCTTTCAGCATTCTCAAGGCTGCAGCAAACAGGCAGTGAAGCCCTGGAACTGTTGGTGCACGCTGTGTTTCTCTGAGCGGCAGGGAGCCAGGCAGCAAATCTCCAATGAGTCTTCCCTGTCCAACCCTGTAATAAAACAACCCCTCAACACCCTATAATGACTCCAATATGGCCCTGGGTTGTGGGTGCCACTAGCATGTATGTCACCCACCACGTCCCCTCCCTGTTGGCCAGAAACATATGCTAACCACAAGTCCCTGCTTGTGTTTTCTGCTGGGAGTTAACAGTGCTATTGATTTCCCAGACTGTTTAGGAGTAGTTTAGAAGAAAGACAGGAACTCTCAGGGACACGGCCAGAGAAAGTGGAACTTTATTTTGCAGGTTTGTATTCAGTGAATCAGCCTGTGCTCTGGATAATAAAATCTGGATAATAAAATGTGGTTTATTACCCAGGGAGGAAGCAATCAGGAATTCCCACTTGGACTTGAAGGTTTTTTTTTTGTGTGTTTCTTTTTCAAGCTCTTTCATTTTTGTGGAGATAAAGTTGAATGATGATGGATTTTCATATTTAACAGTATGTAGCTTTTATTGAGGTTCCTGACTACAGCTCATGACTGTGTTTAAGCTGACCTTGTGCTTGGTCTTATTGCTAAAATACACTTAGTTAAAGTGAGGGTGACAGGGGGGAAAAATCACCCATGAGTCATTGCTTCTACAGATCACATTATGATATATTTACCAGTTGAAGTCAAAGATGCTTCACAGAAAGATCACTCCTTATTTTATTTTGGCTTCATGTATTAGGAGTGCTCCAATACTGCATGAAGGAAAACACTGAGCTGCAGTTCATGTTGTTTTTCTCCTGATCTCTTCGTGACATCGGAGAACATTTTGTGACTAGAAGCTACAACTGGTTAGAGGACAAATAGTGAGATTTAATAATATCAACAAGGAGCAGCTTTGGTACCTTTCCAGTTGTTGCGCTAGTACTTATTCCTTCCAAAAGACATGTTTGTACAAGAAAAGACATTACTATATTATTGCCAACATTAAGTTTTTTATTCCAAATGTACAAACATGCTGTTTTCCATTGTTTTAGATTTATACATATTTTTCTCTCCACAGAATTTTAAACAACAATAAAATTCAAGAACTCAGAAATGGATCCTTCTTTGGAATGTCTGCCTTGGAAAAATTGTAAGTACTATTTGTTTTTTTTGTTTTGTTCTTTCTGCCTGTGATTTGCATGAGTATCATTATACATTTTTACAGTCATGCCTTTACTTTTTCTCTGCTGTTCAGTAATTCGTCTTCAATTTAAAAGCTGTCTTTACATCTTGCAGAGGAAAAATTTAGACTGTGTCTCTGAGAATTTACTGAAGGGCCTGATCTTACTGTCAGAGACCTTCGAAATATTTCTCGCTGTATCTACCAGTGCATTAGCAGCAGCTATCCATCAGTTTACAAGTGAAGCTTTGGTTCACGGAGCAGGAGGTCTGTAGAATAGACATTGGCTTGATGCCAGTGGAACATTCATGTCACAGAAGATGAGAAGCCATCCACACAACACTTACCCTCAGACAGGTTTGTGTGTCTGTGGCAGCACTGCAGATGGTTTAAGAAAACATTAATTTTAGGTACACCTTAATGGGTTGGGGCACATTTCCCTCCCTCATAAATGGTAATACAGGCAACCACCCATAAAATGTAGTAATACCAGTATTTCATAAAATCTGCAAAGTTATCTGCCCTTATATATGTTTTGGAGAGAAACAAATGTGGAAAAACGGTGACAGGGGGAGATAAACTGTAGAAGGTAAAGATACTTATTGGTATATCTGTGAATGTTCTCCGGGTAACAGAGAGACGTCCTTCATAGATGTCATGACTAGAATGTTACCACCTGTGTTTACTTCATACAGAGAATTCACGAAAACAGCTCTGGGCGTACACGTATGGGCCATGGGTGATTTATCACTCTGGAATGGCTACATGCAGATAAAATAACCAGGCCATTAATGGCTGTGCTTTTACCCAAGTCTACAATAACACATGACTGCACTGATATGGAATTCAAAGAGCTTGTTTCCCCTGTCTTTCTTCCCAGTCTGGTTACAAAGACCAGAAGTCTAGGGGCCCATTTTGGACACATTTTGCATTGTGGTATCAGTCGAGAGGATAAAGACAGTGTTCACAGATGCCCATTGATTTTATTGCAATACACATTTGGTCAATATTGACATAAAACATTGTTAGACTTGCAAAACAAATACAGCAATAGGAGCCTGCTGATATCTGCTTGCAGCCATTTCATCTTCTGTTATTTGCTGTGTGAATTTGTCCTGCATTACTTTCCTTTAGTTGACTCCCATATTTTTTTTTTTTTCATTTATTCATTTATCTGCTTCTACATTGATTGTGGACTTGCAGGCAAAATCCCTGTGGTTTAATACATAAAGTCAGATGTTAGCTTTTAACGTTTAGGCCTGCAGCATGAACAGGATGCTTTGTGCTGAATGTTTTAAGCAAAAACCTTTGATCATTCTCATTTAAGAAGACCTTTATGGCGCTCGTCTGTGAATGACTACTCCGTTTGGTTGTAAACTTTGTTCTGCCTATCGTTGCGCCAATTCACAGGCAAGTTTACCTCTGAAAACGGCTCCTATTGTGCCTCACAGACCCCGCCCCACTCCCACCCACCGTCAGCCAGTGGAGCGAGGCTGCTAGATGGTTTGCTTCTTTTTGTCATTGTAATGAGGCCAAGTCAAGGCCAGAGGTGTGAGCACTAGGATTCCCACACACAAAAATGCGCCCTCACTGCATGTTGGAGCTTCACCCTTACTAAAATGTTCCTGTGTCCTCTCTCCCATTTTCAATCGCACTTGCCTTTTTTCCTCCTCAAACTCTTGAAGAGGCAAGAAAAACATGCTGAGTCTGTCTGAATTCATGGAGGCTTTCCATCTTCACCCCCTCCTTCCTCCCGCCTTTACCTCTTTTCTTTTTTTCTTAGTCCACAAAGAAGCTCTCCCTCATTTGGACTTCCTATATGCAATTGAGAAGACTAAGAAGCAACTGGCTTCAAGTGACAGAGAGGGGTAGAGAATCAATTACGCCTATCCGCTACTCTGCATGAAATTGCAAAGTAACTGTGGAGACCGCTGTGTTTTGTCAGGGCCAAAGGTGTCCATGCTTGGAAATAAGCCACACAAAATCCCTATTATCATTCTCCTCATAGAAAAAGAAGCCAAGCTAGGCAACCGTCACATGCTAATTCCTTACTAAATCCACTGCTGTGGTGGAATGCTTATTGTGGAAAATGGAGCGGGGATAACAGCTCTAGTGTGTAGTGTTTTCTGAAGAATTGATGGTCTGTTCATGAATGGCACAATACTTGTGGCTCTAAGTATGTAAAAAGTTGCACATAAATATAAAATGAGTTTGAAATGGACATTATGGTATTGCATTTGCTTGCTCAAAGGAAGACACTGTTGACAAAGCACAGATTTCCTTAACCAGTAATAACAAAACGAGACTCAGTAGCTTTCAGCTATTTTTAAAACACGGTTTTCTTCATAAACAATGAATTAAATCCATGCAGTTTAATAAACACTGTGGCCTTTCTCTAGCATGAGCAGAAGCTAATGCAGAAGTTGGCTAATGTTAACTAAAGTTTGTTGTCTTTTGCTTGTGGTCCCATTCCCTGGATGCAAAATGATCATGTCTTATAAGAGAAGTCTGGCAGTATTCTGACACAACAGAATTGTGGTAAATTAAGGGAAAGTCCTGTGATCCTGTAATTGCCACTTTTAGCCACGTTGGCCACTGTTCAGCAAAAGTTGCATGGTTACAGATCAGTCTCAGAGCCAAGAACCCACTGAGAGAAAATGATCCCAAACTTGGAAAAGGACTTCAGTTAGTCTTTAATGTGTATCACGTGTCATCTAATATGAATAACACAGTGTGTGCGCCCCTGAAAACCATCCCCCAGTTTCTGGCCGGTTCAACAGCAGATCTGGAACACAAATACTCGGCCACTTATTTCAATTTATCATGCTGAGAAAACCTGGCATTTTGTTTCACTGCAAATAGATTTAAAAGGTGCCAGGTCATGTGTGTTTCTTTGGAATCTGTGGATGCTTAAGCAAAGACTGGTATTTTAATATGCTAGGTACTGTAGCGTAGTGGGACAATTGTGCAAGTTTCCTAGTAAGACCACCTGTAAAAATACAATTCAGTAACTGCGTCTTTCTTTACATATAAATTCTTAACCTCATTTGTTTTTATTCATTTGCACTTTATTAAAATGTTACAATTACAATTTGTCTTCGGGAATTAATAAAGTTTATCTAATCTTTGAATTTAGTGAAGATAATTCTCAGGTATGGATCACAAATGAGTAGTATAATGTTTCAGAGCTTCCTCCTGACTCATATCTCAGTTACATGGCTTTTTGTGTCCTGCTTTAACTCTAACAGTCTCAACTCCCAGGAAGGTTGAGACTAAAATAAATTAGCTTCAGAAACAAACAAATTAGTAGACTCACCAGAGCTGTGCACCAGTACGCGGTTTAAAACCGGCTCTCACTGGCTGTGAGGCTCGTGTTGGATAAGTTATGCCTTCTCATTTTTCTCTCATCACTCCTGCTCACGGAAACTAGCTCTATTAGCTTACACATCAAAAGCTTCAAAAAGCAATAGTTTTTTTTTTTTTTTTTTGTCTATGACTAATCTACGGCCACCTAACCATCTTCAGATGACAGCTCCTTCACATCAAACAGGCAGAATTACCCACAGGCCCTTTGTGTTGGTTCAGGTGGTGACTGGAAAGCCTCCTGAACCGTAACTCTAAGGAGTGACTATTCAGTTCAGTGCAGGTGAGCTCCGCAGGCCTTCTGTGACCACGAGCCTTTGAATCTCAGGGAGAGATCATTTGGGCATCAGGCTGACAGCAGTTATGTAGTAATGATGAGTGGGTGAGGATGATACAAGTCTGGGTGTTTTCCACTGGTTGAAAGAAATGTCTGTGCAACATACATACCTGTGTATTTTCCTGTGTGTAAACCACAGTGTCATTGGTGTGATTGTGTATCATTATGCTGCAGGTGTTAATGCTACTTTCACTTGCTACACTGACATGTTCATTTAAAAAGAAGCTAGATCATGAACTTAAAAAGGCCATGATGTATTGTTTCGTCTCGTCAGCACTTGAACACTCAATATCTAGTTTACTCTGAAAGAAACGCAAGAAAAACATGAAATATTTCAATTTGTGCAGCTGAAATCAGTAAAATTTGATGTTTTGCTTGCGGATTTCTTAAATGCTGATTAACAAAATTGGTGCTATTTGAATTTGTCGTGACTTAAAATTCTCTCTCTTTTTCCACAGGGACCTGCGAAGTAACATGATCAGTCGAATTGAACCGGGGGCTTTTCTTGGATTGCCAGCACTCAAAAGATTGTGAGTAGTGCTGGTGCTTCTGCTTCACTGTCTCTTTAATGTGGTTTTTGGAAGTATGCATGTACTCTACATTCACACATTTAGCCCCTTTGGGATTTTACTGAGGTGTTCTGTTTTTTATTGCAACCAAAAGATCTGAAGTCAAGCTTTTTATAAAGGCAGCTTGAAGTGCTTGCTTTAATTATTTGCCATGTGAATACTGAGAGGCACACTGAGTATTGTGAGATGCCTTTTGTTTATTGCGTCTTCTGGTAAACTTCTGATTATTTGTCATTTTGAAATGTGGTTAAAGCCATGTTCACTTTATAGAACTGTTGTGTTTTGCAAAATATGTTGTGGTTCCAAAGCTTTTTACAAACTCCACAGTTGAACAGTAAAGCCAGTGTCTGTGCTGTGTGTGCAAATGTTGCTTTTGATTTGGTCAGAGCCCACTTCATTGGTTTCAGCAACTCTGATTGCATATATTTCGCTTTAAGCAGCTGTTGTTTGGTATCTGTCTATGCAATGTGCTGAGCGTGTCTAGCCAGTCTAGTGTGTATCCAGTGTCCATAAGGGAGCACGGTGTGCACCCAGCAGTCTATTTCTACTGCCTTGTTTTGTCTGGCACTCTGCCAAAGGCCAAGCAGCATGAGGCCCTTTACACTTTCACACACTTGGAAAAAATAGAGGGGGATCTATAAAATGTGTATGGGTGGTGTGTATAAACATTATGTGAGAATGCATTTCGTTTCTACATAAAGCTAGAGTCGATCTGGGACATGTGATGTGTGAGTGTGGGAGGTCAGAGGCCGTGCACGTCGTAAGTGTAGAGCTGCGTGTTTGCCTTTGTGCATGTACGTGCACGAGAGAGAGCAAGAGCACAGCATGAATTGGAATCGCCCAACAGTGCTCAGCCACAGCCAACACAAACTTGAGCTTGGCTGCTGCTGCAGAGCAATAAGAGTGAGACAGGAAGGCTGTCAGCTCCTTGGCTCAGACCTGGCTTTATTTCCCCATCATCCTCCATGCATATTCATGCAACACTCACATGGATCTGCGCCCGTCTATAGATCTTCCCGTATAGTAAAATCTTTACCCCATACGCAAGACGTTCCTGTAAACTTCCTTAGCACCACAAGGGGATCCACAATGCAGTGTTTCATAGTCATGCTTGGTCCAGATCACAGTTTGGTTTTGGCTAAAGTTTAATTGGCCCCAGCACTCATCTTGGTTAACTTTAAAGCTTAGTTGTCACTCACTCGACTGTGAAAGGGATCGAGCACAGAGCTGGGGAGGAGATGAGTGAAGGACACTGTGAGGTAGAAGGTAACATAAACAAAGAAGCTCTGCATCAGGAGTTGGCATTTGCAGCTACACATGCTATTATTTATTATCCTATAGCTTTTCTAAAATGAAAATGAACTTAATTGGCACAAAGGAATATGTAATAGATTTTTACCTGTCACGTTTATCTGACACACCTTTGCCACATGCTCCTATACCTTTCTTTTCCTCCTTATCGTTGACTTTATTCTAGCTAGTCTTTAATTTCCATCCATCTGTGTGTCTGCCCCCCTCCTCAGCTATGCCTAATTGGATTTCTTCTCATTTCAAGGCTTGCCATTTGGAGGGCCTATTTATCTTATGTGTGTTGTCAGAGAAGCGACAGCGGCATTTAAAAAGAGGCCTGCAGAGGTTTGGGAAGTGTGGGCTCTACACATCAGAGATTAGTCTTCTTGTTGAATTAAAAAAAACAGGTTTTTATGAGCACTTCTTAAGGGGAAGTGGTATCTTAGCGTTTAAAAGCAGCTTTATAGTTCACATTCCTCCACCCATGACCAACAGCTGTTGACTGAGAGCTGTGTATACACATACAAAACAACAACAACAAAAAAAAAAGTCATTCATAAGGGAAAAATGCTTAAATCCCTTCTGCTTTGCATGTAAAGGCCATTTCAACAAGTTTACACTTTTGTACATCACATCAGGGTTCCCAGAAGCTGTTGACACGTGAAATTTCCCATATTTTAGTCCCAAGTATTGGTCCAGCTCCAGAAACACTGAATCCTACTTTTCCCATAATGCAGGTGGACAGCATCTTTCATCCGACCCTTTCGCTGCCTCTGAGATCCCCCTTCTCAAAAAACCATCTGCAGTTTTTAATGCAGATTTCTTGCTTTGTCAAATTTTAACCTTCAAGCACAAACGGTAACAACCCTGACGACATCACTATGCCCTACCTGATCGGGGATGTTTTAGCTGAATTTAGAAAGCACCCTTCAGAGCCACATGCAAACATCCCTGCTTTCTCACAGTGTACCACACACTTTAACCCTATGGATTAATCTGGCCTCAGCCCCCTGGACTTTGCATTCCTCCGACAGCTGAACAGTCCCTCCTCCAGTCTACACACATCGGGCTATTTTTGCTTCTGCTCCTCGTATCATTCGCTCCGGCTGAAGCACTAGACTGAAGCAGCCCTGTGTGCTGCTAATTTGCTACATGCCCACGGCTCAGAGACGTGGTTGAGCTTACTCTGCAGTAACGAACACTAGTTAAGTAGGAAAGGCAGTAGTCATACACGATAAAGCTTTGAAATGTGTATTTATTTGTTTTTTTATAAAGGTGATGAACAATAAGGTTTCCCAACACTGTAAAAGTGTAAGTTATAAGAGTGTTCGTCTTGTGTTAACGTCCCTTGATGTAGCTGTAACTGTAGTATTTCAATTGAAGCAATAAAATAAGATGAAAGTCTGCCTTAAGCTAGGGGAGCCCCACACCTTCAATCCCCTCACTTCTCCTGTGTTATCCTTCCCCTGACACAAAATGCTCACACAAATTGGCAAGCCTGCAAAAGGCAGCTTTTTCTTCTCTTCCAAGTGGAACTAATAACCGCACACAGTAAATTCTCCAGCTGGTACCTTAAGGACCCACACCAATAATTACATAAACACTTGGATGTTAGCATATGCCTGACAGTGATTTTCCAGGTATCACTTTGTGTCAGTATCACATTCCTCGAGCACCCTAGGACACAGTTTAGTTGCTGGGTTGAGGTAATGATGCGCCTTTTCTCTCTGGCTCTTGTTTCGTTTCTTGGCACTTGTCAATGGATCATTCACAGAGGAATATGTGCTGTGCCTTCAAGCCTTGGAGTCACAGTGACTGGCTGCTTCAAGTGTTATCTCTCAGGGATTTTCAGTCTTCTGTTATCTGTCATCATTTTGAATTAAAAGCCCGAAAATCATGTTTGACGACTGATCAAAAAGTATTTAGATGTAGGATTGAGTAATTTTAATCTTGCAGCTGCACAGAGAAATATGTATAGCTAACGAATGTTTTGGTTTGTGGCTCTTACGAAGTAGAACAATATCTACTCTTGCCACCTTGAAATACAAATACACAAGTATTTATCTGCAGAAGGACTATACAGCGTTCTCCAATAAAGAGCAGCATTTAAGGAATTAATATCATTAGCACGATTGTTTCCCCACTGACTTCCTACCATGTTAATTTAATCATTTATGTCATGACAGTCATAAGAGATTTAAAGCTCAGGTGCTTTTATTAAACAGAAGAAATGTGTTGTGGGACCAACACATTTCTTAGTGGCCTCAGAGGATGCAGTACTAAAGTTCACCCACATGTAGCTGTTTGCATTTTGGGTGTAATTCACAGTGACAAGATCATGTCTTTTTCATGTTTGGTCCTTAAGAAAGGTGTCAGGAGTCTCATACAGTGTGTGAGTTTGCCAGATAACATGCCAGGTCACATCCGCAAGAGAAACACACTCCTGACGTGTTTGACATTAATCACAGTTGATTAATCACCTCCCACAGTATTCCTCTGCCTTTGATGTGTAGGTTCCCCTGGAGGCCTGCTCAGACATTATCACAAATCACACTGAATGTTGTAAACCTGTCAGCTGAATTTTGGGTCTCTATTAAAGTTGGCTTTTTTTTTTTTTTAAACCTGCCACTTGTTATCTCAGCAACTTCAAGATTTTAATTTTTCTTACGATCATCAAGTTTTTATGACTTATCTTGTAATAAAAGGCTCCCAGCCTTAATGCAGCTTACTGATCACTGGTCTTCTGGATTATTTGAACAGTCACATTCCATTACTTCTAAAATGTGGAAGAAATAAACCAAAAGCTTCTTTTTCTGTGTGTTTCAGAGACTTGTCCAACAACAGTATTGGCTGTCTGAATGTAGACATCTTCAAAGGCCTCACCAATCTGATCCGACTGTAAGTCATTTTTTGTGAATATGATATAATCATGTCTTTGCAATAGACTGCAGTTAAACATAACTGTTATGTTATGTTACATTCTTATATTCTTTTTTTTTTTTTGCAGAAACCTTTCAGGGAACAAGTTTTCTTCATTGGCTCAGGGGACCTTTGACAGCTTGGTATCTCTGAAGACACTGTAAGTACGATAAGAAGCCAGTTTGTTGCCTTGGACTAAAATCCCATAGAAGCCTACATTTGATTATGACGTCAGCACTATAATGCAGTCAGACATATAAAGGTGCAATTACCTTTTCATCAGGCAAATTTTTTGTTTGTTTGTTTGTTCTGTTAATATTCAAAGGGAGTTTCAGACGCCTTATCTGCTGTGTGACTGCAACCTGCTGTGGCTGCTGCGTTGGACCAAAGAGAGGAACATTCTAGTCAAGAACACCAAGTGCTCCTACCCCCAGTCTCTTCAGGGCCAGCTCATTACCTCCACCAAGCCAGAGCTGCTCACCTGCGGTAGGCACACACACACACACACACACAAACAAAAACAGACTCGACACAGCACAGAGATAATGCTCTGAAACGGAATCATTCATCATTTCATTGACGCTATCTGATGTGTCATTTGTCCACTCTCGGACATTTTGAAAGGTTGAAATAAGTCATGTTGAGTGGTTGCCCAGATTGTAGTGTCAAAATGTTGCACTGTTGCTTTAATTTCTCTCTTTTGGTATCAGCGAGGCTGGTGTTTGGGGAACAGAGGCTTGTGCAATGACATGTGAGATAAGAAAGGGCTGCCCAGGCCAGTGCTGCCTTTGTTTGTACTTGCTCATGTCTTATCAGTTTGGCACTCATCACAGTGAGGGATTATGAAATGCATGGTATACATCTATCAGGAGCCAGTGGCCTGGCATGAACGACAGATAAAGCCCAGAATTCAAGACACAGCTTTGCACTGTGTCCAAAATGGCACAGAATAAACGGCTAAGTGGCAAATTATTTGTGACAACTATGAACCAAGTACAGTAACAATATTTTTCTGTGAGAAGCAATGACTTGACTCTCTTCCTAACATGTGTCTGCTTTCCTCAGATGCTCCTCTTGAGCTGCCCTCCTTCCAGCTAACCCCATCCCAGCGTCAGGTCGTCTTTCAGGGGGACAGCCTGCCCTTCCAGTGTCAGGCCTCCTTTGTGTCTGAAGACATGCAGGTGCTGTGGTACCAGAACGGACGCATGGTCAAGCCTGATGCCACCCAGGGCATCTTCATTGAAAAGCACATGGTGCAGAACTGCTCCCTGATTGCTAGGTAGGATGATGAACATTTATTGGATTGCAGCTCATCGCAATTTGCAGTTAATCTGATGAGTAAACTAAATGAAGAAATGTTCTTCTCTGTGTGATCCATCAGCGCATTGACCATCTCAAACATCCAGCCTGACTTTACTGGGAACTGGGAGTGCCGGGTCTGGACAAGCAGAGGCAACACCACCAGGACTGTCCACATCGTGGTGTTGGAGAGTTCTGCCAAATACTGCGCTCCTGAACGCGTCTCCAACAACAAGGGCGAGTTCAGGTCAGTTTGCGTACAATCGAATGACCATTCCTGCCATTTCTCTTCATTTCAACACTAACTCTTTCTTTCATACTGGTGCAATCTGGTCACAAACTGATTATATTTTATTAAATATGAATCAATATTTAAATCATGTGTGAAAAAGTGTTTTCTTGCTGTGATCGTGCTGATGTGTGTTGTGCAAGCAGCATCCCCTTGTGGTGAATCATAGGAACTACCAGTTCTCGTCACAGTTTATAAAATGATCACTAAATTGCTCTTTAGATACTAATGTGGAAAAGTCATGGCTCACATGACCCAAAATAAGCCGAAATAAGTTTGCAGGAGTCAGTTAATCAGGAAGGTGATTTATTTGGCTCCTCCCAGGTGGCCGGGCACCCTGGCAGGGATCAGAGCCTACCTCCCCTGTAATAGGCTGCCATCAAGTGCCAGCAGCTACTCAGGCAGCTCAGGTGAAGAGCAGCAGGCGTGGCGCTACTGTAATCGTGACGGGCATTGGGCAGAGGAGGACTACTCCCGCTGCCAGTTCCAGAAAGATGTCACTAGATTCCTCTATGTCATCAACCAGGTCTGTATCTGGTGTGTCCACTTGTAACTCACTCACCTGGAACTTTATTTATGACCTTTCCCTTTTCTTTCAGAACTTAGTTTTACTAACTTGCTCTGTTAGATTTTGCTCCATTTTATTAATTAGAGTTTGTCCTTAGCTGCATGTCTAAACATTCACAGCTAATTTTCTCTCTGTCTTTCTGCTAGATGCCTCTGAATGAAAGCAATGTGGTGCCCAGGGCTCGACGCCTGTTGGTCTACACAATCAATGCCGCCAACTTCTCAGACAAGATGGATATTATCTTTGTGGCTGAGATGATTGAGAAGTTTGGAAAGTTTGTTGAGAAGTTTAAAGATGTGAGTGTTGCAGTGGCTGTGCTTCTTTGTTTACATTTCCACCCCAAACCACAAATCATGGAATTACAAAGACACTTATATCTTTATAAATCTAAAACTCATGGCAGAATGTGATGCAGTCATTTGCTCTATAAATAGATAAATGCTTAACAGCTGTTTGCTTTCATGTTGTTTAATGAGAAAGAATCTCTTTCTGCACAGCTGTCGGCGAACAAGCAGAAACATTTCCAAAGTGAAGGAGCTCCGTGCGTGTTTTAAGCACTGCAGTAGCACAAGTGTTTAAAAGCACATCAAAGTTTAGAAGGGCGACGCTGTGCTTGAAATGTGTTTCCAATAGTCACTTCACTAGAACAAGCACCATGTCGAGCATCTTTCTCCAGCATGTGTTTAGTGTGGTTTGATGCAAACAAGATGATGGCTGAACACATTCACATTCCTTATGTTTTCACTCAAGTAATTTAGAGTAGATGCTGTTGAGTTTCAATGTCTGTGGTTGGGAAAATGACCGTGCTATTCCATGTCTGTGCCATTTTTTTTTTTTCCCACCTTGCATGTATTTTGCACTAGTGTGTATTCAGTCGTGATTATCCCTCTGTTGTTTTCCAGCTGGGTGAGGTGATGGTAAGCATGGCCAGTAACTTAATGCTGGCCGATGAAAGGGTGTTGTGGATGGCTCAGCGTGAAGCCAAGGCCTGTTCCCGCATCATCGCCTGCCTCCAGAAGATTACTGTCTACCGCCTGGCAACAGCACAGGCCTTCTCTTTGGTTAGTCCTGTCAACAATATTGTCATGTTACACAAATACAGTTTTGTTTTAGAAAAAAAATGATAAATGTTATTCTTCCAGACATCTCCAAACATAGCACTGGAGGCCCACGCTGTCCGGGCCAGCGACTGGAACGGCATGACCTGCATGTTGTTCCAGAGGCCCAGCCCCGAGCGCACACCTGGCCAGGATCGGCAACTAACCTTCAAATGCAATACCACCAGTTCTTTCTCTAGCATCCTCCACAAGGTCAGCGTCTATCACAGACAAGTAAAATTTGTTTGCAGTTAGCACTCTTAGTGTGAGGTTTTACTATAGGAGCAGGGTTTGATTGTGGTTTGTGAGCGCATTAAACAAAATCACCTTGACTTAACATGATAAAATCAGTCCAATATATCTGTTGTTTTTTGTGATACAGAGCACCATTGTGGAGGCTTCCTTGCAGCTTCCCCAGTCTCTCTTTACCCAGGCTGCACTCCCTGGACAGACAGAGGACACGGTCTACAAGCTCCACCTACTGGGCTTCCGCAGTGGCAAGTTTTTTCCCTCCACTGGCAATTCCTCCCAACTGGCTGATGGAGGGAAAAGGAGGAGTGTGGCTACTCCTGTCATCATGGCCAAGATAGGTGATTTGTATTTTGTTTTGTTTTTCTAAGTTTATTTTTTGAAATTAGAAAGTAGAAAGCAAAAACCAAACAGGCACTCATATAACCACACACTAAAATGAGAATTTTTTTTTTTTTTTTTTTGCCGGTGCTGTCAATCAGATGGCATGGCCCTGCGTGTTCTGCGGACCCCTGTTAACATCACCCTGAGGCGGTTCGCCCGCGGCTCAGACGCCGTGTCTGCCTGCTGGAACTTCAGCCTGGTTGGAGGGCAGGGAGGGTGGCAGAGCGACGGCTGCCGCATCCTGGGACATCATGACAACTTCACCACCATATCCTGCAACTCTCTTGGCAACTATGGCCTGCTTATGGTAGGGCATTTGAGTGGTCATTCCCCTTCATGGACATGTTCATTAGGACATTTGGGGAGTGGCAAAGCAGCTGTTATAACTGTGTGGTTTAATTAATTTATTTTTTATTTCTTATGGAACGGTTTTTAAAGTAAGCCAGCTGTGTTATTCATTACCATGGCCTCTAGTGACCATAAAGATGTATAGCCATGTCTGCAGAAGTGTGCTTCTTGCATCTGTAATAGTCTGCAAGCATTATTATGCATGGGTCTTGACATATATTGATTTGACTTAAACTGTGGACTACACCCCCTCTGTCACAGGACCTCAGCAGTGTGGAGTATTTATCTCCAAGCATCCAGCCCCTGCACCCAGTCATCTATGCCACAGCAATCATACTCCTCCTCTGTCTGCTCACCGTTATTATTAGCTACATCTACCATCACAGGTAAGATGTTTTTGTGTTTTTCATGTTGCCACTTATATTTTGCTGGTTATTTGTATTCACTGTATGGCAGGGTTTCCTTTGTGTTTTGTTTTTTTTTTTTAACTTTTCATTTGGTTTAATTTTGTTTGTTAATGCATATAGCAAAATAAATCTTCATGTAGGGTGTGTATTGATAAAAGTAAATTATGATATTGTAGTATCACCGTTTTCAGAACAGACACCACATTAATCCTATGACGTCTCGTGTGTCTGTTGCTCCCAGGTCTGTACGTGTGAGCTGCAAGTTCTGGCACATGTTGATCAACCTCTGCTTCCACATCTGCCTCACCTGTGGGGTCTTCGTGGGTGGCATCAATCAGACACGCTATGCGAGTGTTTGCCAAGCAGTGAGTAGACACCACCGGCGCCTGCTGCGTGTGCTTTAAATGTGTACAAAGAAAAAAGTTGAACAAGTTGCCTCTGGGAAAGTTCCCTCTGCTCATAAACTAAACACAGGAGAGATACATGGAGAGATACAGTTGATTGCAGTCCTGTTCTCCCTTTATGGTGATTTACAGGTACGTCATTACTCATTTCAAAGTACCTGGATGGTATGGGAGTATGGGAGAGGAGTTTTTGGCATAAAATTATATTTCATAAAGTGATTTTTTTTTTTTTTTTTTTTTTTTTTTTTTAACTCTGCTGCTGATGGCATGCTCGAGAAAATTGCTCAAGGATCATCCTGCTACTTAAACCTAAACTACTCTTAAGTAATGCATTCCATTGTTGCTCAGCTTGGTGAAATGATATAATACAGCAGGTGCAATTTATCATTCTGATGTAGGAGAGTGTGTTTCATTTGCTTTAATAAATCTCCTGCATCTAATAGTACCTTTTTTTTTTTTTTTTTTTTCTAGGTGGGTATCTTGCTGCACTATTCTACCCTGGCTACAGCTCTGTGGGTGGGCGTCACTGCACGCAACATTTACAAGCAAGTGACACGCAAGGCCAAACGCTATGAAGAGTTGGACGAACCTCCACCACCTCCGCGGCCTATGCTGAGGTATGATCCCACCACACTTACATTACAATAGGGAGGTTAGTCTTTTACATTTTGGGTTGTTTGTTTTTTTTTTTTTTTTAAACTGTGCCAGGCTATATTGCTTGTTGGTATTTGACAATGTGCCAGTAAACTGCACAAGGTGCTCCCTGCCTGATTGTGAAGTTTAATCTAAGCCTGGGATTGAGGGAATCAGAGCTAGTATTGATTACAGCGTTACAGTCTTTACTTGATACTGTATTTATTCCACATTATCTGTAAATGAACAAACTCAACACCGGAGCCTCACTTGTGTGGAAATCTAACCCCACAGGTGCCTGTTTCTTTTGCCTGTTTCATAACAGTCTGATTCTAACTTTGGTCCTTGTAGTCATGTCTTGGCATAAGTAACACTATAGTAAACTACACAGGGTTTTTTTAAAAATTACTTAAAAGTAATAGGTGAAGGTTTGAATATTTTTTGGGGATGTGTCTGACATAAACATGCAAGAAAGAGCAGGCGACATTTGTAATGTGTGCTGGTCTGTATATTGATGTTTTTTACACAAATAAGTGCAGGACAGCACTTCACTATGTTGCTACACGACAGGAAAGGTCTGCATAACCATCTAAAGAAAGAAAGTGTCAGCCTGTCATTGAGCTTGTTAAGTGTATTTGCTAGTGAATCTGCCACAGGGTGTCAGTGTGGAGGTCTGACTTCCCTTCAGGCTTTTGTGTCCAGGTGATTCTCATTGTCACTTCTAACAAACCAGAAGATTAAAGCAGAACAACCTCTCTGTGCTTTCTCCTACAGGTTCTACCTAATCGGTGGAGGGATACCCATCATTGTCTGTGGAATCACTGCAGCAGCCAATATAAAAAACTACGGCAGCCGCACCAATGCACCATAGTGAGTAGTCCCTGAATAGAAAGCAATTAAAGTTCCTGTTCCTCAGTTTGTGCTTACTGAAATGCTTTGTCATTTTATCTGGACAATAGCATTTAATAAGAAAGCATCCAAGTCTGTCCTCTAGAGGATTCGGCTTAGTTATCAACCGGCCAGATTGTGTTGCTTTAGTAAATAATGGATATTTTTATGAGGTTAGGAAAAGTTTATTCCCTGAAGTTGTGATTACGGAGGCCTATTAATGGTATGTGCATCCAAGCAACACGCAACTGCTGCCAGTTTACAGCGAGCTCCGCCACCCCCCTCTCTACAGTGGCAGCTGTTTAGATTGTGCAACGTGGCTGACTAATTGAGAAATCTGGACTCGTATCTGTGTGAAGTCTTTGGAGTTTAATTAATTTCTTGCAAGCAAGACGAATCCAGCCTGTGTTATTAGATGTAATGGGATGGTTTCTGTGAAAATTAGATGCAAAAGTTTTTCAAACAGTCATTTTAAGTTTGTCAAGTAAATAATGATCGTGACAGATTAAAATGAGATGAAGTATTGTTTTAATGAGCACTGTTGGCAATCTTACTGTGAGGAGGGGCTGTATACTTCAAGTTATTACTAAAAGATGATCTTGAAATAATTGGAAAAACCTTTTCTTAAATCTAAAAGCAGCATCTATTTTCCTACTGTATCTAAAATCCTTGTTTGGTCTTTTCTGTCCTCCTACTAGTTGCTGGATGGCATGGGAGCCCAGCATCGGGGCTTTTTATGGCCCAGTAGGATTCATCATCTTTGTGGACTGCATGTACTTCCTTAGCATCCTGCTCCAGTTGCGTCGCCACCCTGAGCGCCGTTATGAGCTCAAGGAGCCGAATGAAGAGCAGCAGCATCTGGCTTCAGCCAACACTGAGGCCGGGATAGATGGTCCAAGCAGCCACTGCCATCCCCTCACTATCCAGCTTCAGCCGCACGAGGCAGCTTCCTCCATCGTGTCTGCTCCCCACACTGTGCCGCTGTCAGTCCTGGAGAATGAGCACACCTTTGCTGCACAGCTGATGGGGGCAGCGGGGGCTTTAGGGCTATATGCAGCCCTCTGGGTGTTTGGGGCCATGGCTGTTTCACAGGATCACCCTTATGACCTGGCTTTCACCTGCCTGTTTGGGGTGACAGCACTGGCGCTTGGGGCATTCATGGTGGCACATCACTGTGTCAACAGGCAGGATATGAGGCGCTACTGGTCTCAAGCTTGTTGCTCCGGGAGACGGGCCTACTCTGCACAGGAGGATGTCCTTCTGCCTCAGCAAGGCCTGGCACTGACATCCACAGCAGGATCTCCTAACAAGGCAGACGGGGAATCAGCAAAGTGTGGCCACAGCAGTGCAGACTCTTCCTACACAAATAAGAGTGTACCAAGTGTGCGCAACTCCACCCATGGCAGCAAGCTGACCAACCTGCATGCAGAGGCAGCTCAGTGCAAGTCTGCCTCACCACTGGTGGTAGCCAATGGTGCAGCTGTTTTGGACAACAGCCTGACTGAGCATTCACTTGACAATGAAATTAAAATGCACATTACCCCAGTGGAGGTGCAGTTCCGCCCAATGAACAATATAAACAATCCAGCTGCCCCTAATGGACACTCAAGCAGACATCACAAAAACAGAGCGCGAGCACATAGAGCCAGTCGTCTCACAGTGCTGCGAGAGTATTCCTACGACGTTCCGACCAGCGTGGATGGCAGCGTGCAGAGCGCCCCCCACAGACGGCACCACCATTATGACATAGCAGCACGCAGTAGCCGACGGGCAGCCTACATGGCGTACCGGGAGCGGCACCAGAGCCAGCTGCAGCAGGACAGCAGTGACAGTACGAGCCTACCACGGCGCTCTCGCTGCTCAGACAAAGGAGGTGGCAGCACCGTGGGGAACGGGGCAGTGGTGACTGTAGAGACTGAGCGGGTAGCTGATACTGCAGTGTCGAGCTCAAGTAAAGACTCCGATCCTGTAAAGCAGCCCGGCAGCACAGACCTAGAGAGCCAGCCCAAGTCATATGGGCTTAACCTCATCACTCAAAATGGCAGCACACTGAAAGAAAATGGACAAGCAGTGCCTTTAATTAACACAGAGAGTGCAGCCAGCATAAAGACTGGCCTGTGGAAACATGAAACTACTGTGTAGCAACAGTTTCTGTCCCAAAGACCGTGAGGTAATATGCTTGTCTTTAAACTGTGAAATGTCTTTTTTTCTATTTTGATTGTATTTTTTTTTTTTTCCATGGAAAAGAGTAATTTGAAAATAATTATTGGAAAAAAACTCCCCACGTTACTACCACTGAACTGTCTTTGTAGATATGTTTTTGTAAATGCTCTATTTTTTATAACTTTTAATCCATCTCCTTTATTCCATTTGAGGGTTCTGTATATGGATCTGCACAGCCTGGGATGTGGCCCAATGCACCCTTAGCCCAGGGCTTTTTTTTTTCCTCCATTTTCTAGTTTGTCCCAGTAATAAAACAAAGGTTTCATATACCTAATTGAATGTTTTTATTCTTTAGCATCCACTGTTTCTGTTGGGTCTTTGCAGCCGATGCAAAGGTGAGTCAGAGCTCTCCTGTTTCTGAGATTTACTCGTCCTGACAATATATGACAAGCTGGTAATTGGGTTTTTCACTGACCTTCAGATGGCCTCAGGCCCCATTCTCTGCAGCAGAGCAGCATTTTAATTGCAACTGGCTGTGGCTTTGGACTCCATAGGTGTTTTCTTCCTGCCCGCTGGCAGATTTGATGAGAGCACTGTACGTTCTGGGCTCCTGCCGTCTTGATGCCCAGGCTGTAATTGACAGCTGACTCACAGGACGTGTGAAGCTGCCGTGAGAAGAAAAGATAATGAGAGAAGAGTATCTTCTTCCTTTTACGCCCGTTTCCGTTCTTTGTCTTCTCCACAGCCGACAGTTGCGCTGGAATCCCACTCACAGCTTGACATCACTGTTGGTGAGAGCACGTAACAGCCACAAAGTACGATTTGACTGCTCAGTGCTTCAGATGGAGTCGTATCGCTTCATTTCCAGTTGGACGCCATGTATCTGACTTGTGTCAACAGTCTGAAACTGCTCAAGTCTAACACTGGATCAGTTCTATGTGTTTGTAGGGTTTAGGAGTAGCTGAACAGCAGAGAAATGTAGTGGGACTACAATAATGTAAAAATCCTCCATTACAAGTAAAACCCCTGTCTCGAAAATCTTCCATTAAAAATGAGCAAAATGTGGAATAACTTTTATTTGTGAAGGTATTTTGACTTTGTTTGAATTGTACATTTAAGGAACAAATATAAGGAAAAATATTTCCTTTGAAATTGTAGTCATTTATAAGTAGACTAAGTAGCATACCATGAGAATACTTTAATTAGAAGTACCTGAAAGTAGTACTTAAGTACACGTCTCCTGTCATTAGGAACCGTATGTAAACACTTGATGTGAAAGTAGGCATGTTTTAGGCTTTGATATTAGGCTTTAATAAGGCACATGAAAATGGCCTATCTAACTCTTGAAACTTTTATCAGTAAACAAAAATATTCCTGCATTTTTCTGCATTAAAGAAGTGATAAGTAATCGTCACCTACTGATCATCCCAGTCACAGAGGAAGTAGAGACAGCAGAGCTCCAGTAGCTCCAATTTTTCATTGATGGCATATTAATAAAACACATATTTCACTCAGCCAAAGATTTATTGCCAAGCCATCTTGGATGTGACAAATTGTAATAAGACCTGTGAATTATGTAGAGAGCAGTTACGCCCTGATTAGTGGCAGCCTCGCTGATTCCCTCCAGGCATGAAAGAGTGATCCTCAAATAATCGCCAAGGTTCTTTAGTGGTGCCATCTGTGATGAAGTTCTCCTAGGATTGTCAGTGGGCAGGAACGACAATGGGAGCATGTTTGTGCTGTGTGGGAAAAACTCATCAAGGCAAATAAGCTGCTGGTATCTGTGCTGTAAGATCACAGGGACACCCTTGAGAAGAAATCGGCAATACATGAAGATAAAACCAATTAAGTTATTTATCTTTCCATTAAGCAGTGTTGGGGTCAGAATCTAAATCTCAGAAATAATGAAAAAGCATCAGTTTCTGATAAACAGTCTGCTTTCAGTCAACGTGATGATCCCTCCATGAAGTTTCTTTTAATTTTCCAGTTTTCCACGTAGTGCAGTCTGCGGAGCATAATTCCTTACCAGGAGGCACAGAGACGACCAACATCAGACAAGTGACGTGTTTACATTTTCCATTCGCTGCTCACGGCGCCTGAAGGAAGCATCTGGCTCTGCAGTGGAAAACTGCCATTGGAATGAAGATTGATACTTTCCAGAAAGTGAAGCCATTTGACTGTGTTGATTCTAATTATGTGGCTCTGGCTGTCCAGGGGAAGCAAATATTTTTACCTGCAGTGTGCTAATCACCTAAAAACCTCCCAGGCCTGACGTATAGATTAAAGCATTAATTAGCATCCAGGGTCTCTGAAGATCACTGCGACTATCAAGCAGCTGGCTGCAAAGATAAATGATGAGTTTGTGTAGTTCGCTAAGTTTATGTGAACTTTACTCAAATACATTGAAATGAGGCAGTCGCATCAATATGTAAGTTGGTTTAAGCAAAGGTCAAGGCTTTGCAAACATTTGCATTAAGCTCGTAGATGTTGTGCACATCCACGTAGAGGTTTACTTTTGGGACAAATACATGATGGCAATTGTGTTTACAGCAGTATTGTTGCATATAAATATTAATTACTGTTTTTCATCAGAATTTCTTCATACTTTAATATGATATTTTCGATAGAATGGCTTACTCACTAAAGTAAAGGCAGGTAACTTTATGCAAATTTGCATTTTGCAGTGCCACTTGTTTTGTTTTGCTGATTTAGCTAAAGAGGCATTTTAGAGACTAAATAAAAAATAGAGAGCACTGCTGTCAACGCTATGTATCTTATTTAAATAAGTGCAAATGAAAGGCATGAAAATGACCAAGATTGATGGTAAATGCAGATTATTCTAATTAGAAGGTAGGACTTTGGTTGATGTTGACAGAAGAGAAACACTTGATAGATTGTGGTTAGAGGTGAACTTTGACCTTTGCTTTACAGTCTAATATCCAATTGATTAAATGGTGTCTTGGCTCAGCTGGTGGATCACTCAGCATATTTGCTTTGTGAAAAAGTCTTTGTTCTCTACTACACTTGGTCAAATATGCAGAAAGACACTGAGCCTGTGAAACTGCCATTAATAACAAACATCAGTGGTTTCTGAGATCGTCTCTGTGACATTCAGACCTGTGTCTGAACAAGATGAATGTTTTATCTTTGTGTCATATTTCACTCAAACTGAAGGTTTCCAAAAGAGGTCTTGGCAGAAGAGATGCCTGTAAATGTCATCTTAAATTATGGCATCACAAATCAAGAATCTGCCTGTCACTGGTTGGAGATCAAGTCACTCCAGACTCTTAAATCAGCTACAATTTCCATCTCATAACTGACTCTTTCCCTATAGTGTGGGTGCCAAAAATGTCAGCCTCACCTTAGTGTTAGGTTCATGCAGCTGGTATGTGTTTGATGAGGGTTTTAACTATATATGTACATGAATTAAATTGTGATTAATCTTTGAGCACCATCAGAGAGGAGGACAGGAATAGATGCTTAGAATAGCGCTCAGCTACTGGTTTGATATCATTAAATGAAAATCACACTTCAGTGTGTTTGTCGAGTAGTGACATTTGAAAAAAATGTCAAATGCTTTTTTTTTTTTTTTTTTTTTTTCATCAAAGAACCTGCTCTTCAATTACATGTTAAAATAATATTTTTATTGAGCACAACAGCAAAATCAATGTTCTCAGCTGGGCCCTGTTGATATGTTTTTGTTTTCAATTGTTTGCTTCTTAATTTTACTTCTCCAAAATCCTCCTATAATATTAGGAAAAATTAGGTTCAGTTACTCTCTGATACGCATTTTCATGTTTTTGTCACACACACACTTCTATATTGTCATATAATGATGACATCAAGCCATCTGCAGAGCTACCTTCCCCATGTGTTGGCAAACCTGTGCTCTCATTAATGCCCTCACATTGCTATCCATCTACCTGTGCCAGTCTGTCTGAGCAGATTTTGGCTTCATCTTTCTGTCCAGGTGTGCTGTTATTTATAGCTACCTAAAAAACAGTATCAGTCATTGTTCACAGTGACAGCTGCAGACTGTAGCCCTCACACACACACACACACACACACACACACACACATTTTGGAAAATGAAGGCTGCCTTTTGGAATGCATTTGTCTTGTCACGCTGCAGGGTGCAGAATGAGGCTTTAAGCACATGTGGATGGAGAATTCATGTCATTTTTAAGGGAGACTATGTAGCTGTTCTAAAAAGAAACCCAACAATCTTCCTCAAATGAAAAAGTGTAATAAAACATCCTTTGCTCAATGCAGTGCACTCATGGGTTTTGCTGCAGCTTAAAGGGGATCATGTCATTACTCTTCTCTGCCTTGGCTGTTGTTACATCATGCTGTAACTGTTGCTATGAACATTTCTGAACTCTTTAAGGCTGATTTTCTAAACCAGTTTCATTGCAGTGCCTGGTGATGATGTCACACTGGCTTGATTATTCAGGTGGTTTAGATTCCATTTTGAACCGAAAGATGATCACGTTGCATAATGACAGTCCATCGGGAAAACTGCAGTTTCTAAGCACTTTTCACTTTGATCAGTATATTTCTTTCTTTCTCTCTCAGAAATCTGCTGAAATCCTTGGCAGATATGTGGAACATGTAAACCCCAGGTGGAGATGTATATAAATCTTTACATTATGATTGTACGTAGCAGCTCGTTCTAACACGCTCATCAGTCATTTAAGGATGAAACTCCTGTTTTATAGAAATGTCAGCAACTTCCCACAATCCCAGCTGAGCAAATGGCCTCTTTTTTCAGGGTTTATCTCGAGCTGTCTATTGTGTTTAACTGAACTAAGTGTGTGTTTCATCACGACAGAAAACACGATGCTTTGAGATATTCTTGGGGGACTGTTAAAGAGACATTTGCAAACTCTGTTACAGATGTGCTCTGTTGTTAAAAATATTCTCAGAGTCAGAATAGCTGACAGTTGTCCTGACTTGCTTAAGAATCAGTATGGTTTATTCTAGGTTTATCTTTAGCTTCTATTTTTACTCTGGGCTTTGTTGTTGGCTTGTTTCATAGTGCAACTGCAACATATGTGGAAAATCTCCATTTGATTTCTCGCTGCTCTGTTTATAGACTTTCTCTGTACTGTCCAACGACTGCTGCACTGTTTATATTGCAGTACACACAGGGAGAGAAAATAATGCACTGAATGTGTGATCTGTGTGCTGCATGTGTGTGCCTTCAGACTCCCATTTTATCAGGCAGCATACCAGAGTGTTATGACTTGATGCAGAATTATGTAACTGTCTAAACGGATTGTGGCGAGTTGGGAAAGTGGAGAGATTCATGTTGAAAACACTATTTAAAAACCCTGGTGGTCCCTGAATCACACTTTCGGAACCACTATGTAAAAGCTTAATACAGCCAGTGGCATGCCAAGTAAACCACATACTAACATAGACACTGTAAATTCAGTTTATGCCAGTGGATGGAGAAGCAGCCCTGTGAGAATGGAATCGCCTTAGAGTGCAGTTCGAAGAGAGTGAGGGACAATGATTTGACCAGCATGTGGACGCCAGATCATTTTGCTATAGATTAATGTCTCCCACACTCTTCTTGGAAAGGTTGTCACAGGTTTGTGGAACTGGCTGCAGGGATTTGCCTCCCATTGAGTCAGTAAAGGCCGTAAACTGAGGAAGTCCAAGATCTGTCCAAATGTCCAAAACCACAGGACCTAAACTCTGCAATCTTGGGCCAAGGCATCTGTGTGGACTGACTGTTAACATTTCTTGTCAGAAAGAAATTCAAACGACTACAAAGAGAGAAGTTATAGAAGATGCAAAATAGCCACACAGAATGAAAAGGCTATGGCAGGACCACAGAGATGACAAGTGGGTAAAACTATATAAAAGACCCAAACCACACATCCATCTGTGTGTGTGTGCGTGCGTACGTGTGCTCTTGTTTTTCTATTTCAGTGGGGACCACCACCTAACATATTACTCACACTGTGGGTGTTGGTCCCCACGGGCAGAAGCATTGCAATCAATGGAAAACAGCCTCCTGCTATGCCTAGTGCAGTTTTAAAAAAAAAAAAAAAAAGATTGGACCCCAGAGGGTAGATTTTCCAGACATTTGTGTATCGCACAGTGGCCTTAGTGGTTGTGGATGGTATTGCAAGTGTTTGAATTTACACTGGTGGGGTGCATTCTCCTGACAAAGTGTGAAAGTGTGCATAGGAGAAAACTTTAGATTTAATGAAAATCCAGAACCATCCAAAATGCATCTTCACCTGCGTAGTGTACCATCATTCAAACATGCACAAAAAGTAAGTCAATTTTATGATGAAGCTTGACATTTTATGCCATTTCTCAGGGGTGTGCACCTAATGATCTGGCTCACCTCAGATTATTTTCACATGAACTGTGCACTCAGGGAGTGGCAGGACCACATTAGCTATAATGAGGTGAGACAGGAGAAACTGTTGCTGCTCCTTACTTTCATATGGATTACATAAAAAAGAGGTTATTTGTTTTCAATTTGAATTGTTTCATTTAAAACAAGACATTTCAAGCTTCCTTTGCATATGTTTCTCATGTGTTTTATGCAAGTATTTGCTGAGATTCAGGTTGTTTTATTTATGTGTCTGTGAAGAGAGGTGACAGAGACAGAGACGACAAAGAGCACATCCTGTCAGTTTTTTTTAAATACAGAAAAACTTCCTATAACGTCTCATATTTTTGTAAATCTGTTTTTAAATAGATGAGTATTCCAGCTATGGATTGCATTTTTGAAATACACATTGCATTTGATCATATCTTCACCGATACAGACAGAGGCCAGAGAAGTCAACCATTATTTTTATTACCTTTTTAATTTTGTTTGCCCAACACTACTGTAATACTATATAGAACCAATCGTATTTTGGACAAAATATTAACGCTGGCAGTTTGGATCATGTGATTCAGTGCTAATACAATGCATTATTAACCTTTTAATCCAACATAGGTTATGTAGATGCTTGAGAAAATGTGGTCCAAAATACACATGTATAATGCATAATTCTGGTATGGTAGTCCTGGGGCAGCAGAAGTCAGGTCAAAAATTTATGTCATTTTCATCATGGAAAATATTAAACATGAATTTAGCAATTAAAATCACATCTCTAAACTATTTAGAAAGGGTGGAGCCTACGAGGACTGTCCCATTCCTTGGGCCCCACCATGTATTAAAAACGGGTACTTGTGTGTGCGTGTTGACCCACTTATGCTCGCTCCCGCCGAGAAGCGAGTGCACGAGCTGCGTTCCAGCGCCGTCTGTCGCTGCCAAACTTGGGAGTTGAATTAGCAGCAACTAGTTCCAGCCGTGTCCAAGTCGCCGCCGCTGTGCTGGAAACGAATCCGTGTGCTGAGAAAAGTCCATTTTCTGAAGCAACAATGGATTCAAAGAGGGTGGAGACGGTGTCTGCCCGGGTGGATGCTGCCGTTTCTTCACCTGGTAGGAAAGTGGTCGCATGTTTTCGGGCCAGTTCATTAGGTGCTTTAGGTCCTGCATGGAGAAAGCGTCAAACAAAAGTCCTTGCAGAAGAACTGCAATTTAATGTTGCCTTGTTTAAAAAGCAATGCCTGGTAAAGTAGAAATAATGTTTTGTGTGTTTAATAACACGATCTTTAATTCGGCCAGTTATTGAAACAAGAACAAGCAGGTTATTTTGAAGTATGATCTTATCACCAGACAGGCGATGATTGGCCTGCATTTTAATTCACCTGAGAAAGTTGAAATTGTATGTGACTCGTGCAGCCTCTTTATAGTGAGTATCTGTTGAAAGGCAACATTAAATTGGTAAGTTTTGAATGGAGTTTGTCGTAGTTGTTGTCGTGCATGCATGCGAGGATTTCTGATGGTTTTTGTCACTGCAGTTCGAGGCAGCTGTAGAGCCATGTCTGGACTTTTGCCTTCTCTTGAAAGGAAAATATGTTTGGTTAATGTGTTTTGGTCAGTGAGCAGCTGCTTTCCTGCTCAGTAGACTAATACCTGCTTTAAATAGAGAAAGATGTTTCCCTGTTTATCTCCAACCGGATTTACACAAAACCTTTAATCCTCTAAAAGGGTTCAAATATATGGGCAGGGGAATTATAAAAAAATACCATAAAGTATTGAGTAGCACAAATGCCCATTTGGGTTTTCCCCTGCACGGTCTTTGGCCAGCCTCCAGAGTAATGATCACCCAGTTATAGTCCATGAATTTCCCCTCAGGCACCTCGGTGTTTCTCCTGGAGCCAGAGCAGTGCATCACTCCTGGCTCAGGCTAAAGTTTGTTTCCACAACATTTTAACTCCTAACTATCTTCTGTTAAAGCTATCATTCAATACTTGAAACACATCTGAGCTGAGCTGAATGACACTAAATACCAAATGTTCTGTTTAGTTGTGACAGAGGGCTTTTGATTTGCCATTGATTACCCTAACCCACAGAGACAGAGTGTGGGAGAACAATGATGTAATCAGCTGCTGAAATGACTATTGAATGGTAAAACTCTGTTGATGCAGACTGTGACAAGGCTGAAAAATCCACGAGGACAAAATGTTCAGTTGTTGACCAGAGCAAGTTATTAGCCATCTGACTGTTAGTCTCATTTATTAAACTCTGTCATAGGGTGCTGCGGTAGTACGGTGTACTGAAGGTTACTGATTGTTGTTCTCTTCCAAAAAGTAGGTTATTTGAAAACATAGACGCCTGTTAACTTTAATTGGGATTTCACTCGTTCCCTCCGGCAGTGTTTTACTCACTGTCTCCCTTATTTGCTGTAATTGACGCTCCTGAATAAGTATCTCATTATTCAGCTGCTTTAAATTTCAGTTGGTCCATAGTATCAGCCTAAGGCAGTAAACGCACAAACAGCTTTTCCCCCTTGTGTGTTCTGCTCAGTAATCACTGGTTCTTGTAGAGAGAAATAAATGCTGTAACTTTTTTTTTTTTTTTTTTCTATTTTATGCTTATTTTTCTCAACTCATTATTTTCTCTGTTCCCCTTCTTTAAAAGCGCTCACCACTTTGCCCCAGTGGGCTGTCACATCATGGTCCCTCCCCAGGGAAATCGTAAAACGTAATGATCGCCCACAAAAATGCTACAGCCGCTGAGCCATGAGTTGATCCTCCCAAGAGCTGCCTCCTTGCTGTAGTGATTCTTTGCATCAGCGGCTTGGAGTTCTCTCAGATCACCACTGCAACTTCTGTCAGTGCCTGCCAACAGCTCCCCCAGACACTTCTCTCCTTTAGTAACATATCCCTGAGCTTCAGAAAGACAATATATAAAACACAGCCCCGTAAGGTCTGTTGTTCCGACTGAGCAGCTTTCAGCACCACGGCTAGCTCCATCTTTTGCGCTTCAAAAGTTGAGAACCAACTTTATCCGTTGTGGGCTTTTTCTCTTCTTTGGTTTCATAACCTATTAGAACTAATTTTGTTTTGTAATGTGTAACTTCATCATTTATATAAATAATGTATTCAAACACTGATACAACAACATTAAGTAATAAAACATAAACAATAAAAATGTCATGAGGCTTTACCACATATCATTTGAATCAGTGCTTCATTTACTCTGATGTGCATTTAATTACTTCGGCTCATGTCTCTTCTTCGACATGCATATAATTTCCAAACAGAACTTGTTCATCAACTAAAAGCTCTGCACTTTACTTTCAGCAGGGAGATAAACTAAGGTGTATTCAATTTTAGTCCAATAATGCCAACACAAAATGGAGACATCAATGTGGAGAAATCAGCTGTAATTCAAGTCTGCACACCCACGATTTAAATTCCACTGAGAATAAACTCTCAAAGAGTCAATACTGAGGACAGATTTGACTGATTTCAAATATCTGAATCATCAGGTCGTGCACTTTGGCTTTGATGCAACCCAGCGAAACAACAATTAATTGGCGTTATTTATGAATGCTACCACTGACTCAGTAGGAGGTCAACGTGGGGTATTCACACTTTGATGGTGACTTCAAGGAACTGAAATATTGATGTTGTAACAAATAGTCAAGTTTCTTGATCCTTTAAGGTTCACAGGTGGAAATGAAGCCCAAACTATAGTTGATCTTGTAGACTGTGCACGTTTTCTGGTTTAAATATTTGTCTGTTTGTAGATATTAGCTTTAAGCATCAAGAGCTGACCACATGGGGTGTGTGTGCGTTTGTGTGTTTTCTCAGCATCTGTCAGACGGGGGTCCTGAGAGCAAAGTGAAGCAAAGGTAGAGAGTGGAAAAAAAAAAAAAAAAACCTGCTCCAAATCTGTCAGACAGCAGAGGCATGTGTTTTAGCTTTCAGAGGAAGGTTTTGACAGTATGCGGCACATGATCACCACCTTTGTTCCTACAAAAGGTGTGGGTTTTTTTTTTATGGTTTGTTATTACTGCATATTACAGTGTGCCTGGTGATTTCAAAGTATGATTGTTATGCAAATACACTTCTTTAAAGGTAACTTAAGAAGGCTCATGTACTGTTTTAAAGCACTGACAGTTATAGCGGTTCCTGAAGCTTGTTGTTTCATATGTATGAATATTACATGAACGATTGACTCAGCTTTTCCCTGGATCAAGACGAATCTTTCGTTAAGGGTTTGCATTTAAGAAACCAGCAAGGATATTTGGGATCTGTTTACTCGTTTATGTTCTTTCTATAAATGGACAGTTTGACTTATTAAGTCATCAGATGGTCTTAATGGCATACCAACTGCTGCAAAGCTTAAATTAACTTCGTAGCATCACGTTGGGTCCCAGACAGAAGACTTTGTTATGCTTAGCTTGTTTTGTTTTTTGTTTTTTTTTAAACCACCTGTGTGCTTCCTCTCTACCTGTCGATAAAAAGATGGTCCCTGGTCAAACCAGAATTAATTGCAGCATGACGTCCCTGCTCATCTCCAGCAGCTTTTGTTTGCTTTGGACCCAGCTTTTGTTTTTCCTCCGAGGGACTGGGTGGGGAGCATCTGCTTGTGTGAACCATCTGCCTTGGGACTCTGGCCAGAGAAGAATGAGGGAATGAGATATGGAAAGGAAAGAGGGTGAGATGAGGATACAGGGGACAGGGAGGGAGCGGTGGAGTACAACAGTGATGGATAAACACAGAGTGACTGATTGAGACGTAGAAAGGCAGCCTGTGGAAAGAGGGTCACAGCCCCGGGGCTCTGGCTGAAAGTTTAGAGAGTGCAGAACATAAGGTGCTTGGTTATGATTTCTAAAGGCTGGAATAAGTGAACTGTCTTTCATGTTTATACACCAACGCCGCAGGCTTGTTTGTGCCACACATTCACGTCATTTGACTTCCTTGGGTAGTGTGCCAAACAGTCCATGCCAAAATGGGTGGCAGCGCTTGGCTTCAGCTTGCAATCATGTCTTCCTTAATGTGTACAAATGTCACATTAAAGATAAATTGCATTTCCTAAAAATTCAAGAAATTAATTTTATCTTTCTTACCTCTGTCCAGAACATAAAGTTCTTGATTTTAAAGAGAAGCAGAGTACTCTATGGTAGACAGAGCACCTCTGAGGAACAGATTTGTGTTTGTGTAATGACTTTTCTGTTCACAAATTGTCGCACTGTAAAGGAATTACATACTTCAAGGCTGAAGTTCCTCATAACTTTATAATATTACTTCTCAACGTTTCATTAGTTTTATCATAACCTCTTTATAGATATTTAATGATGTTCTTTGTCGTCATTCTGACAAAAAGCGTTTCAGTCAATTAAAGGCACTGGAAGGCACCATTTAATATTTATATATATTTTTTAAGTATAATGTGTCTGTAGCTCTTCAAAAAAAGCTCGTAGAGTGACTAAAACTATATTTTACGACTGAATAGAATAAAAGTTTTGCCTTCACTGAACTAATTGTTTAACATCAAGAAAATTTAATTGGTTTTATTCCCTTCTCATTAATTTTTCCGTGATTTTGTGTTTGTGCGGCAATTTGGCACTTGATCATTTTAGCTCTTTATTTGCTTGTTATCTTTTCCTCATTTGGTATTTTTCGCTGGACTTGTGAATTTGTATCGTTCTACAAATTAGCACAAACATTACTTGTCTATGTGCTTTTGATTTCAGTTCTAGCCTGTGAACCCCGGCACACCCCCAACATTACTCTGCACCGTGAGGTGCTTTATAAAACCTATACAACAACAAATTCTAAAACATTAAAGAAATCAGCCACATGTCTAGTAGGATGAGTCTTTTCAAGGACTTCAGGATGAAATGGTGTCAGAGCCGAACATCATAGCGACCATATGTGGAGGCAGGCCTGGCATGAGTGGCCAACTGGAGGGTCCGTCTGTCTTTCTTCCTTTCCCAAAAGCCTGTCCTGGGCTTTAGTCACTCCAAAAGTCCATGTCCTACAGGGTACTGCCAACCCTTAATATAGGCTCCACAACAACACAATACTAAACATAGCCTGCTATTCTGACAGGAGATTATGACATGCAAAGCATACAGACATGAGCCATATGCCAGTCCATCTTGTTAATTGGGGTGCCCTGAAAATAGAATAGAATAGTACATAGATTACATATAATAACATCGACTGTTACTGATCTTATTTACAGTGGCTTAAGTAATTATTTTAGATTATTTTCAATGTCATGTCAACTAACACTTGAAAATCATGGAAAGAATGTGCTTGTATAGTAGTTGGGGCATGAATGCATCATGCAAGGCTGACACCAAGTGGTGGTACAGCAAAGTGGTTTCTCAGTGGTAAAGGATTTTCACGTTTTTCATCCAGTGGTTAAACTATAGGTCTCATTGCAGTGGACACGTGGACTGTGTTTTACTGCCTTGATGTGCTCGTCTGCCAGTATATCACATGTCCAGATCAAATTAGATATCGGTGCGTTTGTCTTAGTGCAGTGTGCTCAGACATGCAAGATATTGACTTGGATAATGAAAATGGAAAAGCACAGATCAGGCAGGGCTGATATAATTGGTGTCAAGCTGCTTTTAAGACTGCAACTAACAAGTCATTTAATTACTGATGATGAATCTGCTACTTAATCTTGTTTTTTAAAGAAAGATATTTTCACAGTGTGGAAACTGAAAACTGAAAGTTTAGCATGTGTGCTAATTAGGCCTCTGAATTGGTGTCCATGCTTTCAACTGTCTGCTTTGTCTCATGAGTGTGATGCATCTCCTAAAAGATATCTATACATAGTACAGATAACGTAATGGCAATGGATTAAAAATAAAAAACAATCTGAGGCACTGAGGAGAACAAGAGACAAGCAATTTGATTGCTGGAAGTGATATCAATATATTATTAGATAAAACACCACAGCACATGGCTAAATTGTATAATTCCTGTTATGTAGTTAAATGTGTATTTGGGATATCTTGTCAGTAATACTGATATTTTTTTTTGTTGTTGTCCGTAATGCTTAGAACAAGTATAGATGGAAGTGTTGGTGGAGCGGTGAGGAAAGCGTGCCCTTTGTTTGATGAGCTGAAAATAAGAGTATATCCCCAGAGAAAATGAAAGTGACCTTACAATATAAACCTGCAGATAGGCTATATTCCTTTGTATGCTTCAGTGCCACCATGACACGCATCCTTACACACAAGGTGCCCCAAATCCCTCTAGGTGCTTGTATAGTCACCAGCGCAGTGTCTCTGTACACGCTGACCGATAAAGAGCCGCTGTTATCTTCAGATAGCAGGCTCTGCGGCTAAATAATTTATGGAGGCATTCCAACACATTGACTCAGAAAACGACACACACACGCACACACACACACACACACACAGAGGGCAGGGAAGTGGTAAAAGGTTTGACACGTGTCTCTGAAGGTGTGTGTTTGTGTGGGAAGGTCTGTGTCAGGTCCTAGTTGTTTCAAACTGTGCATTTTCAAAGACGTGTGTGCACATGCGGCTCTCTCTTAGCAGGTGTGCTGTATGTTGTGAATTTCTCATGCCCCGCTCATGTCTTTTTTTTTTTCTTTTTTTTTCCTCTAAAACTGGCTGCTACATTGGCCATAATGCCACAGTCCATTTAACAAGTGGAAGAGGGAGTGAGTGTAGAGAAGCTCAGGCAAATGTGAACTGATGGACTGTCCGCACTGTTCGTTATGCTGAGTCGCCTTCTCCCAAGAGCTTCGTCAGTAACCCATTTAAAAAGTGCTGAACCCTCATTCATGCAATAATTAATACTAGTACATATAATGTGCATGATAATGAGCAAGTGCTGTGATTGACACTTCATTGTGTCAGCAGGATTGTTCGGTGGGTATCGTAGTTCTTTTCTCATTACCTTGATTGTGACCCTTTGAGTCTTTGTAACTGAATCTGTCCAATTTGAATAAACCAGCCGTTCTCTGAGGCTGCAGGCCTGCGTGAGGTTATGTACAGACAGTACAGACCCCTTCTTTTCTGTAAGTCTGAAACTGATCGGAGCTTTCTCATGGCCGGCTTGTTCTCCCTCCTCTCAGATTTCCTAACCATGGTTCAAGAGGTGATTGCATTGATTTCAGGTCAGCTTTAGTAAGTGAACAACTACTGTTTCCGCCAAGGGTGCCATTATGGTGCTCTCTGGTTTCTAATTGAGAGAGGAAATAGATTCAGGAAACACTGGTATTAGCTTGTTCTGCCTACAGCACATTTTCCATAGTTAAATACTGCACTGCAGTTTATTTAACCCACAGGGCTGTTTCCCCTTTTGCATTCTGCTAATTTTAGCCACCACTTTCGGAGGACAAGGTCATGTTGGGTGTGTGTTGGAAGGAGGCACAGTGACAGCCTAGATGCACACAGTTCAGTGCATTTTCTGTCTGGCCCTGCTGTGAAAACCAACTGCCCCGCTAACACTGAACCATGGGGTTTCTGACCACCATGACATTGGAGCTGGGAAGGAAAGATGGCGTCGAAAGCAGCAGCACATTTCAGCCTATTGCAGCAGAGAATGATGAGCTCTCTGCTTCATGGCTTCAACCTGCGACTGTGTGTTACAGGGCTCTGCAGCGGCTGTAGTAATTGCATCTATGTGTGTATTTAGAGTTTCACAGTGGACAGCCTAGGATGAGGTAATAGTTTGAAAAAGGTTAGCAATCCTAAAATGCAATGTTTCCCATCTTTATTTTGGAACACATTATTTATACATGAATACATTTTGACAAGGCAGCGTGAGCAAAACAAAACAGACAGAAAGGACAAGCTGACTGTGTTTCATGTGGACAAGTAAAAAATCCTAAAATATATTAATCCTAAGCCTTGGAGTGTGATTGTAGCTCGTAGCCTGTCAGAGTCCAAGATTGTTACTTCCTAAATCTCAGAAGAAAATGTAAGATTGCTTTTTCCCACTTCCCTCTTCGTGTCATACACACAGGAATTAAAATGGGCAGGTTGCCATTTACAGGAGAATTCATTAACGACCTGTAACAATAATTTAATGTGGACCAAAATTAATATTTTTCCATCTAAAACACTTAACACATAGGAAGCTCCACTCAGCTGCTACATCCCTGCACATTAACATTACATTTGAGTAGTAAAGGCCATTAATGAGCTCTACTTAATCATTTGGTGAAGAACATTGCAGAAATAAAAGAGCTGATCTTCTGTTATGTTGCTGATGCTGCTGGGCAGCAGCCTCCTTTGCTATGGGTAATGTCCTCCGTAATGGGCTATTGCATTATCTTTGCAAGGTTTTATGGAAATGCAGAGCTTAGTGTAAATGAGCCTGTTGTCTCAAATGTGTGTCTTCTATCATTTTATACTGAGACAGCAGGCTTGTTATTATTCATTTAACTTTTTCAAAATCACCTACAACACTGAGACACAAAAGGCTAGAGTCACATTTGGCTTTAAAGGGACAGCGACATAAAGATGTGGGAAGTTATTTTGTGTGTCGTAGTTTTGATTTGGTGCATTTAAACTTCTGTAAGATTGGTCCTTGGAACATTGGTTGAAGTGCACAGGCAGAAATAAAATCATGGCATCATGCTGGATTTTTTTTTACAGCGGTAGACCTATTGTTGAGGTCAGCTGACACTGAGTCTGAGGGGGGAACTTGATTGTTTGAACCAACAGACTCCTTGTAAACAAGCCATTAAGTTAAACCAGCTGCTTTTGGAAAAGTATTTTGGGATGTCAGTTATTTACTGTGTTTCCTGCTTTGAAAAGCCAGTTCATTTAATGTTAAAGTGCAGTCTGAGCATGAAAATCCAAGTGAGTTTTTATAATAGACAGAAACTGAAATGCCATCCAGAGATGACCTGTGTATGTGTACTTATTATTTAGTAATGAGGTGAAAACATTGTGACTTGGGCTTCGGGGTGCAGCAGTGTCTTTGTATCCAATGAAAAATGCATGATGTGAAGTTGCTTTGTGCAGCATTTAATCCGCACAGGAAAAATTAGGAATATGGTGTGCAAGAGATCCACATGCACACTAACATCACAACACCTAGAGGTCCTCAATGACGTTCTTGCTCTTTTTGTGTATTGACTCAGGATGACTCCAGGATGGATCTGTAAGTGAATATCATGGTGTTTGTGCATGCTCTTGCTGCTGATGCCTTTAAGTGAGCTTCCTTGTCTCTGCTGGCAGCAGGGGACCACAACAACTCTGCCAAAGATCTGCAAAGTATCGTCAAATGCTGTGGGATCACTTCTTTGCCTTGCCAAGATGTATGGCTCTTCAGCTGATGAATGAATGCCTGGAGCTATACCTTCAAGGCTACTTGTCTGCATGCTGGCTAATAATTTAGTTTGAATAGGGAGCTCCTGTTTCACTCTTTACATTCAGCTGAACGGCCTGTATCTGGTGTGCTTTTTGCAGAGGAAACGTAATATGGCCATATGACCTATACTGGCTGATACTTGGTGTTTGTTTTCAGGGAGTTACAACTTCTGAGCTTAGGTACCTGCTATGTCTGTATATGATTATTACATAACTGAATCCATTCCACACAGGCTGGATGGCTGTATTGATTTCAGAATACATTACAGCAAATAGCTTCTGACATAATCGATAGGTGTCAGTGTTAGAGGAACAGTGAAGGTTTAAGTGTGTAAGGGATCCACAGGCTCAATAGTATGTCTCATACAAAAACCACATAGCACCTGAAAGTCTACATTCATCAGCTAATGGATCAGCAGCTGTGGATTGTATTTCAGTAATTTTTCAGGAATTGACGTAAACAGGACAGGTCGTTGTAACTAAGAATGATTAGATGGTAAGTGTAATCCACCCGCCAGCAGATTCCGGCTTCACTGTTGACTCTGTATGAGCTGTGTGTGGTTTGATTGGATTTGATCAAATCGGATTCCAGTCGTAAATCACCCTTAAAATCGATTTTTGTAGTTCGTTTGGTGGGAAATAAACATTCCTGGTCATGGAGTTGACCAGGACTTGACAAAAGTTGTCTTGAATATCAATGAGCACCAAACATAAATTATTCAAAATGATGGGGACATAGGTTTTTTTTTTTTTTTTCTTTTTTTCAAGCCGTCTCCCTCAGGATGTGCTCATGTATCCAGTGTTAACACAGACTGCATATCATACCTTAACACTGTGACCAAGTTGTTCACTCATTTGAGTAGGCATGTGCCTCGGCCTAATGGGGACAGGAAGGCTTTATTCCCAGCTATCAGTTCACAGCCCCCCCTTCTCTTTGCAGGTACAAAATATGCCTTACTCATCTCAGAGCAAGCAATTAAATTTCACATTAACGTCTCTCCTTAAGCATAACCATCTATCACCGCTCAATAATTAATTTTATGTGCATTTAAATGTATGCTTAAGCCCATTTGGCCGATGACCAGGGACAAATCATTTGCATATGATGTACTGTGTGTAAATTTACAACATTTTCCTGTATGCCGTAAAATAAATAGCATGATAGCTGAGAGCAGTGCTGACAAGAATTCCACAGCCAACATATTCTCAAAGACATAAACAGTGTAGTAATAAATTGTAAGCAATAAATGCTGCTGTATGGATCATCTTCAACTAGACACCTAAGCGGAGCGTCATTAAACGGCTGTGCCTCTACCCTTTTGACTGATCTTGCCACATAAATTTTATCTGTAATAACTCTGACATTGTAGTATACCATTTAGCAAAGAACGAGGAGTACAATGAAATGAATATCTTAAAAACCTGCATAGAAAAAAAAAAAAACACCAAAGACAGTGAGAAACCATGATATAAAGTGTTATTATGAAGGTCTGTTGGATTCCTTATATCTTATTTTGGCTTTTTTTTTTTTTTTTGGAAAATTGTTGGTTTAAAAAACTGCAAGAAATGTTCATAAACATGGTGAAAACACAGATGCCTATGATTCTCAGGATGTAGGAGTTGAGCCAAAAGAGCATAGAACTGGCAACATATGGATTTAAACCATAACTTGCTCAAAGACATTTAACGCCAGTTTATGCTGAATACTTTGATGTGTAACTGTGGCTCCATTTTGAATGTAGAGCCAGCAGCCTCTTTGACTTTGTCATCTTCCTCTGGTGCTTGAATAAAACACAGGTATGGTCCTTTAATTTGAGCCATAGCTTCCTCCTGCAATTCCCCCACTTTCTCTCTCTCTCTCACTCATTCATTCACTCACTCTCTCTGCTTTGTCTTCCTCCTCCTCCCTTTCACACTCTGATCAGCCCAGGAAAGGGAAAGGGCTTGTGTGCAACCTGAGGATCACTGGCAGACTGAGGAAGCAGAGAGAGCGTGCACATTGTGTTTTAGCCTGTAAGGTAAGATGATGCTCAGGGATAGCAGCTGGTCTTCACACTGGACCACAGTTTTTGTGCATTGAGGGATATAGAGGTGTCCCCGAGAGCAGATATTAGAGGTTACATTGATATGTGATCTGCTGATGTTTGAAACTCCTGCTCTTGAAATGGGAAGTAGAGTGGTACTGTAATCTTAGTACTGACTCGGGCACTCGTTCATATTTTTTTGTAGTGTTGTGGAATTGTTTGTTTTAGGGAGGATTTTCTGAATACAACCTGAGTTTTTTTTTTTTTTTTCTGGTTTAATTTAAAAATCTCTGAGTGTGAGGCAGATTTTAGACAAAGGATCAATGCATGGTAGTTTGCCTTAAGTCAATGTGCCTGCTTTATAGTTACGTTTACCATTTCCAGTCCTAGAATAGCTGGAAGAATAACTTGCCTTCTTGAAACAACTTCCAGGGCATAGAAGACAGGCATTTTCTACTTTCAAAAGGGCAACTTGAAATTCCTTGCATTTAATTATGGCTATGTATAGCTGGAGGCTAATTCCAAATTACCATATGTTCTGAGGTGTGCTGCCTCAATTTGTGACAGGTTGTTTTGCATGCTGCAGTGGCTGCAGCTATTTATGTTTGAATGTTTAAGAGGTTGTTAAATGGGTCATCATTTGTACGTTGAGGCTAATAGGAATCATGTCTGATACAATATAAAGAATTATATTTATTTGTTTCACAAGAATTGCCCAAAATTGAAGGCCTGTGACTGCACAGACTTTATTTGTTCCTTACAAATAACAGCACACTGTATTTCACAGTAGTGAGCTTGCAGTGATGTGCACACCGACCAAGAGGACCCAGTGGAGGGAGGACCTGCAGCACTGCCGTAAGGACCATGGTTTCTCCAAGAAAGTGCTTCTCAACTGCTGTCTTGTGCGTCGCATCATCACCTGGGCCTCCCCAAACCCTAAAGGTACAAAAAAAAAAAAAAAACTGATCCATGGCTACAGACGAGAGCAACACACAAACAAGATGGATCATTTTATGCGTATGAATTATTTTTAATCGCCACTAATTGATAGGATAATTACTTGTCAGCGGCAGTGGTTGGTCTGAGTCGGTACTGTCTGGTCTCAGCGGTAATGTTCTAGCTTGTATGGAAGAGACCAGCTGTGATTCTGGACTGGCTGTGGTCAAACACATCAGCATTATACAGAGACATTGTGTTTGTGTGGACAAGTACTGAATTTTTTGCATATAATATATGAACCTCAAAAATGACCACTGTAAACTTATAACTTGACCACACAAAGTGAAAGAAAAGAAAAGCCCTTAATTGAAGAACCAAGAAGCTTGACTCTGGCTGTCAACGCTTTTTAAAACATTGTGGTATTGATAAATCATATTTTCACTTTATACAAACGCCCAGATTTATGATGTTACTGGGGGAGGGAGGTGGGGCGGGATCAGGAAGCATTGCACCACGAGCCACGGTCGACACCTCCACTAAATTAATTCACTTTGAACTTAGATCAGTATTGATTTCTTCTTGGGTTATATATTCACAACGAACATAAAGCCTTGTAAGACAGGATTTATGGCTTCATTTCTGTGCAGTGAGAAAACACTGGGCTGTCACTGACGAAGACGGTTCTGTCATCTTTAGAAACATTTGAGAACATAGTGAAGCCCCTAATGTCATATTAGGAAATTACTTTAATGCATGTTTTGATTTTTAATTACTTATTTTTCAGCAATAAATTTCAGATGTGGATGGTAATTTAAGCTTAGTTTGGTCTTGTTCGCCCTCTGTACATTTACTTTCTCTGGAGGAGGAGGAGATCAGAGGTTGCAGGTTACACTTGCTCAGTTCCCATCATTGTTATACCTCAGCAAAATGTCAAGCAGAACCATAAAACCTGGAGCTTTTTGTTATTGACAGCTGCTGTTTCACACTGATGTGGCTTGTCAGCGGTGAAGACAAATGAGTTGTGTTTGGGTCTGATTTATGATGCTATTAAACAGTCATGAATGTCACTGTAGGGATCCCTAAGTGACATCTGCACTGAGGATTTTTTTCTGCAGGGGAAAAATAACAGGGAATCCAAAACAACTGTTCTTGACATGAAAAACAGAAGATGGATTATGTTTTTTCAACCTTTTATAAAAAAAATAAAACCGAGAAAGCTTTTCTCATTTTCTGTTGGTTAGACTAGTGTCATCAGGGCAGGTGCAAGCTGTAGACCACATAATCAGTCTAGTTTCTTTTTGTACATAGCCTTGGGTTGGTCTCTGCCTGTGTGCGTGTGTGTGTGTGTGTGCGTGTGTGCGCGCGCACATGCAAATGTATGCATGGGAACACATAACATACAAGCAGGTGGCCACAGCTGGAGCCACACCAGGACCCAGGTGTTTCTGTCAGCCACATTTGAATTAGGGAGCGTATATTTCGACTTTCATTGTTTTCATTGCTCCCTTTTCATTGGAAACGTGATGCATTTTGATGCCACTTTAAGTTTTGGTTTTACTGCAATAAGAAAGAAACTTTTTAGAATGGCATTGCAGAAATTTCTGCCAGAACTAATTGTTTTCATTTGCTGAATTAATTAGTACTCATGTCGCTGTACTTAAAGTTTTACAAGAAAACCCGGAGTTAGAGTGCTTAGGGTATTATGTTTTATTCATGGCTGTTCTTGTCACTAGGTAGCATCTCAAACTAATAACGCTACCCCTTGGTGTTGCCTGGAATAACCGATGATCAGCTCTAAACTAGACAGATGGCACATTTACCTTTGGGATGTTGGAGCAGTCTGCAAAAAATGAGCATGCTCACTAAGGCTGGTGTTTCTAAAAATACACAGGTCTCAGGGGCCGTTTTATGAGTCCCTACTGTGTCTGTGACAAAACCAGATTGGTCAGTTGTTGTTTCCACAGGGCTGAATGCTGACACAAATTGTTTGTCATAAACTCTAGCATGGTAAAAATCCCTTATTGTACCTTGTCTTCTCTACCAGGAGAGGGCAGCAAGCTACAGAACAAATGTATAACTGACTGCTGCATTCAGCGCAGTTCAGCAGTGCCTTGAAATAATACTGAGTTCTGCCAATTTAGATGTGAAGTAATTTGCATTGGTCATTTCATTTGGTTAGGAAAACATTACATAATATGCATTAACATGTACATGATATTTTCCATAGCAGTGCCTGAGAAAGAACAACTCGGAGTTTGCAGGCTAGTTAAGGTAACACTGATACTGATTAATGCCGTCTGCTGCAGTTGTTTTCCTGGCTTTATCAAACCTAAAGATCATGGTTATGAACAAGCGTAGGCACTATAGCAATACCAGTACAATCCAATGCAACAACCTTGTAACACTACCCCCTCCCCCCCCAACACATCACGTGTCTTTTAACACTCAGGTAGTGATTCCGTCATAAATTCTCTGAATATCTGCACTGCAGTAGAAATTCAATGGCCCCAAATGCAGTAAAGCTAAGATGTGTCTCTTTGCTGAAAGTGGCACAAACCAACAGCATTCAACTATGTGGACATGATTATGGAGGGTTGACTGGAATTCAGGTTCATGGTTGTACATCCAGAACATAGTTTAGAGCATATCAGTGTCCATCAGCTGTAAATACCACTCATAGTATTTTGTTTCTTTGTTCTCTTTTTTCTTTTTTTGTCCAGACACATTTTCATCAGAGACTGAGACATGACAATGAGTTGTTTAATTAGTTTCCTACTGGTTTTTCCTTTAGTGTGTATGATACTGTGGGTTTTACTGTAGTGTTATGCAATCAGTGATTTCATACTAATGTGTTTCTCAGTGGTAAATCCACATCTCAGTGCTTGTTAATTCTAATCTTACACTTTTGCAACCTCTGGATAATACTTTCCTCAGATCTGTGCAAGATTAATATAGCTTTTGACATGCTTGATTATTTGATCTTATACAGTAAATCTTCTGCATCTGCATCATAGCATGCATCACTGTTGTATGCATGCTATGAAACTTTAAGCATCTCACCTGGAGACTGCAGTACAGGATCCTCTCCTTCACAGAGCACAGAACTGATTTACTTCTACTTTTTCAAGTCTGAAGTTGTAAATTCAGTAGGTTGCATATATTCATTTTTGCTGTGAGACTAAAAACTTGACTCGACTTGATTTTGCACATTTGCATAAGTTTGTGTTACCTAATAACCTTTATTTTGGTTTGTCTGTTTCTCATCACTCATTTAAAATGTAACAGCAGAGAGTTTGCTCCCAGTACGATACCACATCCAACAGTTTGACATGGGGAGAGTAATTGCTAGGAGGGCCCTTAAAGCTGAAGTAATAATACCAGTCATCATGGTGCTTTGTTTTGAGGAACAACTTGAATACTGTATCATTTGGAGAGTCCTGGCTTGTTTGTCCTTCATGACTATAATTCTGTGCGATCGTGTAGTGGGCAGTATTTTTTGACAAATCCCAAGTAGGCCTGTAGCTTTTGGCCTCAGTCGCTTTCAGCGAAGCAACTTGCTTTTTATTTTAATCCATTTTCCCGCATAGTCAAGAGTGCAGGCCTCTGTAGATCTTTGGTGGAAATGGGAAAAGGCAATGATGGATTAGTGGGAAAGTTGAGGCAGCGTGCAGCCTCTCAGTTCGGAGGATAGGGGAGAAAGAGTGATTGTCCAGGGACTGCTGGCTGGCTGAGATGCAGACTTGTCCTACTGTTGTCATTTATTTGATTCATATATTGTTAAACAACACGATGCTGGGGAATGAGGGGGAAATGAGCCAACAGTGATACCTTTCCCTGACATTAATCTTTTTGTAGTGTTAGCTTGTGCTGTGACAGCCAGAAGGAAAGCACTCCATGTTGTTTTCAAATAATAGGCTCTATGATGATGATGGTAACTTTAGTGGCCAACAAGTTTCATATATCACATATATGCATCCTTACAATCTTGCATATGTTGCTTGGGTTTAACCGCAACTTAGTTGTATTCTGATGGACACAGATTTTGTAGATTAACTCAAAGGCTTTTGGTGTATTTTATTTTGTTTATTTACCAATACAAATAAAGTTTATGGTAATCGTCTTATCGTTTACATCACAAAAGGTTTCTGATCAATGTGAAATACGGTTGATGCTCCTCCTGGCAATTCTATAAAAGGCTCAAATATCACCCAGCCCAATCACATGATTGTTCCATTATGTCACACTACAGTGAGCCTGGCATTTTCTCTCAGACCTGATCACAACCCACATCCACAACCCACACCCTAGTCCGAGGGTAGGCAAGCCCAGCACGTTGTGTCGGGGCTTGTACTAAATTAAGAATCTAAGATTGCTGAACATTGAGGCCTTCCAACATTGCTAGTGGTTTAGAAGTTGCTTCATTGAGAGATATATTTATTGTCTGTTGATGATGAGGTTCAGGTCATTTAGCCAAAGAAAATAATGTCTATGAAATGTGAAGACTAACGAGCAGTTTCCAAGAAAAGCCTTGAATAGTCACAATTGAAGCAGGAATAAGTAATGCTCTTTCTGATGGGGGTTAAAGGGCGTTTTCACCTAAATGAATTTATAATGTACAAGTATCAAAATAACATGTAGCCCACCAACTAATTTTTTAAAGGCTGTTGTGAATATTGTGATTTATTCCTCTTGTATGAAACAAAATCGTAGCAGCAGGAGCAGCGATATCATGACTGTTCCTCTTTCTTCTATTTGAGAAATAAAACCATTCAGCATAAAATGAAGCTGTAAAAGGTCCTTATCTGGTTTTATACAGCAACATCTTGGAAAACTTCTGATGCAGTTGACTTTAATCATCAGCGTCATCAACTCAGCCTCAGCATGGCTACCTTCTTTCTCACATGTCCTCCTTTCTGTGCATGTCAGCTGATGATACAGTCATTAGGTGGTAACCTACTTCAGTCTAGTGTTTGTATTGTAGCAGCGGCCTGGGTCCTCTATAAATAGGATCTCCTGATTGATACCTCGTACAGTGAAGCCTCGTAAGCCTTTGGCTGCCTGAGGCCAGAACTGACTTTCTTGTGTGTGTCACTTGGCTTTAACACACCTGTCCCCATCACTAATTTATTTCCCCTGCCTGTTTCTCAGGCAGCATCCAAGCACCAGACAGAGAGCTTCATTGCTGGGCCTGGAAGACCACATCAGTTCATCTGTTTCCTCCCCAACACAGCGTCTGATAAGGTGTGATGAGTTAAACATTTAACACACAGTGAAAAATAAGCCTCTCTGGGTTACTGTAATTAGATATTCGTATGGTTTGAGTGACATAATCTTTAGTTTGTAGTATTGTGAATACAGTTTAATATAATAGAAGTCTAATCTACGTCCTGTTCATTTAATATTGAATTTTCTAATCACTTAGCTTTGTGTAGATATAGAGATGAGATAGATAGATGTACATATTTAATAGGAAAACTGTTTTCAGGCTTTATCATCCATAAATCCAGGGAAATGCAAATGAAGAATAAGCAATAACATATTGCAGTGTTTCTGACAGCTGACTTATGGCCTTACCAATACAAACAATTAGAAATGCTCATGTGCAAACTGTTTATTGCTGATGCAATTATTAAAAACCTAGTTTGAGAAGCAGCAGTGCAGATCAGTTCTGGACATTTTCACCACATCCTTAGGAAACGTCACGTTGACTCAAACCATTTTGCCATGACCAACATGTCTGATATGTGATATGTTAGTGACAAGTCTATCACAAGGTGTGAGCAGTGTCCCAGCTGGCTGCAGTGTCCCTGTCACTGTGGGAACAAACAGAAATAAGACTGGAGTCCTATTGAGAGCATCCACCAGTGCACCTGTTTAGCAGGGTGGTGCCAAATGACACCCAGTTTTCTATCTTATTAGTTTTATACTCTGTCACAGGATTGCACAGTAAAGAAATGTTATAAATTACCTGTGGACATTTTGTTATGAAGCTGGAAGTGTGTGGTCATTTTGGAGATGTTTGGCTAGTTCCACTGCATATAAAGTGATAGGCTGCTTATTTAGCATTTGACTGAATAGTAAATCTTAAAGGGGTGAGACCTTAACTCTTAAAGCCTTTAAACTGTTTACCGAGTTCTATGGCCAGTCTTAAAATAATCACTAGTCACATCAATGTTGTAAAGAAGAGTAGCAGATTAAATTGGTTGAATCAATTAGCATGGATATCCATCACAGGATTCAAATAAAATAAAATATATAATAATAAATAAATTAACTCCTCCTTTGAGATGGATTTGGTGGCTGTAATATTGAAAACAGGTTATAGTCATGGTGCAGAATTTGTTTTAATGTGACTACCTCACATTAGTGTTTTCTTTTTTACTTGGCTTATGCTCTAGTTGTTGTTCTTCAGTTTTAAGAGTACATATTTGCTTTGCGCTCCTGAGTCAGAATGAATAATTAAATGGTGGTGACTTTGCAGCCTCATTAGGAAGGCAAACCACCAGCACCCTGATAACAGAGATAGACTTGCCTGTGTGTCTTTCTGCCTGTATCTTTACACTGATCTACACACTCTGGAAAGCTCTTGTCTGTCACTGGACTTAGTTAATACTTATAAATTACACAGGCGAGAGTAAAGGACTGGTCGTCATGAAAACATCAATTCAAGTTAGAAATACCATTATTACCATTATTACTCTCTCAGAGCCCGTCACATTCTGACGGTCACATTATGAGAGTAATTCCTGCCTTTTGGGGCGACTTTAATGCTGCTGCCATTTGAAAACTCTTCTAGTTTTGCCAGCATCTGTTTTACCAGTATCTTACAGTCTGTGTGACTAGTGAGCAAGGCTTACAATACACACTACTGCAGCTAAAAGGACATCTGTGTTATACCAGATACTGTACATGGAGGGTGAGGACTGAGAGAGACGATGTAAAAGGCAAGAAGGCGATGGTGGAGTAATTAATGGGAGAAAGGGTGGAAGGAATAGATAAAGACAGTGTGTGTACAGGAATAGACAGAGACAGATGGCTGAAGGTGAACGCTCCGTCTGAAATGGCAGAAGAAAGTTTTTACAGCTCCTGTAAACCTGCTCCTCTGAGACCCAGGTAGAAATCTGTAGAACAGACTGGAGTCTGCTGCAGTTGGCCGTGTTTGACTAAACTACTACAATTCCTCTGGTATTAGGTTTGACTGGAACATTATGAAGAAGCAAATAGAGGGCAAAAGCTATATAGTTTAATATGTGGCACAAATTCACTACCCATGTGTGAAAAATAAACATTTTCACTATACAGGTGCCAAAATCTGGCATTGAATCCTCACCTATATAACTAAGATGTTGGGATATGTGGATCATATTTAATTGCTGGTGGTGCTAGAAGAAAAGTCATGGGTTCAACGATTCATCAGTTTTTGTTCCTTGGAGAATTACATTTCCAGTGCTGTCCAACTAAGAAAGAAAGTTCAATTTGTTATCTTTGTCATAGTTAAGGTCCCTTTCTCACTGTGTAAGAGGAACCTGGTGTCTTATTAGGCCCTTGGTAGCATTGACTAAATCCACAATATTCATTTCAAATGACACTTCTAGGTTTTTCTCACTTTCACAGAGAATGAGGTTGGCAATGTCTCACCCATGGAGCAACACATTAAGGGCAACGTCTGTGTTTGCTGCTCTGATAATGGCACCAGTCCCATTTGTTCTCACTTTAGGGGAAAATCGGGAGAGCTCCCAGCGGACTAGGGCTACCCTTCTTAAGTAACTGTGGTAGTTTGTGCATGTCGGTCAGTCCGCAGACGTGCACCCTGCAGTAATTAGGTCAACAAACCACACCAGGCTCCTGCAAGAAACCAAACAAAATGAGGTCATGGAAAAGAGAAGTGTCTCAGCTGGCCTGCAGAGCTTTTTAGCATGGCACGATATATGCTTGTTATGACAGTTAACTATCATAACACTAACAGTCACTTGCCAGTATAAATTGTCTGCAGGAGTTCTTGCTGTGTGTTTGCTTGACATTGTAGAAGCTACTTAAGTAACAGCACCTATTATGGAGTAATAGTACTTTGTCATTACACTCAGACTGTAGTGTGCAGTCCACGGTTGTTTACAGGGAGACAGACCTGTGCTTGAGGGAATGGCACCTTATGTAAAACAGAGGACATTAGCCCAGCACCCCTTGTGATGCATTTCCTTCTTCTTCTGGGAGTGCTTACTGGCAGTTCGCTTTCACTGATGAATTTCAGATGCGATGGTCTCAGTGCAGTGCTAATGATCATTTGAACTGCATGGTGGTGAGTGTAATTTACCCATTCCCAAGGCAAGTACTAAGTTGTTTTATTGTTCTCATCTCACAAGAGACACTAGTGCTGTGTCCCCCTCCCGCTGTTAAAAGGTTCAAAGGAAGCCATCATGAGTAACTGAAGAATAACTCAATTAGGGGTTTGTATGTGTCTTTATTACCCCGTGTAGTCATGACATTTAAGTGTCTTATTTCCAGTAGGACCTTGTATAATGACATTCCTGTGACAATCTGACATTTTTATGGAATGTATATGATACTGAAGTTGCCTCCTGTGAGGGACTTTTCAGGGAACCTTGATTTGTGCAGTGTGTCTTGGCTCTGGGCTGGTTAATAATGTAGATGATCGTTCACCAAATGCTAATTATTCCCTGAGTACTGTAAATGATTATTATTGGTATAATGGCAACTGTTTTTGAATATTGAACAGGATTATTTCATGTTGCACTCATGTTGTGATTACCACTGATGATTTGTCCTGCTGACTTTGGTTACCCCCTGACTTTTCATGTAGGTTGACGTCTGTGGTTTTGAATGAAACACTTATGGCTTATAAAACCACTAGCATAGCTGCAGACTCTTGTTAAAGTGGTGAGTTGTGATAGCATCATGTACGGTGGTTGTCGCTGACCCTGATTTGTCGTGTTAGACATGGTTCAGTCTGATTGAGTCTTTGATCTATGCTCTGCTGTTGTAATTCTGCCTTCGCTCTTTATTTATTTATTTATTTATTTTTAAAGTGTTCATTCAGTTGTTAGTCTCTGCATGGGCCATAACAATGGCAGTTAGTGCACCTTTGAGGTTTCAGTCCGAGTCATGAAATAAAAAGCAGCCAACAGCAGTAAACCCAAATCTCCTGCCTCATATTCCCCGTCTTCATCAAAGCTCAGGGCAACGTCTGCCACATTATTAGTGAGCCAAATAAAGACTGCCTCTGTGAATTTGCTCCAGCGCACTATAGCTCTTATCAGTGATTTAGTGTATCAGAAGTCATGCTCACTGCATGCGCTTTGGTTTAGATATTTCAGGTCTTGTGTCAAAGTTGCTTCATGATTTTGCAAGGGAGGAAAAAGTCCAATAAAACGGATGCAACACGTTCCTGGCTGTACTTGGGATGTGATATAAATGATGTGCATGTATAGTCGCTTTTGCTCGGTTTCATCAGCACGTTAACAAGGTCTCTGCCTCTTATTGGCTCTACTTAGCCTCACTTTCAGTTCTCCTCACAGACTGATGAAAGACCAAACGAGCCCTACTGAGAGAGATTTACATACCCAGCTCCCAAATGATTAACATATAAAACTGGAGTTGTGCAACTATTCAAAAATGTATCAAATGCTGCAAACGTCTGATGCTGGTTTCTCGATGGACTGATTTGTATGCAGAGTGCCTGACCAGCAAATCAGAATCGATGCCCTAGAAAATCTGTGATTTTATTCAAAACTTGAGATTTGCATCTTACTCCACACTATCAACAGGATTTTGAACAATTCCGAGCTGGGGATGAAAATATGGAAATAGAGAAGCGTCCTCATATATCACAACTTATCACACTGTCATGCATTGTTTTTGTGTCTCTATCGTATAAATTTATTTAGGAGTCAGCCCAGACATGCTGCATTTCAATATGCAACCCCTGTATAAATTACGTCTTTCTGCGTTATGGGTAGTTCCAATCATGATTTCTAGTTGTTTTATCACTATTCTTGAAATATAGGGGATTTAACGTACAGATTACATGCATTAAAATGTATCGAGACCTTCTGTCCCTCATATATCCTACTTATGATCGATAAATTGATATATGAAACAAATGTTCCAGCTGTAATTCTAACAAAAAGAGTCTGAGAGAAGTGAGAACATTCAATACTTGACCAACTCCTTTTCATATAGAAGCATCACTCTACAGTATAAACGCCTAATTTTAGTACCATCTACATTTTCCCAATGGCATACTCTGCCCTTCCCCCCCCCCCCCATTCAGTCACCTGCAGAAAACAGTAAGAGATTCATGATGTCTGTGTTTTCAGTGTGCCATCACATTTAAGGACCTGGCTGGCCTGAGCAACAGTAAATATGGGGCACTGATGTTTTCTAGATCACTATTGTTTTTGCTCTCTGTGAAGATGAATGCTGGCCTTTTACTCAATCACTCTGAGTGATGAGGCTGCCGAGGAGAGGATGGAGTCATTTACTGCCCCTTGGCTTGATCTGTTCATTTCCCAGACATGTTGCACTTTTACTTCTTTGTCTTTCTCTCTCCAGTTGTTATCATTGTTCAGTGTTAAAAATATTATTTTATAAATGTATGTAGCCAAAGAGTGAAGTAGTCTAATGCTTATTAGAACGCACCTAAAATCTTAGGATGAGCCCGACAATCTTCCCCTAAATGTTATTGGTGACAAATTCACTCAGTACACACTGAACTGAAAACATCTCATCTGTTAAACATTGCTTATTAAGATTCAGACATTAGCATCACCTGTATGTCTTGTCAAGCTACAGGGCCCTATGCATTAATGTCTTTGGCCTCACATTATAAGATATACAGTGTCCTTTGCTGTTTGATAAGCGCACCAATTTGAAAGAAGGTCACTGCTCAGCTAACAGATGAAGGCAGGAACTGTCTTTGGTTCAGAGCCAGAGGTGGATCCTATCTTCACGACAGCGAGTCAAACACAATCAGTGTCTATTAAATTGTTGTACGGGGCTGTAATTTTAATGACGGTATGGGGGGGAACAGGAAGCATCACAATAAGTCTGGCATTTTCAGCTCTCAGTTGTGGTCCCAAATGTGGCAAACACTGGCAATCTATGTTCTCTAAGAAGTCAAATCAGAATTAATAGCGATTTAATGTCCTTCCAGCACTTTTTGTTATGATCCGTCTCCTCTCGGTCTATCATACACTCCGCTGGCAGTACTCGAGGCTTATCTTCAAGGACATTGTTCAGTGGAAAGATAAGATTTTCGACGTCATAAGTATTTAGAGAAAAGCCCCAAGCAAGGTACAAAGTGCTTATCATGAGCAGTCTGAGTTTGAAAATATATCAAGTGAAATTTATGAACAAAACCAAATGTCAATATGGCAGCAGTGTCACTGCGACCTTAAGAGCATTTGGGATTGCTTCAAACAAGTAAAGTCCATGTAAACGTTTCGGGGTTTTATTATTTCCTGACTTGCAAAGGCAATAATGTCCCTTCAAAACAGGCCCAAAGTCATTTTGACCATTTCAGACTCTCAATTAAAATGCAAATGGGAAAATATAAAGACTTATCTTTGAAATGGATGTTCATCTTGTTTGGGGTTAAGTTTCTCAGAAAATAAGAGCTTTTCATTACAGACCCCTTCCCAGCTGTGTGTGGATGGCCAAACAAAACAAGTCATCCTTATCTGGGTCTTGTTAGAGAGCCTTCATCTCGGCCCCGGTAACGTACCTGAGTGTAGATAAAATATCGCCTGTGCATCTGAGTAGTGATGACTGAGGTGCGCAGTACTGGGAGGAATGTCAGATAGCATTTCAGGTTTCGGTGTGCTGTTCGAAGTATCCCATCAGCAGATTTATAATGAAGGAGATTATATCAGTTTTCAGTGATGACCTTTTCAAATTCAATTCCAAAGAATGGTAATGAATCCCAATGAAAACCGACTGCAGTGGGCATCTTGATTTAGGCTTTTAGGCAGAGCCCAGTTTTAAACCTGCCATATGTTCACTGTGATGATCCATCATTCTGATGAAATGGAGAATATACTCACTGACCTGTTAAGTGCATCAGACCAGGAAAGTGCATTTTAACGTAACGAGCCGTCCCGTATGTTTTCAGGAATAGCCTAAAGGGAGCAGTTGTACACTGTCTAGTAACTTTAGAAAAGCCACGACTTGTTTTACTTCACTCAAACGCAGCAGCTGATGGCCTGTATCGCCTCCCTTTTCAGGATGTGTTTGGTGTTTGAGGTGTTCAAGTTGAAGTAATCCTGTTTATATACTTCACATGTTAAATGAATTAAATAATTAACATGCTTTAATGCCCTGAGTTGTATTTGTTTCCTATATTTGTTAGCAAATGAATGGACTTGCTTAAGCTGAGGTTGTTTTCCTCCAGGCACTTTAGCTCCATTAATCCTTTAATCATTTAAATGTAATGGTGTCTTCTAAATGACACGTCAATTTTTATAGCTAAATCCACACACTTGACACCATTAGACAATAAGATTAGCAAGATGTCATTTTTTATTTATGTATATATTTGTTTACATTAAAAAGATAAATTGGAGGAAAATTGAGCATTGGATTTTCAGCCTTAGGTGTCTCCATGTTTCAGGAGGATTAGGTGTTTTCTTTTGTTTTTATTGTTGTGTATAATACTGGATATTTGGGGGACGAGGGGGGGTTCGATATTGGATTGTATAAAACAGGCTTTTTGGTAATATCACCTTAGCCACTGTTCTTTATACCTGTATACTGCCTGCTGAGTCTGTCTTAGGTCTGTCACTGCTCATTCATTGAACGCCTCATTTTTCACAGTAAACCCCAGAGAGTTTGTCGAGAAAGGTGCAGCAACATCACTGACCCTGTTTTGTGGGGCTCTCTGTCAACACAGGGCACAAATGTTGTTGCTTTATTTTTTTTTTTCTAATATGCTCTCAGCAGGATCGCCTAACCTTTTTCAGCTTAACAAAATCAGTGAACCTTTTCACTAAATCCACCTTGTGTGTACTTTACCTCTCCTTAGAGGTTACTATAGCAGCCGTTTTGTCTTTATGCTGTTAGTGTGTCCTGTGTCTCCTGAGCTTAGGCTTCTTTGTTCTCCGCTGGTTTTGCACAACCCTGATCCAGTGTTTTGGGCCATTTCGTCTAGAAAACTCTGTTTACATTTTTGAGGATTAACATTAAAACCCAAACAATTCTTTGGATGGTGTGTGAGATGTGTATGAGTTAAAACAATTCAGTGTCTTTGACTTTAGCAGCCAAGTCATGTCTTTGAGCTAAACTATAAACCTTAGATAAAGAGACAGCTCTGCACCTATGCCCTATGACTTTATTGGGTTTACCCCAACAGAAAGTATGAGTCAGACATAAGTGATAAACTAAACACCACAGCTCACCCATCTTTTCCTTTCCAAATTGATTTTTTTTTTTTTTAGTTCTGCTCTATGTCGAGGGAGTCATTATAATGCGTCCATTTAAGGCTGGCTGCAGAAAAATGTAAAATTCCAACATTGCATCTATTGAGTCAGGTTTTTACTGCCTCTGTTAATATGAATATGGATTCAGATTGTGGCTAAAACACATTCTCTACATTTTCCAGGATTATTTATTTGTTTAAGGATGTTCTGTCATTGTGCATGTTTGGCAGTGATGCATCACATTACCACCTTATTTTTGAGGCTCATGAAATTGTGTATTCAGTAAGCCGTTCTGGGCAGAGAGCCCAGACTTAACTGGTTGATTTGAAATTGAATGCATCAGGCTGCATTTACCAGTATATCTACTGTTTCCAGTTATTTCTCCTCTTACTGTTGAAGTCAAATGCAGTAGAAATGTTTATGCAAGATCTCTTGAGGATGTCTTCCTATATAAACCAGTGAACAGAACTAACATTGCAGTATTTCCTTTCTGTGTACTCAGCAGTGTTACTTGCTCTAGTGAGGTAACTCATGTCAATAAGCTTTTTTTCCCCCATGTTTCTTTACTTGGTTTTTTTTTTTTTTGGGCCAATGCTCATTTGCAGATTTTCATTTGTGATGGTGATGTTGCTTTTGTTATGGTCTGCTGAAGTCTTTACACACTCCCCCATGGAGCTGGACATTTATCGTAAACATTAAGATAATTAAGATAATTCAATTTCAGTGCTTTTGTAGTTCCTTTAGGGTTTTTAAGTAGCTGTTGGGTAAAGAGAGAGAGAAGTGCAATGAAATGAAAACAGCTGTCAACTCAAGTTTAACTCACCAGATACATTAAACCTGCACATGGAATAGTGTGTGACATCCATCCTGGACTGTGCATCCACTTATTTACTTTTTCTGCTCCCTCCGAGGTTCTGTTACTGTGCTGATGGCATGTTGGCGTTTGCCCTGTTTACCAAGACTAAGCTACTGTGAGCAGTACTGAATGTGAGAGATATTGCTTGTCTCAGTGCATGCTGGTATTCAGTGATGTGTTCATGTTTAGGAAGATATTACACTCGGTGCTTGTCTAATGACAGCCTGCAGAAACAGCAGCTGCAGGGACTGATGAGGGAGACTTATAGCTCTGCTTTTAATGTGTTTTTTGTTTTTTTTGTTTTGTTTTGTGTGTGTGTGTGTGTGTGTTGGTAAAACAGTTTAATCATCTCTGTTCATTTTTCATGGATACATCTCCCACTATGCAAATAGCAAAAGTGTTATTGGATTTAAGAAAAAAGCTAACATATTAATTTGAAAGTAGACTCAACCTTGCTAAAATAAAAAGATGCCCCAATCTATAAAACTAAATTGTGAGTCACAGGCTAATGAGTGAATAAAAGACCTCATCGGCCATTAGCATGTTCTCTATGTCCAAACGTCCATAACTAATCCAGGAATGAATTTAAAGTTGAAATAATTTAGAGGTATCCTCTGTACTTATTACAAGCCTGACAATATGCACTATCTTAATTGACTTAAACAGATTTTAGTGCCGTTTTCTGGATATTGTCTAGTTTAAGGTCACTAGGTGGATCAGTTATCCAGCAGAGTGAAGTGCACTATGCTGAGGATGGCCACTTTTATAGATTTTGGCTCAGTGCTCGATCTTCAGTTTAGTGGCCAATTTTCCCAAAGCTCACACTTTCTGTCCTGTGGTGAATGAGATGTGTCATGCCCTTTGACTTTAAAGATCCAGAGGGGCTTTTCCATTTCTCTCTCCAGATGTACTTTGTGTCACAGGAGAATGCTCGTCTGTGTAAATTTATGATTTCTGTCTTGCAGCTTGTGTTCGGTGACAGACGTTGTACTGATGTTTAGCTTGCATACGTCTTACGAAGGGAGTGTATGGTAGAAATTGTGCCACTGTGTTTGATGACAAGCTGCTCTCTGTAGTTTTCCAGCTGACCAAGCTACTTTAACACAGTGAGAGGAAATGGCTCTCAGTGGTAATGGTGGCTCTCACCCCGGGGCACCTGCATTCGATGTTTTCTAAATGGATCAATATATCTGTCAACTTCTCCATGACTGAGGCATATTTCATGTTGCTTGTGTTGTTGCTACAGGCTGTTATATGAAAAAACTAATATCCCATCAAAGTCCAAGGGAAAAAGGAAGTTTCTTTGGGGCTCTGTATTCTAGGGGAAGAGGTACAATAAATGCAGAAAGTACGATTTTAAGGAACTACATCTACACCGTGGACTCGAGCAAAAAGTAATTTTTTTTTTTTTTTTTTTTTTTCTTGTAAAATATAGAAGATGATGGTCATTAGGTCAGATCATCGTTGTTCTTACTATGTGGTGCACAGCTCTGATTTTATCTTCCTCATAGCAGGGACTGAGGTGAACTTCTCAGTTCACACTTCATCATGTAAACTCTTCTGCTAGACTCAAGGGTGCTTAAGAACAGAGGGTCTAGCCAAATCATTCTGTGTCAAGGCTGTGATTACTTACACAATACTGTCTGTGTTGAGGGAGCGAGCAGAGTATTTTCATTTGAAGACGATAGTGTTTGAAAAGGAGCCTAAGGCTGTGGTTAGAGTCGCGTTACATAAGATTAGGCTTCTTGAAGTTTAAAGGGTCTTTAGTTCAAATTTCCTGTTAATATATAATATAATAAAGTTTCTGCCTGACTGAAAATTCTAGGTAAATTGCGTGAGATACATCTGTGATCAGCACAAGTTATCACCATTACTTCACGTGCTGGTTTTAGCTATTGTTATAATTCAAGCGTTAATGGTCAAGTACTTGTTTAAGGACCAAAGGAGCTGCTTCTGTGCTGTCATACATACTAAAACTATGCACCCCCCCTACACGTTTCAACATTTGTCTGTGTTGAACTGAGGTTCCATATGACTTTTTGCCTTGATCATGGTCATTAGCGTAAACATGACGCATGTTGAGAGTTTTTCCAGCCTGTATCTGGACTTGGAATGTGGCGGTTTGTTCCACGTATCGCACTTGGTCATTGTTCATTGGGCAGACAATGAAGTGGCCACCTGTTCACCTCAGAAATAGCAATAAGGCGACAAACCACATTGAACTCTTTGTGTCATGGGCACTTAGATGAGTATGCATCATAAGGCCTGAAAATACTTGCGTGTAACTGCTCCCAGGCGCCTGCATGGCAATTACAGAGGGACCTGTTTGTTTATCGGAAACATGGATTGTAATGGAAGCTACTTGTAACTAGCAGACAACAAGTGATGGAGCTGCACACATGTTAAAATTCTCAGGGGATCATGAGTGGGTGTGCCTTGCAAAATATGGACTAAATACCAGTCTGTAAGGAGGTTTGCAGACACAAACACTAGTGGATTGCACATATATCCTGTTTACTGTACTGTGGAGCTGTCTGTAGCAACAACTGCTGTTTTCATATCCTGAGAATTAAATCTACTATTTAATTACCCCTAAAAAGCTTCACAAAAAGGCTTTCTAAATACCTCCCCAAAAGACATAATCTATCTGTTATATTTTCAAAACCCTGTCAGGTTTGGTACTCTATACCCACTGTGTTGTATTTTGATTGCTAATGTATCAGACTTAAGTGCAGCTCAGCATTAGAGCTACTGTTCTGTTTTGGGGAACATGCTCCAGCCAGCCTGTTAGCTGAAGAGTTGAATTTGTCCATGAAACATACAGGGCTGCATGAACAGCCATGTACAAATCATCATTTTAGCAGACACTGAGTTTTTGAAAGTGCTTGTTCCGTTAAGTTTGGCCGACTTGTCCCCTGCCAAGGTCTATGAAAGCAAATCATGCCACAAAGGCTCAGCTACACCCCACAGGTATCCTGTAAATTAGCCACCTAATTGAGACTCTGTACTAGTTTTCTCTGCTGCTCTGACCCACTAAGAAGTTTCATAGAATACTTCAGGTCCTTGAAATCTTTATTTTTCTCCAAGCAACTTTTTACTCCTGCCTGCGGGACAAATCCCTCATCGTTTGTGTGTGTGTGTGCGTGTGCGTGCGTGCGTGCATGTGTGTGTGCGCTCACTCGCATAACATGCTGACAACAGCTCAAGGTCAGAGTCTGCAGACTCTTCACAGAGAAGAATTTGGGGGAAAAAAAAAAGACCTGCCTTTCTCCCAAGTGACCTGTAGATCCATTCAACCCCATTTCAGAGCAGATTTAAGCCCAGTCTTATATTTTACTGTATGTGCATCTGTCAGCCTGATGGGCATCAGTGCAGAGATGCAGCTAGACGGAGTGAAAGGTTTGCGTTAATGACAGTTTATTTCAGACGGGAGAGTTTGGCATTGACAGATGAGTGTAATTGAGGTACATTGTGGGCTAATTAGTGGAGAAGATGATGCACCTGGCTGGTCTGAATGTCATCACTGGTGCTGGACGTATCCTGTCAGACATTATTATTCCGACCTTGACATTTCGTTGTAAGAAATCTCACCAACCTCGGCTCCACAGCTTTTCTCTCTGTCCTCTTCCGATCTGACTTTTTATTTTTACAGTGTTTGTCACTCCCCGAACCACTTCCCCTGTCTGTGTCTCAAGAGCCCATGGTGTACCATTAACACAGTCCATTACTGTCACTCATTGTTTCAAAGTTCAATTACACATCATGCACCAGGCCCATAATGTACTGTCATTGCTGATTCATTGAGGTGGCCACTTTCCCCTTAATTCTCTTTTATTTCTCCTCCTCCTCCTCCTCCTGTGCCTTCTATCTCTCTTCTCCTCCTCCTCTCGGGCCAATCAGGCCACACCTCCATGGCAACCGTCAGCAAGGGTAAAACATCCACAGATGGTGCTGAGTAGAGTGAGCAGCAGGCGCACTACGAGATCAAGTGTGGGAGTGTGTCTGTTTGTGTCTGAGAGAGGCAGAGAGGGAGAGACTCACTGGATTACCACTGTACGGTGAATCCAGCAGAGTAGTAACACAGAAGAAGAGAAGGGGAGTGTTTTGCTCAGAGCAGCTGCAGGGAAAGTCTGAGAAAGAAGTGAGTGTTGGAGAAAGTAAAAGACTGAGAGAAGCCCCTGAGGAAGTAAAGCGTCGGTTAGCAAATATTAATGACCTGACAAAAGAGCACACAACATCCCTGTGGTGATCAGACAGCCTGACCCAGGAGCCGCTCAACAGAAGAGCTGGGATACAAACACATAGAGCTGTGCACATGCAAGTCGAGCACCCCTCGCCACCCTCCACTCACTCATGACCATCACTCCCACTGACACAGTCAGAGAAGTGCAGGAGACAAGAGGACACGCGACTTGTCGTGGGACTTTGTCAAACTAGAAGTTGTCACTGGATTTTTTTTTAATTTATTTTTTTAGCTGCAGTCCTCCTTTTGTGCTGACCTTTTCAAGCCCCACTCCTCAAGGAGCAAAAATGAGCTGCAGGAAAAGGTGCAAGCGGGAGATTTTTAAGTTCGCACAGTACCTGTTCAGACTCATCACAGGCACACTCAACACTGGTAAGGTTCCTGGTGGATCTTTTTTCCTCCTGTGCTTCCCTTTGTGCTAATTGTCTTAAATCTTCAGAGACTTGTATTATTCTCTGGGCAGGTTGATTCAAACCTTTCCACCTCCTTTAAGTTTTAAAGTGAGCTCATTACGAAGGTTACACCAGTTACACGGGGCTGTATTAGGACACTTGCACAGCATCAGTGTGTCATAGTGTTTAAGTTGTGTACACATTCAAGCCTGCAAACCACATCTGAGAATTGTGAGCATTTCCAGAGTATCTTGGATTTATTAGCTGCTCTGTGTGTGCAGGCATGCCTAAGTATGAAAGGTCACATGCACAGACTATGACTGAAGTCAAAAATGAAATCATGAAAGTCCAAAAGAACAAATGTGATGAAACAGCTTCTTAAAACTTGTTTTTATGTATTCAGCCTCCTTTGCTGGATACTGGTGTTGCATGCTGGTTATATATATACTGTATTCAGTGTCATTTACTTATCAGCTCCTAACTTTCCTGTTTTATTCGGTACAGTATGAGAAAGTCAAAACGCAGTCTCTGTAATAATCCAATGCCGTGAACAGACCTGATCACCCACAGAAGCAGGTTGTTGCCTCCTGGGCACTCACACAGCATTATCCAGCCTCATGTTTCTACACCTGTGTCATGCTGCATAGTGGAATATATTTTGGTTTCCGCACACACATCAATAGCTGCTCTATCAAGACGGAGAGTGAATCAATGGATTTAACAAGATTAGATCTTGGATTATAGTGGATTACCAGCAGTTTACACCAAGACTTCAATGAGGAAGATCTGTTGCCAGCAGTATCACTCACCCATCGCCGGCACTGTACAATATTATGATATTCATCAAACTGGTGCTGGGGATTATTTACATTGATCCAGAATATGTTGTGATTGCTCATCCAGTTCTTTTCAAACTGGTAGCTGATGCCACTACACTAATAGCAGCTAGTAAGCCCCTGTCCCATTGTTGCAGTAACTGAGCTTTGCTGTTGAGATGCTTGTTGATAGTCACGCTGCATTGGTGAGATGCTCCAGCATGCTGCTTGAATTCTGACATGCTTCTCATATGACTTGTGTTTTTACCAGCAGTGGATTATTCTTAGCCTTTTTCATATATTGTAGCAGGATCACTTAAAGAAAGGGATTTAAAAATTAAGATGCTCACGTCGAGTACTTCCATACAGCTGTGACCTGGTTTCTACAGTCTCCTTGACCTTAGACACAGACAGAACAAGTTGAGAGGATGGGAAGCACTTACAGAACAGTGTCTCCATCATCTGGCTCTCCTGTAAGAGGTGGAGATGGCTTTTGCTTCCCATAGCGAGTAGTACAGTCATGTGGGAGTATGCTGTTAGTTTCCATAGCTACTAGGAGGTCCATTAGGTCATGCTACCCTTCTCATTGAGTGATATCATGATTAGTGTGTATATTCTTGAGTCATTTTCTGTAGTATCCACTAGGGATGTCCAAGTAATGTCCCACTATGGCCATTTACAGCATTTTTTTTTTTTTTTTTTTTTTTTTTTAACCCGATTGGTATCGACTTTATTGAGCACAAACCCAACCCTGTCTTAAATCGAGAGTACACTTTACAGTACCATGTGGCAATATGGAAACAGAAAACTGTCCAATAGCCAGCTGTAATACCTGCAGTGCAAGCATTTCACAAGGCAGTAGCATCAGAGCTACAGTATGTTGAGTGCTACCAATCTGATACGCCTAAACAACTAAACACTCTGCACAATACAGTGAATTGGCTCATTAGTTTACTACATTGCAGCACTCAGAGGAATTTGGTTTGGATTTGTTGCTGCTGTGAATGTTGAAGTTATTATACATTTGATGTGGGGGTTGTGATTGCATTACTCATTTGGAGTTTACAAAGCTGCAGTGCAAGTGAGTTATTTAAGACACATTAGTTTCTTTACTTTTGACTGGGACATCCCTGCTGTCCATCAAGCTTTGGGTAGAAATTACCTCAGACTGTTTCTTACTTTAAGCCCACAGTGGTGGGGTGCAATTTATTTTATTCCTTTTAATTATACGCAATTAATGATTCCCTTTGCTCTAAACTCAATTACTACTATTACTACTACTACTACTTGTGCTGAGTAAGTACGTATTCTTTTTTTATTTATTGACCAAATTATCTAAAGAATAGTGGCTTGACATATTTTTCCTGAGCCTCAGGACAAAATGTTAAAAACTAAAATAATGGAATATCGCCAAAAGCCTCGTCAGAAACCTGCAGCAGCCTATTTTTAATCTTTGAACTAGAATTAGGTGCTAAGAAATACTGCATCTATCAATGCTCTTCTGATCCATACTGTGTGTTTGCTTTTCATATATCAAACAAACAAAAAAAAAAAAGGTGTATTAAACACCATTATTGGTCGTTTTCCCCATTTTCCATTTGAGTGGACCCATTTCGCAATAGACACAGTATATTATCTTCTACATTCTCATGCTGCAGATTAATATAAATGCAGTTTGACCAAAGCAAAGCTGGCTCAGCCATGTTTGAGTGACCATGGGAAAAGAATGATAGATCAAGTCATTTAGCAGATCATGGGATTTTAATTAAGATGTTCATTGTCCTAGAACAGCCTCAGTCAGTGCTTCATTGATCACTAGGTTGCCAAGGCCAGCACAAGCACCTAGAGTAGGCTGAGGGCAAAGTGCACGACGTGACCGAACAGGCCTGGGCAGATTTTGCTGTATATCACGTCTGTAATGTCATATCTGATTTTTTTTTTTTTGTCCATCTATGAACAAGAGAAGTTAATATTTGATTATCATTATCCTTATATACAAGGGAGTAATGGCAGTGTTATGAAATAATAATCCAGAGAGAATTAATTTGATGACTCCAGTGAGCACATGAAACTATTCATTAATCAAATCAGACTCTGCACCTACACAGTAAAGGTTTTAGAGATGGAGAAGAAACAGTTGGCTACCATTCATATTCATGACACCATTGTTATCTGGTCGGCCTTGAATTTTCCAGCTGTAGCAGGGAAAAGGAGACGAAACAAATCACAGATTCCCAGGTTTCTACGTTATGAAGCCAAACCACAGTGTCAGCACAAGTTCTGAAAAATAGAAACTGTTGTTGCTCAAGTCTTCAGCCCTTCTAACATGTCCAACACAGTCTTTGTGACATATGAGCAGGGAGAGCGAGCAGCGTATCCATCAGGATTATTTAGATGTCCAACAGTTGGGTGATTCATGCTGCTCTCTCTTAAGTGACACATTTTCTGTCTATTCATTGCATAGTCAGATCCGTTGGTTGTGCATTGAGATGGCTTTGTCTTTTCCTCTTCAGTTGGATTGTACTGCAACATAAATCTGCTGTTTGCTCTGAACTTTTTGAAATGCTTTTTTTTTTTTTTTTTCACATCTCTACACTTCACTTCTCTCCTGAGTGTTTCTCTGTCAGGCATCTCAGCTGCTCTAATGCATCATCCTGGTTGTTTTTCATCAGGAAAAGCTCACATGCTCATAACTGTTTCCAAGCATATTGCTTGACATGCCCACTCAACCTCTTCCTGCAACTTTTTGTAACAAGACTCAGAAAAGTTTGCTTGGTGTATGTGTGTGTTTTTTTTTTTTTTTTTTTTCTTCTCTGAATTGTCAAATATTTGATAAGCTTCAGAACATTTTCAGCAGCTATCGGTTTTAAGTATTTTTATTCTCTATCCATGCAGTGATTTTGAGTTCAGTGGCAAAGGATATTTCCTCAGTGTGTTCTTTATAATAGAGCATTGTTGTTTTGAGAAGATAAATTGGATGCACATGGCTGTAGATGCCAAAGGAGCTCTTTTTTGACTCTCTTAAGGTCAGTAAATAGGACTTTGTTACTCAACAGGGCAAACGATGCCCGTTTACCAGTGGCATTTGTAGCTATGAAGATGTGTGGCGGCTTACCAGGTCACATACAGTCCTGTCTTTGTTTTCCTCTTTGGTTTCCTGATGGCTATTAGCAGGTCATGTTCCACCTGTCCCACAAAGACAGCACATTCAAAGCCCATAATCCCTGACCAAACACTGAATATTTGATACCCACAGGCAGGTTGGGTTGACATCATGTCTGTGCAACAGTGTCCCCATTCTCAATGTCAATAGAAGTAGTTATTTTGTACAGCTGCTTGTTTATACTGGCTGTGGTTTAGACAGTGTAGTTGTGATTTACACTGAACCCGTGCAGTGCAGACGAGTGTACATACATTTTATATAGACAGTGGCAACACATTGCATATGCAGACACTTATATAAGTTACTGTCCACAAGCACATGGCTAAAATAGGAAGCAACAAACTTTGGCTTGTGGAGTAACTGCCAGCCTTTGTGCCCTTTCTGTAATAACTTGCTAAAATTTATGACTATTTTCAAGCTCAAATATTAAAGTGGGACAGGAAGACGAGAAAGCATCCGGTGTTTAAGTTTTGTTCTGAAGCTGGTTTTGAGCTCTTCTCTTACATCTAGTGAGGCTGCATTGAATTGAATGTCAAGAATTATTATTTTTTTATATGCTGTGCATGTATCTGTCGCTGAACATTTCTCCCATCATGTTTGCACAGGCGCACCAATAGCAGATGGCTAACCGTCATGTTGCATAATGTTTCCATTCATGAACTAACATGGCATTTGTTTGTTTGTGTGCAAGATGTAATAACTTAGTTTTCGTACAATCCGTCTGTAGAAAATCTTCTACACTCATCCGTACTGCAAGTTTGACCCAGTTATTTTCTATTTTCCAGACAAATGAGAATTGTAAAAAGAGTTTTCCTTTTTAAACGTAGGAAGGAAGTAGACACCAACTGACTTTCAAAGACGGGGACAAAACATGAATGGTAAACCTATTTACCTACAATATTTACTCTGGATTTATTTTGGGTAGTTTCCCAAATATGTAGATGAAACTTCTTTTTATCCACATTGTTGTTTCTGTTGTTAGTAAGATGTCGAACACAACCTGACTTGGAGCAACTGATTTTAGGATGCTGTATCGATCCAGACCATCAAAGCAACGCTGCCAAGGCTCTTACTGTATAATAAGAGAACAAGAGCTTTCTTTTTGCATTGCACTGTGACATTTCACCTGACCCCTTTCCCAGGGTTCACTGCGTTTAGCGAAAGCAGAAGACATTAGTGATGTCTGTATCAGTTTGCTGGCAGGCCCAGTTCACTGTCTGTCTCACAATATCGTTGCCTTCTTCCGGTTTCTGGTTTCTGCTTCTGTGTTGTCATCCAGCACCAGAATAGCTCAGATATTTTTTTGCCTCATGGGGGGGCTACACACAGTGCCCGACGACAGTGCGATCATTATCAAGGTTCACTGTTAGCAGGTCCAAGGTCTTCCTCCGTCTGACTGAAAATGAGTTACAACCTGCCAATGCCTGATCAAGTACCGAAAGACATTCTGGCCCGTTGCCATATGAAAGAGGGCAGGCTGCTCATTGTAGTGGACAATGAATGTCACCGTTTAGTTGAGTCAATAACTCTTTATAGAACCACAGTGAAAATATATGTTGATGTTCCTGCTGCTGAGGCCTGGACTGAACATGAATGACTGCAAACATAAATGAAACCATTGTTCCTTTTGTCGTCATTTCCTCTCCACTAAAACATCTGTTTCAGTCCTGATACTCATCCAAACACCTTTCTTGCCGTAGGTTCAAAGAAATTCTCCAGTGCCTCAACACTGATGGAATTGGGTACCTTGTTATTAATTACTAGATGTGAAATGACTAATTAGGTAATGATGAGCTTGTCATAGAAATGTCACCCTCAGAGCTGAAGAGTGATTAAAGCTTTGTGCGTCAGTGGAGTCAGAATATTTGTGGACTCTGCACACTCAAATTTACTGAAATGAATTTTTTTTTTACATTTTGCATTCAAGGGAATGAGGCACTATGAGCCCAGGTAAAGCTGATGCTGATGCAATCATGTAATCTACGTGTGCACTTGCGTGTAATTGGTCATTTGGAAAATCATTAATAAGGAGAGATGCAGTGATACAGTTGCTAAAGTTGTGGTTTGGTGCTGACGTTGGTCACCACCACAACATCCCCAATCTTTTGAGGTTGCCTGGACTGCATTTCCTCTCATTTTTCTGTTTGCATCCCACACTGGCCTGTGGTTATCCCATGCCATTGTCCATTTAAATTTACTGTTGCTAGCCCGTGTAATCAGTTTTCCCATTTGCTCTAATGTTTGTAAACGAGGGTCCACGTGAGTGGAAGCAATGGCTGGGTTATTTTTAGTTGGGTGAACACGGATGGACTGCTGTGCATGAGTTATCTCTGTGATCACCGACTCCAGCAGAAAATCGACCTCTCTGGGTTTGGTATCACAAAAAAAAAACGAACAAAACAGAATCATTAGCAGCCTGCTTTTATAAGCTGGATATTAATATGAGGAAAGAGGCGAGCGAAGCTAAACGGCTCTAATGAACTGACAAAACAGGACTGTGTTCTTTAAGATCAGACTATTAAGAGGAGTCTTAATTTGTTTGGTGTGGATTTGATTTCTTTGCTCATTGTTATCACTTTAGAGACTTGTTCTATTACCCCATTGTGTTTCCATTCTGCTCCGACTGTCCCTCAAGTGATCATTGCTATTGTTCACTTAAATTAAAAAGTTTTCCCTTTTCTGCTTCACCTTTCTTTCCTTTGCTTGTTCTTTACAGCTTTGCATCCTCCTCCCTGCTCAACTTTATCTCCTCTTTCATGCTTCTAATCACTTAATCTTAAGGACCCTAAAAAGGCACTTTGTTGCTTACTGTCAGATGCCTTCACTGCGTTTTCTGGTCCAAATGTGCTGCAAGGAACAATGTCCTGCACTGTTAGCTGGCCGTTACTGGGACGGCAGCTCTGCTCCAGCTCCCTGCCTAAAAAAACAAGAGGATCAATGCATGTGTGGACACTCGAGCAAAAGATGAACTAAGAAACTCTAATTAGTGACACATGTTCATTATAATCATATGCACAAACTGCAGTGGTAGTATTGTTGGAATTGTCCAGGTAAAGTAAAAATAGAAGCTCTCGTATTGAACGCATGTTTCAGTGAGGCATTTTTTTTCTTGCTGCAGTCTCTCAGGAATCTGGGCGTTTGTATTTTTGTCTTTTTCATATTTGATTTCCCTCGGGCGCCGCATGGATCCGCTGATGAAAATGGCTGTTCTCAAATGGTTTACAAGCTTCCTTTAATTGGTTCCAGATTGAAATTTCAAACAGATCAATCTCCCTCACCGAAAGCAGAGGTTTATGTGAAATGTCAAATGTTTGGATAAACAGAAGCAGGATGTAAATTGCAGCCAATTATATCTGACATTTCACTGTAGAGAACTTTCCTATGGACAGTGTATTTTAAGTTATTGCTTAAAATATTGTTGCTCTCTAGTGTTTTTCATTTCTTTTAACAGTTGTTGAAAGATATTAATGTGCAAGATTGATTTATTGTGGTATTTCTGGAGATTTTTTGTTTGAGCAGTCAAGTTAAGGAAGTGTATATGCCTTAGGACACTGCGTGTGCGTGTGTGTGCATCACATATCAAAGCAGCTCCAGTAAATATATAATAATTGCACCCTGTTAGTGTCTCTCTCTGTGGAGCAGGTTTGTTTCTCACATTGCTGTGTCACTGAGTAAAAGTCAGCCCCTCCAGAGCTTGAGCACAGAAAGTTAACTCACCTTATGATGTTGTATTGGATTGTAAAGTGTAAAGACAGTGGCCCCAGCTGTAGTTTGTGGCTGCTGCAGGACACAAACAATAAAGTCCTATTGCATGACCAGAATGTCACAGCCCACCCCAGCACTGTCCATGATCTTGACTATATAACCTCAGAGTCAAGGATGCTACAACCTGACCACACTTTACAACCTGCTGTGTGTGAGCCCATGTTGAGACTGAGCCCAGATCTGTATCCCCTCATCAACTCCACAGACCTCTTTTTGTAATCTGCTGTAATCGCTCTCTCTCTTTGGCGGAGCTCCTTGTGGACAGCCATGCAGAAAATGGGGCTTCTTAACCATCACTCTGCAGACAGATCTGCCATGGCCCCATTACTTACGTGGCCAGCTCTGTCTCAACAGCAGGGAGGTGTAAATGGGAGGAATCTCACCTGTCTAGCATCACGGTTAAAGCATAATGAAGGAGCTCAGTTGCCTCCATTAGGAGACACAAACTAATAAATTAGGGGAGTGAGCCACAATCTGCACCATTGCTCCTTGTTATATGGTGGCAGATGCAGTCTTTGGGTTCCAGCATCACAAGACAAGTGTGTTTTTGGTGCAATGACTTCTTCCTCATTTTAAAACTCACGCAATCAACATTCTTGAGAATAGTTCTTCACACCATATCAAAATTTTGGACACGTCCCCTTTCATTGTGAATGATCACAGCTTGGATAATTAAATCGTATTCCCAAAAAGCCAATTTTTCATCTCTTGTAAGACATCTGGTTAATGTGTTGGATGTTAAAACAATAATGCCTCCCCACACTTGTATCTTGTCATGATTTTGTCTGTAAATCCATCTTGTGTGGCTGGACAGAAACTAAACCTCAGAAACTTGTGTGATGAAGTTTGGACACCATGATAAATTAGTTGGATCTATCTGATGATTTATGACTTCATGGACCACAAGTAGTCTTTAATGAATAGATCAGTCACATCCAATCACAGCATCTTAAATGTCAATGACATGAGACTTATAAGTTTCCAAAACTTCCTGAGAGCTTTAAGAATGCAGTAGAGACCTTGTGGAAGACAGGTATGACACTGCAAAATACGTGAAAAGGATTAAACGCTTGCAGCTCAATGTGTGAACGTAGCAAAGAGCAGGCGAGGTGATGTATGACACGCTGAGCAACAGAACATCCTTCTTGAAAGCAAGGTGTCACTTACAATTTATCTTCAGTCTCCTGCGTTTTCCACGCACCACTGAAACCGTCGCACATTCAATTTAAATGCAAAGCAATAGAGGGAAAGGTATTTGTTTGACTTTTACAGTACGTTTGCCTCAGCATTCTCCAAGCTCCAGCACATACGTACCTGTAAGGCCAATCTCCCCCATGTCTGCTGCCCCACAGATCACACTGACCGTTCTGCTGCCTCCGACTGGCTGCTTGATATATTAGATTCGTACCGAATCAGAATGGATCACCCATTTGTTCCTGTCCCTCTTTTCAGGTTCTTCAACCTATTTTTCCTCCTGTTTTAATTGTTTTCTCTCTTTTGTGATTAAACTGTAGCCCCAAAAGGGAATTCTTTTCATCTGATCTGTTATTCAGTTTAAACTGTTTCACTATAAATGACTTATTAGCATGAGCAAATAAAAAAGGCTTTATTTTTTAGGGTGATTGCTATTTATCATCCCAATAATGAGCTGGTTGGATTCAGTGACGAATGGCAAAAAACTTTATCACCCAATTATCATTCATACGATTTCACAAACTATTACTGTGATGATTTCTAGGATTTTTTTTTGAAGAAATGTGAAGTCCAATGGTTTTCAGTCCAATGACACAGGGTCAGGGCTTGTGTTTGTGACATAGTTTTGTGTCTCTTATTAACAGTTACAACATCATTGTGGAGAATGTTGCACAGGCACAATGCAAACTTGATATTCGAGGCTTAGTCTTTGACAATAACTGTGCTGACGCCATGCTGTGGTGGCATTCAGGCCGAAAACAGATCAGCTGGTTATGTTGGAGTCGTGTTGGCGGTGAGACAGTGAAATGCAATCTAGGATGGCCAGTTTGAAGGACACATCCTTGAACGTAAAGGCTGAGCTTTTATAGCGAGGAAAGATTTTACAATTCTGTCATCTGTAATAGCCAATGTGAGCTTTTGCATGACTCTCCTCGTGTTATGCCTGGGGATTCTTGTCCTGTAGTGTGTAGTTTAATCTCCTACAGACAAGAAAAGCTTCCTGTTTGTGGAGAAAGAAAGAAAAAAAAAGGTAATCTGAGCTTTGCTAGAGTACAT